>NC_137930.1:49193378-49835878 GCF_963969265.1 Rhamphochromis sp. 'chilingali' | reverse complement strand
TCATAGTAAGTAGACAGGTAAATATTAATATATTTTTTCATGCACACACAGACACACAGAAGTATAACAGATGCTTAGTTCATGAAAAACCCGATTTATTTAACCTCACCTTGATAGAATAAATGAGAGCTGCAAGCCCAAGACAACAGGGGTTTGAGTAGAAAAAGCAGAGGAGGGACCAGATAATATGGTCTTTTGGTGGCTCAGTGCTGATGATCACAGTGGTGTGCTGAACCATTGATTGTTGATCCCCATTCCCATCATACATGCTGTCCTGAAATGGAAGGTAACGTGGAGGATTCGTTGTTGTCATTGTTGTGAGCTCAACTGCAGTTTGGAGAGAATAAAGGTGTTCAAAAGAGTTATTGTTGTTGATGATTTCTTTTTTGGGACAGCAGTGGAGTTACAGTGATATTAATATAATATAATATAATATAATATGAGAAAGTGCTTTGGGATAGAACACACACTGGCAACTAATGCAAATATGTCTTTGAGGAGATTCTGCTCTCACAGTCGGTGACTCGACTGTGAGAGCAGAATCTCATTTCATAAGCCTGCTTAGACATACTGGTAATATGTCTCTCCAGCTTTTTACAGGAAGCAGTTGAACAGGTTTGGACTTGCTGGATGAGTATACTGCATGCCAGTAGGGTTGAGCACACTCCCCACCCCCAACTTTACCACTACAGCACCACAACCACAAAATTCAAATTCAGGAGTCTAGCGCTCCATCTAAACAAAGGGCTCTTATACAGATACAGAGGTGTCCTCCTACCATAAATCAGTAAGAGAAGATATAACCTCTTTCATGACCTTAAGGTGTGTGTGTATGCCAGAGTGCTCTGGAAGGCACACAGAGTCTCCACAGACTACTACGGATCAAACCTCCATTATTATGCAATCGATTATAAAACTCAAAGCATATATGAGTAAATATCTCTAAGCATAAATGACAATCAACAATATAAACCTTACACTCACTTTCACGTATCAGTCAGAGCAAGTCCACTCAGTCTTTATGTGCAATCTGGATTCGAGTGGAGTTAACAGCCAAAGGAGACTCAGCAGCGGAAATGTGGGTGGGAAACAAAGTTTTGCATTTGCATTCAATGCAAATTATCTGGTGAGTATGCTGTGACACAACCTTTGTGTTAGTGTCTTAACAACATACATACATAATAAATATGTAGATACACACACACACACACACATCGTTCAAGACCCCAGTTCAGACCGCAGCCTGTGCAAAGACGCCCCTGAGACAACCTAGAATCTAGACAATGTAAAAACAGTTTGACGAAAGACAGTTTAAGAAAAAGTAAGATAACACCACTACACACACACAAAGAAATACATTTTAAATTGTTTTCTTACTTTGAAGTTCATTCTGCTTCTCCTCAAACTCTACTAAAACAGACTCACCTTTACTTTCACTTGTCGATGGGGGCTCAGCAGTGGCACTGCATGTGGGTGTTTTTAACAAAATAACAGCTATCACTTCAGGCAGCCTGTAACGCCCACATTAAAAAAAAAAAAAAAAAACAGGTTAGATATATGCGGGCCTTCCTGTAAGCCAGTCACTATGCTTGTTCCAGACAGGTATGTATTGGCATCATTACAGATTATCTTAGGGGTATGAAGGAGCGTAAAAAGAGGAGCATGCCCAAATGTTTTTTTGATTGATATATATATATATAATGTATACATACATATACATGTGTGTGTGAAATAAACTGCAATAGAGCAAAATATGGGTGTGTGTGGTTGGAGGATGTGTTTGTGCGTGTGCCCACGGGGGGGGGCATGAACATTTTTCTTGTAAAACAAAGGGGGGCCCAGCAAAAAAACCACTGTGGGAGCCACTGTGTTAAACAAATATGTAAGACTCCTTTCTTCCATTTGCACAACATCTCTAAAGTTAGAAATATCCTGTCTCAGAGTGACGCTGCAAAACTAGTTCATGCATTTATTACTTCCAGGCTGGACTACTGCAATTCATTATTATCAGGATGTCCAAAAAACTCCCTGAAAAGCCTTCAGCTAATCCAAAATGCTGCAGCAGACTAGAAGGAGAGAGCATATTTCTCCTGTTTTGGCTTCCCTTCATTGGCTTCCTGTTAAGTCCAGAATTGAATTCAAAATCCTGCTCCTCACATACTAGGTCTTAAATAATCAGGCCCCATCTTATCTTAATGACCTTGTAGTACCATATCACCCTATTAGAGCACTTCGCTCTCGCTCTGCAGGCCTACTTGTTGTTCCTAGAGTATTTAAAAGTAGAATGGGAGGGAGAGCCTTCAGTTTTCAGGCCCCTCTTCTGTGGAACCAGCTTCCAGTTTGGATTCGGGAGACAGACACTATCTCTACTTTCAAGATCAGGCTTAAAACTTTCCTTTTTGCTAAAGCATATAGTTAGGGCTGGACCAGGTGACCCTGAATCCTCCCTTAGTTATGCTGCAATAGACGTAGGCTGCCGGGGATTCCCATGATGCATTGAGTTTTTCCTTTCCAGTCACCTTTCGCACTCACTATGTGTTAATAGACCTCTCTGCATTGAATCATATCTGTTATTAACCTCTGTCTCTCTTCCACAGCATGTCTTTTATCCTGTCTTCCTTCTCTCACCCCAACCGGTCGCAGCAGATGGCCGCCCCTCCCTGAGCCTGGTTCTGCCGGAGGTTTCTTCCTGTTAAAAGGGAGTTTTTCCTTCCCACTGTCGCCAAAGTGCTTGCTCATAGAGGTTATATGATTGTTGAGTTTTTCTCTGTATCTATGAAGCGCCTTGAGGCGACTTTTGTTGTGATTTGGCGCTATATAAATAAAATTGAATTGAATTGATTTTTGTGTTTGGCAACGTTCTCCACCTCAGCACTAGCTTCACAGCTCCAACTGACATCTGCAGAGTATTTAGAGCATGAGGTTTGTGGCATTTGTAACAATGGAAACTGAACATGAGAAGGGTTCTGGGTTGGTTCCAGTTTGCATGCTTTTCTAAGGAAGCTCTGGTGCATTCATGCACATTCCAGGTGTACTGTGCGCAGTAAAAATGACTCAACATCAAAATACCTGCCAAGTTAAACCTGCGAAAGCCTCAGCCTAGGACACTCTCAAACTTTATAGCTCTCGGCCACATGCCTCTAAAGCAGGGGTGTCAAACTCAAATACACAGTGGGCCAAAATTCAAAACTGGAACAAAGTCGCGGGCTAACATTTATATTTATTGAAAAAAAAAATATTCCTCCAGATATAAGAATGAATCTTTTCTTATGGACTCAAACAAGTTTTGCTGAAAAACTGAATATGGAACAAGCAAAGCTTAATACTAAACAATATATATATATTAGCTGTATAATACCAGTAGGCCAGCTCTAATAGTAATTTGGTATGGCTTCACGGGCCAAATGTAATTAGGCTGCGGGCCAAATTTGGCCCGCGGGCCAGAGTTTGACACCTATGCTCTAAAGCCTGTTAAATTATCATTACCCATGTGACATGAAATCATCTGAGTTGCTGTAATAAGTGACATATGGAGACACTCTGACCTGGGACTCTACAAACTGAAGCTGGGTCTCTCCAAAGTGAAGCTGTTAGGATATTAGTTTGGAGTTACACTTCGTGTTTTCATATTAATTAAGTATGACTGATTTTCAAGTTTTGGATACATTGGTACATCTACAATCTAGGTGACTGTGGTTTGGGTTCATAAATGTATGAGTCTCCTGAGCTTTTCAAAACATTGAAACTACAAAGAAAAAGTTCATGTGTCACACATTTGTACAGTTCAAATGGCGCCATCCCCTGGCCAACACTTACCAATAACTTATCAGCAGAAAAAAATAATTAAAACTTTCAGTGCTGTCATTATTGACATATTCTTCAGTAAAGCTGCTACACATAATCACAATCTAAACACAAAAAGTACAGCTCTGTTTTCTCAGCAGACAATCCAGAGCTGTGCCCTCATATTTGAAATAAGGGCAAAGACCATAGAAGATACAGCCCTGTTACCCAGGGAGAAAAAAAATATAATGGGGGAAGGGATTAGACTGTTCTTTTTATATGATCAATTCTTCACTTCTAGACAGTTTGAACACTTATAATTGTGTTACCTGCAGCGTCTTGACAGGGCTGGGCTCAGTGCCTTTGGATTGCAGAGGTGGAAACAGTGATGTCATATTTGTGAGGGTTTGACTTACAGAGTACATGGACTGTTTTCAAAATGACTGGTTATTGCAACTTCACCATGTTATGGCAAAAAGGGAGGTAAAGGGATAAGTTTCATTTTAAAAATTCATTAAAATTTCCCCTAAATCCATCAAGGTCTCCAGTGACTTTCTGGTTGAAAATTAACCTCTTATCAATTACCAACTGCTACATAATGTTTGTTTAATCAAAGTAAACAACTGTCATGCTACCCTTTTCTGATTATTACTGTACTATAACCTTAAAGTCCTCTTAATAAAAAAAAAAAAAAAAAAAAAAAAAAATCTAAATTTTAACATACAAATTATAATACTATTTGTGTGAACTCATGCCCTACCTCCAGACACACCCCTGCGCTGAAACTTTACAGCCAGGTGTCATTCTTCCACAACTTGCAGATATGACACGTACAGCTTGAGCAGAGAACCTCTATTGCTTTTAAAACATGCTGCAAATAAAGGAACCAGTGAAAACGTGCTACGTCCAGACAAGTTGAGGATTGTTTTCGTAAAATCAATCATGATCGTTTCTTTGAAAAAGTACAGGAGACAAAGGAAGACGGATGAACTTTTAATTACAAATTCATTCAATATAAGCACAGAACAGATGAGAAATATTTTCCAGTACAGACATTAATAAAAGAAATCAGTCACATTCAGATCAGCAGAAAGTTCACACAAGCAATTCAGAAGTGAGATTTAATTTAGACAGTTACTTTTCATCATTACATGCTTGAAGTTGCATTACTCTTAAAGGTCAGATTTATTTTATCAAGTTTCCCACTTGACTGAAGAATGTCAGAATTCTTATGTACCAATCTAAAAACGTGCAGAAAGACAGTTTTAGGGTAAAGCAATTACAGCCCCCCCCCAAAAAAAACAAACAAAACAAAACACCACACCATCAAAAATCAAATAAACCCCACACTAAACAGAAACAAACCTGGGTTGTTAAGGATGAAGGTTAAATCCATGTTAGTGGTAGTTTTTGTATATAAAAAAAAGGCACAAACGACTGTTTTAGTTAACATTACATCTTTTAACTTGCTCATCACCGCATACCCACAATGATAACACTGACCAGTGGTTCAGTCAAACATGAGGAAAGAAGACAAACAAACAGACAAACCCACAACGGATCATTGCTCATACTGGGGGGGGGAGCAAAGCAGCAAACCTGTGGTTCATGACAAATCCAGATGTTTTACCAGCTTAAATTGAGACTCATCATTAAAGCAGATACCAAGTATCATCCTTAATGCAGATTTCTTTCAAACTTGCAATGCTTTTTTAAAATTTCAAGCATCATAGCTTAGTAGTACATACAATGTGAGGAATTACTGGAGGCTGGTTTGGTTAATTAGCTTAATGCAATCAAATCAAAATGAAATGAAATGCTTTTAAGTGCCTGTTAAACTCAGGTGGTCAAAGCAAACAGTTACTACTCAAAGCTTAAAAAAAAAAAAAAAAAAAAAAAAAAAAAAACTGCGGTATTATCATGGTGACTTTATTGCAACCTGGTTGTGGTGCAGCTCACAATGCACAGTGCTGACAATTTAGAGAAATAAATTGCTTGGAAAAACTGAATCAAAAACCAATTAGCCACAACAGTAAAAGCCAGATTACTTGTATTTTGAGCCTTTCCTGATGGATCTAATATTGTTCCATTTCAGTAGTGGTCAGTTATGACGCAAGTGCATTTGCTCGCTTGAAATTTAAGGCATCACATCTTAGAGGACGCGGCGATGGCAGCGGCTCCTGGACGGCTGTAAATATGCAAGGCAGCGTCCTGTAAAACACAAATTGAAGAAGAGAAACTCAAAAATGAGGTCAGACACTTTAATGGGCAGAATATTACTGTAATTACAATGTACTACTATAAGTACTTTGACACCAGATAAAAATCCATCCACACGTTTCTTCTTATTTAACACCTCAGTTTCATACCATGTCCTCTTACTTTAAGGTCAGACATCCTTTGATTATCTGTATCATCTAATGAAAGTCTTATCGATTGTTAAATGCTCCTTTCTAAAGAAAAAAAGAAAAAAGAAAAGACTTTTGGGAAAGTCTCTAAAGATATTTAACTGTGAACCAGTGTGGCTAATGAAATGAATGAAATTACAACTTGCACTGGATGTATGCTGTATATAAACACACAACTAGGGCTGAACGATTATGGAAAATAATCTAATTGCGATTTTTTGCCCCAATATTGCGATTGCGATGCGATTATTTTTTAAGGTCTTTGTCTTCTGTATTATTAAACAAAGACAAGCAATACATCATATAGTATGGCCAATACTATATTACATTAATTTTAAACTGTTCTTTCCTGGAAGACAGACCTCTGTTATGATGACATGAGGTGATGCATGAATTGATGACTGACATTTTTATTTAACTTCTTCAATCACAACAGTATATTTGAACATACACAATAGTTTATTTTTAGCTTACAAACATCTGAGCATAAAGTGCTGACAAGGAACCCTGGTGTAAACATTAAAATGAAAGTCAGTACAATGTGCAGATTGCAGAAATATACATAAACAAAATCAGTGGCTTTACCACACTCAGTTTTTCGACATCTGTGAACTACTAGACAGTCATTCAATTAAAAAATAATATTAAATAAATAAAACTAATAAATAAAAAATACACACATCTTACTGATCTCTGCAGTCAGTAACATTACACATAAAGTGCAAACATAATAGCAATTGTATAAACACACACACAAACACGCCTTTAAAGTTTAAAGGCGTGAAATTGGACGGTCTAGTTCTGATTAGCGTCACCGCTGTCTCGGTGGAGTTTAATAAACTCGGCCGTCTGCTTCTTGCTATCTAAAATATAACCAGACACTGGTGTAAATTCTCGACTGTCTCATACTTCTGTTTAATAAGTTTTCTGTTTGACGTTTAGTCAGCTGTGTGAAAACCAAGGAGGAACCCACCCGGGGGATTAATAGTTTTATTTTATCTAATCTAATAACTTTAATCTCAGCCAAACCGATTTACTCACGAACAAACAAAACACTGAAAAAAGCCCAACAATAACATTTTTAGGTTGTCTAAGTGACTTATATATTACGTTTAACCCGAGCAGCGAAACTCCGCGGTGATCTGAAAATGATGTGCCGGGAGTTGTGCCGTTCTCGGCCGCATCAGTAACCCTCGAGCTCCCGGCTAGCTGTCGAGCTGGTGGGTAGCAGACGCCTCTGAAAACGTCGAAGCACTTTTGCAAATATGGGATATCTTGATAAACCGAGCAGATATTTGATGTTTACACAACTACTTTCTTGCCTGAAAATATTTATTTTGTGACCCAGAAAGATTAGTATGAGTAATTTTAAAACTTAGTAGCGGCCGCCATTGCTGGAAACTGGAGTTTGGCTGGGCCGCGCTATGAATTCTGGGATATGGTAGTAATTTGGACAGCCTTCGGCGCGTCGCTGTGACGTAATCGGTCTACAAATGCGGCCTCAGGAGGATGCAGCCCATGAATTTGGACATGTCCAGAGTATAATCGCAGCCTTTGCAGTTAGAAAATTGCACTTGATCATGTCGCGATATTATCGCAAATGCGATATATCGTTCAGCCCTACACACAACTAGACAAGGCCCGTTTACCTTCTTGGCCTCTGCATTGTACTTCTTGAGAAGAGTCTCAACTCTGTTTCCATAGTCTGGATGGGCAGCCTTCAAATTCTCGACCTGCAAGATACCCAAGAAAAACATTACAGTCCTGGAGGATAGCAGGTTCTTCAACAAACAAAACACACATCTTCTTCGTCTCCCCATGAAAAAAAATAAACAGATTACATACTGTAAATAGATTACATTTACCAATAAGCACAACATCTTTCCTGAAACCTCACATTCCAAAAAGCACAAACTATGAGCGACAGCAAAGTGAGAGACTGTAGTGCTTGGACTCACCATGCGTTTCTGGATGAAGAGCTGGGCTCCTTTCAGGGACCCTGCCATGTTCTGGCAAAGTCTCTGTCGCTCCTCCTCATTCAGGACCTGAGTGTAGAAGGTGCGAACCTGCAAAAAACACAGGTTTATTCTCCAGAGGAAAAAGGAACTAATCAGAAACAGATTTTGACTCAGTCCTTAACTGGATTTCCAAGTTCTTAAACAACATCTTATGACATACAGCTACCGTTTGTTACTAATAAGAAGTGGCCTTAGCTACAGTTGTGTTCCTTCCAAGATGAGGCCGAAGAAACCAAACGAGTGCAGTAACAGGAAGAAAAAGCCACTAAAACTAAATCTACATATTTCCATTACCCTTTAAAAAATTAGCAACAATTTCATCTTATCATTCGATCCACTGTTCATATTAAATACAGATTTATGCAGCTTTTTAATATTATCAAATCTGAAATTGCCTGGGCCTCAGACACTCTGTGTCACACGCCTACAGATCCTGTTAAATCATCATTACCTGTGTGACATTGTCTTCATCTGAGCTGTTGTAACGAGCAACATCTGCAGACACGCAGAACTTGGACTCCATAAACTGAGGCTGAGTCTCTGGGGCACTGAAGCTGTTAGGGTAGTAGTTTGGAGCGCCACCTGGTGGTCAAACAAAAACACTGGTGAGGCAGTGAAGGAAAGAAAGAAAAAAATGAACAAAGACCAGATGTTTGTGGAAAACCATAATCAGTGACTATAGTGATGACATACGTTATTCACACATCTACCACTGTACAATGCATGAAATGTAGCGATAAAATTAATGTTTTATCGCTAGTTTTTACATTTTGTGCACAATGTAGATGACTGTGGTTATGCATGTAATGCCCATGTTATAAAATTATTTCTAATTATTTTATATAATAAGGGTGTTTTTGGATCACTAAGATTTTTTAAAACACCATCACTGATCGTCTGCTTCAAAGGTGACATGCACTTGTGTATATGTCACGTGTATAATAACAGTTAAAAATAACAGTTAAGAACTCAGTATAAATAAACTGTAACACTACCTGGATTAAAATTCCAGGATTACTCAAGATTCATTTCTGAGCCACAGGTACCAGACCTGATCACGTCTCACCTTGGTTGTCATGCATGCACATCGGACCATCACGCTGGTAGTTGGCCACACGAGCCCTGAAGGGGCAGTTGACAGGGATCTGCAGGTAGTTTGCTCCCAGCCGGTGACGATGCGTGTCTGGGTAGGAGAAGAGGCGACCCTAGACAAAGAACATGGAGGACAGAGCTCAATACCAACCTAGCTTTTCTTCATTCCCCCCTAGCTTGTCAAATCTGCCATAATGTCACCTGCAGCATCTTGTCAGGGCTGGGCTCGATGCCTGGTGGCATGTTGCTTGGGTCAAAGGCCGCCTGCTCCACCTCTGCAAAGTAGTTGGCTGGGTTCCTGTTCAGAACCAGTTTGCCCACAGGGATCAGTGGGTATTCTTTATGTGACCAAACCTGCACCGCGAATAAAATTTACAAATCACAAAAGTCATCTGTGATTTTCAAATGAGCACGTCATTATTTAGAGACAACCTGTGATAATATGGACGTTTTTGGAAAACAAGTTACCAAGTCACTGCACATTTATGTCACGTATTACTTTATAACTCAGATGTTTTCTGTTGTGCAGAACTGCAGTACCTTTGTAAGATCAAACGGGTTGAACCGGAACTTCTCAGCCTGCTCAAAGGTCATGACCTGGATGTAAAAGGTCCAGGATGGGTAGTTTCCATTAGCAATAGCATTGAACAGGTCTGCAATTCCATAATCTGGGTTGGTGGCTGCCAGGCGGTCTGCCTCTTCCACCGTCAAATTCTTTATTCCTTGATCAGTCTAAAAAATTAATTTAAAAAAAAATGAAGTCAGAGATGGCAGAACACACAACATAACAGCTAATAAAGCTGACCTCAGGCAGACCTTATAGTGGAATTTGCAGTAGACACGTTCACCATCGGCATTGACCAGTTTGAAGGTGTGAGAGCCGTAGCCATTCATGTGACGGTGGCCATCAGGCAAACCTCGATCGCTGAACAAGAAAGACACCTGCACAGGAGACAAGACGAGACCATGAAAACAACTACAAGAGTTTCTGTCAATAATGACTACAAGTATAAAGACAGCGAGCAACAGTGCACAGAAAGACTTACTTGAAAATATTCTTTATCCTAAATGTGTATTTTAGAAACACCTCAGCTGACATGACATAATATACTAGACTTTTCAGTATCAGGCTCAGCAGCATCTACCTGATGCAGACTCTCGGGCCTCAAACTCCAGAAGTCCCACACCATGTCAGGGTCTTTCATGTGGGTTTGGGGATTGCGCTTCTGGGAATGGATGAAGGATGGGAACTGCACGAGATTAAAGATGGGACATTAATATAAGACAATGTACACTTGACTGATATTAGCACAAGTGTTGTGAGGAATGTGTCTCTGGTCTTAAATATCTTACATTAGGAATAACAAGCTTGGTTTATTTCATACGCCCTCGGGTTAGATATTTAATGTTAAAAAATAAAAAAAAGACACAAAACTGAAAAAGCAGCCACACTTAACTATTTCCATGTTAGAAAAAAAAATGTACTGCTGTAATACTGCAACTCTCTGACACAAAATTATAAAAATCTGAACCATTACGGTCTGCCCAGACACATGCGTCCCTACACCCACTCACCAGCATGGCATCCCTGATGAAGAAAATTGGGGTATTGTTGCCCGTCAGGTCCCAGTTGCCATCTTCAGTGTAAAACTTGACTGCAAAACCTCGAGGGTCACGCACAGTGTCTGCAGACCCAGCCTCTCCAGCTGGGAAAATAAAAAAAGTTCAATTGATATTTTACAGACAAATCATGAATTAGTATCACTATCCACTAACTTAGTCTAAAAGACAATGTTCAGCATCTACAGCATACAAATCGACTGAAAGTTCACTGTTAATGTCCTTTCTAATGTCACCCAAGTTGAGATGTTAAGAGCACCACTTGCCAACACAGGGCCAGCCTGCTTATAGGTATCAATCCTTTACCAAATACTCACTTTTACTCACATTTCCATTTTCAAGGGATGGTTTATGACTCATACAAGCACCAGAATGTCTAATACAGTCACACTTTCATGAAACACTCAATGTTTTAATTGTCCATATTCTCCTATGACAGCATTTCAAAACTGTTTAGCACGCATGCATTTTCTCCCCATATTTTCACGAGCTTGTTATCTGTCTTCAGCAGACATGAACATGCTGTGAGAAGATTAAGGCTTCATATAATTGAGGGGGTAATTTTCTTATATATATTCCTGTCAGTTGAAATATAAAAAATAAACAGGATGTTTTTAAGTCAAGTCCAAGTTCTGAGGCAAATTCCATCCTATGCAAAATTCAAAATAATAAATGCAAATTATTATTATTATTAAAAAAAAAAAAAAAATGAAATATGCTAAAGGAAGATGGGAAGAGGCTGAATGGGTTTGTGACGTAGCAGCTGCTCAGTGCAGTCCAGAGGTGCCACTACAGATGTTAAAAGCAATAGACTATGTGCATGTTAGCATATGCTACTTCCGGTGTGGAAACTCCTGTGGGGAGCTTTGTTTCCAGTGTCCTATTCGCACCTTGTTTACGGTCCAAAACAAGTTAAGCAAATGAATGAATCAAGCGGCGATTTACATTTCTATAGATGTCTTGGGCATTTAGCCAATATATCGGTAATGGATGTTCATCGACTTGTTGATATTTTTTCCCCCGCGCCTCAGAGCAAAAGAGAAAAGGGATTCAAATTTTATATTTCTCAGTATCTGTAAACAGCGGTCCTTCGTTTATCGCGGTGTTATATTCTAAAAATAACCAGCGACAGGTGAAATCAAGTAGCCAATTTTATTTTTTGACGGTGCAAAACGTTTCGTGGACATACAGTACTGCATTTCAGAGTCACACTGCTAGCAATCGATGCAGCGATTCTGTACTGTACAGGAGAGACGTCACGGAGGAGATCGTCTGCAGCGATCAGGACGCAGGACACATTGTGATGTTTAAAAAAAAAAAAAAAAAAGCATGCAAACTTGCACTAAAAAAAATCTGCGAAACAGCGAGGTGAAAGGTGAACCGCGTTATAGTGAGGGACCGCTGTAATTTTGAAGGTAAGTCACAACATACCCTTCGTAAATACTAATGTATAGAAACCCTTACCAGCAATCATTCATTTTTTGTGTGGCTTTTTTCACGGTTTGTTAACATGCTGTGTAGGTGTGTACTTGACTAGCTGATATCGACATAACGGGGGAAACATCTGGTTTGACTATTCTTCACCTGTAGTTTGAATGCTGAACATTTGCCTGTTTAAATCATAAGACCAGTCACTATACAGAGATGTGCTTCTGAATGTGGACGATGTGTCTTCTGCAGTAATGCAGTTCTGCTTGTGTTGAGTGATGTAAACAACTGATCATCTAAACGCTTTAAACGTCAAAATTGATCATTAGATTTTTTATGACACAACAGTGGTGAGTGTTCCCACCTTCTGCTCTTTGTAACTTAACGCGATCTTTCCGTTTTCGAGTTTTGGACATGATTGTGGAGTATATCTTCGCAGTAGCGATTGACCGCAAAGTAAAGCTACCGGAAATGTACAACCCCACATCCGGTCTCAAACCAGGAAGTTAGCATTTTCTCGTGCACAGGGTCTATAGTCCAAACAATCACACCAAAACTGTGTCGTCATCAACAACAACAACCACCCCCCAATAAGCAAATCTGTAACCATTAACAAGGCGAACCCATGAAATCCTTTATGGTCGTTCTTACCCACAGTGGAGAAGCGGACAGCAATTGGTGTAGTCTTGCCAACATGCTCAAACACTTTGGCTTTGCAGTAGCGAGTGATGTCATGAGTGACCTCAAAGTAGCCAAACGCCCCTGAATAATGGAGAAAAAATGAAAATAAATACAAATTTTAGAAGACATGTATGCTAATATAAGCTTCACAAATTTTGAGTTCTAGTTTTTACTGTATTTATCATGGGAACAAATCTAAGACTCTTGAAAGTAGGCCAACAAATAACTTGTTCAATGTCTGTCCAAAGTCTGAAGCCCTGATCTGTAAAGCCTGTAAAGATTAACAATTGTTCGGAGTTAATCCACAAATAAGCAGGATCCACATTTCCTTTTATACTTATTTTTTTGGTTGTCTTGTTTTAACTTTGTAATTTAATGCAGTCATTTGTAGCCATCTGCCTGCACCAGAATACAATTCTTGACTAAATTTGCACATAAATTTGAACACTTTCCAATGTTAAGGATCAGACCAATGCTTGATCTCAGACATAAGTGCACCACATGCCTGCTGTTAAGACCTTTTAAACACTGGGAGTCTTTGGTGCCAGGTGCTGAATATGTACCTTAGTAACTCTGCATCTGTGGCATTCTAGTGCATATTAAATGGCCAGTGTTGAGAATACACTGCATAGTGTACAAAGTGTTGTCACCAACAAATTGAAAAGTTGTCCTAGCCATTAAACTTTATCATTTTGAATAATGCATTGTCGATGTCTAGATCTCAAGCTATGATTTGCCTACTACTTCAGGCATTAGAACTAAGAAATGATTCATGTCTGAAGACTTTATAAATATAGAGCTAATCCCACGGTGAGTCATTTTAGCATTGTATTTGTGGATGTAGGTGGAAACAACCAAAAGGCACAAGACTAATAATATTGTGTAACAAAAAGCATGGCAGCAGTCATAACTGCTACAAAAACAATGATGTCAGAAATTACACAAACATTTTTGAATGATGTTGACCATAGATAATGAATAAATTAATTGAAGCCTTTAATTTTTTTACTGCCAGCAGGAAGACTTAAAAGAGTGTTACTTACCAAAACTGTGTGCGAGAACCATTGAGGGGCTCGAAATGAAATAAATATAGTGGGACACTATTTCTGGCCATACTGCTTAGCCCTAAGTGTTGGCATAAAATGTCTAGCCATCCTATTGACCTGAATGGCAACAATTTTTACGTTTGGCTTTCTTTACTTAATTACAAATATTCCTTTAAGAACGCAAAGCGTTTTTGTTAGCCTGTTAGTCAGCGAATATAAATAACAATTTTTTTAACCTTTTCTTACACACGATCAGCAGTAGTTTGTGTGCACTTTTGCACTGCTATAACAAAGGGACAGCAAATCGGATAAAAAAAAATAAAAAAAAAAGAGCATCATGACTACAGCACAATGCCTTACCTGCCCCTTTGGCATGGACCACTCTCTCTGGGATTCGCTCACGGTCAAAGTGGGCCATCTCATCTGTGAAGACAACATCTTGAACCAGCAGCGGCCCTCTTGGTCCTGCAGTCTGCAAGTTCAATTTGTCTCCCACTGGATGGCCACCGCCTGTGGTCAGCACATCTGGTTTCTGATAACAGATGGATAATAATAAAAAAAACAAAAAAACAACGACAACAAAAAAAAAAAACCCACAAAAACAGAAAGCATTAAATATATCTTGATGTAAGACTATAACAAAGACTAATGCAATACAGCTGGTCTTTCTTTAATGCAATTTTAACCTTATGGTTATAATGAAGAAACAAAATCAGTGCAAAATACTAAGTGGCTTAACATATTAATCAATGAAATCATCTTCAGTGTTTGACATTACTCCTGCATGAGCCTTAAACTGTTATAATAACTCATTGTCTAAATGAACGCCCTTAAAACTGGCACTTTTGAAAGAAAGTATCTATGAACCTAACAAAGATATTGACAAAGTTGCACAAGCAGTTAAAAAAGGCAGACTGAGTTAAGCATAAAAAAGTGACACGTGTATACAATGGTGCAGTTTCGCAGGTGTACTATCATAACAATAACGCTGAAACTTGAAGCTGCTATGACGGCATGCTTTTTGTCTTTACGTGACTCTCAAACATGCTCAAAACAGCACGAATAAAAACAATTCTGCGACATGAACTTGGTTACTTTACAACGGCAATTTACTCTAATATGCCCTAGTTATATATAGATAGGAGGGTTGAAGTTCAAACAAATAACCCTGGACCCACTTCTTATCTTCATGGTTAAAGTCTCTTTCACGGCTGTGAAAAAGTATAAAGGACTAAATACGACTGTATGATAAATACTTAAGACTAAAACTACACTAAAAACATTAATGTAGAGACTACAGGACATGAGCTACAAGCTAGCTCTTAGTTAGCCTGTTACCCCTGGACGACCTTTCACCCATTTCCAACTGTGGTAGCCACCGCGGAGTAAAATCACTTGATATAACCCAATGCATATACAGACCTGAGAACCTCGATTCGCCTTCCATGTCTTCATTTGGTCAGTAGCTTTATCTCTGTCGTCAGCCATCTTCACAATTCGGTGCTTAGACCACACACTGTGCAGAATATGTTGCGCACAAAACACTGCTATCGTTTTATACCTACGCCAGAATTTCTTCCTGGACAGTGCCCGACGTTGCTCCGCCCCCCTGCGCCTGCTCCTGACCCACTTACGAGACTGAAGAGAAAGCACCAAACCAAAAACAGGCTGCTGATCGTACATAAATCTTTATGCAATGTTTAAGTGTGAAAAACCTTTATCTTTCTAACCTACTCACTAAATATTCACTTTTAAACTGAAAATGCCGTCCTTTATTTGTAAGACAAAAACAAAATAGTATGCATAAAATAGATACCTTATCTGAGGACACGCCTTAATGTTTACCGTTAACGCAAGCAAATCACCGAACAGCATATTTCCTTATTATTATTATTATTATTATTATTATTATTATTATTATTATTATTATATTGCAGCATAACTAAATTGTAAAAGAGTAGAAGAAAAAGGTGGAAAATGGCAAAAAAAAAAAAAAGAAAAAAAAGAAAACCCAATTTCTGATCTTTGAATTAATGTCAGAATTATTGAAATGTTCACTTGCACTGTACTGTTTATTGTACTTTCATTGTAGTTTACATGTTAGTACTTTTGCTTTTAGCATCTCACAACCTCAGTTAAGAAATTATTGCAATGATTTACAAATCTTAAACACATATTTTAGTCACACATAGAATAATATATATTTGCCATTTTAAGAAATATACGTAACAGATCTGAAACAAACAAGCAAAGCTAGAGCAGGGCCATGTTCCACGCTGTAGCTTCCCCTTTTTTTTAACGACAGTCCATAACAGGGTTTTGCAGAGATGTTTGAAGGGGCGGGTGCTAAAAGTTAGAAAGGGGCACATAGAACCAGACAGAATAACAACAACCCACGTTCATCAAGAATCCAATGTGGAATCGAGTCATACTGTATCACTGTCATCAGGTGGGGACAATGCAAAACGTAGCCTATGTTTACCTGATAGGGTACAATGAATTGCTGCTGCTCCAGCTGCTGATAGAGCTGGGGAGCAGGGTTATGTTGATCTGAGGCTGTAGACATTAAAAAGTCCATAGGAGATATAGCTGATTAAACAAGTGTTATGAGATAATCATAAAATGTAAAGATTGATGACAGTGCTCGGAACCATAAGGCAACATTGAAAAAAAATGTGGAAAATAAAGTGACACTGAAATATTAGTAAGGCAAAAGACAGGGGTTGTTCTGGTCGGGTAAGAATGCAACAATACAAAAAATGTAACAGAATAATTTGGCTATAATTTGCTAGAATATGTTTTTGTCATATTTGAAATATAAATCTAATACGATCTGTTTTTAAATGTATTTTCTTTAAAACAAAGTGTCTTTTTTGAATATCGTAATCCATAATTATGTGGATATGCATATAGATAGTTTTTAGTGAAATATAAGCCCCCTATAAAGGCAGGGAAAAGCCCTGTTACTCACTTTAAAACAAAATTTGTTCCCTAAAATGGTGGACAATGCTACAGACACATGACCTCTTTACCCAGTTATCTAGTGGCTAATTACCACCACCACTTGTGCAATTAATGAAAGGACAGGTCATGTTTTGTTGTGCAAAACAGGACAGAAAGACAGGGCAGGAGAGGAAGAAGAGAGGTTAGAGTTAAAGGTAAGGACTGCTCATTAAAACTTACATGTGAGTCCTGATGTTTTTAAGTTAGATATTTGGTTTGTACATGTGACATTATGTTTTTTCATATTGTGAAATCTGCTGCAAATCAAACTGAGGTAGACTAACTATGCTATTTAAAGGCTGCATGAAAATCCTCTGCAGTTTTCTGATGGATAAACAGGTTACAATGCTGTACTGTGAGGGATTTAATATCACTGTACTGGGTCTGCGACTCAGTATTGCTCTTTCTGACTCTGTAATTATATTATTTGATTATTGTCATTCATAGTTTAAGTTTTCTTTAGTTCTTAGTGACTGTAGTCACTTCCCCCTTTGTAGTTCTCTTAGCATGTGTGTAAGTCTCCCTGTGTTACTGCTTTCAGTGTTAGCTGTTCCACCTTTCTAGTTTCTCTGTGTTGTAGTTCTCATTTCCAGTGTTTTTTTTCTAGTTCTCATGTTCTGGGTCTAGTTTGGGTTTTAATTATTTATTTATTTATTTATTTAGGACAGTGCATGTTAATGAACATAAATGTAAAAAGAAAATTACATGAATGTAAACATACAAGATTATAGCCAAGGGCTAATTTCCATCTGTTGTCCTTAAGCATAAAAATAGACATAATAATTCATAAAAATTATTATGTCTGTAATGAGTTTAGGGATGGGTATCGAAAACCGGTTCTTGTTGAGAACCGGTTCCCACTGTTTCAATTCCTTGGAATCGTTTGCCACTTTTAAAAACGATTCCCTTATCGATTCCAGTCGCCCCGAATGACGTCATCACGTTGAGTAGCGTCTTTTACCCAGTAGGAAACACGGCGCCTGAGCGGCACAAACGCTCAAAAGTTTGGTTACACTTTATGAGAAAGGATGACAACAGGGCAACGTGCAATACTTGCAAAGTAGAGATTTCATCAAAGGGAGGAAACACTACGAATATGCAAAAGCATTTGCTCAAAAAACACGCGATTGCTTTCAACGAATGTCGTGTTTTTGATCCGCTCCGGACTAGCGAAGCTCAACCCAGCAGCAGCGGTAGCGTTTCCACGTCCTCTCCCGTTAATACCGCAGGTAACTAATCAATTAGCATTGCATATTATGTTAGCGCGATTTACCTTATTACAAAACCTGCTATTACTGTGCGTTGCATTTAGATAACCATGATGAGAGAGACAGAGTCTGGCTGGCTCAGATGCTGGCAGTTCTCGCTGCAGTCTACCGGTAGCGTCTCCTTTCAGGCCAGAATAGACGAATGTCACCCAGCAGTGTCTAAGTTTGTGGTCAAAGGCTTGCACCCATTTGCCACAGCAGATGCCCCCGATTTCACTTTGGTAAGTGAATGTGTTTAATTGTAGGTGTAGCTGAGATATAATGTACGAATTGTGAATATTCTCAAAACTGTATTGTACATAGGTTATACTTTTTTATTGTGTGAACTTTATTTTTGTGGAACTAAGGTTCCGTGTGTTATTGTTGAAGTGGGACATTAATCAGTGTAACGCCACCTGCGGCCACATTGCGGGTGTGGGGTTTCCTAGCCAGAGCTGTACGGACTCCACACTGGGTGAGGAGAAGCCTGCTGCCACTGTGTGACACTGATTTTGCTGCTGCACTCTGTTTTATAGGAATAAACCCTGTTTCCAGCCAGTCCGTGTCTGTTGTCACAACGCAGTCGACCATTTCACATCTGCTACATAAAAGTGGTGCCGTGACCCGGATGCATCTGATCAGCCGCTGCCGATCGCTGAGGTTGAGCTGAACACTTCCGACACCTGTAATATAAGTAAAATTATTCTGTGGGTCAGCAAAAAAATTTCCAGTGTTCTGTTAGTAGGCATTTCTCCCAGTTACACCTGTTAGAGTCTAACTGAGCCGTGTTTATTTGTGTTGTATTTTTCTGAGTGATAGGTATTTTTGTATTCCTTTTGTTTCTGATCCCCTTTGTAGTTATTGCTAACCTCTTGTAAGCAACATGGCTGGTAGGGGCCAAGACTCCTTTAACCTTTTCACGCCAGTCGCTGGGAGAGGTTGGAGACTGTCTGGGGCAGATGAAATGAGAGACAGGTCTATAATGTCGCGTGATGAGCCAGCAGAGTCAGATGACATTATTCGAAATAAAGCTCATGAGCGCCAGTCCTCAACCCCTGCTTTGAGCGACGACAGCACACACAAAGAGCTACGTGAGCTCATTGGTGAATTGGGAACCCAGATAGGTGAATCAATCGCTAGCCGGCTACTATCCAGTCAAGTCCCACTTGGTCCAAACCAGACAGCCCCAGCCGAGTCCCCCAAAGTTAAGAGCCCTGACACCACTCTCGACCTCTCCAAAGTGAACTTAGTGGTCCGACAAGATATCAAAGACCCACCTATGTACAGAGGTGATGATGCGGATAAGTACTCTGTTCATGAGTGGATAGACATGATGGAAGTGTACTTAGAGAAGAGAGGGTTGTCTAGAGCCGTGCAGGTGGATGAAGTCTTAAACCACCTCCTTGGCAGAGCTAAAAACATTGTTAAGGTGGGTTTGAAAAGTAACTCATGTTCTGGTGTAGTGACCAACCCTGAGACCATCTATGCCATACTCAGGCGTTATTTTAGTGATAGTCCTGGCTCCTGTCAACCACTGGCTGACTTCTATGCCACCCAAGCAGTTGCAAAAGAGACCCCAGTAGACTATTGGGTGAGGCTTAATATCGCTGCTGAGGCAGCTGACAAGCATTTACAGCGTCAGGGAGGCAAAATGGAGAACATGGAGGCAGATATAGCCATGATGTTTATCAGAAATTGTCCTGATCCCAGCCTCGCCTGTGTTTTCAAATGTAAGCCCATCAGTAAATGGACAGTAATGGAGGTTCAGGAAGCCATTGATGAACACCAAAGAGAGTGTCATGCAAAAAAGAAGAGCCTGGGCTCTGCCAGACCCCATCCCCTCCTCGTGGCCACTGCGACAACCACAAGCGAGTCGCCTGAGTTTGAACTGAACCATGCCCAAGTAGGTACAGTAAAATGTTCCCAGGACAGCCCGGGTAAGGCTGCTGGAGCTGCCGCTTCAGACCCAAGTGCTCTAGACCGCGTGCTCAGTATGCTGGAGAGGGTGTTAGAGCGCTCCAACCAGCCTGTCCACCCCGTAATTAGACCACAGCCTCTAGCCTCAGCCAGGTTCCCTTCGTGCCAGGTTTGTGGCAATAGCTCACATTCCACGCGCACTCACTGCATGAGAGAGAGGAGATGTCTAGGTTGCCTGGAGGTTGGGCATCAGAGGAAAGACTGCCCCAGAGCAGCTGAGCCCATTACCCAGCAAAATAATCCCCAGGGAAACTAGGGTGCTTGCACTTGAGAGGGGACAGTGTGAGCGAAGAGTGTGAAACCCTCAATCCCAGTGATGACATACAGACTGTATACAAAGAAAGCCTGAAGTGTGCCCCACCTGGTACTGTTGTACTTTCCCAGAATATAGTAAGACTTGATGAGGCAGACAGCCTATTTTACACGAATGCATTGGTGAATGACAAAGTCTCTTTGCAGGCCCTTCTTGATACAGGTTCCATGGCGTGTACCTTGAGCGAAGAGGCGGAGCGAGAGTTAAAGAGCGCTGGGGTCGCATTGGAATTAAGCGACACTCGTACCGACATTGTGCTAGTGGGCTGTGGTGGAGTTCAGGTTAAACCCAAGAGTATATGCGAGTTGAAAATGGAAGTGTATGATTGTACGTTCAGAGTGCCTGCCCTAGTGGTCCCCGGTCAGAAAGATCAGTTGATTTTAGGGACAAATGTTATCAAACACCTCCTCAGACACTTCAGGCTGTCCCCCCATTTCTGGCAAGTCCTGAGCAAACCCGAATCAGCAGAAGCGCCTGAAATAGTGCAGTTTCTGAATATGCTGTCTGGCATTAACCGGTGGAGGGGTGACAAAATGCCAGATGTCATTGGCACTGTCAAACTAGCTCAGGCAGTGACTCTACTCCCCAAGCAAGAGCACCTTGTATGGGGCAGACTGCCAGCGTCATCACCCCTTTCCGAGGGCAGCGCCATTCTGGTTGAACCACCAAAATCACAAACTCATAAAAAAGGTGTCATTGTCTGTAGAACTGTGGTTTCTATGAGTGGCGATAGGTGGGTCCCTGTTCGAATCCTGAACACATGTGATAAGCCTATCACATTGAGACGAAACGCTAAGGTAGCAGATGCTTCCGCTTGTGTAGCTGTTGAAGATCTCGAAGTGGCTTCTGACCAAAACCCAAGTGAGACCCTTAGGGTCCAGAGCCAGACAGTGTGTAGCGACGCACAGAGTAGCCCTCCCTCCTGCCCTAGCCTGCGTGACAGCTTGCAGAAGATGGGGTTGGAGGACCTAGACCTCGACTCTTGTGAAGTCTCAGACCACTGGAAGGCTCAGGTACTGCAACTGATCCACAGGTATGAGGATGTCTTTTCCAAGGGTAAGCTGGACTGTGGACTGGCAAAGGATTTTGTCCATCGCATCCATCTGTCTGACGACAGGCCGTTCAGACTTCCCTATCGGCGCGTCCCTCCAGGGCAGTACCACAAGTTGCGGCAGGTGCTCACAGAGATGGAGGAGCGAGAGCTGATCCGCAAATCCAACAGTGAGTGGGCGTCCCCACTGGTACTGGTGTGGAAGAAGAATGGAGATCTCAGAATATGCGTGGACTACCGCTGGTTGAACGCACGCACAGTCAAGGATGCCCATCCCTTGCCCCACCAGTCAGACTGTCTGGCAGCCCTGGGAGGTAACGCAATTTTCAGTGCCATGGATCTCACCTCTGGCTTCTACAATATTGAGATGGCAGAGGAGGACAAAAAGCTAACGGCCTTCACAACACCAATGGGGCTCTACGAGTTTAACAGACTCCCCCAAGGCCTGTGCAACAGTCCGGCGAGTTTCATGCGTCTCATGATGGGCATATTTGGCGACCAGAATTTCCTAACCCTGCTGTGCTACCTCGACGACCTGCTTCTTTATGCACCCGATGAAGCAGAGGCTCTCAGGAGGTTGGAGATTGTGTTTAGCAGACTACGTGCCCATGGACTGAAGCTGGCCCCCAAAAAATGTCATCTGCTCCGGAGGAGTGTGAGATTTCTGGGCCATGTTGTGACTGAAGGCGGGGTTTCGACCGATCCTGACAAGGTTAAGGCGGTCACCGCTATCTCAGAGGCTGATCTCATGATGGAGGATGGGGTTACGCCATCCCAGAAGAAGATAAAGTCATTTCTGGGTATGGTAATGTACTACCAGCACTTCATACAGGACTGTTCTAAGATTGCCAGACCTCTTTTTACCCTGACTGCCGCTCCCAAAGGAAAGAAAGTAAATGCTCGAGGTGCTGCTTCTTTCCGGAGGCTCAGCCCAAGTGATTGGAAGAAGGAGCATGTTGACTCGTTTGAACGCTTGAAGGCTGCACTCCTCGACTCCGTTGTGCTTGCTCACCCTGATTTCAACAAACCGTTTATCTTGTCGACAGACGCTTCACAGGACGGCTTGGGTGCCGTGCTGTCACAAGTCCAAGAGGGCGAGAGTAAAGCACGTCCCGTTGCATTTGCCAGCAAGGCCCTCACCCGTGCACAGAGAAACTACCCCGCCCATCGCCTTGAGTTTCTGGCGCTAAAGTGGTCTGTCTGTGACAAATTCAGCCACTGGTTGAAGGGGCATAGCTTTACCGTCTGGACAGACAATAACCCCCTAACATATATTCTCACGAAGCCCAAGCTTGATGCATGTGAACAGAGGTGGGTGTCAAAGCTGTCCCCCTACGACTTCAGCATCAAGTACATTCCTGGCAGTAAAAATGTCGTTGCAGATGCACTGAGCAGGCAGCCATTCGTTCACAACCGTGTTAGTCAGAGACTCATGACTGAACCCTATGCAACCCTGTTAGAGGAGTCGCAACAGGTCAAAGAAATCTCGGTTCAGGATGCATTCAGGCTCAGTGCCAGCCACCAAAGTGTTGAGTGTTTGGCCCCTGCAGAGAGCCTGGGGTGTTGTTCCCTGACTAACGATGAAGTTTCCGCAGTCTTCACAGGCCACGCTGAGTGGGACCAAGGCTCAAAACAGAGAGCAATCTCCTGGTTGACTCAAGAGCTAGATCGGCTTCCCTCACTGGGCCAGAACACCTTGTCTGCCTTCTCGCTCCAGGAGCTACAGGAGGAGCAGAGAGCAGATGCAACACTGTCTCAAGTCATTCCGTTCGTCGTACGTGGTCGGCGTCCATCACGAAGAGAAAGAGCTCACTTGTCGCACAGAGCGCAAAAGACGATGAAACAGTGGGAAAAGTTGAAAGTGTTGGATGGTATCCTGTACAGAGTGAACAAAGACCCGCTCACTGGCAAAAAGCGCCATCAGTACGTGACTCCATCCACATTAATCAGTCAAGTCCTGTCAGGTGTCCATGATGATGCTGGCCATCAGGGCCAAAGCAGAACTCTGTACCTAGCCAGGCAGAGATTTTTCTGGATCAACATGGAGCATGACATTCGCGGGCATGTCAAGTGCTGTAAACGTTGTGTCGTCAGCAAGACACTCGAGCCTGAGGGGAGGGCCCCTCTTGAAAGCATTAAAACTACCGGTCCTCTTGAGCTCGTCTGCATAGACTTCTGGTCCGCAGAGGATCACAGGGGCAAGAGTGTGGATGTTCTAGTAGTGACTGACCATTTCACCAAGATGGCCCATGCTTTCCAGTGCTCAGATCAGACGGCAAAACAAGTTGCGCGCCAGTTGTGGGACAGATATTTCTGTGTCTATGGCTTCCCTCAAAGGATCCATTCAGACCAGGGCGCCAATTTTGAGAGTGAGTTGATCCAAGAGCTGCTGCAAGTGGCCGGGGTGCAGAAGTCAAGAACGACACCTTACCACCCTACGGGTAACGGTCACACCGAAAGGTTTAACAGGACCTTGGGAAATATGATCAGAGCCCTACCTCCGAGGGAGAAGCACAAGTGGCCTCAGATGTTGCAGACACTGACCTTTGTCTACAACTGCACCGCTCATGAGTCCACTGGTTATGCACCGTTCTTCCTAATGTACGGGCATATCCCCAGGTTACCAGTGGATGTCATGTTTCACAATGTTGCAAGGGACAATGATGTAACAGACTATGACAGTTATGTAAAAAGGATGAGAGATGACCTCAGAGAAGCACTCGCATTGGCCCAGACTAACACCAGAGCTAGTCAGCAGCGTCAAGCAGACCTGTACAACAAAAAGCAGAAAGGTGTTGACATTGAGGAAGGAGATCGTGTCCTTTTGGCAAACAAGGGCGAACGGGGTCGTAGGAAGTTAGCTGATAGGTGGGAGTCGACCATCTACACTGTGATCTCCAAGAACCCCACATGCCACACGTATCGCATCAGGAACGTCAAGAGTGGACAGGAGAAAGTTGTCCATAGGAACTTGCTTTTGCAGGCTAATTTCCTGCCCATTGAGTCCGAGGGCGAACCAGAGATGTCTTTTGCCAGTGAATCAGAACTCGGCCAGGAGCAGAGTCAATCTGATGGAGAATCCCCTGTCGCTGATCTTGAGGACGATTGTACTGAACGCACAGCCCGTTGGGTGGCTCAGATGACGGATGACTGTGTCCCGGCTCCTAGAGGACCCCAAGAGTGTGACAGTATTGGAGACAGTGTCTGTGCGCAGTTGGATGATGAGGAGCATCAGGACAGTGACAGTGCCAGTAGTGAAGTAGCTGCTTACCCTGAAGTAGATGATGACAACAACAGCAGGGCTTGCACTACCCCAGTTGAGGAGGGAACACTACCAAGTATCAGTTACCCTGAAAGTCAGCCAGTCAGCGAGGTTGGGAGCCTCGTGAAACATGGTGGTGTACCCCCAAGTAATGCAGCAGGCCAGATCAGGACGAGAGTGGGTCGAATAGTGAAGCCTGTGAATAGGTTAATCCAGACTATGAAGCAAAGAAACCTACAAACAGGCAAGTGAGCAGCTTTGCCAAGAACTTGTTTCTGTGAGGGCTACTTGTTTTATATGTCGGGTGATTTTCATGTCAGATGTTAACACCTATTTTGAGATTGTCTTCAGCTCAGAGTACTATTCATCATATAGTAGCTGTTACCGTGTTGTTTGTTCAGGATAGTGTATAAGGCACTTTCTCTTGCGAGTAAACATTAGGGGGTCTGGCCAACTTTCTTCTGTTTACTTTCCCCATGAGTTGGGAAACATATTTGTTGCACGTATCACCGGGTAGTGAATTTCCAGATCACTGACAGTTACGAATTGTTATATGTGACGCTCAGTTGCTCATCCTTACCTAACGGGTTTTGAGAAGTTCAGGGGGGAGTATGTAGCTGAGATATAATGTACGAATTGTGAACATTCTCAAAACTGTATTGTACATAGGTTATACTTTTTTATTGTGTGAACTTTATTTTTGTGGAACTAAGGTTCCGTGTGTTATTGTTGAAGTGGGACATTAATCAGTGTAACGCCACCTGCGGCCACATTGCGGGTGTGGGGTTTCCTAGCCAGAGCTGTACGGACTCCACACTGGGTGAGGAGAAGCCTGCTGCCGCTGTGTGACACTGATTTTGCTGCTGCACTCTGTTTTATAGGAATAAACCCTGTTTCCAGCCAGTCCGTGTCTGTTGTCACAACGCAGTCGACCATTTCACATCTGCTACATAGGCAGGGACATTACTGGATATTCTTGTGTAATTGCTACAGAATAATTTATGTTAAACTTTGTTATTGCTACAGGAGAATATTTATTTTATTATTTTACATATACATTTTTTTCCTGGGGACCCTGTGACACCCCATTGAAGAGCCGTAGGCTGGATCTCTTAAGATCTCACTGTTGGGTTTGTAAGGCCATGTTACTCCTAAATTTCTATCTTGTTCAAAGAGAAGATATAAAACACAGTTCTAAGCTAATCGACTTTAGTGTTCTCCTTTTTAAAAAAAAAAGAATCGATAAGAGAATCGATAAGGAATCGAATCGTTAAACAGAATCGAAAATGAAATCGGAATCGTTAAAATCTTATCAATACCCATCCCTAAATGAGTTTATGTTTATGAACAATTCTCCCCAGTTACTGTGTTAAGCTTGTGTCCTGAGTCTGAGTTTCAGCCTGTGTGTTTCCTGTTTTATCTTGATAGTCATTGGCTGTATCCCAATTCAGGGTCTGCAGCCTTAAAGTACGCAGCCTCAACGATCCTCAAGGGCCGCGTACTCAAAGACCGCTAAGGCCGGAAGTGCGAGGCTTGTGAAATGGGACGGTCTAGCCTCCGTTGCGCTGCCCAGGTTGCCTAGCAACCATGATACTAACAGCTGGAAACGTGTCATACAGCTTTGTTTGACAGAAATGAAGGAGAGAATCTTTTGTTCATTTGTTTGTTTCTGTCTACATGAGCTTTGATCATTCTCTGTAAGATTAAGCTCAGCTATTGAACGGCGTATATTTTAAAGTAAAGGCTTTAAAACCAAGTTAGTACAAACGTCACTAATGTCACATAACTTTGCTGACATGTGGCCAACGGTAATGTTTTAATGTTCTTCGTTATTAATCATTTGCACATAAATAAGTGACATAATATTCAGTACTTACTTAAAGTTTACTCTTCGGGCGCCCCTCATCCGCCGTTTTTTTTTCAGCAAAATTATCCACACCCACCGCCGCTTCTGGGATATGTTGGGCCACGAAGTCTACACTGCCACAGCCTTAAAATTCAGGGAAATGAAGGACGCATTTCAGGGCCGCATTTCGAGCAGCCTTTGAATTGGGACAGCCTTCGGCGCGCCGCTGTGACGTAATCGGCCTTGAAATGCGTACTTTAAGGCTGCAGACCCTGAATTGGGATACAGCCTTTGTCTCACGTTTGTGTATCTAGTTTTGCTTTCCCTCATCTCATTATGTCTGACTAGTCCCAGCTGTGTTTCCACCTGTTCCCCATCCTCTCATGTTCCTGCCTGTGTATCTTAGTTCTCAATCTTCCCTTGCTTGTCGTCACATTGTACCCTCTCCATGCTGCGTGTTGCTCCAGGTTGTTTATTTTTCGGAGTATTGTTCCAGCAATAAAGCTGCTGTTTTAAGTTACGCGTCTGTGTTTGGGTCCTGCATTTGGGTCCATCCTCCTGCCTGCCACACAGCAAATCATGACATTTAAAGTAAAGAACAGTGTGTCACTGTTGCATTGCAGGTGTGGTTTCATGGTAAGACTTAGGTTACATCAAGTGTAGCAGAGATTCAAAATTATTTTAGCTGATGATGCTGAGATCAATTTACTGAATTCCACCTTCAAACCAACTTTCTACCATCTAGAAAAAAAGCATACACCATAAATACTATACTGCCAGTGTAGAGGATGGAAATCATAGAGCACAACTCACAAAACCGCTGCTGAGACTGTAAAGTTGTGTACATCTACAAAGAGAAGCAGATCAGCTCAATAGAAATGATTGTGAGTTATGATTCTTTTCCCCACAATGAGTCATTACAGAAATGTTTAGGTTTCCTCGACCTGCTGAATTCCACTTTAACTCATGACTGTACACCTTTTCCTGTTTAGAGGCAAAGTCATCTACATTTCAACCTAAGATGCAGACAAAGCAGACTTGTTCCTAAGAATTTGCCCCTTCTTCTCAACAGCTGCCCATAGTGGACCTCATCACAGCCTACAATGTAGGCAACAGAAAATACATATATTTTAAATTTTCCTTCTTTTCTTCAGTCAGTCAGTAGTCTCATGCTCTGTTCATCCTGCTATCACAATAAACACCTTCCACAACCTCAATCAGCCTGCGGGTCCTGTGTTTGGGTTCTCGATTCTCCATATCCACACAGAGCCAGTGACAAACACGAGGAAGTGAATGTTGTACTCAAATCGGGTCAGGCATGTCAGGTCAGGCTGAGGTGACTAGATCATATGCAGAGCGTGCCACATAGACACAGGTTTCCTCAGAGTGGCCAGCATCTGGTTCCAATGGGAGATTCCCATCGCGCTGACCTCAGGGCCGAGTATCACATGACCAAAGTTCTCATCCCGGCCATCATCTGTGGCCTCCGCCATTGTCACGACAATCTTTGAACAGAGGCGGTGGCTTACAACACCAACTGTCTGCCATCTATAATCCAGTTTTGAGATTTCTTCCCAGATGCCTTAAGGCACCCACACATGCTGGGTCATTTGACCTCAATAAATCACATGATAGGGTGGAGCTAGGTTTCACAATGAGTTCGCCCGAAACCTTGGCTGATTGTGACCAACAATCAGCCTTAATTAGGCTGAGCATTAATAGGGGGTCCATGACCCCCTTGGGTACAGTCCTATAGAGCTTAAATCTGGGACTCTCCACCAATTACTCTTAGAACTGAAGAAGCTTCTCAAAATGAGAAGTGAAACATCTTCAAGAAACCTAAAGAAGTCCAGATGCTTTTCTTTCCAAGCTCCTTAGACTACAATGACCTGGACGACTGAGAACTTTCACAGACATACTGCATACACTTTGGGAGGAACACCCACAATTGGTGCGGGAGTATAAAAAGGAATCAAGGAAACTTGTGGATTATATGAACCATGTCCATTTTACCTTAAGGTGCAGACAAAGCAAACTTGTTCCCAAAGGTTTGCCCCTTCTCCTCAACATTTGCCCATAGTGGCACACAACCACGGAAACCGTCAAATGGATTAATAAAGTAACACAATCAAAAGCAGAGAGAATCAGGACAAAGGCTTCAGCCACCCTCTCCAGTGCAAAAGTTCCTCCATCTAAACTCACAATACAAGAAAAGAAGGCCGTCACATCCCTGAACAAAGACCACAACATCACCATAATATCGGCCAAGATGCAGAACCAGAGACTTTTACATAAGCGTGAGCTGAACATTCTCATTCGTGATCTCAATCTGTTGAAAGACAAAGCAGAACTTCTTGCCTCGAGGCTTAAGCAGAAGCATTTGCTTGCCAAGGGTGTTACTGTAACTCACTACAGAAGTTGAAGTCATAACTTCAAAGTGTACTTAACTGCTGACGCCTCACTGTGCTGTTGTCACGATATCGAAGGACTCTTCAGCAGTTTGTCCCAAGAACATGTTCTAGCTAAAGAGTGTCTCTTCATTGATTCTTCACAATGAAGCTGAAGGCCGTCCTACTCCATATTGGAAATGCCAAGCCAAGTGTCCTGATTGCCCATTCTGTTCATCTAAAGGAGTCCTATGACAACAAGAAGACACTGCTTCAATCAGTTGCGTATACAACTCATCAGTGGAACATCTGTCAATGATCTGATGGTGATTGGTATGTCGATGGGAATGCAAGGAGGATTCACCAAATACTGCTGTTTCCTGTGCCTGTGGGATATCCAATCTACTGCGGAACATTATGTCAAGCATGACTGGCAGCCATGAGATGCCTATGAGCCAGGAAAAAGCGGTATCATGTTTCTGCCTCTGGTTGATCCACATAAAATATTTTTCCCAACCCTCCATTTCAAGCTAGGCTTGATAAAGGAGCTCATCAAGGCCATGGGCAAAGTAAATTCATGAGGTTTTCAGTACATTGCTGAAAAGTTTCCAAATATAAGCATTCCTAAAATGAAGGAATGGTTATTTACAGGTCTGAAGATCAAGTTGATTTTGCAGGATTAAGGTTTCAAACAAACTCTCTCAATAGCCAAGTTTGAAGCTTGGGGGGTGTTCAAGTGGCTCTGCAAAACTTTCTGGGCATCCACAAGTCTCCTGCATACAAGGAAGGAGTTAACAATCTGCTTGATCTGACTTGATCTGACTTCGCACTGAAAATTATTGAAACGGTTACTTGATTGGTGCCTGTGGTTTAATAAAAACCACATGCAAGAGTTCTTGTGCCCTGTTTGCCTCCTTGTGTCTCAATCTGTTCCCCCCTACAATGTCATGTTATCCATGTTTCCCAAGTCACGTCTCTGTGTGTCTGCCTGTGTCTCTGTGCGTGTTCTCCCGTCACTTCCTGTTTTACTTTGGAAATTCCCTGTCTGTGTGTGCCATGTTTTCTCTTACTCTGAAAGTAGACAGATTGCCTTTATTGTCACTATACAGATGTACAATGAGATACAGAAGTCTCATATGTTATGTTTAGCATTGTGTGTAATTAGCTGTGTTCCTCACGTGTTTCCCATTGTCTTGTCATTCCCTGTGTATTTCAGCCCTTTTTCTTCTGTCCAGTGTAGTGATCTTCCTCATGGTTATGTGTAATTCTCCATGTGTTTAGTTCTTTAGGTTTTCCAGTTTAATTTTGTATTGTTTCTTCATTCAGCAATAAAGCTGCATTCTGAGTTTACATTTTGCCTCTGTGTATGAGTCCGCATTTGGGTCCTCTCCTTCCTACCTGCACATAGCCATTCATGACACACCAGGAACTTTGGCTGATTGTAACCCAAACCCGTTTTCACACCTTGGCTCGTGTGAGTAGGTTGAGGATGAATAGATCATACTTAAAGCAAACATTGCTACCATCCAGTCTGATAAACCCATTGCACTGAATAATTACAACAATTATAAGTCAACTGGAACCCAAATGTGCAATTTTAGAGCTGCCTGCCAATAAGAAATATCTTTTCTGTGGAAGCAGGAGAAAGTTTAGATTTTTTTCAGTAAATGCTTTTAATAGTGTTACTATTGTTACTAGCATTTGTTTATTTGTACACTGCTTCCATGTAGAATGTACCCTCAGTGACCTAACCTTGATTTGATTTGATTCAATTTGATCCTTAAATCCTTAGATCTGACATGTACTTTTGATAAATGTCCAGCAGAGGGTGTCAGATAGATACCACTGTGCATTTTGAAACATTGCAGAAGACAGAAACTAGATGTTTCAGCATTATTATTATTTTTTATTATAATTATCCAGTTTGGTTTTTTAGCCATCAGAATTTATGTCTGAAAGCCAACAAAGATACCCAACAGATTTACTTTTCCAAGTGGATCATCACGGCCTTGCCGTTTTGGTCCATTTGATCGACCTTTGTTGTTATTATTTATTTTATTTTATTTTATTTTCAGTTGTTACAGATGGGATAGGAAAGGGAGAAAGAAAGATGAAGGAACAGAAAAACAGAGGGGAAGGGGGACAGTGAGAAAGGACACTTAAAAAGAAAACAAAAAAAATCTCCCGGATCACCTGTTGAGAGACAAAAGAGAGAACAAGCAAATAAAAAAGAGAGTAACATAAAAAACACAGCACCATCGCATTAATCTAACTAACAGTAAATACTAAATATTGAATGTTGTTGTGCACGCAGGACTGACAGCGCACATTGTGATTTGAGGTAGCAGCCAAGAAAGGTGTAGTTTGTGTCTATGAACACCTGTGCGCGCACCTGTGTGGATGAGCGCGCTTGTATTAAAGGTTTCTCCACGTAACCATCTGCTAGAGGGTATGTGGAGCCATGGTACTGTCCCCCAGGGCATGAAGCATGCATGGAGGAGATCCAGGCCCCAGACATCCAGAGGCCCCAGAGTGCAAGAGCCCAAGGAGAACCACCGGGGGGGGGGGGGCATCTGTGCCACCTTCCTGGGAAGAGCTGAGGAGAGCCCCAGACGAGGGGTCACCCAGCAGTCATGGAGCAGAAGTTAGAGGGGGCTGCTGTTGCGTGCCCATTGGCTCATGCCGGCAGCCAGCTGTGCCAGAGTGAACCGAGCCACAGGCCCAGAGGCCGGGGGCTTGAGGGTGTCCCCCACCCCTCGGAGGAGGCCCGACTGAGACACGGGCAGCAGGCCCCACCATACAGCCACCAGGAGTGAGCCGGTACATTCATGAGCACCCAGCCCCGGACACTAAGAACCACCAACGCCTGAGGGCATCAGCCACCAGCAGGAAGTGTGTTGAGGGGAGATAGGCTTCCACACTTTGGAGGGCCTGAGATGTTCCCAGAGATGTGGTGGCTGAGATCCGACCTGACATATAGACACAGACAAACAGGCACACACAGACACAAACGTGCATTCCCACCCTCATGCAAACATATACCAATACTCAGCACTCACCCAACGTAAAGACAGACACAAATGGAGATTGTACACACAGTCACACTCCCCAAACATACTCTATACCCCAGGTCCAGATATCCTCGCCCCCAGAGGAGGAAATTGTACCTAGGCCCAGGAGATGTTTCCCTTTCCCCCAGGGTGAAGAGAAGCAAACCGCCCCCGGCACTGCAGCAGCAGGGAGGCCCCGCATCCCAGACCCCAATCAGACGGCCAACACCTACGCCCAGCCCCTCCACGCCATTGGCTAACAGAGAACGGGGGTGGGTGAAGACCCCATACCTACCTCCTCCCACTCATGTGTAGCGTTGTTGCTTGTTGTTCTAAAGTGTATTTAAAACACGGGAGGGCATGGTGCTTCCTGCCAGAGAGCAGCAGGTGTCAGCACGGCCCCTCCCAAGAACCCTCAATGTCTACATGCATTTAAAATTGAGAGGTGGGCAACAGTGCCAGAGGCGTCAGCATTATTTTTCTGTCTCTTTAATTGTATCAACATATTTTATTAACATCCTGAAGATAGAGCCAGGCATTGAATGGTCCGATGGTGAGGGCCAGGTCTGACAGCTTGAGCTCTGCAACGCCTGCTGATATTTCTATCGTCAGCATCAATACTAAAAGCGGAAAAGCAAAGGCTGTACTCCTCCAGACTGGAAAATTCCATGGGGATGGAAGCGCTCATTAGAGATCACAGTGGACAATTTTTAAGGATTTTATATTCTAATCTTAAAACACGCAATAATGCCACAACACTAAAAAACAAAACAAATGTGCAACTGCTCCATACTTCTCAGAGGAATATGTAATATGCTGGACTAGCTCTTATATAGCACACTTATAATCTACTAGAGCACTCAAAGTGCTTTCTACAACTTTATGCCTCATTCAAACTAGCAGCTTTTTCTATGCTTAGTGCTTTCTATCTAATATTCACACTTGGACTGACACCTCAGGGAGCAACTTGAAGTTTGGTATCTTGAACAAAGATGGCATGCAGACTGTAGCAGACAGGATTTAAACCACCAGCCTTGCAATTGGTAGATGACATGCTCTACCACCGGAGCTACAGCCGCCTGTAGTGTTTATGTTGAAGACACTGATGTGATAAGAGCACAAGGTTCCCTTTTTGTTCATATACCTGAAAAAAAAGATGCTACAAAACCAAAATTTATTCATCTATCCATGAAGCCAGATAACAAACACCAATTACTTAAACTGCAATTAGTTTAACTCTAATTTTCTGCTTCTAAATTGTTCTTGTCAGAACAGTTACTTCATCATAAGTGAATGATGAAATTGTTTTAGTGGTGAATTCAAAGGAAAGCTAAAAATGAAGTAGCTTATCAGCAGGAAATGCATTACAAATGCTATAATGGAATGCAGTATGTTGGAATTTAGTATACTTGTATCTTTAATACAAATATACTTTATTATATCTCACATCACATACTTATTGTATACATTATTCCACACAGTTAAGTATTGTAGAATAGTTTGTCTTTCTCTCTCTCTTTATGCAGGTCTGACAGGAGGTCGTTGCCATGGTGATGGGTGAAGTGGGTCTCCACATAAGGAGATGCCCAGGAACCTGCAGAAGAAATGTGAGGCAAAGTGTTGGATTCCAGCCAAATAAGGACAACTGCGGCTTTCCTCCAACTATTTATCACACATTATAAAAGCTTTGTTGGTGTGGTGCTCTTTGTTTGTTTAGGTCTCCTAAGCGAAGCAGAGGTACACGGCAGCATCCTCTGATTGCTTGAATAAAGAAAAGATAAAGTCGTAGTTTGAGTTTGGAATGTCTTCTCTTATAAAAGAACCCAACAAGTACAAGTAAATGTTTTATTTTCTGGCACTCAAAGAGCAGCCTGAAACACTGATACAAGGCCACGTCACGCTTTGCCTCTCCAAAAGCTGAAATGGACATACATGCAGAAGTTTTAGTAACTTGCAAACATCTACAACAACAGTAGAGGGAGATATTTTATTGAAATTCAACATGAAAATAATCACAGGAAAGCGTTTTAAAGAGATATTTACACATTTATATGTATATACATATTAGCAACCTAGTTTAATTGTTTCTGATTACTAAGGACCTTGAAATGTACTTTATACGTTTTTTTGTGGTCACTACCGACTTAAATAAATAAATCTCCCCCTGCTGGTAATGCAACTCCTGCATGCATATTCCTTTCAGTTTGGAGAGGCAAAGCATAAAATGCAAAGAGTGGGCCAGAGTGTCTATTATATTTTTTGCCATGATATCGGGTTGAACTGGTGGTTATTTGCAATACCTTACTGTTGCCTTTCTATCAGCTTAAAGCAGTCTTGGCCATTCTCCTCTCACCTCTGACACGAACAAGGCTGTTTCACCCAGACAACAGCTGCTAACAGGATGTTTTACCTTTTTAAGAAGGTCTGTGCACCCCACAAATGGTTGTATTGGGAAATGTCAATAGATCCGCAGTTTCTAAAATAAACAGACCAGAGTTCAGAGTTCTTTGAATCACCTTTCTTCCCCATTCTGATGCTCAGTTTGAACTTCAGCAGGACATCTTGTCTGTGTCTAAATGCACTGATTGGCTGATTAGATACAGTTAAACATCTACTGTTTAAACTGGCTGGTAAGTGTATGTTACACTCCAACAGAAGTTGTGTACTCCATTAAATGACAAAAAAGTTATTTGAGAAAAAGAAAACAGTGCAGAATGTGTCATCGTATTATCTTGCTCATCAAATGACACAATGACTTTAAAGCACTATTCTTAAGAGTGAGATAATTATTGTACATCTGTTGTGGTAACTGCTTGTTTAAAAAAAAAAAAAAAGACTTGCCCATTGGAGACACTAAAGACAGTAAAAGATGTGAAATCAACCTTCCGACTGCAGCTCTCAGGGGACTGTCCATTTAAGCACATGAAAGGGGCTCTTCCAATGGACAGGAAAGAACTGGTTTGTCAAGCTGCAGGATCGAGTGTCTCCTCTGGAGGGGCGTATCACTGTCTCGCTCTAAAATTCATACAGGTCGGAAATCTTAAAAACATTTCAAGTAATCCAAACCTGCCCTCACTGAGCAGGAAGGCTTCCAATGCCACGTTATTCCCTCTTGAAAATAAGCAAATTTTATCTTAAGTTCAACCATCTCAGCACTAAGTGCTAATTAGCCATCTGACTAGCTGTGCTTTCATGTTTCATTTAGTTTCAGTCCTCCAGCTAACTCGCTCTTTTAGCAGTCAAAAAACATGAATCAAAAAAGACCCTATCACACATTTACACTTTATAGCCAGCTAATGAGGAACATCTCAGCACAACCAGTGTTGGTCAAGTTACTTGAAAAAAGTAATCAGTAACTAATTACTGATTACTTCCCCAAAAAAGTAATCCCGTTACTTTACTGATTACTTATTTTCAAAAGTAATTAATTACTTAGTTACTTAGTTACTTTTTAAAAACACGATTTACAACTTGAAGAGGTGATAAAGCGATAGATCTTTCAGCCCAATTCTACTTTTTCTACATAATCCATCATACAAAATGTAATCAAATGGAAAAGTCTCTTTTTTTAACTTGTTTTATCAGTTTTAATCTTTTAACTTTATGCATCAAGCAAAAATTTAATTATATGCAACATTCTCTGACTTGAATAAATTAGTCTACACATTCCAGCACATAAAATAAAATAAAATATTTTTTGTGTTTACACTCACTCTTTCAAATAGATGCAAGTAAAACACAGCAGAAAATAAATAAAGTCAAAGACTCAGCGGTCCTGTTGCTCTATTTTCACCTGTAAAGCAGGACCGCGGTAGGCGGAGGTTTACCCTGGTGCAGGTGTGCCGCGGTCAGTTGAAGAATCCGCGACTTTCTCTGTGAGTTTCCCATTACGTCGTTGCGCACTCGGTGCTTGCTCGGAAGTTTAGGGGTTTTTCGCTGTAAAAATAAGTTTTCTTCCCACGCACGATGGACGCTAATGTTTTTGTCACTTTTTATGGAATCAAACTCAAAGTAAGGTCAGTACTTCCACGCTTTAAACGCTGCACGCTCATACTCTCTCCCACAATCGATATGTGATCCATTGTTGATCTGCACACAGCTGTTGTTACGACCGTCGCACTCGCTTACGTCACTGTCATTTGCAGAATGAGACATTCTGCAAAAAAAATCACGGTTTTAGTAACGCAGTAACGCAGCGTTACTACGGGAAAGTAACGGTAATCTAATTACCGTTTTTGCAATAGTAATCCCTTACTTTACTCGTTACTTGAAAAAAGTAATCAGATTACAGTAACGCATTACTGCCCATCTCTGAACACAGCACAACGTGTTCTCTACATTACATTAACACAGCTATGGCTGCTGCTTGCTTTGTTATCTGGTCCTCACATCTGTCCTGTCTTCCCACTGCTGCATCACTTCTGCATCTGATGTTTCATATCCCACTGTCCACTATGACCAAGCCAGATTTTTGCTTTGAGCTTTGGAGCATTTTTTTCCCAGTTTTCCTCCTGCCTGATTTTGGCCTTTCACAAAAACCTGAATTCTGCTCCCTTTTGCTTTGCTTGTTTGCCTAATTCGTTTTTTAGGAAAACTCTTTTAGATGACTAATAAGTCAAAATTATTTTCTCAAAATTTCGACTTATTAACTCAAAATTTTGAGGAAAAGTAACTTGAAATTTTGAGTTAGCGCTGCCAATCTACGTGAATGACGTCATTTCCTTGTTAACCGGAAGCTGAAGCCCTGAGCTACAAATGCTACAGCTAAGCTACCAGTATTAAATCCAGTCATGAATGCACAGATTGCTGAGTATTTTCAGCGTGACTTCAAAAATGATGAAATCCTTGTGTTATTAGCTGAATCCGATGGCGTTATGAGGACGCTATGAGGTTATGAGGAAGTAGTAACTAGGGCTGTTCAATATAACGATATATATCGGATGACGATATAAAAACGTCTATCATTTCCTATTACGCTATCGTTTGTTCCGTGGTGTCGTAAAATAAACTGTTTACAGCAATATTTTTTCATCGTTTTGATGGTCACTGTAGTGGATATATTAATTTCTTAAAGTTCTCTCTTTCTCTAAAGTTACTATCAGCAAACGTACTCGCGAAAGCGCCAATTTGTTGATCGGTTTTGAGTTATTAACTAGAAATTTTGAGAAAAGTAACTTGAAATTTTGAGTTATGTTTCTCCAAATGTCGAGTTAATAAGTCAAAATTTCAAAAAAAAAAAAAAAAAAAAAAAAAACCTCGAAATTTCAAGTTATGGATACTTAGTGGCGGAAACGGGCTTCCATATCCATTACACATGAACATTTACTTCATGTTTCATTCGCTTTATGGAATCTTTCTTCAATTACATTTTATTAGCCCCTTCTCACAAGAACATTATATTTAGCATAATGCCTTTTAATACAGTTATATGGGATTACTTTCTTTTACTTTGTCTTTAAACGTCAATCTTTGTCAATCACAATGCATCCAGTATAACATTCTTTTATTTAATCACACATTTTTAAATTCAGAGATTCTTCTAGTTAGTAGCTGGCTCATGTGTGTCGCTCCCACTCACTCCACCTAAGTTACTACTTTACACCCTCACACACTAATGTTTTAAGTTGGAACCTCAAACAGCTAACAGGTCTTGTCAATTTACACCAAGTGGTGGCTTTGGGAGACAGTGGTAACCAAATCTGACAAAGATATGAGAGCCAAATTGAAATGCCAGTTTGGATTAAATGCTACAGCATCTCATGCACTGCCTTGTATAAAGGGATTGGAAGCCTGCACTAAGCTGTCTAATTGAAAAATTGAATTGAAATTTGTTATTGACTTTTCCAGCTTTATCTGTACAGAACAATGTAATTTACCTTTTTTTTTTTTTTTTTTTTTTTTTTTTTAAATGACATCAGAAACAGCAGTATGCGACATTACGTGATGGCAGAGCTTCAGTTCATCCTTTGTCGTTTTTTTTTTTTTTTTTTTTTTTAATAAATAGGACAGGGGGAATGAATGAGAGAAAGAGGGGGAGAGAAAGAAAGAAAACCAAAGGGGAGAAGAGACTGTGAGAAGGGGGGGGAAGAGAGAGAAAAAAAAAAAAAAAAAGAACTCCTGGGTCACCTGTATGGAGAAAAAAAAAAACCAAACAAACAAAAAAAACAAACAGAGGAGACAGCAAACAACAAAGAGTAACATAATAATAGAGAAAACAAAGCACCATCACAATAAACTAGCTAGTCATAGATATCAATATTTACTAAATAATAAACGATATTGTGCAGCACGCAAGATAGACAGCGCACAGTGTGCTTTGAGGCAGCAGCCAAGAAAGCTTTAGTCCGCGTCTGTGAATACCCATGTGTGCATACCTGTGTGGATCAGCATGCTTGCATTCCAAAGGTTTCTCCATGTAATGATCTGCTAGGGAGTGTGGGGGGGCCACAGCCCCGTCCTCCAGGGTGTGAAGCGGGTATGGAGGAGATCAAAACTCCAGACATCCAGAGGCCCCCAGAACACAAGAGACCATGGAAGACCAACAGAGGGGCAGCCGCGCCACTGTTCCAGTAAGAGCTGAGGAGAGTCCCAGATGAGGGCTCGCCCAGCAGCCGCGGAGCAGAAGTCAGGGGGAGTTGCAGTGACGCGCCCGTGAGCTCCGCCGGCCCCCAGCTGTGCCTGAGTGACCGAGCCCCAGGCCGAGAGGCCGGGGGCACCCCACCTCCAAAAGGGGCCCGAGCGAGCCCCAGGCCCCAGGCCCCGACAAGCGGCCGCCAAGGAGTGAGCCGGTGTGTACCCGGACGCCCACCCCCAGACACAAAGAACCACCAACACACCGACACCTGAGGGAGTCCGCCACCGGCAGGGGAAGTGGTGGTGGGTGGAGATAGGCCTCCAAACCTTGGAGGGCCTGAGGTGTCCCCAGAGAGGTGGTGTCTGATACCCAACCTGACATATAGACACAGACATACAGGCACACACAGACACAAACATCCATTCCCACCCTCATGCTCTCATATGCACTCACTCCACACTCAACCAACGTGGAGACAGACATAAAGAGACGCTGTACACACAATCACACTCCCCAAGCGTACTCTACAAACCGGGTCTAGGTACCCTTGCCCCTGGAGGGGGGAATTGCACCCAGACCCAGGTGGTGTTACCCTTTTCCCTGCGGTGGGGAGAGGCAGACCACCCCGACTCCGCAGCAGCAGGGAGGCCCCACACCCCAGACCGCAGTCGGACGGCCAACTCCTCCTACTAGCCCTCCCGCTCCAGCAGGCCGCAGAGAATGGGGGTGGGAGAAGACTCCAAACCTCCCTCCACCCGCTCATTGTAGTGTTGATGCATGTGTGTTCTAAGGTGCAATTAAAACCCAGGAGGGCATGGAGCTACCTGCCAAGGAGCAGCAGGTAAGCGCATAGTCCCTCCTGCTAGCCCTCAATGACTAAGTGTATTTAAAATTGAGAGGTGGGCAACGACGTCAGGGGTGAGGTGTACACCCTGATGGTGATTTGGACTCCGTGATTGTGCCCACCCCCAAGATCCTATATGTATGTGTAATGAGAGTGTGAATAATGTGAATGTCTAAGTTGTGGGATAAAATTGAGGCAGAGGCAGCCAGAAGGGGATGGGGGGGGGGGGGGGGGTAGCCTCCTCTGCACCCTGGTGACATACCCCCACTCCAAGGCCCTGCATGTGTGGGTGGTTGTGGAGGAGCGGGAAGAGGGAGGCAGCTGGAGATGGGGAGGGAAGGAAGGGAGGGGCAGGTAACCCCTCCCTGGGGCCAGCTCCCCCGCTGACCCCAGTAGGCACTCCCACCCTCCGCGACCCGCCAGGGAAGGGGGGCCCAGGCCCATCAGACCGGGGCCCAGTGCAGTAGCGCCCCCCGGCTCCACAGAGCCCTGGACAGTCCACCCAACCCCACCACAGAGAAAACTGCACCCACCCCACCATCCACACATCTTCCAGACTACATAAGACGGTAAACGCCCAGGCTGAGATCTTCCTCCACCTCTCCTGTATCTCCCCCTCCTGCAGAGAGTTCCTGAAGAGAAGAAAGCTCCTGCAAGATGTGACCATCCCCCCCACCAGTTGAAGAGCCCCCCAGGCGGCTCGACGCACCGGCGGCACCCTGCTCCAGGGCCGGGCCCCCATGCACCCACCCGCCCACAACCCCGGCAACACACCAACCAGGACCCAAGCCCCCGAGGCCCGGCCCGGGCCCCAGCCCAGAGACGGAGCGCCCCCAGAACCTCACGCCCATCCCGGACCCACCCAGGGGCAGCCAGGTTGCCAGGTCAGTAACCCACGTCCGTCAGCACAGACCCTCCCCTAGCCCCGCTGCACGCAGCCGCGAGGAAACAGTCACCTGAGAGCCAATGTAATTTACCTTCTAACATCACAACCTCCATGTGAGATAATGTAAAATAATGAGTCTGAACATAACTGTTTCCCAACTAAAGGTTGCAACTAAAGGTAGCATGGAAATCAATCGATCACTTGCCATTTCTTTAAAGAATGGAAGACAAAAGTAGACAAATGATAAACTTTTAATTACAAATTCCTTACTACAGGCACAGAATAGATCTCAGATAAAGTTCAACTCCATTGTTAGTTGTAGGCTTTGCATATGAAAGCCACAAAAGACTATCTTAGTTAATATTACTTCTTGGTAGCATATTGCCACATACCACAATAACATTCACCAGTGGTTCAGCCAAATATGAAGGAGTAGTAACTAGGGCTGTTCAATATAACGATATATATCACATGACGATATAAAAACGTCTATCGTTTCCTATTACGCTATCGTTTGTTTCGTGGTGTCGGAAAATAAACTGTTTACAGCAATATTATTTCATCGTTTTGATGGTCACTGTAGTGGATATAACCATTTCTTAAAGTTCTCTCTTTCTCTTATATTTAATATAACCACACTACGGACGGACAAGACAAGCACCTGCTTTTATGTGTTGTCGTTAGCAACAATGACGGTAAAACCATCGCGTGGCTCCGCTGTCCGCTTGTTTGTTTTCCACACAAACCTTTCACAATAAAGCTCAACATCCTGTTGAGACTTTTCAAAATAAACTGAATCACGGGAAAGAGTCTGCAGATAGTTTATGGATGAGAAGCAAAAAAAAGAGCCGTCAAGCGCTAAAAAAATAAAACCTTAGACTCAAACTATGAAAGAAAATGGTGGCCGTTAAAACTTATGTCTAAAAATGTATAGTTTGTGATTTATATCGTTATCAGGACGATAAATGTCTTATATCGGAATATGAGATTTTGGTCATATCGCACAGCCCTACTAGTAACCACAACAGATCATTGCTCATTCTGGGAAATAAAGCAGCAGCAAACCTGTGGTTCATAAAAACTCCAGATGTTTTACCAGCTTAAACCGAGATTTGACATTAAAGCAGATACCAAACATAATTTTTAACAAGTGAACAGATTTCTTTTAAAGTTACAATGCTTTTTAAATTTTCAAGCATTGTAGTTTAGTAGTATACACACTCTGAGGAATTAGCTAAGACTGGTTTAGTAAATGAACTTAATGCAATCAAATCAAAATTAAATGGAATAAAATGCTCTTAAATGCATATTAAACTTGATTGATCTAACAATAACTATTCAAAGCTCAAAAACACTGCAGTAGAATCATGGCGACTTTATCTCAACCTTGTTATGTTGTAGATAACAAGAAAAATGCAAGTGCTGCTGAGAATTATTAGAAATAAACTGCTTGGAAAAACTAAATTAAAAACCAATTAGCCAAAACATTTAAAAACTAGACTGCTAGTATTCTGAACCTTTTCTGATGGCTCGAATAATGGTCCATTTTAGTTAACAGTTATCACACAGGTGCATCTTTTGAAATTTAAGGCATCACATCTTAGATGAGGCGGTGATGGCTGAGGCTCCAGGACGGCTGTAAACGTGCAAAGTGGCATCCTGAAAAGGGACAGAGTAAACAAACAAAACACAAATGAGATCAGATACAAAAAACAAAAACAAAAAAAAAAAAACAACAACAGGAGAAGGACACAACACATAACAACAATGCTCAGTAACCAGTGTATCTAAGAGCAGACTACAGCAACCTCCCTGAACAGGGTCCAGTATTCATTACGGTGGTAGACATCCAAGAAAGAGACTCCAGTGTGAAAAGTTGGACAACACCAAGCCCTGATACGATTCATGCCTACTGGCTAAAGAAGCCGACTAAATGAGTGTCTAGCAGCACAAATGAACCAGCTACTAGTCAACGAGAGAGACCCAGAATAGCTAACGAAGGCTGGACAGTGATGATCCCCAAGGACCTCCAGAAGGTAACAGTCCCATACAACTACCAACTAATAACCAGGCTCAGCACCACATGGAAGCTCCTGTCCAGCTAACATGAAAAGGCACATGGGTTAGAGCGTCAAGCAAGTCATGAGGAGTCAGCTGAACGTTAAGAACAACACCTATGCCCTGTCCGTGATCAGGTACCCTGCTGGGATAATAAGAGTTAAAGCACTTTATTGTCATTGTAGTTATACAACGAAATTTGTTTGGTGGCTCACAGAGGCCAGCAGCAATAAAACAAGATGAAGAATAGTAACATAATAACCAAGTAAACGTAGTAAAAGTATAAAATATAAAGTAAAAAGAAGACACTTAGCACAGTAAGTAAAAAAGAAAAAAAAATACTAGTAGTTGGCCAAAGGTGGAGATAGAAGCCACTGACATCAAGACCAGGAAGCTCCTGACCATGCATGGAGGGTTTCACCCCAAGTCCAGCACCCTGATACTGTTTGCTAAGTGGAGGAAGCCGGGGATTAGTGAGTGCCATCACCATAGTTCAGGATGAACACGAGAAGCTCGAGAAATACCAAGGGCTCAGAGAAGAGCTCGAGAAAATGTGAAGGGTGAAGATAACAGTGGTCCCAGTGGAAATTGGAGCACATATATACAAACATATACATACATACATACATACCTTCTTGGCCTCTGCATTGTACTTCTTGAGAAGAGTCTCAACTCTGTTTCCATAGTCTGGATGCACAGCCTTCAAATTCTCGACCTGCAAGACACAGAAGAAAAACATTACAGTCCTGGAGGATAGCAGGTTCTTTAAAAAACACATTCTCTCCATCTCCTATAAGCCATGAAGAATAAACATTCAGTAAATGCTATTGTAGCGTTTTAGATTACATTTATCAATAAGCACAACATCTTTCCTGAAACCTCACATTCCAAAAAGCACAAACTATGAGCGACAGCAAAGTGAGAGACTGTAGTGCTTGGACTCACCATGCGTTTCTGGATGAAGAGCTGGGCTCCTTTTAGAAACCCTGCCAAGTTCTGGCAAAGTCTCTGTCGCTCCTCCTCATTCAGGACCTGAGTGTAGAAGGTGCGAACCTGCAAAAAACACACAGGTTTATTCTCCAGAGGAAAAAGGAACTAATCAGAAACAGATTTTGACTCAGAAGCATCAACTTGATTTCAAGTCTTTTAAAAAAAAAAAAAACCCATCCTATTACACTTTCTGTTTATTACTAGTAAGAATTAGCTTTGACTATAGTTCCTTCCAAGATGAGGCCGAAGAAACCAGAAACCAGAGTGCAGTAACAGGAAGAAAAAGCCACTAAAACTAAATCTACATATTTCCATTACCCTTTAAAAAATGAGCAACAATTTCATCTTATCATTCGATCCACTGTTCATATTAAATACAGATTTATGCAGCTTTTTAATATTATCAAATCTGAAATTGCCTGGGCCTCAGACACTCTGTGTCACACGCCTACAGATCCTGTTAAATCATCATTACCTGTGTGACATTGTCTTCATCTGAGCTGTTGTAACGAGCAACATCTGCAGACACGCAGAACTTGGACTCCATAAACTGAGGCTGAGTCTCTGGGGCACTGAAGCTGTTAGGGTAGTAGTTTGGAGCGCCACCTGGTGGTCAAACAAAAACACTGGTGAGGCAGTGAAGGAAAGAAAGAAAAAAAATGAACAAAGACCAGATGTTTGTGGAAAACCATAATCAGTGACTATAGTGATGACATACGTTATTCACACATCTACCACTGTACAATGCATGAAATGTAGCGATAAAATTAATGTTTTATCGCTAGTTTTTACATTTTGTGCACAATGTAGATGACTGTGGTTATGCATGTAATGCCCATGTTATAAAATTATTTCTAATTATTTTATATAATAAGGGTGTTTTTGGATGACTAAGATTTTTTAAAACACCATCACTGATCGTCTGCTTCAAAGGTGACATGCACTTGTGTATATGTCACGTGTATAATAACAGTTAAAAATAACAGTTAAGAACTCAGTATAAATAAACTGTAACACTACCTGGATTAAAATTCCAGGATTACTCAAGATTCATTTCTGAGCCACAGGTACCAGACCTGATCATGTCTCACCTTGGTTGTCATGCATGCACATCGGACCATCACGCTGGTAGTTGGCCACACGAGCCCTGAAGGGGCAGTTGACAGGGATCTGCAGGTAGTTTGCTCCCAGCCGGTGACGATGCGTGTCTGGGTAGGAGAAGAGGCGACCCTAGACAAAGAACATGGAGGACAGAGCTCAATACCAACCTAGCTTTTCTTCATTCCCCCCAGCTTGTCAAATCTGCCATAATGTCACCTGCAGCATCTTGTCAGGGCTGGGCTCGATGCCTGGTGGCATGTTGCTTGGGTCAAAGGCCGCCTGCTCCACCTCTGCAAAGTAGTTGGCTGGGTTCCTGTTCAGAACCAGTTTGCCCACAGGGATCAGTGGGTATTCTTTATGTGACCAAACCTGCACCGCGAATAAAATTTACAAATCACAAAAGTCATCTGTGATTTTCAAATGAGCACGTCATTATTTAGAGACAACCTGTGATAATATGGACGTTTTTGGAAAACAAGTTACCAAGTCACTGCACATTTATGTCACGTATTACTTTATAACTCAGATGTTTTCTGTTGTGCAGAACTGCAGTACCTTTGTAAGATCAAACGGGTTGAACCGGAACTTCTCAGCCTGCTCAAAGGTCATGACCTGGATGTAAAAGGTCCAGGATGGGTAGTTTCCATTAGCAATAGCATTGAACAGGTCTGCAATTCCATAATCTGGGTTGGTGGCTGCCAGGCGGTCTGCCTCTTCCACCGTCAAATTCTTTATTCCTTGATCAGTCTAAAAAATTAATTTAAAAAAAAATGAAGTCAGAGATGGCAGAACACACAACATAACAGCTAATAAAGCTGACCTCAGGCAGACCTTATAGTGGAATTTGCAGTAGACACGTTCACCATCGGCATTGACCAGTTTGAAGGTGTGAGAGCCGTAGCCATTCATGTGACGGTGGCCATCAGGCAAACCTCGATCGCTGAACAAGAAAGACACCTGCACAGGAGACAAGACGAGACCATGAAAACAACTACAAGAGTTTCTGTCAATAATGACTACAAGTATAAAGACAGCGAGCAACAGTGCACAGAAAGACTTACTTACTTGAAAATATTCTTTATCCTAAATGTGTATTTTAGAAACACCTCAGCTGACATGACATAATATACTAGACTTTTCAGTATCAGGCTCAGCAGCATCTACCTGATGCAGACTCTCGGGCCTCAAACTCCAGAAGTCCCACACCATGTCAGGGTCTTTCATGTGGGTTTGGGGATTGCGCTTCTGGGAATGGATGAAGGATGGGAACTGCACGAAATTAAAGATGGGACATTAATATAAGACAATGTACACTTGACTGATATTAGCACAGGTGTTGTGAGGAATGTGTCTCTGGTCTTAAATATCTTACATTAGGAATAACAAGCTTGGCTTTTATAAACTTTGAGTTAAACTAAGAGTGTAAACACCCCATGTTAGATATTTAATGTAAAAACAAAGAAAACAAGATACAAAACTGAAAAATCATCCACTTATGAAACTAGATCTACAATCTGTTCCTGGAAGAATTATTTACATGTTAAAAAATAAATAAATAAAAAAAAATAAAGTACTGCTGTAACACTACAACTCTCTGACACAAAATTATAAAAATCTGAACCATTACGGTCTGCCCAGACACATGCGTCCCTACACCCACTCACCAGCATGGCATCCCTGATGAAGAAAATTGGGGTATTGTTGCCCGTCAGGTCCCAGTTGCCATCTTCAGTGTAAAACTTGACTGCAAAACCTCGAGGGTCACGCACAGTGTCTGCAGACCCAGCCTCTCCAGCTGGGATATTAAAAAACAAACAAACAAACCATAAGACAGCAACTCCTCAAAAATCAATGACGTAATATGGTTGACTATTTTAAACTAAATTTGGAGCCAGTGTGTACCATCTGCACCTTACAGCCAGTAGCATTGTTGAAAGTTACCTTTAATGTCCCTTCTGGTGTCACACAAATCAAGATGGTAAGTACACCACTTACCATCACATCGCCAGCTTCTTACAATGAACACTCCTTTAACAAATAACCACTTTTACTCACACTTTGCATTTAAAAGTTTGTTTTGCAACTCATACCAAAAACCTTTTCAGCAGTAAATCATTATCATCATCTTCTATTGTTGCATTTTTCTGAAACATTCAATATAATGTTTTAATTGTCCATATTATTTTCTTCTGAAAGCATTTCATAACTGTCTTCAGCAGACATGAACATGTTGTGAGAAGATTAAGGGCTCATATAATCCAGGAGTATATTTATAAACATACCTGTTTCATATTTAAACTGTCCTGACAGTTTAAATATAAGTATAGTCAAAGTTCTGAGGCAAACTCCATCCCATGCACAATTCTGAATAATATATATTGTTTTTTTAATTGAAATATAAAATATGCTGAAAGCAGATGCAGGACTGTGAAGAAGTGGTGTACATTTGTGATGTAGCAAATCCTCGGTGATCCCCAGGCCACAAAAACATGGAAAGCAACACAATCTTTAGGCCACTATGTCAGAGCTCTGTGGATATGGAACATTTTTCCCCATTAAGAATCGCCTGAACGCCACTGATGGTCCTTAGTTACTAGGGGTGCAACGATACACAAAATTCACGGTTCGGTTCGATACTTTGGTGTCACGGTTCGATATTTTTTCGATACAAAAAAAATGTTCATGCCTTTTTAATTTGTCATTTATTAAAATTATAAATATATATTTTAACTCAAAAGTACAGTTTTTAAATTTAACCCTAACCCTTGTGCGTGTTTTTTTATTTTGACAGCGAATGCGCACCTGCGGACCACTTATGTGCAGCCCTGGTTATTTAGCTCGTCATATTGCAGCCACAGAAATTATTTTGTCCATGAAACCATAAAGCTGCACTTTCTTTTTGCCTTATAGTCTGATTTGTCAGACTATAAGTTTTGTGGTAAGCTTTTCTTTGGCTGTCACTTCTTCACCCTGACCTGTCTTATTTGGCTCAGCAGAACTGAAATATATATACTGCTACTTTTACACACGGACTCACATAAGCTCAGCGATTCTCTGCGCGATCAACCTCTCACATGTTTAAGCTGCGGGAGATTTCACTTGTCATGTTTGCATAGTAAGCTAACGATTGATAAGACGATGTCAGAGGAATTGGTGCACAAATTATCATCACTCACAGATCAGTGCTGTCGCTCTCTATACACAGTTCGCGCGATTGCAAAGTGAAAGCAAAAAAACAAGCGCAAATTCAAACGCGATTTCAATATGTCACATATTGACAGTGGCTCACCGATGCCAATGACATAATTACCCAGCTACATTTCTGAAAGAATGCAAAAGCATTGACATATATTTTTCCTTCCTACAATAGCCCGACGGGCAGGGAAGAGATAGATTTTGGTAGCCCGACTGAAAAAATCGCTAGCCCCAGGACGTCGGGCTAGCGATATTGCAAGCCCTGTATCTGATTGAGGAATCACTCATCTTTGGAAAAGAGAGTTTATTACAGAGAGATGGCTCTTTCCAAAATAAAAGCTATACTATCCGCTTCTTCTGGGCTATATTCTCAGCAGCATATTAAACAGCTGTCTAAATGACTCGGCTAAAGTTAGTAGCATGCTTGTTGTTTTTGTCTTTGCACTAGGATGATGTCGGCGTAAATGTGCAGTCATATTCGTTGTGTTCCCACTAGTGCTTTCAGGTTAATCTCGTTGAAATGACCTTAACGCCACAACACGGCAAATCTCCGTTAACGAGCTACCGCCGATCGCCCTGTGCATGGGGCTAGACGGCCAACACGTTAACGAGCTAACTGCGCTAACACACTAGTTCCCACCCATGTAATTGAGCATTGCATGGCACATCCAACATACTGTTTTACTTTAGTCCATGACTCGCTTACCTTCAGGGTCATACGTCACATGAAAACCAAAATAATTCCAAACACCAGATCTGAATGAGGGTGGGGGAGGTCTATGTTGCAAGGAGAGCTTAACTTCTGTCTTGCTAGCTTGCCCTGCGCTCTTCCTAGCCTAGGCTGCACTGTCGAGCGCAGATCCACTGAGCGCTCCACACAGACAGCATTGTCAGAAGTAAAGTTGATAAAATAAATTACAAATGTTGTATTGTTCGATACATATGCGTACCGAACCGAAAGAACTGTATCGAACGGTTCAATATCGATACGAATATCGTTGCACCCCTATTAGTTACATCAATTTAAGCTGCTAGCTAAAACCCCAGCACTGTCCGAAGCTGAGCTGTCCCTCTCCTGCTACCTGCAAACATCAATGAGTCATACGAGTGTAAGGACCTAGAGTGCAGTCCAGTGGTGCTACTATAGATTTCAATAGCAAGTCCAAACTATCACATCAAAAACAGGGAAGAATAAACACCCCCCCCCCCCCTCACTAAGCAAATCTGTAACCAAGGCGAACAAGGCGTTCTTACCCACAGTGGAGAAGCGGACAGCAATTGGTGTAGTCTTGCCAACATGCTCAAACACTTTGGCTTTGCAGTAGCGAGTGATGTCATGAGTGACCTCAAAGTAGCCAAACGCCCCTGAATAATGGAGAAAAAAATAAAAATAAATACAGATTTTAAAAGACATGTCTGCTAATATAAGCTTCACAAATTTCGAGTTCTTGTATTTACTTTATTTATCATGAGGACAAATATAAGACCCAAGTTGTTTGGGTCTTAGTTTGCTCGTATTCCAACAAACAACTCGTTCAATGTCTGTCCAAAGTCTGAAGCCCTGATCTGTAAAGCCTGTAAAGATTAACAATTGTTCAGAGTTAATCCACAAATAAGCAGGATCCACATTTCCTTTTAGACCACTTTATTGGTTGTTTTGTTTAACTTTGTATTTTAATGCAGTCATTTGTAGCCATCTGCCTGCACCAGAATACAATTCTTGATTCTTGGCCACTGCTTTATCTCAGAAATAACTGCACCACATAGCTGCTGTTAATACCTTTTAAACACCGACAATCTTTGGTGTCGGGAGCTGAATACACAACTTAGTAACTCTGTATTTGTGGCATTCTAGTTCATGTTAAATGTCCAAATACTCAAAACTTGTGACCATAGGTGCGGGTGACAATGCAGATCAACGGGTACGCACAGCTCTCTCTTCACCACGACGAATGGGTACAGGGTCTACTTTACTGCAGCACCAATCTGTCTGCTGAGCTCTTGCTCCCCTCTCCCATGAACAAGACCCCAAGATACTTAAACTCGTCCACTTGAGGCAGGTACAGGCCCTGACACGGGCACTCCACCGTTTTCCATATTTGAGTATTATTATCGGATCAAAATGAAGAAAAAATATATTGTGATTGTATATCTGGCCACAATCCTTAGTTCTAAGTGTGGGCATGAAACGTCTTGCTGTCTTACTGACCTCAAAGCAAAAAAATGTTGAGTGCATGATTGCAGCATAATGCCTTACCTGCCCCTTTGGCATGGACCACTCTCTCTGGGATTCGCTCACGGTCAAAGTGGGCCATCTCGTCTGTGAAGACAACATCTTGAACCAGCAGCGGCCCTCTTGGCCCTGCAGTCTGCAAGTTCAATTTGTCTCCCACTGGATGGCCACCGCCTGTGGTCAGCACATCTGGTTTCTAATAATAGACACATTAAAAACAAAACACACAAACAACACAACACACAAACAAAAACAGAAAAAGCATTAAATATATACATCTTGAAGAAAGACTACAAGAACACTAATACATGACAACTGTCCTTTTCTGCTACTTTAACCTGATGATTCCAGTAAAGAAACAAAATCGGTGCAGCTGGTTTATTACTTAATTAATCAAACTAACAACACATGATGGCGATTTTGAATGAGGAGTTAAAAAATGCAAACTGTGTTACGCATAAAAAGTAACACGTGTATACAACGGTGCAGTTTGGCATCATAACAATTACTATGTGCTGTTCAGACGACATCTCTTTCACGGCTGGTTCGCGTGTTTGTTTTTTTTAGTGCCCAAAATGTCTCAGATGTGTAGTCACCCACTCGATTTCTTTGAAGAACGTTGGCTAAAAAGAATGAAATAGTAATGCTAGCAAGTAAGCCCTTTACAAAACAAAGTTATATGTCTGAATATAATCGTCTACTGAACGATAGGTCTCTCGAAAAGCTAGCTTAAATCGCCCATTTCCAGTTCATCACCGCGCAAAACCAAAAAAAAAAAATCGATCAAACCGAATGAATAGACCTGAGAGCCTCTATTCGCTTTCCATGACTTCATTTGGTCGGTAGCTTTATCTCTGTTGTCAGCCATCTCGACAGCTCAGCGTTTAGACCACACACTATTCGGAATAAAACTCTTTATCCTGACTCCAGAAAAGAACATTTCTTCTTGGACCTTGCCTGCGATGGTCCCGCCCCTCTTACGCCCCTCTATACTGATTTGCTCACGGAGTAGCAAACAAAGTTGGTCAGGGGTATGTTTACTAGTTGGTTCACCCCAGCACAAAGTGTCTTGAAGCTTCATTTGCTCTAGTAGGACATCTACTGGACGTAAAAATATTAATTGGCATGAATTTGAAGAGTGTGGCATTTTGCACACAGCCTGTAAATGTCAACAACAAAAGGAGCGTGTAAAACATGTATATTGTAGTGATGGCATTATACTGTGTATATTTATACTGGCAGCATGGAAAATGATTATTTGGAAATGCTTAAAATGGAAATGATCATTTACTGTGAGGTGAGGTGTGGTTGGGGTGTGGACAGTGATTGTGCTTTTGTAAAGTTGAGGTATGGACAGCTACAGTCCTGCCTGTTCACATTTTATTCTGTAAAAACTAAATTTTCACTTCTTTTATGACTTTTTTAGTGGGGAGAACATAGAACATTTAATGATTTAACAAATCTTTTAAATCCTTTGTCCTCCACAATGCTAAATGGCTGGGAGTCCTCAATCACCATGCTAACCAGGTCATCTATTTGAGATTGTTCTCCTGAGGAAAGACAATAAAAACAAAGCGCAAATATAAATATCACACGTAACGTATTACAGTTGTATAATATTGTTATATCATTTAGTAACATTACGGCATGCTATATTATCATGGCATTTGATGGCTCACTCTCACTAACCGCAACTCTCCATCAGACACCCACATTTTGAATGAAGTCTGAGGGGTTTATATCGCTGTCATAGCTCGCGGCAAAGTTCAAACCACTTCCTGAACCAGTCAGATGGTACAGCCGGGCAGCGAGGCTTCGGACGTCATCATTTTCAGCTCCTCCCATAAACGAAGCAACCCTCGTTACGCGCATCGTGGAAACGCCCCCTCAAATACTCGACACAAGCTTTGAAGCCTTGATACAGAACGTCACATCACTAATGTTTACCACCAACCACTGTAGAAATCATAAACGACATAACAGACCCCAAAATAAAGCCAAAACGTCTCTATCGCCCCCTGGTGTGTGGCTGCAGTACAGGTAATTAACCCTACCTCCTCCACCTAGCAGACGTAAGGGACTGGGCCAGACTAAAATTAGAGCTGGGCGATATGAGATTTTTTCATATCACGATATGTTTTTTTCATTTCAGGCGATAACGATATCTATCACGATATAAGCCAAATAACTATATTTGTAAGATTTAAATGTGCTGTTGCTCACAAGTAAAATGTGAAATAATCAGCAGCTTGTTTTTATTTAAATATTTATTTCCTATAATAAGTTCAACAGGGTAGATGTACTTAAGGAACATGAGACTTTTTCAGATAAATAAAGGCAAATATTGCAAACTACACAAAAGGCAGCCGCTAAAGCGTTTAAGTTTCAAAATAGAACAAACGAAACAGACTAAATTGTCAATTCCACTTAGAAACAAAATATTAATTCTAAAAATAAATCTTAGTTTGTTTTGCAGAAGAACAGACAAAACTGACTAACTTTTTTTTTTTTTTTTTTTTTTTTTTTTTTTTTCTAAATGACATCAGAAACAGCAGTATGCGACATTACGTGATGGCAGAGCTTCAGTTCATCCTTTGTCATTTTTTTTTTTTTTTTTTTTTTTTTTTTTTTTTTTTAATAAATAGGACAGGGGGAATGAATGAGAGAGAGAGGGGGAGAGAAAGAAAGAAAACCAAAGGGGAGAAGAGACGGTGAGAAGGGGGGGGAAGAGAGACAAAAAAAAAAAACTCCTGGGTCACCTGTATGGAGAAAAACAAACAAACAAACAAACAAACAAACAGAGGAGACAGCAAACAACAAAGAGCAACATAATAATAGAGAAAACAAAGCACCATCACAATAAACTAGCTAGTCATAGATATCAGTATTTACTAAGTAATAAACAATATTGTGCAGCACGCAAGATAGACAGCGCACAGTGTGCTTTGAGGCAGCAGCCAAGAAAGCTTTAGTCCGCGTCTGTGAATACCCATGTGTGCATACCTGTGTGGATCAGCATGCTTGCATTCCAAAGGTTTCTCCATGTAATGATCTGCTAGGGAGTGTGGGGGGGCCTCAGCCCCGTCCTCCAGGGTGTGAAGCGGGTATGGAGGAGATCAAAACTCCAGACATCCAGAGGCCCCCAGAACACAAAAGACCATGGAAGACCAACAGAGGGGCAGCCGCGCCACTGTTCCAGTAAGAGCTGAGGAGAGTCCCAGATGAGGGCTCACTCAGCAGCCGCGGAGCAGAAGCCAGGGGGGGTTGCAGTGACGCGCCCGTGAGCTCCGCCGGCCCCCAGCTGCGCCTGAGTGACCGAGCCCTAGGCCGAGAGGCCGGGGGCACCCCACCTCCAAAGGGGGCCCGAGCGAGCCCCAGGCCCCAGGCCCCGACAAGCGGCCGCCAAGGAGTGAGCCGGTGTGTACCCGGACGCCCACCCCCAGACACAAAGAACCACCAACACACCGACACCTGAGGGAGTCCGCCACCGGCAGGGGAAGTGGTGGTGGGTGGAGATAGGCCTCCAAACCTTGGAGGGCCTGAGGTGTCCCCAGAGAGGTGGCGTCTGATACCCAACCTGACATATAGACACAGACATACAGGCACACACAGACACAAACATCCATTCCCACCCTCATGCTCTTATATGCACTCACTCCACACTCAACCAACGTGGAGACAGACATAAAGAGACGCTGTACACACAATCACACTCCCCAAGCGTACTCTACAATCCGGGTCTAGGTACCCTTGCCCCTGGAGGGGGGAATTGCACCCAGACCCAGGTGGTGTTACCCTTTTCCCTGCGGTGGGGAGAGGCAGACCACCCCGACTCCGCAGCAGCAGGGAGGCCCCACACCCCAGACCGCAGTCGGACGGCCAACTCCTCCTACTAGCCCTCCCGCTCCAGCAGGCCGCAGAGAATGGGGGTGGGAGAAGACTCCAAACCTCCCTCCACCCGCTCATTGTAGTGTTGATGCATATGTGTTCTAAGGTGCAATTAAAACCCAGGAGGGCATGGAGCTACCTGCCAAGGAGCAGCAGGTAAGCGCATAGTCCCTCCTGCTAGCCCTCAATGACTAAGTGTATTTAAAATTGAGAGGTGGGCAACGACGTCAGGGGTGAGGTGTACACCCTGATGGTGATTTGGACTCCGTGATTGTGCCCACCCCCAAGATCCTATATGTATGTGTAATGAGAGTGTGAATAATGTGAATGTCTAAGATGTGGGATAAAATTGAGGCAGAGGCAGCCAGAAGGGGACAGGGGGGGGGGGTAGCCTCCTCTGCACCCTGGTGACATACCCCCACTCCAAGGCCCTGCATGTGTGGGTGGTTGTGGAGGAGCGGGAAGAGGGAGGCAGCTGGAGATGGGGAGGGAAGGAAGGGAGGGGCAAGTGACCCCTCCCTGGGGCCAGCTCCCCCGCTGACCCCAGTAGGCACTCCCACCCTCCGCGACCCGCCAGGGAAGGGGGGCCCAGGCCCATCAGACCGGGGCCCAGTGCAGTAGCGCCCCCCGGCTCCACAGAGCCCTGGACAGTCCACCCAACCCCACCACAGAGAAAACTGCACCCACCCCACCAACCACACATCTTCCAGACTACATAAGACGGTAAACGCCCAGGCTGAGATCTTCCTCCACCTCTCCTGTATCTCCCCCTCCTGCAGAGAGTTCCTGAGAGAAGAAAGCTCCTGCCAGATGTGACCATCCCCCCCACCAGTTGAAGAGCCCCCCAGGCGGCTCGATGCACCGGCGGCACCCTGCTCCAGGGCCGGGCCCCCATGCACCCACCCGCCCACAACCCCGGCAACACACCAACCAGGACCCGAGCCCCCGAGGCCCGGCCCGGGCCCCCGCCCAGAGACGGAGCACCCCCAGAACCTCACGCCCATCCCGGACCCACCCAGGGGCAGCCAGGTTGCCAGGTCAGTAACCCACGTCCGTCAGCACAGACCCTCCCCTAGCCCCGCTGCACGCAGCCGCGAGGAAACAGTCACCTGAGAGCCAACAGAGCCCTCAACCGGACGTGACCGCTACCCCGGGTTGAGCCCCCCAAGGAAGATGCCTCCGGGGAACCCCCCGACGCCCTAAGCCTGTCCCTACCCCCTCACCAAAAGTGGGTGGGTGATAACCATATACCAATGGACCATCATGTTGTTGAGAGTTAAAAATCAAAACAAAAAGCTTGTTTGCCTCACAATATTTTTTAAGAAAGTGGGTGCAGTAGCAATAGCACAATTTATTGTTCCCTTCCTCTTAATATCAACACAAATTACTGTCTTCAGAGCCATTCCCTGCCTCCATCCTTGCAGATAAAAGGCTTTTAGGATGCACCCGTTCAAAAAACTCAAGTGCTGATTCACTGCATTGTATCAAAAGGGAACAGATGGCTGTGGTGCAGTATACAGTACCTTCACTGTCAATTGAGACGAGTGCTCAGTGTTCCAGCAGCTAGACTGACACGTCATGAGCTACATTAGGATTTTACATCTTGCTTTCACTCCTCAGACATTTTTTTTTGGGGAATACAAAGCTGTAGAAAAAGAGCAAGGACAACAAGCAGAATGAAAAAGAAGGCCTGGATCCCTGGACACATTAAGAATGCGTTTTCTCCTTCGAAATCAATAATGTCTCATTGCCTTGAAGATCGCCAGGAATGCCATCGCTTCCAATTTATTCATTCATTCTTCTCAATAGCACACTGTGGTGATCCCCTGTTTTCCATCCCATCAGCCCTCCTTCTCTTTCCCAGTCCATCTCGTGGGAGGTTCCTTTAAGTTGTTAAGATCTCTTCTCTGTCCCTTTAACAATGGTATTTGTCTGAAAATAAGTACACACGGTCAGCCCCGGCAGTCTGCAACTAGACCTGGGCGATATAAGATTTTTTCATATCATGATATGTTGTTTTTTTTTCATTTCAGGCGATAACGATATCTATCACGATATAAGCCAAATAACTATATTTGTAAGATTTAAATGTGCTGTTGCTCACAAGTAAAATGTGAAATAATCAGCAGCTTGTTTTTATTTAAATATTTATTTCCCATAATAAGTTCAACAGGGTAGATGTACTTAAGGAACATGAGACTTTTTCAGATAAATAAAGGCAAATATTGCAAACTACACAAAAGGCAGCCGCTAAAGCGTTTAAGTTTCAAAATAGAACAAACAAAACAGACTAAATTGTCAATTCCACTTAGAAACAAAATATTAATTCTAAAAATAAATCTTAGTTTGTTTTACAGAAGAACAGACAAAACTGACTAACTTTTGTCAATATCAAATAAACTGAGAACTAAAAGGAAATTCTCAATCTCTCCTTGTTGTATAGCTGAGCTTTTCAAACAGTTTTAACAGTTACTTTAGTCTGACAAAAGCCGAATTAGCGCTTCCAGTCAGAGACTGAGGCTACATCCACACGTACACGGGTATTTTTGAAAACGGAGATTTTCCGTTTTCGTTTTAAAAAATAATCCCGTCCACACATAAAGGCGGAAATGAAGGAAAACGCTGCTATGAACATGCCAAAGCAGCAGGTGGCGCTAGATTCCTAACCGTGCAGAAATGTTGGCCAATCAGAAGTCTAGAAGCCTCGGTGGGAAAAAGTAAACAAAGCTGGGGCATAGAAGCAGAACCGAGTCGTATGTGTGGAGGGACAGTAACTGTGTATATATGTAAGCATTTAAACACTGCAGAGAGTAGAATTAACAGTAACAGTATTGTAGAAATTCATTTCACCAAAACAATAACGTGGCGCACAGTGTGACGCATGCACCAGTTTATTGTATTTCCAGACTTGCTTTCGGCACAATTTACAGTGCACGCTACCCTGTTTTTTGTCAGACTTGAACTAGCCGAAATACCTTCACACTACGGAACTTCTATGGCTCTTCCGTTCGACAATCTCTCCGGCGTTGGAACCATCATCTGTTTTCTCTTCGGTCACGCTCGGTTGATTTTTCTAGTCGGCACACTCATTTCCTCCATCACCCGCTGGCTGCTTCCCAAACAAACACACGTGCGGCTTGGCACTTGTGCCGTACGTTACAAGTCACGCGACGTGACGCTGCGGCTGTGATTGGTTCGGCTCTGCGCTACTTAATTTGGATTGGCTGATTTTTTTTTTTTATCTATTTATGTCACATCAGATGGGAATCAAAGTGGCCCAAGTGCCCCTCTAGGCTAAGTACTCATCAAGTGCTCTTTGTTTGAGTCCAAGTGCCACTACCAATGTCAAGTTTCCCCTATGTGCCAGTTCCAAGTGGGCCACCTTGACTGACATAAAGACCTCAGTCAACATCATAAAATCAGCTTCCTTTAGAAAACAAAACATTAAACACATCAGACTGTCCAACAGCAATACCGTACCATGTAGCTAACGATTCTGGATTTTCTTTAGAGCATTGTCTCCAAATCTAATATAGCTTGAAGTACTAAACATTTCCCTGCCTTTTAGGTACATACTGTTCTAATATTACTTCAAAGCCCCTTATACAGACTCCACTCACCACTGTGTACTAAATGATGTTTTGATACACCATAAACTTACTTAATCCCTTTTTATACAGAGGTTTTGGCATAACGGCATTCAGATGAGCTCTTCATGAGGCCTTAGCTTGTCCAGACTAACCCACACCAAGCCAGTGTAATTCCTCTCCAGTGGGCGATTTTTCATATGATGTGGAATATAGGGGGCATAACACCTTACACAACAGCAATGGCAGTCTGAGATGCCAGCTCTTCCACTTACACAAATGTCCATATCTCCGCAGTCGGCTTAAAGGTCCCGCAACAAAGACCCCATTCTTCTTTTGTATCTTTACATATAAAAAGTGTGAGGCAGAAAAACGGGACAATATTACAGCCTCAAACAGAGGCTTTACACGCCTACATAACTCTGTGTCCTTGAACGTAAACATTTTCTGAGTCCATCCCGCACAGCACACCATCTCCTTGATTGCTATACACTGGCTATTGTTGCGCTATATGATAAATACAAGGCTGTACTCCATATCACCTCAAACTTTGTCTGCGTTTCCTGACTGTGCCATCATACTTGAGACACTTTGTCTATTTGCTGGGTTTGATATGATCTTTAATCTATGGCTTACCACCTCACATTAGAATCTTTTACCCTGGAGCGGCGCCCAGAAGGAAAAGTACAGCTAACACTCAGACCCAAGGCAGGGCGTCATAAAATGGTAAAATGTACACACTGTGGCAGATAATGTCAGAATCATATATTCATTCATTCATTCATTTATTCACAAGAAGCATTTTGTTGAAAAAAATACTAAAAATACTATTTTGCTGGAGGTAAGCATATACCGGTGGGGGGCAGCACAGTGGCATGGTTAGCACTGTTGCCTCACAGCAAGAAGGTCCTTAGTTTGACTCCAACATCTGGCCAGGGCCTTTCTGTGTGAAGTTTGCATGTGTTCCCCGTGTTTGTGTTGGTTCTCTCCGGGTACTCTGGCTTCCTCCCACAGTCCAAAGAGGTGAATTGGCCACAGGTGTTAATGTGAGTGCGAATGGTTGCCTGTCTCCCTGTGTTAGCCATGCGATAGACTGGAAACCTCTCCAGGGTGTACTCTTTCTTTCTCCTATGACAGTTGGGATTGGCTTCAGCCCCCCTGCAACCCTGATAAGGGTAAGCAGAAAAAAGTGGGTGGGTGATAACCATATACCAATGGACCATCATGTTGTTGAGAGTTAAAAATCAAAACAAAAAGCTTGTTTGCCTCACAATATTTTTTAAGAAAGTGGGTGCAGTAGCAATAGCACAATTTATTGTTCCCTTCCTCTTAATATCAACACAAATTACTGTCTTCAGAGCCATTCCCTGCCTCCATCCTTGCAGATAAAAGGCTTTTAGGATGCACCCGTTCAAAAAACTCAAGTGCTGATTCACTGCATTGTATCAAAAGGGAACAGATGGCTGTGGTGCAGTATACAGTACCTTCACTGTCAATTGAGACGAGTGCTCAGTGTTCCAGCAGCTAGACTGACACGTCATGAGCTACATTAGGATTTTACATCTTGCTTTCACTCCTCAGACATTTTTTTTTGGGGAATACAAAGCTGTAGAAAAAGAGCAAGGACAACAAGCAGAATGAAAAAGAAGGCCTGGATCCCTGGACACATTAAGAATGCGTTTTCTCCTTCGAAATCAATAATGTCTCATTGCCTTGAAGATCGCCAGGAATGCCATCGCTTCCAATTTATTCATTCATTCTTCTCAATAGCACACTGTGGTGATCCCCTGTTTTCCATCCCATCAGCCCTCCTTCTCTTTCCCAGTCCATCTCGTGGGAGGTTCCTTTAAGTTGTTAAGATCTCTTCTCTGTCCCTTTAACAATGGTATTTGTCTGAAAATAAGTACACACGGTCAGCCCCGGCAGTCTGCAACTAGACCTGGGCGATATAAGATTTTTTCATATCATGATATGTTGTTTTTTTTTCATTTCAGGCGATAACGATATCTATCACGATATAAGCCAAATAACTATATTTGTAAGATTTAAATGTGCTGTTGCTCACAAGTAAAATGTGAAATAATCAGCAGCTTGTTTTTATTTAAATATTTATTTCCCATAATAAGTTCAACAGGGTAGATGTACTCAAGGAACATGAGACTTTTTCAGATAAATAAAGGCAAATATTGCAAACTACACAAAAGGCAGCCGCTAAAGCGTTTAAGTTTCAAAATAGAACAAACAAAACAGACTAAATTGTCAATTCCACTTAGAAACAAAATATTAATTCTAAAAATAAATCTTAGTTTGTTTTACAGAAGAACAGACAAAACTGACTAACTTTTGTCAATATCAAATAAACTGAGAACTAAAAGGAAATTCTCAATCTCTCCTTGTTGTATAGCTGAGCTTTTCAAACAGTTTTAACAGTTACTTTAGTCTGACAAAAGCCGAATTAGCGCTTCCAGTCAGAGACTGAGGCTACATCCACACGTACACGGGTATTTTTGAAAACGGAGATTTTCCGTTTTCGTTTTAAAAAATAATCCCGTCCACACATAAAGGCGGAAATGAAGGAAAACGCTGCTATGAACATGCCAAAGCAGCAGGTGGCGCTAGATTCCTAACCGTGCAGAAATGTTGGCCAATCAGAAGTCTAGAAGCCTCGGTGGGAAAAAGTAAACAAAGCTGGGGCATAGAAGCAGAACCGAGTCGTATGTGTGGAGGGACTAGGGTTGCCAACTCCCTGAAAAAATAAATAAGGGACACCTCGTGGCCAGGGCCGGGCGACCCAGTTGTCTTCAACCTTCCCAGTGTGGTGAATTTTCTAGCTCTTTTTTTGTGTGTGAAATTATTTTTTTTAACCCTTTGACTTGAATTTGATTTAAGTAGATGTGTATTCTTTGTGATATGAACACATGTGAAACAAATGATCATTTAGCCATTTATTTTTAGCTCAAAATGACAACATTAACACAGTAAAACAGGTCTCTTTCTTAAACAGAAGCCTGTCATGCTTAACTTTTGAGAATATAAGTAAATCTTTCTTTAAAAGAACTCTGTCCTGCTTAACTTAAAATAATAGAAAACAATAGAAAGAAAAATATTCTTGTAACAGTGCACATTTAGTGCATTTAGTACAATTGGCTTCAGCTGAGGTATTATTTCAGCTTTTCTAATGCTAATCAGCTGCTCCCGTTTGAAAACCCACTTGTTCCCATGATTACGCATCATAACTCATCATCATTATTCATCTATGTATTACTTTTATGTATTAGTCATCTATTTGTTGTAATCATCCATCCTTGCAGTCGTTTATTACACAAAATAAATTATATTATCACACTTCTGGCCACATAGCGCTGATATTCACTGCACATGCCCATATTAACTTTTTCCAGCCAGGTGTTTTCCTTTTCCCATTCTTCCCTTTCTCTGAGGGGAACAAACATTGCTGCTCTAACGCTGGGCTCACACTGTGCGGTTTTAGGCCCATTTTGAGCCGATTTTTGAGTGATCGGACCGATTTTGGCCTTCATCGTGCGTCGTGTAGTATACGTGGGGTAACGAGAAGTGATTAACACCTCACGACCAGCTCCCGATCATCAATCGCTCGTGAGCCGCTCACACTGCTCGCGTGCAAACACGTAAACGCCGTGAAAAAGACGGAGCAGCACGGCTGTGCAGCGTGTGATCTGGACACAAGCGATGGAGGCACAACTTGTAGAACTTTGGAAAGCTCATCCGAGCCTTTTCGATGTGGCCTCACAAAATTATCACGACCACAACAACCGTGAAAATAGTTGGATCTACATCGCTGCTAAATCACAGCTGCCTGATCATGTTTTTCATTAGCAATTTAGCAAAGTTGATGGTGGTGGTGTGTCTGTGTGAGTGAGAGACAGAGAGAGCGAGCGACAGATTTTCTGTTATAACCTTCATGTTATGGAGGCACAGTGTGAGCACTCCGGTCGCATCAGAGCATCGGGCGGTATAGTGTGAGACCCTGCATCGTGACCTACCAACTTCTAACCCCTGCGAGTCAATCGTGCAGTTTGAGCAGGAGCTGAATAACGCGACTGAAAAAATCGCACAGTGTCTGCCCAGCTTTAGGTGTACTGTCGTCCGAGACTTGCACCGCAGTGACGGCGTTTGTTCCCCTGTTGGCCATGCTTCTTGTTGTGGTCATCTGTTGTCTTCCGGTATTTTCTCCGTAAGCGACCTTTCCTCGACCAATGAGATGAGCGGTAATCTGAATTGTCATACTCGAATTGTCATAAGTGTGCTGTCAGCTCATTGGTCACAAAGCAGGAGAGGGGCTGGGAATTATGTTTTCAAACAAAGCGTTAATTCCATTAAAAGTTATAGACTACTTTTGATTCTCACTGTATTACGGGACAAAGTGCGTCCCTTATTAGCTCAATACGGGACGTGTACTTTTGTTTCTAAATACGGGACGATTCCGTATTTTAAGGGACGGTTGGCAACCCTAGGAGGGACAGTAACTGTGTGTATATGTAAGCATTTAAACACTGCAGAGAGTAGAATTAACAGTAACAGTATTGTAGAAATTCATTTCACCGAAACAATAACGTGGCGCAGTGTGACGCATGCACCAGTTTATTGTATTTCCAGACTTGCTTTCGGCACAATTTACAGTGCACGCTACTCTGTTTTTTGTCAGACTTGAAATAGCCGAAATACCTTCACACTACGGAACTTCTATGGCTCTTCCGTTCGACAATCTCTCCGGCATTGGAACCATCATCTGTTTTCTTTTCGGTCACGCTCGGTTGATTTTTCTAGTCGGCACACTCATTTCCTCCATTACCCGCTGGCTGCTTCCCAAACAAACACACGTGCGGCTTGGCACTTGTGCCGTACGTTACAAGTCACGCGACGTGACGCTGCGGCTGTGATTGGTTCGGCTCTGCGCTACTTAATTTGGATTGGCTGATTTTTTATTTATTTATTTATTTTTTTTAAGAGGACAAGAGCGGCGAGGTCTATCGCGATAGCTTAATTTCTCTATCGAGTAAAAGTTATATCGCGATACATATCGTTATCGTTCTATCGCCCAGCTCTAACTAAAATAATTATTTTTTCCCCAAAGATGCTTTCCCCCCCTTATTTCTCATAATTTGATTCTTATAACTATCATAATAGAGTTAAATTACACGTCATCATAACAGCTTTGACAATTCAGCTGAAGTCAAGGAGAAATTGCGCATCTCTGTTCGGGAATGGCAAAGAGAGGCGGACGCTGAGAGGAGATGCAGCGTTTACGTTCCAAAACCAAACTGATTGTAAAGTGCCGACATAAGGACCCGATGCCCTGCCGCATTTGTGATGTGTGTTGATGATTCGATTCAATTCAATTTTATTTATATAGCGCCAAATCACAACAAAAGTCGCCTCAAGGCGCTTCATAGATACAGAGAAAAACCCAACAATCATATGACCCCCTATGAGCAAGCACTTTGACGACAGTGGGAAGGAAAAACTCCCTTTTAACAGGAAGAAACCTCCAGCAGAACCAGGCTCAGGGAGGGGCGGCCATCTGCTGCGACCGGTTGGGGTGAGAGAAGGAAGACAGGATAAAGACATGCTGTGGAAGAGAGACAGGGGTTAATAACAGATATGATTCAATGCAGAGAGGTCTATTAATACATAGTGAGTGAGAAAGGTGACTGGAAAGGAAAAACTCAATGCATCATGGGAATCCCCCGGCAGCCTACGTCTATTGCAGCATAACTAAGGCAGGATCCAGGGTCACCTGGTCCAGCCCTAACTATATGCTTTAGCAAAAAGGAAAGTTTTAAGCCTAATCTTAAAAGTAGAGATAGTGTCTGTCTCCCGAATCCAAACTGGAAGCTGGTTCCACAGAAGAGGGGCCTGAAAACTGAAGGCTCTCCCTCCCATTCTACTTTTAAATACTCTAGGAACAACAAGTAGGCCTGCAGAGCGAGAGCAAAGTGATCTAATAGGGTGATATGGTACTACAAGGTCATTAAGATAAGATGGGGCCTGATTATTTAAGACCTTGTATGTGAGGAGCAGGATTTTGAATTCAATTCTAGATTTAACAGGAAGCCAATGAAGGGAAGCCAAAACAGGAGAAATATGCTCTCTGGAGAAATATGCTCTCTGTCTGATGTGTGTTTGTAAGGTAATCCATAAATAACGTCCTTAGGGGATAAATAAATTCTTTCTGATTAGCTAGTGTATCACTTAACTAGCTAGCTAAGTGAGACACAGTAGCGAGTTTCAACGCCTTTATTTTAGTTGCAAGGAGACAAAAGCATACACAATGAACATACATTTCCTCAGCTTACTGTAAAGAGTTGCGTAGCTTTAATTTCAGAACGTGTTGCATAACTTTAATAATTTTTCTATCAAATCCCTTGTGTTTATGCTACACTCTAATATAATATTTACAAATAAATAGTGTACTGTTTTTCTCCTAATATATCAGGCTTATGTCTCGCCTGTCTAGGTTTTCAACATAGTCATTATTGTATTTAACTTAAGTACTGTCCATAGAGTCATCATGGGCTGTAGGTCGTCTTGTTAGGTCTCTTTCTGCTCTATTTAGCGATACAGATAGATGGTCCTGGACAGAGCAGTGTAAAAATTTTTAGTGTAAGAAATTTTCTCATGCACGCAATGAAGCAGCATCCACAGACAGTCAGGAAGGCCACTGCAACATGATTAAAAGAAAAGACACACTACCACTCCATCTACCAAATCACTGTTCCATGAAAGGTTTGAATGGATCACTTGTCCCTGAGTGCTAGGCCAATTCGTCAGCAAGGGTAATGAGCTACTTTAATGCTTGAATCACAGTGCCATCAGGTGCAGTGTTGTTAGGGATAAACATGAAAGAACTAGCCTCAAATATCAGTAGAAATCAGGGGCAGGAGCAGTGAAGTGCTTCTAAACAACTTCAGCATACATGCTAAGCTGCTTACCTGATGTCAGTTGAAATGGTGATGTGGCCCGAGTTGGCATAGCAGGAGCCTACACCACACACCTAGAAACATTAGCTTGGGAGAGAGACCAAAACACACACACAGTTTATTTTTGTAACACGAGGGCTGCCACGATAAGTCAACTAGTCACGATTACGTCGAGATCGTCGACGACTAATTTAATAGTCCACGCGTCCTGAAAGATGCGGGAATAAGTACTAGGATTTAAGGGTGTAATAATGGACTGAAACAGAAGATGGCAGTAATGCATGTACAAGGATGCCAGCTGCTGTTAAACACCAAAGAATGGTAAATGGCCTGTATTTGTATAGCGCTTTACTTAGTCCCTAAGGACCCCAGAGCGCTTTACACTACATTCAGTCATTCACCCATTCTCACATAGATTCACACACTGGTGATGGCAAGCTACATTGTAGCCACAGCTGCCCTGGGGCGCACTGACTGAAGAAGAAGAAGCAGCAGCAGCAATCTCAGGTATCGTAGCTGTGTCCAAATTTAGGGGCCACATCCTTCAGAGGTCGCATTTGTAGACAGATTACGTTACAGCGACGCAACGCAGGCTGTCCAAATTCAACGACTCCCCCAAATGCGGCTGGACAAATGTGTCCTCCTTTTCCCTAGATGTGAAGGATGGGTTGGGTGTATCCAGAATTCATAGCACGACCCAGCCAATTCCAGTTTACAACAATGGCGGCAGCTACTTAGTTTTAATATTATTCTTTCTGGGTCACAAAATAAACTTTTAAGATATTTTCAGGCGAGAATGTAACTGTGTAACCTTAAAATATCAGCTCGATTTATCAAGACGTCCCATATTTGCAAAAGTGCTGTGACGTTTTTGGAGATGTCTGTTACCCACCAGCTTGAAACCTAGTCGGGGGTTCAAGGCTCACTAGAGCAGGTGAGAACAGCGAACTCCCGGCACATCGTTTTCAGACCCCCGCGGTCTTTCGCTACTCAGGTTAAACATGACATATAGGTCACTTAGATAACTTAAAAATGTTATTGTTTGGCTTTTTTCAGTATTTTATTTGTTTGTGAGTAAATCATTTTGGCTGAGAATAAAGTTATAGTTTCCACACAGCTGAATAAACGTCAAACAGAAAACTGATTAAACAAAAGTGTGAGATGGTAAAGAATTTACTCAAGTGTCCTGTTATATTTTAGATAGCAAGGAGCAGACGGCTGAGTTTATTAAACTCCACCGGGACAATCTGCTAATTTCATTAAAAGTTTAATAAACTATCATCTTGTCTTTATTTTTAGTTAGCACATACCTTAAACACTAGCTGTAAGCTAATGATAGTTATATAAGAGCAGATGCATGCTAGTGCAATAAGCTGTACGTTTTACGTCCAATGGATGCGTGATCTGATTAGTCAAACAATCACAAAAATAATCTGTCAGTAGTCGACTATCAAAATAACAATTTGTGGCAGCCCTTGTATCGTGTCTCCATCTTTTCAGCATTAGTTATGTTTAAGGTCATTACTTTTGTGACGTTTGTGCTACGTGTTCGAGTGTTAGCTTGGTGTGCAGATGGAGAGGCTGTGTCGGTGAATAGTATTTTAAATGAAAGAATGAAAATGGGTCATTGCCTGATGTCCAAATGCATCCCACCCTGTGTCCTTTATTTCAGAAATTTGCCACACTGCTATCAAACCTAATGTTATAGTCAGTAGCATCGCTACTCATTTCTTGATACCTTCCTTTTTCCTCCCTAATCAGGAGTCCCACTGTGGACAGCCTTCAATAGAAAACTTTGCCATCTTCGCCAACATTTTCAGAGTTTTCCATTAGGTCATGGTACCTGGGTACCAGGTCCGTACTATGCAGATTACAGATTTTTGATCCTTTTCAGTCTGCTTTTCAAAAGCAGCACTCCACTGAGACCGCTCTCTTAAGGTTCTATAAGGATCTGTTAATGGCCTCTGATGCAGGAAATTGTTCTGTGATCATTTTGCTTGATCTTAGCACAGCCTTCGATACCATCCAACCATTTGCTACTGCTTAGCCTTTTCAGGGTTGCAGAGAGCGCTGGGGCCTATCCCAGCTGGCGAGAGAAGGGGTATACACACACACACACACACTCCAGCTGTCTTAGGGTGATAGGCGGGGTACACCCTGGACAGGTTGCCAGTCTGTCGCAGGGCTAACACATAGAGACAGACAACCATTCGCACTCACACCTGTTCACAATTCAGAGTTAACCCAACCCCATTAACTGCTTGTCTTTGGACTATGGGAGGAAACCAGAGTACCCGGAGAGAACCCACGCAAACTCCAAACAGGAAGACCCCAGTCTGATGGTGGATTTGAACTCAGGGCCTTCTTGCTGTGAGGCAACAGTGCTAACCACCGTGACACCATGCTGCCCTATAAAAAAAAACAAAAATTATGTGTGAAAAATTATATGTTAAAACTATTGGTGCCTACCAGTCTTGCGCCTCAGAGTCCTAGTAGATGCACCTGTGGTATGAATTTAAAAATCCAGTTTTGATGGGTTCTCAAATCACCAAATTAGAATATTCTAGATTACATGTTTCTTGCATTCAGTCTAGGTATAGATTTTTTAGATGCACCAATGGGATCACTTTTTACCAATCAACTCATCACTGTAACCAGTAAAACAAATAGAAATTGTTTAACCTGTTCTCGGAAGTACTCAGAAAAACACAAAAACAGCAATGGCATCTCAATCTCCTGATGAAGAACAGGATACTAATACAATTCTAAACCCAAGATGAGCATATTAAGATGCAACTTCTACAGATGCATTATAGAGGTTTCTCACAAAAATTTGCAATTTAAAGTCATGACGATAAAGTGGCTCATGAGTAACTGTTGAATCACTTTTTATTTCAAACGGCATTCACACAATACATTTTATTAATGAGGCACATTCACATCAAATGCTAAATAACTTCATGCATGGCTGAATGTTAGTTACAACTTCATCAAACTGAATGCCAATGTTGACTGTAAATGAAAATATTGCTTCATTATTTGGCACAGTAGGAAACTTTTGCCCATTACATGACCACAGGTGTGTTCAAAGTGAGGTTATAAATCATAATTTGACCTAAAACATGTCTGAAAAAAGAAAGAAATCCAAAAGATTGTTAGCGGCTGCGTCACATGATAATTCACATTCAGAAGCACTGTTGCACAATGTTGTAGAGAATGTCTGAGACTGATCAAAAGCCATCTTGACATCCTGACCTTCACGAGGTTCTTGTCACACTGTCTTCATTTGAATGTTTTGGCATTACTTCCACTTAACACCCAGCCCCGCCCACCACCACCACCTGCTTTTGGCCAGGGATGTTTCTGGGCAGTTTTAACAACAACAGCTATAATGAATGTAACAAGTGGCCAGTGAAAACCACGCAGGATATCAAGATGTTTCCTCTAATGTAAAAGAAACTTTAAACCCATTTCAGGGGGTTAGTACACTCCACATCAAAGGTTAAATTCCCAGAGGTGTTTTAATAACAATAATTCATCAATCACCAATGACATGGGTGTTTAATATAGAGTTGTACAAATGGTGTTCAGCATTTTATTAGTAGTCATAATATGAAAAACATGTCTTTTACACCCAGAAGAGAAAAAGTTTAAATGAAAACAATGTTATACTGCAGTATTTACACATCCTAATATGCTTATACAATTAGTATTGCGTTAATCGTGGTAAAAGTAGAACAACATAGCATGATATTTATATGCTGATTACCTCTGATTTTACCACCCTGTAACCACTGCTACAAATTACAGTTATTTCACCTGGATAAGAGTACCTGGATTTAAGCATGATTAATACTGAACATACCAAAACCGCTAATGTTAATCAACCACACTATTAACAAATATAAGATAATCAAATCCAAGAGCGCTAACCCATCTCAATTCTAGAACCGATTCAATTAAGAAGGTACAATCAGTGACTGATGGGAAAAGACAAATGGGTGCTTTTCCTGAAAGAGAAACAAGTTCACCTCTCATCCAGTAGCTCATTCTCCAAACATTTACAATCGGCTTCTACCAGCGCACGCACCATGCAGAGGGAGGGAGTGCATCTGCCAAGGCCGGGCTCCTTTTCAAATTTGAAAATAAAACATTTGATCACGACTTTTAAGGCAGCAATATATACATCCACATACTCGAGTCCTCTCACTGGAGGAGAGTCGGATTTCAGACCAATTCCCTTTCGAGGTGAGAGAATGAAGACAAAATAATGAAAGTGAGAGGTGACTAAACTCATTTATTATATACACAACCCAGGGTGATAATGTCTCTGTTACAGAGACATATAACTTATGCAATGTAAAAATGGCAACAAACAAAGGGAGAGTTCAAAGGAATTTGAAGAAGTGAGTGTTGTACTCGAATCGGGTCAGGTATGTTCTGAGGTGACTAGATCCTGCGCAGAGGGTGCCACATGGACACGGGCTTCCTCAGAGTTGCCAGCATCTGGTTCCAGTGAGTGATTCCCATCCCGCTGGCCTCAGGGCCGATGATCACATGACCAAGGTTCTCACCCCGGCCATCGTCTGTGGCCTCTGCCACCGTCACCCTCAGAGAGAGCTCCTGCAGAGCACAAACGTGGTTACATAACCTTCTCTCTAAGCAGGATTCAGATGGGTTTTTTTCTTCATCTAAATCTTTATGGAATTAGTTAAATACATGTGTCACAACAACAATTTGACCATATCTCAATACGCTTTTGCACTTTTTCTAACAGATTATTTTTGTGGGGGTTGAATGATCCATGCATTTTAAAGGCATAGTTTCCACTACAGGATTTCAATTATATCACCATCATATATGTAGACCATTGAACAATGTATCTTTCAGTTTGTTGGTTATTCCAGCACTTGAGAACCAACGACTGAAAGATTTAAAGAACCACACCAGCATACAGTAATGTGCAAAAGTCTAAAGCCACCCTTCATGGTTTTATTGTTTGCTAGTAAAATTGGAAATGGATGCAAAGATTTATTAAAACTAGTGGTGTCAGCGTTAATCTCGTTAAAATGACGTTAACGGCATAACCGCAATAACGCTGCAAATCCCCGTTAGCGAGTTAGCGCCGATTGCCCCGTGCGTAGGGCTGCACGGCGTCAACGCGTTATGGCGTTATGACAGCACTAATTAAAACATATACAAACAACAATATTTGGTATGACAACCTTTATTCTTCAAAACATTCTGAACACTCTTAGGCAAGCTTTCCTTTAATTTAAGGAGTCTTCAGGTGTTGGAGTCTGCTTAGGATCACTGCCAATCAGACGCTTCAATAAATGGTCAGCTGGGATAACTATATTTACTCAGGGGTTTTTTGATGTGATGTTCTTCTGCTTCCCTGGCCCTAGTCAAACCTTAAATACTGATCTGTATGGGTAGGTTTATGGTACACATCAACTTTTAAATGCCCACCATTAGCGATAGAAATCTCACAGTCTAAGAAGGCTAACCTGCCACTTTTCATTTGCTCCCTGGTGAATTTGATGTGTTGGTCCACCAAGGAAATGTGATCTGTGAATTGTGGTACATCCTGAGATTACATTTTCACCCAGGTGTCATCCACATACCTGAATAGGTGGAATTAAGACACTGTTCCAAAAGCAAACACACTTGGTGGGTGCTGAGAGTGGTCCTGTTGCTGAGGTTGGGGTCATCCTGTAATCTCTTATGAACTACCTCTAATGTTTCAGTGACTTGAACACAAGTGATGCTAGTGCCTTCCTCTCCTCCACGCTGATGTTGGATGCTGGGGTATTTGCATTGCTGAGACCGGCCGAAACTTTCGTCTGTAGTTGCCCTGCTGCTATGTCTGCTGCTATGTCTGCGGCTGTGGCTGCGATCAGTTCCACTAGCTGGATTTGTCTCTGCGTCAACCCTTTTGAAAGGATGTTTTTCTCTGCTTGGGTGAGTTGTCTGTCAGGCAGATTTTTAATCCACTTGTCCACATGCCCGGTGTGGCATCCTTTTCTCTTCTGGGCGCTGAGGACACTCTCCGTATTTTGCTGTGGCTTCCCATGCACAACAAGTAAGTCAAACTTCCTTTGTTGCCTGGTCTTAGACTTCTCATACTGTATGAATGAGCCTTCTCAGTGAATTTAAACACCTTTTTAAGAGTATTCTCATCTAGAATCATTGTAAGGTTGGGGAAACCTGCAGTCAGCTGAGACTGAAGAAGTCACTTGGATGACTGATGAAACGTTTCTCCCTCTGAAAACACTATTTCCTGATGAACAGAATTAGCTTTTGGGATTTACTAACGTGAATGATTGAGAATGCATCAAGACAAGTCAACATCGTAGCCACTGGCCTCAAGTTAGCATGCTAATATTTCCCTTGTGAGTGTGTTAGTCAGCTAATAAAAATGGCCTTTCTAGACTTGCTACCATCTTTGCATATACATATTAACTTTTGCTTTATTTTATTTGTATACTTATAATTTATTGCACATTTACTTGAAAGCCCTTATCGCTTTTACAAGAGGGCACATACAGGATTATAAAACACAGATTGAGATAGATAATAGTGTAACGACAAAAAGAAGCCTAAGTCCTGCAAAACTTGTGGGTTTTTTTTAATTTTCCCTCCTACTAATTAATAATGTTTCCTATTAACATTTTCTTATTCTGGAAAATAATAAATCATGGTCTGAAACATACCTGCAGAACGATTGACGGCACAGAGAAGATCATGGCTTCATTGAAAATGGGGTTTGTGTCATCCCTCTTGGTGGAAGTCTTCTTCTTACTGATTTTCCTGCCATCTTGCAGCAGATAGACTTTGACAAATGGATCTGATGAAGGAGAAGGAGTGAAGGTAGAGTGAATAGTTTGTAGAACATCCACTAAATTCCTCATTGGAGACAAATCAGGTAGACTCACAGCTCTGTATACAGAATTAGCTCTGGAGGCGGTGTTTCAGTGTGGTTCGCTGTCTCAGGCAGTGTGACCATTATCAGTTGACACACTATTTAAAGAAATTCCATAAAGTTTCTGGGCTGCCTTTCCTCATAACAGCCATCCCTCAAGATTTTCTTCATTTAAAGCAATGCATTAACAGGGAGTATAACATCTAGTCCTTTTACTGAATAAAAATAGACAGGCTGCTGTTATTAAATCAATAAGCATTTTGTTTGTTCGCAAGATGTTAGCATGTTGAGAACGGCACAGATTTAATGGCATTAATACACATGCACTGCACAGCTGACACGAAAAAGAAAACAAAACGCTCATGCACACACTTCAGGTTAACTTCTAATGATGGAAAGGAAACACAACCCTGCAGACAAAAAGCATCCCTGACCTGCGGTGTTCTTGCCATTGGTCCACACCAGGTTCTTGCACTTAGCCACAACCACAGTGAGACGCTCTGCTGTTGGCAAATAGCTGAGAGACAACAAGATCTCCCCGACTGCATCCACTGCCTGTGGGGTCAAACCAGAGCATGGCAGCCATTAAATACAACATCATACATTTCTAGTCAAGGTGATGCGCCGACAGAATGACTGTAACGTGTTGACTGGAGTATGGCGAATCAGAACTCCTACTACTGTGGATTTTATTTAATTTTAAGGAGCTACACACAGTCTTTAAATTCGTTTCTAGTTCAATTAAGAATATATGAAAATGAAAGTCTAAATTACTAAAATTATATATTCATTGCATAGTGTTAGTGCATAATGTATAGAGTTTTGAAACATTTAATTTTCAATTCATCATTTTGTCAAAATGAGTAAATCACGGTTAACAGTCATCCGTTTATTCCTTCTAAGCTGAACTATTGTAATTTCTGTGTAATCGGATTGTTGTAAAGGTTTCCTGAATACCTTTCGTTTGATCCAAAACACCCCGAGATAGTGCTGACTAGAAAGAGAGATCATATTTCTCTCATGCTGACTTCTCTCTGTTGTCTGAATTGAATTTAAAATCTTTCTTCTCAAATAAAAAGCATTAAATAATCAACCGGATCCCGTCTTAATGACCCTAAAGTGTCATATTATCCCTTCACTGTCAGATTGCAGGCTTACTTGTGGTTCCTAGAGTTTCCAAACGTAGAATAGGAGGCAGAGGCTTCAACTCGTCTCCCGTGAAATCCACTCCCACTTTGACTTTGGGAGAGAGACACCCTCTCTACTCTAAGCTTAGGTTCCAAACCTTCCTTTTTGATAAATGATTTTGTGGTGTTGCTACAAGCTCAGGCTGCCCATGATGCACTAAGCACTCCTCCTCATCCCTCTTTTTACTCCCCTTGTGTGCATATATCGCTGCCACATGTCGTTGACTTCTCCCTCCAATAGTTCGTTTTGTCCTTGTCTCTCTAAGCTCTCATTTTTATCTCCTGTCTTTCCCCTCACTGCCCTAATACTGGTAGTAGATTGGCTGCCCCTCCCTGAACCTGGTTCTTCCTTTAAAGGGGAGTTTGCCTTTCCCACAGTCGCCAAGTGCTTGCTCATAGCAGATCATCGCATAGTTGGGATTTTCTATCAAATATTGTAAGGTCTTTATCTTGCAATGCGAAGCTACTGGAGGTGACTGCTGTTAATAACTGCTGTTATGAATAGTTTTATAAATAAAACAGAAATGAAGTGTACTCAACTGAATATTAATTATTCATAATTAAATATCTTTAATATATGTGATTATTGCAGCGCCTCACTCCAGGCTCTGTGGATACTGTTCATCGTTTTTTCCACAGCATGAGGCTTCTCTGATCAGCTCACTGAGGACACAGTTTTGCTGAGAATAAAAGATATAATATATGTGCTTTACATCACATTTGTTTATATATGTTATTGAAAAATATTACACATGTTGATTTCTAAATAAAAAAAATAATGCTGTTAGATTTAGTTTTAGACAAGATTTGATCCAGTGATGAGGTAACAATGATTCTCCCATCCTGTTAAACTGTCGCCACTAAACCTATCATGGTAAATTGTATCTATTAGTTTTATATTGATATTGTCACATAGTTTTCACAATAGAATTAAAAAAAATCTGTACGCTTCGTCCATTTAGGAAGCACCCTCACTGACCTGACTTTGATTCTGTTTGGATCTGACATGTAGTTTTGTTAAATGTCCAGCAGATGGTGTCAGACACCGCTGTGCTTCCTGAAACGTTGCAAGGACAGAACTTAGATGTTCCAGTTCCAGCATTATTTTTCTGTCTCTCTCTCTGTATCAACACACCTTATTGACATCCTGAAGATAGAGCCAGGCGTTGAATGGTCTGATGGTCAGGTCCAAGTCTGACAGCTTGAGCTCTGCTACGCCTGCGCTGATATTTCTCTCATCAGCATCGATACCAAAAGCGGCAAAGCGAAGGCTGTACTCCTCCAGGCTGGAAGAATCCATGGGGATGGAGAAGCGCTCATCGAAGATCACGGTGAATGCATTTGTCTGGACCTGTAGGAGGTGGTGGACAATTTGCAGGATTGTATATTCCAAACTCAAAACACACAATGATGCAACAACAATGGAAAATAAACCAAACAGAATGTGCAACTGCACCATACTTCTCAGAGGAATGTGTAATATGTTTGACTAGTCTTAAATACCACTTTTGTAATCTACTTGAGCACTCAATGTGCTTTCTACAACTTTATGCCTCATTCAAACAAGCAGCTTTTTCTACACTAAGTGCTTTCTATCTAATATTCACGCTTGGATAGACACATCAGGGAGCAACTTGAAGTTCAGCATCTTGCCCAAGGATCTGATGACATGCAAACTGGAGCAGGCAGGAATCAAACTCCCAACCTTGGAATTGGTAGATGACATGCTCTACCACCTGAGCTACAGCCACCTGTAGTGTTGCTATTAAAGAAGCTTACGTGATAAGAGCACAAGGTCTCTTTTTTTGTTGATATACCAGAAAAAAATGCTACAAAACCACTATTCATTTCCTTTTCTTGTCATCCAGAACACATTTTAATGTGGAAAACAGCCTCTGACAAGCAAACCACACCATGACTACTTAAGATCAAAGACAGAGGCTGCCAGAGCTACAGTTGTAATGGTAATTTCAAGTCATCAGGTCTTGAGGGGATGTGTGGAAACCGATGCGGTCAGAAGTTACCAGGCAACTAGTAACATAGCAGATTTAATAATAGCCACCCCCCCCCCCCCCCCCAACTCACACACACACCAGTGTTTGTTCTCGAAGTATGAGATCCAGCATGAATATTTTTGCTAAATGTGTCTGAAATAAAAACACTGCAGCTTTCTCACAAACACATCATAACCGAGATCGCGAGGTCACCTGGGGTTTCCAGTGATGAACAGCAAAACGACAACGCACTGCGGCGTTGAGGACATGTGAATTTAGAGCAGAGCAAATGGTCTACAAATCAGCTTGTGCGGCTTGACCTTGGATTGTGCTTCATATCAACCAACTGAATAGCATCATAACTGCTCAGCACCTGCGGGATCCAGAGAAAAAAGTAGCAACATACAACATACAAAGCATCTTGAGCAGCCTTCCACCACCGTGTGAGACTACCTGCTTGCAGTATTAGCTTTATCACTTTTACAATGGAGATGTAAGCCCCCAATAAAAAGAGAGAAAGAAAGAGAGGTGTGTGTGCACGTTGTTACATGCAACACGACAGGCAAGCAGAACTGACAGCAAATAAATGAGAGGAAAAGAGGGAGAAAACGGGGTATTTGGGTGGGTGGGGGCTTGGGGGTTTTGACAGAACGCAAAACAAAAGCAGTAACAGCACAGAGAGGCGCTGGAGAAGAAAAAAAAGAGCAAAAGGAAGCATAGATGCAAGGGGTGGGTGGAGGGAGGCCTGCGTGGCCATCGGAGCGAGTAAAGCTGATGTCAGCATTTCCTTTGGTCTTCCCTTGACATTAAAGAGGGAGACACTAAAGCTGCTGCATCGGCGGCTGCTCCTGTTATGATCACCGTCAGATCAAACCCCTCCGAACGGCACGGCAACTAAAACTGGGGCACCGACGAGTCCCCGCGGCATCCCGTGTAAGCCTGCACAAAACCACAGCCCCACAATGGAGCGATGACTCACAGCGTGGAAGAAATGTGTGAATATTCTGGCAGCGTTAGTGCCAAGAGCAGAAGGCGAGCGCCAGGTGTAGCAGATGGCGGGAGCGAGGCCTTGTTTCTTCTCTTGTCAGAACAGTTGCTTCTTACTAAGAGCGTGATGAAATTGTTCTAGTGGTGAATTTAAAGGAAAGCTAAAAATGAAGTAGATTATCAGGAAGCAAATGCACCACAAAAGCTATAATGGAATGCAGTACAAGTAAATGTTTTGTTAATGCTCTTAATGAAGCAAGTGAGCAGCTGAAATGATTTAATTTGATTTACTCAGACTGTTTTGGATTAAGATGTAGTGACTGTGGAGGCTATTTAACTACAGCAGGCTCACTGTCATGTTCTACAAACCAATTTGAGATGATTCTTTGTAACACGGCACATTATCTTTATGAAAGCAGCTATCATATGATGGGTGAACTGTGACTGTGGTGTTTAGATGATGCTCAGTTGGTACTAAGAAGCCCAAAGTATACCAAAAAAATATCCCCCATATCATCAAACCACCAACAACAGCCTGAAACACTGATACAAGACAGGACGGGTTCATGCTTTCCTCTTGTTTATGCTGACTTCTGACTTGCAGCAGCAATCGAGGCGACGTTTTGCTAACCCTCTGTTGTCTAATTTGGCTGTGAATGTGCAAACTGTAACCTCAGTTTTATGTTCTTAGCTGGCAGGATTTGCACCTGGTCTGGTCTTCTGCTTCTGTAGCCAAAGGTTCAGCGTGTTGTCCATTCAGATGCTCTTCTGCATAACTTGGGTGTAGCGACTGATTATTTGCATCACTGTTGGCTTTCTATCAGCTCAAAGCAGTCTGGCCATTCTCGTCTGACCTCTGACATCAACGAGGCATTTTCACCCAGACAACAGCTGCTCACAGGATATTTTCTCTTTTTCAGAACATCTGTAAAGCGTACAGATGGTTTTGCTGGGAAATGTCAGTAGATCAGCAGTTTCTAAAATACACAGACCAGCGCTTCTGGTTCACAAGCATGCCACGTTTAGAGTCACTTGAATCACCTTTCTTCCCCATTCTGATGCTCAGTTTGAACTTCAGCGGGTCATCTTGTCTTGTCTAAATGCACTAATTGACTGATTAAACAATAGATGTTCAACTGTATCTAAACTGGCTGGTAAGTGTTACACTCCAATAGAAGTCATTATGTACTCCATTAAATGACAAAATGAAAAGTTAATTGAGAAAAAAGAAAACACTGCAGAATGTGCCATTGCATTGTCTTGCTCATCAAATTACAGTGTCTTTAAAGCACTATTCTTCCGAGTGAGATAATTAATGTACTTTTATAATTTTTGGGGTTACTGCTCGTTGTAAGAAAGGCTTGCCCATTGGAGACATTAAAGGCATCCTTGATCCAGTAAAAGATGTGAAATAACCTTCCTGCAGCTCTCGGGGGATTGTCCACTCAAGCAAATGAAATGGGCTCTTCTGACGGACAGGAAAGAACTGGCTTGTCGAGCTGCAGGATCGAGCATCTCCTCCTGAGGGACGTATCACTGTCTCTGACTAAAATTCAGCCAGGTCTGAGATCTTAAACACATTTCAAGGGAGCCCAAACTGCCCTCACTGAGCAGGAAGGCTTTCGATGCCACGTTATTCCTCCACGAATTTATCAGAAGCAAATTTTATCTTAAGTTCAGTCATCTCAGCACTAAGTGCTAATTAGCCATCCGTTAGTTTCGTTTAGTTTCAGTCCTCCAGCATCACAAACTCGCTCTTTTAGCAGTCAAAAGCATGAATAAAAAAAGGCCCCCCATCACATTTTTACACTTTATTGCAAGCTAACGAGGAACACCGCAGCTGTCATGATACATGTGTTCGCTACATTACATTAACACAGCTATGTATGATGCTTGCTTTCACGCTTTGATTAACTTGTTAATAAATAATGTTTTTATCTCAAATTTAAGGTTTGGCTGTTATTGTCCTTTTTTATATCTGTGAAACATTATATTACTTGTAATGGTCATTTTTAGCCATGGCAGCTGGTTCTTCATCAACTTTGCCACCGTGCAAAATATCTCACCAGTGAGTCATGGTTTTATTTATATCATTCATCTGTGGGTCATCTGCCTCCTCTGCTGTAACTCTGTCGTCACACAAGGTCCTCACATCTGTCCTGCCTCCCCACCTGCTGCATCACTTGATGTTCCACATCCCTGTTCCCACTCTGCTCATTAGTTCTTCAGTACTCCTGCTCCACCCTGAACAACTTGACAGATTTTTGCTTTGAGCTTTGGAGTCTTTTTGCCAGTTTGTATTCTGCCTGCTTTTGGCCTACTACTTTCTGTTTAATGCTAATTAGCAAATGCAAAAAAGTAAGTATTTAGAAAACATTTTAAAAAAAAAAACATAACAGGGAAAGCCATTCCCCTTAAAAAACAGAGTCCCACTTTAATTATAATTATGAGGTACTAAAAAACAAAAATAACCATTAGTACCTTCTACAAGTGAAACTCCATTGAAAGCCATTATTATTTATTATATAAAACAAGTACTGTGAAGACCTTTATTGTCCTTTTTGACATTTTACATTCTAGATGAATTAAACACAGCATCTTGAGGTCTGTCATATTTTCCCTCAAACCTTTTGCAAAGCAAATTACCTTGAAATGAAACCTACATTTTGTATTCATTTATTTAAACATAAGAAATTCTAAAATGTATCTTTTTATCACACAGATTCCATGAGGTCTCCCATAGTATGAAAATACCAGAAGGCAGAGGTTTCCTTACCCTTGTCACTCCCACATTAATCTCCTCTGGCCCCAGTGAGACTCTGATGAAGCAGCCAGGGAAGTCGCCTTCCTCCTTCTCCAGCAGGTCTTTGCCCTGGTGCAGGGTGATGTGGAGCAATCCCATCCCCTGGCCCGGGTGCTTGGATGGTTCAAATTCCAGGGTCACCTCCAGCTGGCCAACAGTGAAGTCATTACCAAAGTTGTTGGCAATAGAGGAGATTGAGCTGAGTGAGTCGGTAGAGATGGATCGGTTGAGCTGAGCTATGCCTGATGGGTCCAACTCTCTACTCATTAGCTCCAAATGGCCCAGGTCCCTGAAGCCATCTGGGGTGTCGCCAAGGGCCAGACTAGGCTTACGGCTGGATGTGGTGGAGGTTCGCCGGTGGTTATTGGCTGCCACTCTCTTTGAGTAGAGGATTAAAAAAAATGACAAAACAACATTTTAACACCTCAAGGATTTTTTTCACTTGAGAAACAGGACATGGAAACATCTGATGGCAACTTTTAGGTTGACAACATGAACTTGTCAGCAAAGAATGGATTCAGGGAGCGGCTATACTTGTAATAATTCACCTGTTATGGTCTTTTAGCTCTGTTACTGGTCTCTACCAACTCTTCAGAGGAATAGCTCGCTGTTTAGCAACTTTAATGCACTTTTGTTTGTATGCTAGTTGTTACATATGCATTATGAATAAATTAGTTTTTCCACAAAACTGTGTTAAAGAAAAAAACTAATGAGTATTGGACATAACCTTTGTTGACATCAGCTGCTACAGAAGAACAAAGTTTATTTGATAGTTAGCTAGTGAGATAGCTATATAGCTAGCTAGCTATCTAATAAACCTTGTTCTAGCAATTAGATACATAGTAGTGGTCCTGATTTTAAAAAAGTGATGAAAAACAAAGAAAATAAAAAATAAGGTAAAGTTAGATTAAAAAGTAGACTGAGACTGGACAAATTAATTCAAATTGCATTCATTTCCACAGATTTACACTATAATGCTAAGAAACAACTGCAAAAAGTTGTAACATAGAAATATGTGTGTGTTACTATTGATAAATCTAATATTATTAGTGTATTATTCTTAGTTTTGTCAAGTGAAATAATTTATTTTTAATAATCACTGCAGAATGTACCTGTAATAGAAACTGACATTCAGCTTTTTTTTTTATGCTCAGTTATATAACTAATCTCAAAAAATCAGATTCTTACTTGTAATTGACACCAAAGTTGCCTCTGCTTCGGCGTGAATCTGCAGGTATTTTTTCTAGTTTTTGATATTGTACGGGTACCTTTTGTCTGACTTCCGAGAAGGAGGTTCCATATTTTTCTTGCAGATATCGATAATCAAAATTGGGGAAAGGAGACGGCGTTGGAAAAGTTCCAGATTTCCACAGCTTCCAGATATTAAGCCCAGCCAGGCCCAGCAGTACGAAAAAGCCCACCAGGTAGAGCCCAACCTCCCAGCCCGGCGGGTTACGCACCACTAAAACAGATACAAAAAACAAATGCTTAAAGAATTCCTTATAAACTTCTGTTTCATCTGTAGTTACATAAAGTCATAGTTTGATCATGGCAAACAGACTGGGAGAACACCAGGTTGAGTAGGAATCTCGAACAGCTCCCAGTGACTGAGCACAGTCACCACTGTTACAGGTCTTGTCATTTAATGCCAAGTGGTGGCTTTGGGAGTCAGTCGGAGCACATAAAGTTTTATGTAAATCAGATGGTTGGGAACCAAATCTGACAAAAATCTGACAAACAAGTTAAAATGCCAGTTTGAATTAAATGCTACAGCATCTATAAAGGCACTGGAAGCCTGCACAGAGCTGGACTCCTAAAAATTGAATTGAAACTTCTTGAGGACTTTGCCAGCTTTATCTCTACTTGTGATAAGCCAGTTACAGAACAATGTAAACTGCTTTCTAACAGCACTGCCTCCATGTGAGATGAGGTCTGTGCAAATATAACAGTGCGGTTGTCAAACACTAATCCACACAAAGGTATTCAAACAAAGTAAGTATAGAAACAATTACTCACCACTCAGATGGTAGCCTGATATATCTCCACTCTGAGCCGAGGACATGGTGCTGCAGCCAGCCTGCAAGAACCCAACCAAACAATAAGTTCCTTTTTTTTCTTTTTCTTTTTTACATCTAATATGATTTTGCAAACTGTAACTTAAATGACCTTTAAACCGTGCTGGCAATAACCGACAAGCAAATGTGTTTACATAAACCTGATTTGTGCCACAAGACAAACTACACTATTTATCCTTAATAACTCTTGACATCTGCTGCCATTTCAAAATGCATAAACAGGATGCATGCTTGGTAACACTGGTGCATAACTAGGTTTGGTGTTCATGACCAATGATATATTGCAAAAATTCTACAGTGTTTTCTCATCTGGTCATCAGCAGGAAAACATCCCTTCACGAGTGCCTTCCGGATCCAACACAATAACAAAACAAACAAAAAAAAAGATGAAAGGGGATTATTTTCTGAGGAGCTGAAGGGAAATGAAGTGACTTGGTTACAGTTTGGTTGGAGTATGGGACAGCTCGTGCTATTAGTGGTTAGCTTTAAGCCGCTAGCCTCAAGGAGAGAAGCCTGTTATCAGGTTTAAATGCTCCCTGAAATTACAGCACTTGACACTCCTCTCACAACACAGGAAAACCTTTGTATAACAATGTTCATATATATATATTATTTGCAGTACTCAGAAAAAAACATGCTTGAACTATGAGACATAAATCTGTGACTTTTGTTGTTGTGTGAAACGTGGGAATTTCAAAAAATAAAAAAATAGACACACGTTCTTTTCAAATGAATGGCAAAAACCTCAGGGCTCAGACTTCTGAATGTTAGTGCACTATAATTGTATGTGCACACAGGGAAGTTTCTTTAACTCTTCTTGTTCTGCTTTCTGCTGCACCATTTATCCATTATTTTCTGTCATGCCAACCCTCTGCATGTCCTCTTTCACTATGTCCATGAATCTTCTCTAAGATCTTCCAATTTTCCTCCTGCCCAGAGCTGCCAGATAGGAGGAAAAATCCTTTGTCCACTTAACAATAAAAAGATATTACATTTAAATGGTTTTCTTTTTTCTCTAAATGGCAGCAGGCGTTGTTGTCAAAGGACAAAACAACATTTTCTTGCACCCCTCTCTTCCTCTGCAAACTGAAAAAAAAAACCCAACATTGTCACTGGTACGTGACTCATTCCTCCCCCCTCCTCCTTCCGAGTTTGTTGGAATCTCCCCCATATCTGAGCAGCACTGGGGAAATGGGAGCATTACACTAATGATATAGAAAAAAGGCCTGGAGGGGGTGGGGCTGCAGGATGTGTGTGTGTGTGTGTGTGTGTGTGTGTGTGTGTGTGTGTGTGTGTGTGTGTGTGTGTGTGTGTGTGTCAGTTCTGCTGAGCGCTTTGCAGACCACAGTCATGCTGGCTGACGCAGTGCAGGGTCCACTGACAGCTGCTGATGTGCCATTAGCAAAGCACACGGAATCTCTGGCTGAGAAGGAAGCTCCAAGCACCACCTCCCTATCAGGGCCCAGCATGATTCAGATCAGCTCAGCTCTGCTTAAGGTAACGTGTGAGTGTAGAAGAGGTCCAGAAGCAGCATAAAAGAGGAAGAAGGGTCAGAGAGTGTGGAAGGGAATAAGAGCGAGAGCAAGACAAGGTCTCAGACGGATTTAGTAAATAACAATAAGGCAGCGTTGGTGTTCCGACGCCTCAGTGGGTTTAAGGCGGCAGAATAATGATGTCCAGCTTCCTGGGAACAGAAATAGACTACAAAACATGCTCACTGCATTTCTGTGGCGTACGTTCACAGGATAAAGTCCAATTATCATCCAACACAATGGCTCAAGGTTGTTTCTAACCTTTATACACTTAGTAGTCTTTCCTCCTTACCCTAAGGTAAGTAATATCCTTATTATATAAGTACCCAAACTGGGGACAGCTAGTGAGCGATGTGAATGTGAAATGACTCACAGCAAGAGAGCACAGTGGCAGAAACTAGAGAAAAACTTTCCAAACCAAAGTCCCCCAGAGTTTTACGCTGAGGTCTCTCTTCACCACAACAAACAGTATCCGCATCACTGCATCCAGGACCCCAATCCGTCTGTCAATATCCCGCTCATCTCTGCCCTCATTCATGAACAACACCGTAAGATACTTAAACTTCTCCACTCGGGGAAGCAGCTTCTCCCTGACCCTGGAGTAGGCACTCCACGCTTTTCTAACTGAGGCCACTTCACCCCATTATGGTGATAAGCTCTTGGTAGTGACCGAAAGAATGACACTGCAGATACAAGGGTGAAAATGAGTTTTCTCCAAAGGCTGGCTGGCCTCTCTCTTAGAGATAGGATGAGGAGTTCAGTCATCTGAGAGGGCCTCAGAGTGGAGTTGCTACTCCTCCACATCAAAAGGAGGCAGCGGCGGTCACCTGGGTGAGGTGTTTGAAGCATGTCCCACTGGGAGGAATCCCCGTGGTAGACCCAGGATATGCTGGAGAGATTAAGCTGGAGGAGATAGCTGGGGAGAGGGACATCTTGCTTGGGCTGCTTCCCTGCAAAAATTGATGTGTGGATGAACGGGAGGATGGATGGAAGCTAAAAGGAAAAAAAAGTTTTTAACTGAGCCAATGTGTTTCTGCAATAAGTACAACACAAATAGTATTGCACTGATCACCAAATGTTCCTGCAACTGGCAGTTCAAGTCTTTGAATTGTGCTTCCTCAGATGTGCACAGACAGGACTGAGTCATGAGTAGCAATAGATCATGGGGGACCACAGAGGAGCTACAGCACACTGTGCAACTATATGTCTGATACTATATCTTGCTGGAAGGTAGGTTTGACGCCATGTCCTAAAAAGCATGAAAGAAATAATCTGTGCCCATGCGCATTCATTGATACATGTCTACCACAGAAGCAGTCTTCAGCTCAAAGGTGGAATTCACATGCATCGTCCTCAACAGAAGAGAATATATTCTGGCTTGCGACATTTGTTGCTTTTAAAACCACTCATTCCCGGTTTCCTTGTCTCTGTTCCAGGAAGGCGATCTAATGAGGAAGGAATCTATGCGATAAAGCTGAGTAGCTAGAAAGAGAAAAACAGAAGAAGAGATGGCAGCATATTTTAAAATTGCAGCCTGAACCCCGATGTCTTCTTCTCGTTATCAGATGTGCTGCTGTTTCCTCTTTTCGATTTGAGCTGACAGCTTATTAGCACACGGCTGTGAAGGGAAAGGTGAAAGTGTGCATTACAGCTTTCCCGCCGATGTGTCATCTTCATGCCCACATAATCTCGATTCTCCCACTTGTTAAGATTTATTTCACCACTGCTGCAGAGATTTTGCAATCTCATAACTTTCCTCAAACAGCCAAAAGCCATATTCTCTTTCTTCACTGCACACAGAGCACAGCTGCTCTGCTCTGCTGAGAGGACTTTAATTACTACAAAAGGCATGGAATGAGTATCTTGTCATAATGTCAGCTTGCAAAAAAATAATTGTTAAGTGGCACGAGACTAATGCGATGGAACAGTGAAAAATTGCGAAATATAATTTACTGAAACAGTAATGAGGTTGTAATGAGAAGAATTAAAACAAGCAGAAGTTTGGAGTTAAGCATAATGCATGCTTGTCACTATAACAACATATTATTAAGCTTCATATCTCACAGTGTTTGGATTTGTTGGGAAAGAGTGAAGATTTGATTTTCCTCCAGGCACTAAGACTGCAGTCCTGATCGGACCCTTATCATTTGTGACAAGAGAATTTGTGCACATGGTCTTGTCACCCACATATTATTGCTCAGGCTGTATGTGATTGAGACTCACAGCAGTATAACAGCTTTTTGTCAGCCTGGTTACAGTGCTTAAGAAAAACATAGGGTTACTCTTATTTTCCTCAATCAGTGATGAAAGGCTTTTTTTTTATAAAGCAGCAAACCAGGCTAAATGATGACCTTCTAAATTGGTGAGATGCCATTTCCTCCCTAGCTTGCGAGTTATCTGCTTTACGGTGCACATTTGAGAGTTATACCAGAGAGTCAACCTCCTCTGATTTGAGGCTTTCTTTTCCAGTGGAGCTACTGTTTCCAGAGTCGTACACAGTGGAGATGTAAAATTATTGACAAGATAATCGACCTCTAGGGGAGTAGTATTCAGGCAGCTGCTCTGCACCGTGTCGGTGAATTCTTTTTCTTGATTGATCTTTCTGAGTTAACTTAAGTAATTACATCATCCAAATCATTAACATGTCTCTTAGACCCCACTCCTACAAGACTGTTCAAAGAAATCATACCATTAATTAATGCTTCAATCTTAAATTTGATCAACCTATCTCAGTCACATACCACAGGCCTTCCAGCTGGCAGTAGTAATTTGGAGATTTTCAGTCAGGTTTCAGTGCAGTGGTTTGTATCATAGCTCTCTATCATAGCAGTTTGTTTAAATAAATAGAGTCCTCTTTGCAAACTAAAGTTAATTATGGAGTTCCACAGATATATTTTCACTCCTATGCAGATGACACCCAACTTTATTTGTTCATGAAGGTAACACACACCAATTAGTTAAACTGAAGGAATGTCTAAAGACATAAAGACCTGGATGACCTCTAATATTCTGCTTCTAAATTCACTTAAAAATTAGGTTATTGTACTCTCTCCTAAAAGTCTTAGAAATATGGTATCTATCCATTTCTTCTTGTTAAAATGGAGTTTTTCCTTCTCACTGTCACCAAAGTGCTTTCTCATAGTGGTTCGTATGATTATTGGGGTTTTCTCTGTTTTCTTTGCATTATTGTATGATAGTTACTTTACAGTATAAAGTGCCTTAGGGCAACTCTTGTTGTGCTTTGGTGCTATATAAATAAAACTGAATTGAATTATATTTAATAAAAACTAGGCCTACAGGTCATTGGCACTTGTTAGCTTCAGTAATGAAAACACTTATTTTAAAGATATGCATGACAATGCCTTCCAGTGACCTTCCAGTGACCCCTGAAGTGAGACTAAAGACTAAACTAAAACATATTCACAAAAAACAATGTACACAAAACATCAACATCACACATGTACATCTAGCGTAGACGCTATGTTAACAACATAAACGTACAAATAATTTAGACGTAATGTCAACAATGTACACATGCATGTAACTTAGACGTAATGTCGCCATTCGTCTTCAGATCAGCTACTACACATAATATATATAATTTGAAGGATTTTAGTGTTATAAAACTTATTCCCAAAAGTGATATAGATGTTAATAATCTTGGTACCCTAAGTACTTTGTATAGTAAGTTTTATCCAAGTTAATAAATGCATCTAGGAAGAGCTAGGAAACAAAGATATATAGATATGCTACGACCATTGTAGTAACATAGTGTTTATAATAATAAAATAAAAATAATAATAAAAAATTTTGATTTCTTATGTTATATTGGAAGTATTTTAGGTTCTTGTGTTAGGATTTGGTTGAGTTTTATTCTAGTTTTGTTTCCCACGTCTCCTGAGTCAAGTCCTTTCCTGTCCTCTATGTCATCTGTCTTGTCCTCAGTGTTTTACTTTCAGTTCTGCCTGTGCGTTAGTCTCTCCCCATTCAATGTTTTAATTGTCAAGCTTGTGTTGTCATGTCTGCGTCTCTCCATGTTTCCTGCTTTATTTTGAAGAGTCTAGTGTTTCCATGTTCAGTGTGTTTTGTTTTACTTCCCTTTGTGGTGTCATGTTCATTTGTGTCAGCTGTGTCTCTCCAGGTGTTTCCACTTCCTTCATTACCCTCCTGTGTATTTAAGTCCTCTGTCTCTTACTCTTCTTTATCGGGTCGTCTGTTGCCTTCATGTTAAGTCTCGTCAGGGTCTGCTGCTGCCCAGGTTCATGCTCACCCATCTCTTCTTTTGGATCCGTTCCATAAATACACCTGTGTGTCCCACTGTGACAAAATCACTATGTAGTTTGTAATTTACATTTTTGGGGGCTTGAAAAACACAAAATTACGGTCCTCAAAACAGAAAAAAAATTATAGCACATCCTAGAAACTGTAAAACATACATGAACCGATATCATGAAGCTTACCTACAATAAGAAAAATACTCAGTTATGAATAATTTCCATATGAGTGCCCACACTTTAAAAGCATGAAAACCTCACTTTGTTATTTTGGTTTCTGTGCGGTCTGACCTAGAGCCAGAAACACACACTGTAGCTGCTGCATACAAACCAAGCAGCCTCTTCTATATCTGTATCTGACCCACAAATTCAGCTCAGACACAAAGAAGTAACACACCTGCTCACAGAGAGGAAGATTCTACACACTGGATATAACTACGGCACAGCTGCTGCTGCTGCTGCAAACAACAAGGAAGAAAGGAAATGATGGCTTCTCTTAGACGCATATTAAAACAGGCGTGATCAATAAGAACATGGATTTATGGTCTCCCTCTCCCACACAGGAACACACACACAGAGGAATACAAAAAAAGAAGAGGCGAGAGTATAGATAAACAGTGAAGTAAGATAACCGGGTAAAACAATGAGATAACAGAAGAGATGATGCTTCAACATAACGAATGAATGTCTGTTTGGAGAAACCAATAGGAAACAGATGAGCATTGGAAGGGATAAAAGAAGAAGGGGGAGGGGATCGCAGGCCTGTCAGACTCTCCGGTACTCTCTCACTCCCTGGCTCTCCCAATAACTGATCAATCAATTCTGCTTTTAATCTTGCCCAGTGGCTCATAATCAAATTAACTTCCTCCCTGCCGCTTTCTGTGAAACAGTGTGATGTAACCCAACACAGCGGCCTGTGTGGAGTCAGCAAAGTAATATTTGTCCATTCAGTTCCTTCTGTCCTGCCTCCTCGCATCAGTCTGCTTCCAAGCTGGCTGCACTTTGACTTTCTGGTTTGGACGGCACAGTAAAGTAAAAGTAGCCGGCGCCACTTTTTAAAAAGTCAGCACTGGCCGTTGCCAGTGGAGGCAAGAAGACTCTGCGTGTTGGAGCCAGTCAACTCCATCACTCACTGAGTTTAAAGAACAAAACACCAAACTCAAAACTTTTACAGTACAAAAGCACAGGAGGTCATGGTCATCATACTGCAGATTTACTATGTGAAAAGTGGAGTTGCATAGGAATTTAAACTTGATCTTGTGAGGGATACTTTTTTTCCCCCAAAGTAGCTTTTTAAAAATGATAATGCTACTTAAGTAGCTTAATAGGTCACAAGTTGTATAGTCAAATATATAAAAGTATCCAAACTCAATGTACTCATGTGTAATTATGCTTCAGAATCATATACATATTATTGGAGGTACATCAAACATTACATCAAACATAAGGCCCGGGGGCCAGAATCAGCCCAGCAAAGACTCCAATCCGGCCCATTGGACATTATTAGAAAATGTGAAGGAGTGCATAGATTTTGACCTTTTAACTGTACTTTCATAATTTGTACAGTTTTTCCTATTGATAAAGACGGGCCCGCACATATTACCATTTATACTACATCAAAATAATTAACTAATGGATAAACGATTGACAGGAAAGTTCTTATTTTTCTACAGTTAGTGAGTCCAAAGTAAATTAACAAAATCTTTATATTTTATAATTATGAAGTCCAATAATGGCATTCAGAATATACATGTAGTAGAGTAGGGCTGGGCCATATTATACCGTTCACGGTAATACCGGTATAATGTTAGGCAACGATAGGAAAATGAAATATCGCCATAGAATATGAGTAAAGCGCGCATGCGCAGTGGCTTTGTTTTCATACGCACATGGCCGATTGTTGAGTGAAACAAATGAACCAGAATTGGTTTGTAAAAATGGTGCAACTTCAGTGATGTGGAACTGGTTTGGTGTTTGTCCGTCAGATACATGACAAAGCACATTTTTTTGCAGAACATGCAAGCGGCCGTCGTTATTGTCGGACTAAGATGCTCTTAAATCTGGGAGTAATCTGGGTCCTAAACTCCATATCCTTCAGGTCAAACGAACACTGCAGCATCACTGAGAGTTAAAAACTGTCTAAATTCTTTCATCTTTAATAAAACGATCAGCATTGCTGCTTTACCAGGTGTAACTATGAAGTTTAACTTCCAGGCATCCATGAAAACAAAATTTATTACATTTAACGGAGTTAGAAGTTAGCAGGAAGCTAGCGGAAGTTAGCTCGCTAGTTTCGCTAGTTACCCATGCATGATATTGCATGTTCTGACTGAGAGATTTCTGAAAAAATTCAAACGTACAGCTCTGCTATCACTTCCAACATAAATGAAGACAGGAAACTAAACAGCAGTGACGTTTATAGGGTTACTGAAGTTGGGCTAGCTGGTATTTAATGATGTGCTACGTGATCGCTAGCAACACAGCTATGTTAGCATAACATAAACAGTGAAGCTGGAGGACGAACACTAACACTTTTCCACTTAAAAAAGTTAACGTTAAGGTTTCTGATAGTTAGAGACAAATGCAATCGCATGGCAGGATGCTGTAAACGGACCAAACTTCAGTCAGGAGAACAACTGAGATAATCCATCCACAATACGAGGTTAGTCATTAATATACTGCAACAACATGGGAACAGAGCAGCTGCCAGAGAATTCAACATTAATGAATCAATGGTACAAAAGTGGAGGAAGCAAGAAGAATGAGTTTAATAAAGTTTGATTTATCTGACTGCTTTGTTTCGCTTAATGTGCCTTATAATCCTGTGCACCTTATGGTCCGAAAAATACGTACTGCACACTGCAGTTTAATGTTGCAAAGCACCTCTTTTTAACTTCAGTGGATATTATACATGGTTATGCTCAGGATATGTCAGCACATTTCTACTGGAAATGCCTTTTGGTTAAACTTTCAGCAAGGAATTTGCATTTGCAGTGTTACATTTTTATAAAGCTTTAATGTACATAAAAACCAGCTTCTTGTTTAAGTGAAAATAAATGAAAGGTTGTCTTTTTGCGCTAGTAATGTTGTGGAGTTGTATTTTGTCTCGCATCAATTATGTCGTCAGTTATATCGTTATCGCAAATTTTCAAATATATATCGTGATAAATATTTTTGGCCATATCGCCCTGCTCTATAGTAGAGTGAAATCAAAAAGCAACATAGTACTAGTACAAGTACTCTTGTGGATTAAAAAAACTGATGTATCTCTAGTCCAATGACTTTTGTGAGGTGGCACCAGGAATGGGGGTCAATCATATTTTAGATGGGGCTGGTGTCACCCCATGCCCCCCTTCTTGACACGCCCCTTTTTTCTGTCTATCGTCATCCAGTTAGACATACTCAGACTCCATTGTCTTGGACTGTAACTGGTGATAGTGATCATTGTTGTGCTTCATGTGCAAACTTGGGGCTCACGCTAACAGACCCTAAAGCAAACACTACTAACAGTTTGCCTGCATGTATTCTCTCCAGGTACTCAGACTTCCCCCAACAATCCAAAGTTAATCATGTTAGGTTATTTGGGGATTCTAAATTCACAAATTCAAGCATGAATGGATGGATGTCTCTTCTGTGCTGGGCTTGAGATGGACTGGCAATCTGTCAAATGAGTATGCTGTGTGCCATGATGTCCCAGTGACTGATCAAGAGAGTGTCAAGATGTCTGCAAATCAATTTTAATCCAAAGTATGATGATGGGAGGGAGAAGAATTTTTTTTTTTGCAAAAGTAGAATTCAGAGAGCTGTTTGCTTTTCATCTAATGTGATTACCCAGCGGAGAGCTGCTTCAACAACCCTCACAACCGGAATTTGATTTGTCCCCAGAAATTTGGAGGTTAAATATTTTCTCTCACTCTTTGCCAGAGAGAGAAAAAGCTGTGGGTGTTTTGCGATGAAGAAAAATCCTGCAGTCAAATGTCCAAAAGGCCGATATACAGCACAGAGTGGATAAACAGAAGCACTACTCCTGTTTGGTTGAGTTAATGATGGAGTAACGTTTGTTAGGATTTTGCCTTCTGTCACAGGACGACAGAACATGCTGTTATTACAGAATCAGCTCAATCATGGACGCATCACAACATAACCACGGCCCTTAAAATGATAGCCTGTTAGAATTTGCTGACTGTTTGCATTTATTCCTGCAACCTGAAATGAGTTTTTCCATGCCAACAGTTTTTCATCAGTTTTGTAATCAAACCTGCTGCCCTCAGATTAAAACAGAAAAGCTAATGTGCTTATGTGTGATGTTTTGCTCTCTGTCCCTGTAATTAATTACACCCACTACTTATGAGATTAACCACTTCACAATTTGACTAATAAGGACAGGGAAAGCACTTAGAAAGTGTCTGCTGGACCTGCCTTAATGTCTCGGATAAAGGTTTGCTTCATTTCAGTAATGTGAAAGTAGGTGGAAGCTTAAATTCTCCAAAGAGGTTAAAGGCTTTGAGCACAGATTTATTGATTAACTCTTAAGGAACTGCACTCAAGTGCAAAATTATTTGGGCAGAAATAGGTACTTACTTTGAACACCTTTAGCTTTAAACCTAAAGAATAGCCCAATGCTGGACTTCCTGTTTATTAGCATCAATGTTGTATCGCTTCAAGATAACAGTGAAGTTAAGCAGCCACTTTTATACTGTGTCAACACTGCTCACTGCTCTTAGAGCTAAAGTCTCCTAAATGTGATTCATCTCGGGACACTTTATGATTCTCTTTGTAGCCTTGCTGCCTTTTGAGGCATCTCTGGGAGAGGTGAGCTCTAGTTACATTTGGCAGCAAAACTGCTCTGACCACAGGCATTCACCATAAAAAACGAGTCAATCCATTACACGGTCTGGTCTGAAAATATTGGATGTGATACATTAAGGGAAACCCAGTCCTTGTTGTTAAGAAATACCATTTTGATAATGGCTGTGGGCCTCGGGTGTTTCCGTAGCCTCGCAGAGCCGGTGTTCGTCTGAGTGTTCTCAGTTTCCTTAATGTAATAACACTTTTTTCCCAGAGGAGTTCAACACGGACAATGGGAGGTGAAGAGAGTGTGTTAAGGCTGAAAGAGAGAGAGAGTGTGTGTGTGTGTGCGTGTTAGAGAGAGAGAGAGACAGGGAAAGCCCATGACAGAGAGGGAGAAATAGGAGTAGGTGTTAAACGAATGGCTGAGATGATTGCGAGTGCTGGTGGAGGAATCAGATTCTGAGGATCTCGTATTTCAACTCAGTGACGGCGACACACACGTCGCTTCGCACAGACTTTTGGCACGATTAGAAAAGTGCAGGAAAACACTCATGGAGGAAGCCAGACTAACGAGATGAATCCCCTCATTTCAAATGTCAAAATAAAAGTAAAAAAGAAAACAAGTATTTTAAATCCTCTTTAGATGTTAAGTTCATTTCGTCTTTACTAAAAACACCTCTGAAGTACAGAGAGTCTGCTCCTACACATCCTTTGACTGATACAAAAAGGTTCCCAGGGAGTCGGTACAAACAGTCCTCTTAAGAGTAAAAGCGAGGCCCCTAAAGTCACAAATATCACTGCAGAAAACACCGAGCAGGAAGGAGCATTAACTAAATTACTATCTTTAAGGCATAATTATCTACATCATTTAATAGCGTTATGGTGGAAAACATTCAAATTAAAAGCTCAACTTGTATAATTTTCCTCTCTGTGAGATCCTGACATTGTTTCCCAGCCTTTAGTGTGTATCTGTTACCTCCGTGTTTCCCTAAGGATGGGTAATGTTTAAGCTGCTGGCACTTTAGCCAAGTGGTGACATCATGTTTCATTTGAACTACACTATCTGTTTTTTCATGATAATAATTTTTAAAAAAAACATTTGGAGGAAAACCTGAAAGATTAAAGAAAAAAACTGTATATAGAAGATGGACATGGCCACTACGACATCACCCACTGGTTTGTAAAGTCCTCGTTTGAATTCTTGGTTTCAGCTTTAGCTGTTTCCATGTTATTGTTTTTTGGGCCAAAAGTGACTCTATTAGCCTGAGATGGTGCAGTGCAAGGTTATCAGCTAACACTTGGCAGCATGAGGACAATCCATACAGTATGGCTGCATCACAAACAGGTACCTGCTAATGACTTTCATGAAAAAATTTAATGAACACAAATAAAATTACAAAATTTCACTCACCAACAATAGAAGCTAAGATGTCTTGTATGCGTTCTTTGTCAGACAGTTGTATTACAAAATGTTCTAAACTGAAAAACAATAAATGAAAATACATAGGAAACAGTGGAAAAAGAGCATTTTCTTTGATTTAAATGTTTATGTAACACTTAGTTACTTTAGTGCACTATGAGTGACCATGGGGACGATTTTTCTTAGTAGGAAAAGCTAATATCATAGAAAATACAATTAGAAGTCCAAACTCTATGTCTTCGTTCAAAGGTTATTGTAGTTAACTAAACTAAAAACTAGATGTGAAAAAATAAAAATGAACTGAAAACTATTTTGTGAACTTGGAAAATGAACCAAAAGAAAATAAAAATATCCTTAGCTTACGTAATGAGTCACTGATGTATGTGTGAAGTGCTGTATTGAGACTCTGAATGCCTACAAAACTGTGAGTCCTGCCTCTTACATACGGCCCCATACAATAACAATAAAAGGACTAAAACACTGAGACTAATAACAAATAAAACATAAACCAACATAAGAAAATCTACCTTGGAAACTAAACTGAATTTTTTAAAAAGTCAAAATGAAATACAAATTTAAAACTAATATGAAAATTCAAAACTACAATAAACTCCATATTGGAGTCCTGGGCGGGCGATTCTGGACCCCGAACCTTATATTTGACACCCCTGCTATAGAGTAGTAAAATTAAACACAAACTGTCAGCCTACTAAGTAAAACGGTTACTTACTAGGTTAATAACTTTAATCCACCTCTGTGAAAGTGAGCTAGGTTTTACAACAATACTCAACTCCAAAGTATCCCGAACTTTCCAATGATGCCAACGTTTTTATCCCTGCTTTAAATCCTTAACAACAAACGTCTGTCTTAAAGCAACTTTTAGCCGTCTCCATATTTTCACAGCATCCTCACAGACATCTAACCAGTCTCACGTGCCCTGCGCCTGCACTTCAGTCGACTTGCAACGCAAATCAATATTTGGATCAAAAAGCCAGGCAGAGACACACAAACACGCACACACACACACACACACACACACGCACACACACAGAAGCGAAGCATATCCTGCCATCCCGTCTGCTGGAATGTATTCACAGGCGTCTCTAATGAATTTAAATGAATCCCCTCATGCCAACACGGAAGCCCGGGAGCAAGGTCCCGGGTCTGGGTTGCATGTTTATGCTCAGCGGGAGCGCACGGAGCTGCTGGCAGGTGGTCGACCGAGCCAGCCGGCCGGAGTTAGCACGCATTTCTTACCGGGAGTTTTCTTTTGGCGCAGTGGAGAGGAAGGAGGAAGAGGAGGTGGGGGGTAGACCAACTCCACCGCTCTCCCTTCTTCAGGCGGCTCTCTCCATCCGATGACAGCGGTGCCGGTCGGGTTTATCTACCCCGGGGAGGTGGAGGGAGGGACACGGCGTTCACACTGATGATGGTGCTGATGGTGGAGGAGCTGCTGCTGGGTCAGCGCATCCGGAAGCGTTCAGATACGGCCAACCGGAGGAGGGAAAAGAGGGAGAAGAAGAAGAGGAGGAGGAGGGTTTGATGTTTAACTCAGAGGGGTCCGTGTGTTTCCGTCACTAAGGTCTGCAGAAAGCTGCAGCCAGAGCCGCAGATGAACCTCCGACCGACTGCACAAATGAAGTCCCACCCCTGCAGCGCAACTTCTACCTTCGGGCTGCTCGATAGACTCGACCACCGCCTCCTCCTCCTTCAAGGCTTCACAACAGCAGCAGTGGGGAGGACCTGCCTGCTCTACGTGCACACACTGTTGTTACACAACCCCGCGCACGAGGAGGAGGTGTGTGTTTGAGTGAGAGAGAGGTACACAGGTACACCCAAACTTTTGAAGTCACCCTCAGCATCCCTCCACAAATCTGACGCCTGTGAAAACTCTCCTGCGCCCCCCACCTCAAATGATCAAAATCTGTCTGCTGAACAAACCTCCACCTCCTCCACCGCCATCACCACCACCCTGATTCATCTGAGATTTGAGCTGTTAGGGATGATTCAGTGTGAAATTGCATAACTGTCTGTGCTGGAGGCTGGCATGGTGCAGTAATGAAACCTCTGATAAGAAAAACATGCATCAGTCCTCATTTCCCCCAAATAATTCTAATTAAACTATTTCCAACTAGTGTGCACTCACTACATGCTGCAGTCGGTTTTAATGAGTGAAATGCTGCAAAGACACAGCTCATATGATATGTGATTTTTTTTTTAAATGTTACTTTACAAGCCCAACATTGTAATTACAAACCATCAGCTGGTCTTTAAAACATTATTAGACACAAATAAAAGTAATTTTAATAACTGAGCTGAAAACTAACCCAGACAGTTCTTGCTGGAAATAGTTTTCATTCATCTCAGTTTTGCATATAAAATGCTTGAAATATGAAATAAGATCAAAGTCTGAATCTTAAAGGGGACATGCTTCACTCAATCCCAAATCCTTGAGTCCCATGCTCCACAGTTCAGACTACATTTTACTCATACTGGGCCTTGGCAAAGCTGTATATCTACTGTCAGCCTTCCAAAAAATGAATTTTAGTCCTTTAAGCAAGCTTTATTCTGATTGGCTGCCCCACACAGCAGTTGCCCAGAGCTGTGCGGGCTAAAACCAACACATAAGGTGTGAAATTAAATGTTTTTGTTTTACATGTGTTAAAGTGTGTAACAACACATTCTTTTCAATTTTTTTTTAAAGATTCTAAGAGTGCGGGATATTAAGGCTCTCTGTTCTAATCAACATCATAGAGCGCCACGATTAGAAAACTATGTTTAAAGCAGCTTGAAGCCATGACATCCAGGTTATGCGAGTTTCTATGCTCATGGCCACGTTTAATATGAACATCCATCACTGGAACACACGTGACAAAAAGAGAATAGCATAAAAGATCCTTTTTAATGCCTACACGATCACCTCGAGGACCTTCTATTTGCAAAAAGTTGCAAAATCCACTTTTGAATTTGCAAAAAGTTGTGGAAAACCTGCAAATTCCAGCTAACATCGTATAAAATAATAGCTATAAAACCGTTAAACAAATAACAAAACCCATAAAGGACAATTTAGGTGTTTATTCAGCAGTTTGGACAGCTACACTTTCCCAACCGTATAATAACTCTAAATTCTGGAGGTGTTGTCATAGCTCACCTGAATGATTGGTCAAACGCATGCCAAAGGCCATCGCCGCAGGATCCTCTGAGCACCAGACTGACCTCTTTGATCTCATTCAACTTGATTCAAATGAGCCAAAACTGTGTTTCAAAAATCAGGCGGAAATGCTATGTTTTGATTTGACCACCCACAGGACACACATACACATGCACCCACATCTTTTGTGATTATTCGCTGATACAGATTAGACACTGTGAGGGACCAAGCAGCCAAGGCATAGAGGACACAGGCAAAATCTTCAAAAAACTTTCTTTATTTTAACCCTCAAAAAGTTCAAAAATGACAAAATTCAAAAACATAATTAGCAGGCCCATAAAAGAGGTCAACTAAATATAACTCTGCAAAAAGTAATTTCCAGAAACTTAAATAAACAAAGTGGACACAACTTAACTCACAAACTGACCTAATTACAAAGATGCATGAGGGTAGCTTTTATAGTGGTTTGGCCAAACCATTTACACACAATAGGGGGAAAACAAACATACTAATATTACCTAAGCACAGATTAACCTAAGTAAACCTAAAACACCCCTGTTCCTGATAAGCACATGGTCTGTCCTGCTGAGCAGGCATTTTGCTCTCAGAGTCCTCAGCCACGCCTTTCGCCCAGACAGGAAACAGCCACCGCCCAAAACCAGGTAACTCAAAGAAAAAGAAACATAATTAATATAACAAAACATTTTTAGAAAAACCACACAATATTATGTGCGTGCCTCATATTATCAGGGGGTTTAACCAAATGATTAATGAATTATATTAATGAAGAAAACTGCAAACCAAACTCATAAAGTGAACAAATGGACTGATTTACCCCTGTGTGGCTGATGCCATCACAGACACTCAGCAGTGTGTTGATGAAGAACTGCAAAGTTGTTATTTTGGCCCAAAGAGGTGATTTAATTTGTTTATGTAATGTAAATACATGTACTTGCAGGTATTTACTCCTTTTCACAGCTTCACAGATGCTTGAATGTGGTACACACTACTAAACAGAGTCAGCCAGTAAAGAGATTTTGAACACTGGAGAGCAGTGCATGTTGTTGTTCTTTAGCATGCCGCCATCTGGTGGTGAACATTGGCAGAGAACTACATCTTCTTATCAGCTAGTTCCTTCAGGGGTCGCCATAGCAGATCATCTTGCTCCGTCACACCAACCCTCTGCATGTCAATACAATCTTCACTCCATCCATCAATCTACTCTGAGGTCTTCCACCTTACCTCCTGCCTGGTAGCTCAATCTCCTGCATCCTTCCAAACATCCACCATCCCTGCTCTGCACGTGTCCAACCATCTCAGACTTTACTCATTAACTTTGTCTCCAAGCTGCTCGACCTCAGTTGTCCCTCGGATGTCCATTGGAAAAACTTAGCATCTTTAACTCTGAAACTTCGAGCTCGCTCTTCTGTCTGTGTTTGTCGGTTTCACATTCTTTACACTATACATCATAGCAGGTCTCACTGCCATGTTACACACCTTCCCATTCACTCTTGTTATATTACAATAAAAGCAAAAATTGGAGGGGATTTTGCTTTAATTAATTCTGAAAGCTATCACGGAGGCAAGCAGACAGTACCAATACAGGCATTTGGGATAAACAGAAACTTGTTTAAAAAGAAATGTGTTTATTCCTTAAAACCACTTTCAATGTGGTTTTTAAGTAACAAAAACCTCATTTAAACACAAACTGCTGAGTACTTTACAGAGTAAAAAAACAACCCATGTTTCCAGTTTTATAATGCCCACTGTAAATAATTTAAAGGCTCCTTATCAGCATTGAGCTTGAGGACAATTCTTATTTTGCTGATGTGGCCGTATCAATTCAGGTCAAGAATGACCTGAAATAGCAGCACGGTGGCGCGGTGGTTAGCACTGTTGCCTCACAGCAAGAAGGTCCTGAGTTCAATTCCACCATCAGGCCGGGGTCTTTCTGTGTGGAGTTTGCATGTTCTCCCCGTGTTTGCGTGGGTTCTCTCCGGGTACTCCGGCTTCCTCCCACCGTCCAAAGACATGCAGTTTGTGGGGATAGGTTAATTGGATAATCCAAATTGCCACTAGGTGTGAATGTGAGTATGAATGGTTGTCTGTCCTTGTGTGTTAGCCCTGCGACAGACTGGTGACCTGTCCAGGGTGTACCCCGCCTCTCGTCCTATGACAGCTGGGATTGGCTCCAGCGCCCCCCGCGACCCTGAAAAGGATAAGCGGTAGCGAATGGATGGATGGATGGAATGACCTGAAATAACTATCCTGATTTCCAAGAAAAAAAAGTAATAAAAACTTTGGCAGAAAGACTGAAATCCTTCCTTTTCTAAACAGTTAAATCAAGCAAAAATGACACAGAGCACAAAGAGTATATATAAAAAACATATATTTATTGTTCTGTTACTGTTGGTTAAATTGAACAACAATAAATGGCTGCAGGCCAGGAGACATACTGTACACATACTTAGAAAGCCCTGGAGAGCTTCCGTTTTTAGATTCAGTGGCAGTTAACAATGCAAAAGAGAAAACCAGAGCAGAAAGAGGAACAGAAAACAACGTCCGCCGTATTCCAAACGGCGGATGAATATTATGGTTCAGTGGTGCGTTCAAAAGTCATCCTTCAGCCAAAGTGGTTTTTCTCCTACGCAGGTAACTTTACAAGAGGGGTAAAAATACTGTACATTGTTCTTTGCGTGGATGCAACTGAATGATTGGGATCTTTTACAATTGATTCTTTGTATAGGACAGTGATAACTACTCACCTTGTTCTTCCTCCAAAACATGCAAGGTGGAAGAAAATCAAGTAAAGCTTTTAAAAGATAAAATGATTATTAGACTCTCGTGACAGAAATAGAAGTGCTCCGTACGCCACAAAATAGTGTGGATTAAAATAGATAAAGGTTATATATATATATTTATACTATATTTAATATATAAAGGCTTAACTCTGAATACAAGGACAGCCACCAGTGCTGTCCCACACACATTCCTCAGTACACAAACCCTTGAACACAGTAACAAACTTTAAACCTGCTTTGTCTCGTTTTTTGCTCCAAGGACCACAAAGTTTTTGCACATCTGAAATAAAGTAAATTTGCAGCACCAGTCCTCCAAGTATTAAATTCTGGGATACAGATATTATTCGGGGTGTTTTGTTCGACACATTAAATTCAATGGTAACACTTTATAATACAGCCGCTGACTGAGGGCATACTTCCCTCGTAATTGAATGGAATTGTAATGTATTTATTTGAAATGACAATGTAATTATATTTAGATACAAATACTTCAAGATAGGTGCACTGGAATAATGGTGTAACACGTTAGGTTTTTATAGGAAACAGAAATAATTACACTGTAAGTACTGCATAATTTCTTGGTACTTTAATAGAAAAACATTATCTTACATTGTAAGTACACTGCATTTTCTGGGTCATGGGAGTGGCTTAACCACGCCAAACTTCTAAGTATTTTACAGCGAAGGAGACATAATGAACATTAAGGGTGTAAAAGGCGAGGTTCAGTCACTCCATAATACAGATACACTCCGAGAAGTAGAGCATACTTATGATGTAGAAAAGGAAAATACTGTTTGTCTGCAAAATTCACAGTTAATTACATATTGCCTAAAATTGTTTCTCCTGTCCTGTAAAAATATCTGGAAATTAAGCAAGGTCAGGGCACTCCATAACTGGGCCATGCCCTGAAAAGTACAGAGCACCTACGGTGTAAGATAGAGAAATATTGTTTGTTTTTACAATTACTTACAGTATGAATACTTCTTTGTTTCCAGTAAAAATCTAACTTTTTACCCCGTTATTCCATTATACGACCTTTTAAATATTTGTATGTGGATATAATTACATTGCAGTTTCAAATAAAATATGTTAAAATTCCACTAAATTACAGGAGAATTACACTCTTAGTTATGGACTGTGTTATAAAGTGTTACTGGTTGAGGCTTCTGTACATGTCTTGGTTTTACTGACTCCAGACTGGAAAGTCAATAACACAGAGCTCGTTTAATTCAGAGTGACAAGCAGGAAGCATCAATACAGGATTTACTCTCCTACTGGTAGAGCAAAGGGGGAAAAGAGAAGAGGGGAAACAAACAATATAGGAGGAATGGAAGCAAGTGTCAGTGGCTGTGTAATTAGTTTCTCTCCAAGATAGAATTTATACATGAAACTAGGTGGTTGAACTAAAAAAAGCACATTTGTAGAGCAGATGAGAACAAATGTCCGTTTCAGTCCACACAAACGTTTACATTCCACACGCTGCAAAACACATCAGATCCAGCTCCTCAGATTCACAGGAACTTTATTCAGTCTCACCGTGTGCTCCGGGCTCCACCGAGGGGCACCAGCGTTCCAAATGTAAATGTGCAAATGTCATCCGTAACGCAGAACCGTTCAAAAACAACTCGACAAAAAGATAAAACGATCGACAAAGAATAACTTTTTTGCAGTCCCTGAAATATCCCATCTACTATAAGAAGTACTTTCCACTGAACTTTACCTTGCTTCTTAAGTTGCAGGATTGAAATGAAACTGATCAGTTTATGTGCCACAAAACAAAAACAAAGGAAGAGAGTATTAGTAAAAGACTGCATAATGCTGTTACCTCAAAAAGAAATAAAAGACAGGTATTAATTGCACATACGCCAACAAGAACCCAAACCAGCAGCCAGGGTGGTCGAGCCTTTTCCAACTTCGAAGCGTAAAAACATTAAATGAAAAGCCAAGTTTAGCTCAGTGTTCGTCACCCACCTCTACAAAGCTCTGTGCAGAAATGTGTTTTGATAATTATTTATGTTTAAATTTTTTTTGTTAATTTCAACTTCATACTGGCTTTTGAATTTCGAAAAGCACAATGAGTAAATGAAGAAGTCTCAGCTGTGCAAATGTCAAGACTAAAATATATTAAATTCAATGTTCAGCCATGTCCTCATGTCTGGCAAAAGCTTGTTTTTCCTCCACTCCCTTCATTTCAAATCCTCCCTACACTCCCCTTTTTTCTGATTCAAATAAAACTTGCTTATAATACAACACTGCGTAAAAAAAAAAGAGTCAAATTATTGGGATGAAACTCCAAATTCTCAGTTTCCTTTCTAAATTCTGACCGTGGTATCCCTTTAGATGTCAGACAAAACTTGCAGAATATCAATATGCATCACCGTAGAAGCTTAGTTATTTCATTTCACACTCCCTCAAACCCTGTAGACAGATGGCGTGAAAATGATATTTAACACTGAGTACTCACAACTCTCCAAGTCTGGAGACTTGTCTCAGAAACACAAAATCTTAAAATAATTCCTCACACGTTTGGTAAAATCCTCAGTTTAGTACTGGTGGAGTGATAAACTCATGATATGTGAAGACGCGGGGCATTGATGACGAGAGCCAAAATGATTTCAATTAGCATAGCCGATTCAGTCCAAGAAGAAAACACAGACACAGCACAAGCAGCTGTTTTGTTTTAGGTGAGCACTGTGGAGCTGACTATTAGCTTACATCACACTTTTAACATCAGCAGAGGGACCACACAGGGGGGATATGTTGGCTCTGTTGCCATAGTAACAGTTGGGCAGAGAAACTCAGAGTGGCTGCGAAGGAGTCAAGTGAAAGGTGTGTGCTGGATGTATTTGAGTTTGGTTCTGTGCTGGGTGCACTGGCTGGTTCTCATTCGGAGATGGGGGATGCTGTTGGGGCTGTTGCAGGATGTGCACCACCCGGCCGAGGGTCTCTGTGGTGGCGAACGCCAGGTACTGGCAGCACAGCCAGTCCTCCAGGCTCACGCCACAGGCGTTGTCCAGCGAGCGCTCTGCGAACTTGATCATCATCAGTGTCCGCTTGAGGTCCAGCCAGTTCTGCAGGGTGGCCTCGCGTTGGCCCGAAGTGGCCCCGGACATAGGCCCGGTGCTGCTGCAGCCCAGCGCCTGAAACAAGTCCTCCCGAGGTCCCCAGAGGAGGCACTGGAGGCAGGCCCGCGCCTCGGCCATCCGGATTCTTTCGGAGGGGTTAACGGTGAGCAGCAAGCGCGCCAGCTGCTGCAGCCCCTGTGAGTAAAGCGATCTCACGGGCAGCGGTGGAAGGTCGGCCCAGGTGTACTCCCGCTCCTTCAACTCCGGCGTCTCCTCAAAGGGGTTGGGTCTGTGCAGCATCTCATAGATCAGAATCCCAGTCTGGAACTCATCACACTTGCGGTACTGGGTGGCTGTGATGATTTCGGGTGCCAGCCTCGACTGGTCGCGCAGCGTGCCGGGGTCAGTGGCCATGAGAGTGGTCTTTTGTTTCGCTTGGGAGAAGTTGCTGATGATGAGGCGTGCGGGGCAGGTGGAGTTGGCGGCAGCGGTGGCTGCAGCGCTTGCCCCCGAGCTGCTGCCGTTGCTGTTATTGTTGGGCTCCAGTAAGTCCAGATTCCAGGGGTTGCCAGGCTGGCATTGGACCAGCAGCAGGTTTTCGAGTCGCAGGTCACAGTGGGTCACGTGGAAAGGTTTCATGTGCTCCAGCCCGGAGCAAAGCTGCAGCAGCAGCAGACAGACCTGACGCTCATACAGCTCCGGGTTTTGAGTGTGCCGGCTCATGCCTTCTCTGACAAAGTCGGCCACTGTCTGGAAGGGCACCTCACGTGTGATCACCACCACTCGGCTCCTCAAGCGGCCAGCTGTGTTCATGTGACCCGCAGCCGGGACTTCATCTAGCTTCCCATTTGGAGAAGGCGATTTTGAATCTGCCATCTTAGCCTCTTTGTCCTTTACTGTCGGCCCCCCTTCCTCCTTATCTGCTTCTTCCTCCTCTTCTTCCTCTTCCCAGGGCAGCAGGCGGGCAGGAACATCAGCCAGGAAGTGGCCACAGTCCTGCTGGATGTTGAAGTGCACTGGCAGGCTCTGCCTCACTGCGAGGCTGTGGAAAAACTGCTGCTGGGTCTCCTTCACCTGGCTCCGACAGATCTGAAGAAGTACAAATAAATGTCAGAGAAAAATCACTGTCAGTCCAATGTCTTGAGTTGAAGATGAGAATTCAATCACCCTAAAGTCATTTTCAGATCTTATTTGTCCATATATCAGCAATGAAACATAGGGGAAACTTCAATGATATTCTAGTTTTCTTACTGTCACGAAATAACCCGACGATTCTGTGACACACAGCAGAAACGACACAAATGAGCCACACTGTTACCCTTAGTGTCGGCAAAAACGTCGGCATCGTTCCTTTATTTTGAGTCTCTGTCACATACACTGTCCTGCTGTCAGAAACGCTTACAGAAGCATTGGATGTGTATCGATCCATGGCTAAAAATACACCTCGAAATGCACCCCTTACCCCTGTCAGTGCACAGTTTGGTTAAAAAAAACAAGATGCTTAGCTGCTTTAGGAAATAACTTCGAGGTTTTAAACATGAAACCTGTCACAGGCGGGGACAGGGTTGTATATTTTAAGAACAAACACTTGGTTGGTTTCAGTCTTTTCATGAGATCTGTTCACAATATGATCATAAACAATGGTTTTACTGGGATTTATTTTTAAAGTAAATCCGTCAATACCTGACCTTTTGCCCATCTTCCTGTAATTCCTATATACTGTGTTTTCATATGGTCGCTGGTAACTAAATTAGATTCATCTCAATGAAATAAAACGGGGTCTACTGGCAGCAGAATTGGCCTTTTGGCTGCTGTGGGCGACCTCCAAACAAACAGCGACCTTCTGCAACACCAGGAGAAAACACAGAACATTTCAGTGGAGAACTCAAAAACATTTTCTGTTTCTTTCGAAACTCTCTGTCCTGCTCGGTTTCTCTCAAACAATGCAGCTAATGATACACAGCTGAAAGGGCAGAAAGCCGAGCTGAGGCTGTTACAGACAGCACTGAGAGTGTGTCTCTGTCTCCTAAAGCAGTTACAGCCTCCATAGCTCTCATTCTTAATCTTTGATCACAGCACAGTGAGAGGTGAAGCCGAGTCAGAGACAGAATCAGTCTGTGCAGGAAGCATGATGTATTAGATGTCTGGGGTTGAACAACATTCTGTCCCCTTGAAAATGAATAGTGTGGTTTCATTAATAATGATCAAATTTAACCTGTTTGTCTTCACTGATGTGCAACGTTTGCAGAAATTACTCTCAGAAATTTAATAAATGTCCCCAAAATACAAAATGACTCAAAGATGTTGTGAGGACAAGTGAGTTTGCTGTAATGCATAAGACTAAACAGTGAGTTGTAAAGATGCTGTAATGAGAAACCTCTGGCAGGTGTCTAACATTTGTTGTTTACTATTGTAGAATCTGATTGTAGTGTATGTATGGATATATATGTATATACGGGAGGGCAAACCTGGATGAGACTTTGTATGAACACCGCCAGACATACAGCGATTAACATATATATATATTAATATCTTTAAAAATATATACTATAAATCCCAATTGTTTTCATTTTCCTCCTATATATTATGCAAATTTCATCATCCCCCTGTGATTGTGACATAAGTTCTTTGTTTGTGTTTCCTGTGGCACTTTCAATGTATGTTTTAAACAGTAAAAACAATAAAAATCTACATGTAAAGACGAGATGCTGATTTTTCAAAGTGGCCAAATAGTAACACTCTAACGTTGCTGTAAGATAGAACTTGAAAAGTTTTCCATCTTGATAAAGAATATGTAAAAATATTACAGCCTTTTATTAACTGTATATAGCTGCAAAGTAGCTAATAATTATAGTACTTAGCAACTGAGTCACCCTTGATATAAATCAAGACATGGATTATGAATTAAAACCTGAACATGTTTTTATAACACAACGACAACCTCAGTCATTTCACTTTATTACTTCTATTAAAAGTTTAAAGTGTTTGTTGTGATTTATGTAGATTTGATTAAACTCTCATACAGCATGAATAACCGCATCAGTGCACTCCTTTCAGACGCACCCTGTAATTGTTCAGGAATGTGCAGCTTCACTTGATGTTTGTTTGAGCATGATGGCTCACGATGACTAGACCTGCCTACTTCACTTTCTTTGAAGACATCTGCAGATTTTCAAAACTCTGACACCGTACTCGTGTTTCTGGTTGTAACACAATCCTGCAAATTAGTAGAAACTCACTGCTTTTATTACCACCTCTTGTCTCCTTAATGTCGACTCTTCAGTGATACGCTAGAGCTTTAAAGCACAGTGAGGTGCTCACTGAATTCTTTGGAGAGCTAAAGTGAGTAATTAGCACAGAAGTAAAATATGAAAGTTCAGATGCGTCATCTGCACATAAAGGGTTAAAGGAAGGCAGGGGCATAGCTGGGCTGCATTCAGACAGAGTTGGGGAAGGTTTAATTGGGAAGTTGGGGCTTGTTTCTACTGCTTCTGGTTGCCTTATTTATAGATGAGCGTCTTTAAAAAAAACAAGAGTCTCTCTTAAGCCTGCTGCTAATACGAAGGCAAGGCTTTGAAGTGGTGTGGCGCACAGTGTTTCATATCCTGTGAATAATTTAACCTTCATCCATATCTGCTTTGTGTTTAGCGTCAGAACTCTTTCGGCAAGCTGTGCCCTCAAACCACCACATGCATCTCCATACACACTGAAGACAAAGCTGCTCCTCTCGCACAATCGCACAGAGGCGAAGAAAACAAACAAACAAACACAACAACGCTCGTTTTTATTGCACAAGGTCATGCCCTAAGGGATCAAAGTTTAAGTGCCAATATTTCACAGCACTTCAAGAAAAGAGGGGAGGAGATTCGTCAGCATAAGCACAAGGATTTTATGAATCTACTGCAAAGACAGCAGCTACCAGAGAAAGATATCTACAATACTTTTGATGTAGCAAGAATTCAAACCAATCCCCCACAACAAATAAACACACTAATTAAGAGAAAACTAAGAACAAGCTGAACAAAGAGATGCTGAAATATTTTACTGAGATCAGAAAACATCACTTCTTTTGGGGGGGGGGGAAACAGCTTTGACTGTAAAATAGGACAAACCTTGTTTTTCTCTTCTTTCCTACAAGTCAGTGTTTAAGGTTCTTTCGAGGTTTTAGGGTTTAAATATTCAACAGAATATGTAACACAAAAGAAGCTGTATTCATTTAACACCAAACTAAAAGAAAGAATCTCACCTTGATGGCATAATTGACCAGTGGGTCCTTGGCATAAGATGCAGTGTAGTAAACGGCGTCCCCCGCCTCACAGCAGGGTTTCCCAGTGGTCAGCCTGAAGTGGGACCAGCTTTCAGTGCCAAACCTCAAATGATCTTTCTGGCCAGCCATGAAACGGTCCTCGCATTTTGCTGCCAGTTTCCGTAGAGTGTCTGTGTGGAGCCCGCGGATCCTCCCCACCACCTCATCCCAGCTGTCCAACCCCCTGTAAAGAGCAGGTCTCTGGGGTTTGGAGGCTGCGCCGCCTCCGGCAGCTCCGCGACCCGCTGTCCGACCCCTTCCAGCCAGGGATTCTGAACTTGGGTAGACTCTCTTCTCTTTGCCGGGGGTTGCGCTGGCTGCAGCAGGTGAAGGCTGAGGGACCAGAGAGGACACGCTATTGGTCATGCGGGCCTTGTTGGTAGCTGTGGCAGCTGATGACCTCTCTAAGGAGTCACCGCTCTCATGGTCGTGGCCTCGATGTGGTTCGGAGCTCAGAGAGGAGCTCTGACTAGCTGTTTCCCAGGTGGAGTCCAAGTCATAAAGAGGGTTGGCTACACTAAGGTTGGTGCCCCCCGGTTTAGCTTCAGCTCGAGGCCTGAGGCCTCCCACTGGCTCTTTGCCTCCCAGGATGGGTTCAGTACTGGAACGAGGAACTGCTTTTTTGGGTAATGGCGGTGGTGTAGCTTTAGGGGCTGGCTGCTCAGCGAGGCCTTCGATTTCGATGGAGGCTAGTGTGTCATTGGATGCTTTCATGTTTCTTGGCTGTTTAAGTGGAATCATGCTGGCTCGAGATTTACCTGAAGGAAAGAAAACAGAAAACATTCATACTGCATAAAAAAGATCCAGTGAAACTAAAAGACTGTTGGGACCCTTCATATTGAACGGAGGGCGTAATGATATCCAGTTCAATAAGCAGGAAGAACAGCTCCTTCAATTTCCTTGAATTAAATTCACACAATAATCTAATGTTAGTATACAACAGACTTTATATGAAAAAATTAGCCCGTTAACTCCACAACAATGATTTGACAGCACAGTTATTACCTTAAATAACCTGCAGACAGAAATTTTATAACCAAAATCTAATCAGTCAATGAAAGCATTTGCACAGATTCAATATTTCACGTATATGTATACCTTTAAATACTCATCCAAATACATTCGATAGTTTGTCAACACCATTTCTGTGTTGTTGTTTTTTTAACTCCACACTCTGATCAGTTAAGACACCAACAGAAACATCGCTCTCAAGTTGTTTTGGTTTGGAAGGGAGGTGGGGAATCTTTGCCATGGGAAAAAAACAACTTAAAGACCCAGATATCAGTAAAGGATACATGAAAAAAATAAAACGACACAAAAGCTGCAATTCGATAAAACTAACGAAAAATCCCTCGCCACAAAAACAACGACACACCCTTACAGCTAGGGCTTGCCCTTTGCTCTCTGGCGTTTCCAGAGAACCACTAGCTTGTTGCGTCTCTTGAGGACAAAAGGATGACATGATGATGTGTACGACAGCACGTGATAGAGCTGGTGGCCCTGAGGCCACAAGCTGTTTCTATAACCATCCAGCTGCCTGACTCAATCTGCAGTCCTGTTCTGTAGTGAGGCTTAAAGACGCAGCATGGAGAGCAAATTTAGAAGTGGCTTGATGTGACCTTATTTTTTTGCTTGGATGGTGGAAGGAAGAATCCAGAAGGTTGGGAGACTGATTGGATTCCCTCAACGTTCTGTGGGGTTAATGACCACCGAGGCACACGGGTCAGAGGCAAGTGTGATAAAAGGAAAAGGCGGCAGGGGTCGTGCTGTTTGCATGATGGGAACAAAGCTCCCTGGTTTTTCTAACAAAGTGTGCATGTAGGGTTACAGATAACTCAACGTCGCGGCTTTAACTCACCAGGGAGATCTGAGTTCATGTCTTTCAAAGTCACCTCCTTCTACCAAATTACTTTGACCGTTCTTGAGGCAAATGCATGTTCGTGAACAAATCATTCCTCTTTGTGCAGCACAAATACTACTGATTATACATCGTTAAAAAGTATGGGCGACACCTCATGTGCAAGTCATGCTGACATCATCCTAAGAATGCAGGAAAAGCCTTAAGATAGAGCAGTCAGGATGAAGTAAATGAGTCTTGGTAATCCTCCGTGGAACGAATATATTAAATGTGTTCCTCCACCAATCTGCAGTAATCCATCCAAGAAAGCAGCCGTCTCCCACTTCCAGTCGTAGGGATCTTTTATTGCAGTGTGGCTGTGACTTAACTCAATTACATAAGACTGGGATTTTTTTTTTTTTTGCATGTGTATGATTAAGCAAATAAATCTTTAAAACTACATAAAAACAATAAAGAACACACTGTTATTTATGACACAGTTAATGTTTGCAGCTATTAGCAAAGTAGCAACTCTAAATCCCAGAATGTCGTACACCTACTGTAAAGGAACAGGGTAAATAGTTATTTGTGCATTGCAATTCAATTAAACCAAGGCCTGTGACGGTGCTCAACAGCATGCTTGAAGCAAAACCACAATTTGAAAAAAAGGGGGAACAGAAAAAAGCTGTGCACAAACATGACTACAAAGTTGATTTTTAATCATTTAAAGTCCACTGCTGTTAAACTAAACTTCTTTTACAGCAACATGAAGAACCTGATGTGTCTGAGCCAACTGCTCTGTTACTGCTCTCAGTCCAAATCCGAGTACCAGCAGATGTCAGTTCAGAGTCTCTGCTGCATCACATCACACTGTCAACAATCAGTCTGAAAACAGCTCAACAAGTGATAAATATATACACGCAAATTAGAGCACATAAAGCTAACAGTTAATATTTGTAATATAATGTGAAAACTCACAAATGCAGCGACTGATCCAACCGTTGTTCTTAAAATATCATGTCAGAGCCGTGCAGTCAAATTTCCAGGGAACAGCATTCATCAACTGGTTTGATGAATTCTGACTGGTTGAGGGAACTTGTTGCCATAGCAGAGCGATTGCTGCTCAGCTGCCTCCGAACTAACTCTGACACGTTAACAAGAGGCAAGCGATGGATGGAGGAGGTGGGTAGAATAAAGTAGAATAAAGAGGACCGGGGGGGTGGAATGGAGTGAGAGCGGTGGAGTAGGCGGTTAGAGGTGGTAGAAGTGGCGGTTGGGGTGGGGGGAGAATTTCAAAATAATAAATAAATAAATAAATAGGTGAGGGGGCTGATGAACAGAGAAAAATAAATATATGACAGAGATAAACACTGAGGAAAACGAGGGAAACAAGCTTACCTCAATTCCACTAACGCCTCAAAGTTTTTAGAGAAACGTGGTGCAGTTACAGCAGCAGCAGCAGCAGCAGCGCCCAGAGGCAGAATAAAACGCTGTTCTTTGCTTCCATCCCTGAGAGTCTGTGAGGAGTCGCCGGTGCCAACAGACAGGCTCAGCGCTCCCACCAATAATGGAGATTTCTCACTTAAAGGCAGCGAGCACTCTGCCTCCTACCGCCTGATGCTCTGATTAAAACCCGAGCGAGACTATACTACATGACAGTGAGTGAGTGAGAGAGCGAGAGCACGCAAGAGAGAGACACTTTCATTTAAAAAGTGAACCTGATTCCTCACAAAAAAAAGAAACGTGTGAACAGCAAATGTAGCCCACAGTAGTGAAAAGCAAAGCGATGCTACGGTAACAGCAGGAAAAACAGGAAACTCAAAGCAGGCGTTACACTGAGCGGCTGTGTGTCTTAGGTCAACACTTGTTTGTGTGTGTCTCAGTGTGTGGAAGGCCACACACCTCCTCCTCCCAAACAGAAACGACACGCTGTTCTGTGCGATGTTTGACAACACGGATACACAAACTTCTATCTAGCCCCTCATTAGCAGTATGCAGCAAAGTTAAATTAGGCTGCAGGCAGCTCGCTGCGTGCATCATCCAGGGAGCTTTTAACACAACCCATCCACAGGGCCCGTGTGCATTTCAAGCTTCACAAACAAACCCGTGCAAATGCTGCATTCCCAGTTTGCACATGCCTTCTGAAAAGAGAGGGAAAAAAAGGCCTAATTAGTACAACAGTGCCAGAGCAACACAAATATTTTGTCACTGCTGAATCCTTAAACAGGAAGCTGTATAGTTTAATTCTCTTAAACATCACACGTCCACATGTGCGACGACGCAGCGAGGCACCTCAGTTGCACAGCTGCTCTGCAAACCCACACTCTCTAACCCTTTCGCTTTGTGTTTCTATTTCTTGTTCTTGTTCTCTCACATGCCACTTGATCACGGAGAGATCCGTTTCCCACACAGAGAGCTTCGTGTGTTAAGTGCCCCGACAGTACTCGACAGCTGTGCCTACCTCTCTGTTATAGAAGCTGGGCTGTATGTGCTTATTGTCAAAGTGAGAGAAAACTTGTAAAGCGGAGCAGCTAGCAAAGTTGAAATGAAACCTGTCCATCAGCAAGACACTTTATTATCATGGAGTTACAGGAATGTGATGGACAAAGAACCTATTCAACTTCCTGTTAACACAGATATCAGCCAATCACATAGCAGCAACTCAGTACATTTAGGCATGCAGACAGGGTCAAGATGACCTGGTGAAGTTTAAACTAAGCAACAGAATGGAGCAAACAGTCCTGAGAACCTCAAAGATGGTTGATGTCGTGGGATTTTCCCACACAAGCATCTCTGTGGTTCACAGAGAACCTTCTGAGGTCACAGAAGAATGGCCAGGCTGCTTCGAGGTGACAGGAAGGCAAAATTAACTCAAACAGCTGCTTGTTACAACCAAGCTACACAGAAGAGCATCTCTGAATCTACAGCAGCAGAAGACCACACACGAAAAGTGTTGCATGGTCTGAATTTCTACTGCAGCATTCAGATGGTCAAAATTCTGAAACATTACAGCTTGAAAGCAGGGATTCAGTCTGAACCACTGATACAATAGCTCAGGCTGGGGGATATTTTTCCTTGGAAGATTTTGGGGTCCTTAATACCAACAGCATCGTTTAAATGACACAGCCAACCTGAGAATTGCTGGTGCTGATCAAGAACGACCATTTCTGATGCACAGAGTGTGAGTATCTAATATGTCAAAATAAAAAAATAAAAAAATTGTATTTAATATTCTTTTCTTTTATGATAAACTTATACTTTTATTTAAACTTATACTATACTTTTAACATTTCAATTTTTTTTTTTACATTTTCTGGCACTTATTTCATGGTTCGGGCATTAAAGGGTTTATGCCCACAGTGTGCCCATCCTCTGATGGCTTCTTCCAGCAGGATAATGCTCCATGGCACAAATCTCAAACTGCTATCTTGAATATCACAGTGAGTTCATTACACTGTGGCGTCCACAGGCAGTCTGCAGCAACTGTGTGATGCTTCAAGTCAATATGGATTTAAAAATGGAATCTATGCTACCAAGAATTAAAGCAGTTCTGGAGGTAAAAGTTCAAAACAGTACTAGAAAGGAGTACCTAAGTGAATGTATGTTGTCTTGTTCATGCAGAATAACTTTATTTTTTTTAAGTATCAGGGAGCAAATCTGCAATGTGCTGGCTGAATTTTTTTTCTGTGAAAAGAACATCAAGGCCTCAAAGAATTTGTTCTTGTGCCTCCCAATTGTTTACCGATGTCCTGCTGTTTCTAGGAAATGGGACAATTTTCAGAGAAAAAAATATCCAGAGATATTTTTATGCCGTTTCTTGGCTACAAGACATGTGATTTAAAAAAGAAAACATAAAAACTCCCCACAATATTTATCCTATTAACAGTACTGTGGTTAGCCATGTAGTCTATGCTCTTATACTGTGTGAAAGCAGCAAGGCAGGTAGCCCTATTACAATCTTATCAGTCAGTCATGATATAGTTTCAAGACAGAGACACAGGATATGAGAAAAGAAAACAAAGAGGAGGATTGTGATTAAAATGGGATTTATGCAGGTCCCTAGGGTTCTCAGTTTTGATCACCATCAGGAACTGAACCAGCTTCATGAGTAGGATCAATAACCCCAGGGCAAAGATTCTCCCACCTCCAACGGAAAAAAACAAACATTTTTTTTGTAATATGTTATTTTAGGCACCGAGCTGCAGGCTGTGTGTGAAAAGATGTGTCGAGATTTCGGGCTCCAGCTGTTTTTGCAGAGAATAAATTATGCCCTGTCACATGAGAAAGTGTGCTGATACAGGAAGAAAGTAAAATCAGCCACTCAGGAGTAAAAGAACTGCCAAAAAACACAAGTTCACCGGTTTGGCAAGCTTACAGCGACAGCAAAGGAGGGTCTTATACACTGACATGTCATACTTTCCTGTTTTTGTATTTTTTTTTATATACTAATTAGTGCAAACAATGTTGAATTCAATAATTTTGGTGTATAATCCATATTTTATTTGCAGATTAGCTTTCCTCATTACGTTATCTTCAGTTTTTGTGAGCATTGTGATGTGACAAATCCAGAATAAAAATCAGTTGAAGAATGCAATAGATGGATGCGTCTTAAGACATCAGGCAGAAAAATCTGTCACACACAGTCAAAACCTACTTATGTAGACAATTCAATCATCCTGACTAAGCCTACGCACCACAGAAGGCATCATCTTAAATTTCAGGTTTCTCCAGCACTAATATAAACATGAGTTTAAAAAAACAAAACAAAAATCCTTCTCTATCCATCTTTCATATTTCACTCTTACCCAGATTGCTGTAGGTGGCACTGCACTGGCTGGAGGCAGGAGAGTGAGAATAATGAGAGTGAATCCCGTCGTCCTCAGGCTCTCCCAGGCTGGCGCTGCCCTCACTGGCCGCGGCTGTACTAGCAACCTGGTTGGCATGGCCCTCCGCGGCCTCCCCAAGCACCAGCCCCAGATTCACTTTGGCAGGCAAGGAGGTGGCGCTGGGCAGCTCCCGATCCCTGGCGCTGGCACCGACTGGTACCTGGCTGCACATGACAGAGAGAGGCATGGTTCATTTAGTTTCTTCATCTACTGGTCTGCCTACACGTGACTGCACTTGCTGACAGTATTTTTTCCCAGTGCTTCCATTGCCAGACTCGACAGAGTAGCTGGTATTGTTTTAACCTTGTAAGTCTGTAAGTGCTTTTGTGTGAGCTCATGGCGCACTCTGGTTCTTTCACATTATGCTGTAACAGCGGATCAAAATGGAGCCCAAAGTCCTGAGATGGAGGTGTACTCAGTTATAACTCTGTGTTATAAAAATACCAGAATAAATACGATGATGAAGTTTAAAACAAAAAAAATCTTAAAATTAGTTTTACTGTCACAACAAGTGGAGGATCACTCTGTTTGAATCAGCTGGTTGTGTTTGGGGTGTTCTGAACACACATGTTGCCAACAGGGAAGCTACAGAGCGCCCTCTGCAGGACGAGCAAAGCAACATTAACACTGGCTGAAGGGCGTTTCTCCCTCTTTACTTTTTACATTTTTATTTATCGACAGTTACAAATAATTATATCAATACACCAACAATATATCAGAAAATAGCTTAAATCAGGCGAGATATTGGCTGCACTAATAAAGCTGTATTACAGAGTACTGATAGCATGACTATATTAACTCCTACTGAGTACTAAAGGGTTGAGACATCAATATGTTGATGGGTGTGGCGGCTGATCTGATCCTGTTGCCAGACTGCCTCGACTTTTATTAATCTTTTCATGACAAGCTTTTGCTCTTCAAAGAAATATCAGCAAAACAACTCATAAAAGAAGCAATATAATAATAGAAGGCTCATATTGGAAAGACACTAGTGCTGCAGAATGATGAATGAGTTGCTTATGATAGGGACTTTAATCTGTCATTCATTCCGTCTATGAAACTGTATCTAACATCTCAGGATATAAACAAAAACACATACGACATTGGTTTTATCTGGTCAGTCTTTTTTTCCATCTCTGATATCAGTATGTGCCTCACTCTATCAGCACACTTCATCTTCCTCAGCAAGAGATAAATTGGAGCCAGTGCAGCTGTCAGTGGGAGGCTTTTGAAGCTTGATGCGTTTTATATGCAACTACACATACGGCGCCTGAGGGAAGGTGTAAGAAAAAGGCAAAGCAAGTCACAGCACAGTATGATGACATGTTTTGAAGAACCATTCATCAGTAGGTGGCTCTGATTTGAGGTGTTTAAGGAGGTGAGATCAGAATATTTCGCAGATATAAATGCCATTATTAACCTTTTTTATTATTATTATTATAAAAAAATTTTTTTTTTAGCTTTTTTTCTTTAAACATGTCTTCACTAGGACTGTAACATTCGAATGTGTTGAAAAATACGCTAATGAATCCATCCTTCAATTAAAAAAAAAAAAAAAACTTTCTGGAACATATCCCAGCTGACATGGAGCTAGAAGCGAGTTATACCCTGGACAGGCCTTTGGTTCATCAGGCACACAGGGAGAGACAAGTACGCACTCTCACATCAACACTTACAGGTTATTTAACACCAATTAACCTGTCGAAGGAAACAGAAGGAAACTCACGCAGGCACAGGAAAAACATGCAAATTCCACAAAGAGTTATGGTAAAAGGTAAAAAAGGTAAGACTAAAGAATTGCAAAAAAAGGTAACGCTCAAGCTCAAGAACTTTAAAGATACGGTGTGCGAACTCTCACCACTAAATGTCAGTAGATTGCAGTTTGCAGTCGACTGAGTTTTGTTATATATTTTTGTTATATTTTGTTTTTCTGTTACAGGAAAAACAACTCTGAGTGCCGTTCATCTCCAGTGAGTATAGGCTGTCAGGTTGCTGTTTACCTCTGCTGTCAATATGTATCCTCATCTATTTACTCTCAAGGAGGCTGTAAAATTCAGATGTGAGTGGATGAGTCAGTGAAGCTCACTTCAGTGATACTGAGGTGAGCTGCTGAGGATATCCTGAACTTTTCTGTCAGTAATCACAGCTGTTCCTGCTGCTGTTAGTGAAACTGTGTTACTGTCTTTGAAGTGGATCTAACATCGTAGTACTCGGACTGAAGCATATGAAGCTTGAGGGAGGAAGAAGAGAAAGTGGTGACATAATGAGAAAGAGATGATAAAAATGCACCTGTTCAAATGCTTTTTGCGATTTGTAAATGAAAATTCACTTGTAATCCTTACTGGGGAAGTGGCTGGGCTCTTGCCACGTACACAAAACACGATCAGGTTTAACAACGATGTCCATCTATCACACTTGTACTTTTAATGGATTCATTTTAAGTTTATAACAATGTATGGATTTGTTGGAAGGCTTATTTACACACTAATCAAAGTATATTTCTTGGCACAACATTTTGTTTTATTCATTCAAAAGAAATGACTGTATCTTTGAGCACAACAGCTTTCCTTGTAATGGTGTGTTGCTGTGTGCTTTCACACTATGTAATAGTCTTCATTACAACACCAGACAATGACTTCATCATGTGCTAACCCCATTGAATTGCGGGTGTGAGAATTCTGGGCCACATCTGAAATTCACCCATACTGTGTAATAACTGTGATAACTCCACTCACCAAAGCATATTTGGAAGCACCCTAGTGCATGTTGTTGACAAAGATGCAAGTTGTACAGGCAATGTGCCGTCTATGTGTAAATAACAACACAGTACTGGGTACTACGGACAGTATTGCCTTTTCTGGCATAGCAGACAGAAACCAGAAACCATTTGAATGAATTAAAATGTTTTATTTAAAGCTTCATGAACTCTAGAGTGAAAAGGACTTTTAGTACTAACCAATTAATAGATTAATGAGTAGCAATAGTTTTCCTTCCTCTGATTGGAAATTACAGTGTCAAATATTTACAGCTGCTTGACATACTATCATCGTATTTATTACTTTACAAGAGAGGAAGAGGAATAACGGCTTTTTTTTAAGTGCGGGGGGTGGGGGGGTGGGGGGTAGTAGTGGACACTGAAATAATTAGTTTCACTACAGCCAAAATCAGTACGTCAGCTATATCTATAAAGTAGATCAGCAACCAACCCAAACAGGAAGTTTATGACACTTTTTCGTGCCCCTGTCAAAAGCAGTAGGAGAACAACTGCAATAACCATGCAGAGAACAGGGCTTGTACAGTGCTTTGCATTTTAGATATTATGGTGGTGGGGATATATGTCAAATTTTATCTTGAGTTTAAATGTAATGCATGAAAAAGATTCATTGTCAAAGACTATTTAAAAAAAACTTTAAAGGTCATGAAAAGTTCACACTTGTTTTCACAGCCGCAGGCAATGTCACGGGTGGGACCGGCTGGCAGTAATGTTTGTATTATGCTAAATCAGATGTGTCATTTCCTTTAACTGTAATGTTGATTGCACACTGGCATGACTAATGATTTGTGTGATCATGAGCAAAAGTCCCTAAAGTACAGCTCATGGGACAAAGCTCATCAAGATATTTGAGCTGCTTGATACACTGTAGGACACTTTTTCCTGAAACTAAAACAAACTTCAAGAGAACAAGTTGAAATTATTCTGTCAACAACTAGCCAGCCACTTACTCACAGCTGCTCACAGTTACTCATATTCTTTGTGTGTGCAAAGTATAGCATGACTTAAGGCCCATGTGTGGCAGGAATAATAAATTAGCTTTAAATTACACAAAACCACACCAAGTAGTTTTATATTTAACAAATGTAAAAAAAAAAAAATCAAGATAAAAGCAAAGGTTTCATTTCAAAGAAGACAGTAATAATTGTAAAAGTTAAATGCTTTCATGAAATGGGTAAGAAGAACAAAAAAAGGAAATGAGTGAAGCAAAGTCTGACACGCTTTTCACCGGGCTGATCAATTACATTTTAGGTCTAAAAAAACATATAAAACAAAATTTCCATGGCAGTCCAAGGTCAACCACCTTGTTTATCGTCTTAACATTAAAAATATTTGATATTTTGAGGGGGGGAAAGGAATTAAACTATTACATGATTTCCTAACAGAATGGCATGCTGTGTTATCTTGCATCTCGCTACAGCCAAATGCACTGGACGTTAATCTGTTTCTTTCTAATTGCCATTCCCCTTGTGTTTTGGTGCAGACTCATTGTTCATTTGGGAAACTATTGCAATATCTGACCGTTACATGAAAGAAAAGAGTCATCAAGACAACACCTAGCGGCTCGCGTTTCTGTCTCCACCCTGGAGCGCTGTGTTGAGGAAAACATCAGACGTGACACATTTATGATCTGTCTCAGCTGTCTCTTAAGGCTATAAACCGTCCATGTCTCTTTTAAGAGTTGATCGATAGTTCCCAAGGTACTATCGTGGATTACTTCTGCACTTACCAGCGGCTGACAGTTAAAATAAAAACATAACACAATGTTGTCGGCTAACAAGGAATCAAAAAGTAAGTAAACTGTGAAAAGATGAAGCAATCAAAACTGCACCCTGAAAACTGAGTAAGCCAAGACAGCTTATAGAACATTGTCGAGGCAAAAGATCTTCTGTTCTGCCTGTACACGCCAGCGTATTCTTATTCTTCCCCGTTTTTTGCTTTGCACAAAGCTGACACTGATTTTACTCAGATCCGGTCTACTATTAGCTAACAACTAGCTATAATGCTGCTCAAAAGAGCACTAAATCACAAAGAGCCCAATCTCCACTTCAAAATCCCGTATGAACAAAACATCCAGGGTAAACTTTGAGAGGCCTTGATACAAATACCTTTATGGCTGCTACATGTTCCAGCGGTCAGGACCTGACTTGTTTAGACATCGCAAAACTGCCTGGGTGCATTTTCACTCCTCTGCTGCGAGAGAAGAATAACGCCTCATCCAAAATGCAAATCAAATTAAATTCAAACCTCTCTTCCCGCTGTTCAATGTGACTTCAAATGACCAGGCTGGTCGTAGGTTACAAAGGTGTGCGGCAGAAGAGAGTTTAAAGTTCTTACCCGCTGTACTGGCTCACACAACTTCCCATCTAGAAACCCTGAACACAAACGTGTAGATGGAATCACATTCTAGGTACAGCAACCGCGCTGTTGAGAAGAATAAAGAAAGTCTTTTTCTGCATGTGTTCTTTCCTCGTTCTCTCTCCTGCTGCTTCCTCTTTGAACGCTGTTACCTGTCTAAGGTAATGTGTGTTTGCCAAAGCTGAAGAGCACACCCACTGTTCACCAATAAAACTGATTCAAAACCCTTCCAGGCTTAACCCCTCATCTGCCAAGCAATATGAAAGCTGTTAAAATGAACTCTGGAACTGGTTCATAATATGTGAGTTTGTTTGTGTATGTGTTGTATAGGTTTAAAAGAAGACTACAAAAACATGTTACACCTTTTCTGTCAAATGGGTCTTGTGTTTCTAGGTAAGTAATTAGTAAGTGATTAGTCGCAAAGGTTGCTGTTTTTAAAACCAAACATTAAATTTGGTGTTGGGTGTCTGTATACAAGACTTAAATCTATTACCCTGCAGAAGCAATCATTTAAACAATATAATTGAACTGGGATCTTTATGAATACTTCCCATCCTTTTATTATCCGTCACTAAAACAGGGTGACACATTTTTTATTTATTTGTTTTACACATTTTCACAACATGAAAGTAATCTCAGGTGCTAGGGACAAATATTTAGCTGCTTTTTCCTTGAAAAACACAGCACCCTACCACCAACACGCCAAGTGAAGAAATGTAGTAGTTTAGTTACTAATTGACAACTTAACAGCAAGGTCCCAAACAACTGCTTATCAATGTCAGGTGTGAAGAACGGTTAGACCAAAGGTGAGAAGCTTCTGAAGGTTAGGCTAGTTAGTGTTAGGATTTATATCATGCTAGCTTAACACAGATGCTTTTACAGGAACTCTGAGTCGAGGGTATACGAGTGTGTTTTACAAGGTGTGTGCATTACACCACTTAAATAAGTATTTTAAATCATTGCTTAATAATTTGGATAGGCATTGCAAGAAATGGGGAAAAACCTTGGTTATTCTTACAATAAATTAAGAATATTTGTAGTGCTGCGCAAAAGGCTTTTGCCACCATTTATTTCTTTATTTGCTTGCTTACAAGCAGCAAGACTTTCTTGTAATTTTAAAAGTGGTCTTGAGCAAAAGCTATCCAGGATTTCTGAAGGCATTTTAAAGGTTTTCTTTGGACATTGTCTGTATTTTCTCATTTCTTGTTACTCATGTTTATTGAACCATTAAATGCTGACCTAGGTTGTGTTGTGTTTACACACAACTTAGCCGAGAACCAATTAATCAGAATCAGAATACTTTATTGATCCCTAGAGGAAATTAGTTTTCGTTACAGTGCTCCATTATAAACAAACATTAACAGAGACAGACAATACACTAACTAAGAATAGCAATATTGCTATTCTATTATTAAAGCAGTGTGGGATCATCTTGATGTAGAAAGGAACAACACTAGCCAACACCAAAGAAAGAGCATTGGGATGCCCGTCAAGAACCCTGGAGAACTAATCCTGAGAAGTACTTCAGGAAATTACGAGAAAGCTTGCCAAAGGGAGTTCTGGCTGTGTTAAAGAATTGAGGTGATCAGACCAAATACTGACTTTCAAACTTGTTAGAATTATTTTTGCCTTATATACTGTATTGCCATGACCGTTTCAATAAAACACTGCAGTTATTTTCCATTTTCCTACCAAAATATAAAGAAATGGGGATAGCTCAAAACCTTTGCACTGTACTGTAATAATAAGCATATCGTCTGGATTTCTGGACTTATTATCTGGACACTCATTGTAGGGAGCAGGAATGGAAAGCCTTCTCACTTCATTTGAGTAATCCTTTGTGCTCTGTGCAAGCTTTGCTTGGACTAATTACTAGTAGGTATTGGCAACATGTACTGGGTGCTCTCAGTGGGTATATAGAGCACACCCCAATATAGCCCACTGCTGTAAAGCACTCAGCAGACGTGCAATAATATTATCAGAAGCAGTGCACATTTGATTCTTGCACATGTTGTTATAAGGTTAGGCGAGAGATAGGAGCTTGAGCAGCAGAAAGAAAAGAGACAGAATGGGGCTGAGCTTTTGACAAGATGGAGGAGTGAAATATTTAGGAGTTCACAGTGCTTCGGGCTCGAAAGAGAAGATTTTTGAAAGGAAAGCATAGAAGAGGAGTGAAAAACTACACTAAACAGAGAAAAGAATGGTGGGAAAACATTTTCTTTTCTTGGAGGAAAAGAAAAACAAAACAGGACATGGACAATATGAGGGTGGCACAGATATAAAGGGACTAAGCAGGAGGCGAGAGATAAGGTGAGAAAAAGATATAAACTGTGTCTAGATGTGATGCATCTTCAGTAACACTTATGGAAAGTTATTCCTAATAATGTGGGTAGCTGTGGGTTACAGTACATGAAACAGGAGAGGGAACGGTGCTGTTGTCAGTAAGTCTCCAGTAAAAGGTCCAATCCAATTATCCATCCATTCTCTGGACCCTATCTCAGCCACCATAGAGCCCTATGGACCCTATGGTAGCAGGTCCAATTATGCAAAATAATTTTAATGTGCTTTTTTTATTCAGTATTTAAACACAGAAGAAAGCAACCTTGGGAAGCAAGGAGGTCATTCAAATCAATTCAAGAGTATTTTCTAATATATTACAAAACATTTTTATAAAATATTTTCTAATATATGGTGTTTGATAGGTTGAAAAAAAGAAAGAAAAACCAATCATAGACAAATCACTGTAGCTGGTGAACTTCAAGCTCAAAAGCATTTTCATTTTCTATCTGTCAACAAATAGTAAAGAAATATGAAACTTTGACATAATTGCTTTTTAATATCTCCAAAGTCCAAGCCACATTTAGCTGATTTGACTATTTACCATCCCTACATTAAATGTAAAATTATACAATGCTTCAATTCTGAGTCACAAACAAGCTCACAGTTTAGTGCAGAACATACGATGCATCTGATAATATCTGGGTTATCATTTTTCAGCACCATTAGTCACACTGCAGGAAAAGTGCCTCAAGATATACTAATGGCAGGTCAAAGAAAAATTGTGAAATTAGAATACAAGAACACCGCACCTACACTGCGAGGGCTAATTAGTGTGAAAGAGTGCATATGAATGTGGTTGAAGCTTTGATACAGCCGCAGCTTTGACTAGCTGCAGGGAAAACTCAGTCTAAAGTTGGATTTAATAAATGTGTTATTGAACGACTTGCAGGAAACGGAGGGCTACTCTTAAAGAATGCACTGTGCGCAAAGCCTGCTGTGCAGGTAATAGAGGATATTACAGAAGAGATCACACCACAGTGGGCTGGGTAAGTAGGAAAGTAGACATGCCCGATTGAGATCAAATACCTCTCAAATCTGTGATGACTGATATGTATGACGGGGAGAGTAGCAACTATGACACTTGAAGCAGCAGCTGATAAAGGCTGAGCATGTTCATATTAAGCTGGCTCCCATGAGTACAATGAAGGAAACCTGTGTAGGTAATGGTAATACTGGCATAGCACTGCAAAATCATTCATTAATTCGCTGGAGGTAACAGAGGAAAAACATGTGTGAACATGAGTGATAGATTCTTACTAGTTCTACTCTGAGTCTTACACAAAAATGGACATCTACAACTAATTGGGTAAAAAATATTAATTTTGCTTTTAATATGTCCCAAGGGTTGAAATCTGTTTGTTTTTTAGTGGAACAATTTATCCTATATTGTTATCCTATATTAAAAAACCCCACATTCTGTCATAACCCCCACAATGCTGGTATTATTTCTGTTTTTGTACTTTAAGTAAAGAATATACTGTACACCACAACTGTATTAGTTTTTGGTTTTGAAATGATCACATATTTTATAGCAGTTGTTTGCAACACAATTCAACTCAAGGTTTAGTTTAGCTGAAAGTTAAAAAGGTACAATTAGTAGTTTTTTTTTTAGGTTATTTAGTACAAGAAAAGGATATTGCACTCATAAATATACAGTGATTAGTTGTAATTACATCCTCCAACAAACTGATGCATTCTCATAAACTTATAAATGAATCCATTAAAAACACACAGGAGGGGAAAATGTCATGTTGACCTGCTATTTCAAATACAGTAGCCTAGATGGACATTGTTGTTTTGCCTAATTGCGTTTTATGTATGTAGTTAGAGATCAGCCACATAGGTAGTAAGCTAAAGGTGGAGGAGTAGAGAGCTTGCAGGCAAATTGTTATTTCTGTCTGCATGAAGGATCACACATATGGTTTATCATCGGAGAAGGGGTCTCCTTCGTGAAAGAAGTGAAAACATGAAGGGAAGTGACAACACCACCAGCATCTGAATAAAACATCATCCTTGTCGATAAACATGATTATTTATTCCTGATATTGTCACAGTTACTTAATGTGACATGTGATCATCCCGTTTCCAGACAGCTGACAACAAGCCAGCTAAACAACGACAGCATGTTATAAGCTAACATTATCCAAGCTAATTTTAGGCTTGAGTGTCCTAAAAAAATTCACATTCCCTCCGACAGTTTAAACTCTCATACAATGTGAAAATGCAATTATTTGCTATGTGTAAAGGTCTAACAATGTCAGATCCACTTCAAGGAAAGTTTCATTAACACTGGCTAACAGCAGCTAACTGTGCCTAACAGCAGCAAAAACAGCTGATCTGACTGACAGAAAGGGTCAGGATATTCATCACAACTCACCTCAGTATTGCTGTCATCGGTCAGAAGTGAGCTTCACTGACTCATATCGACATGTATCGGGCTCATTTGACAAAGTTTTAAAGCTGTTTGTCAGCACGCTCCGTAGCTAGGATTATGCAGCTGAATTGAGAGGGGTAAGACAATAGAACTCAACACTGCAATCTGCAAACCTACTAAAATCTAGTGGTGAGATTTTATGAACATGTTTGAACATGAACATGTTTCATGTTCTGACAGTATTCTTATTGAAAACCGAAACTACAATTAAATAACTGCATTTTTTAGGGCATTTGCTGGTTTCAGAAGACTAAACAAAAATTTTAAAATACCTTAAATCCTTGCAATTTTCTCCTCCAGCCTTGGGTGAGGATGTTGTTTTGCCTGGACTCAAAGGCCTAGGATCTTTGTTTCCGTCAGGTTTCAGTATTGTAGTTTCTCTGCACTCCTCTACCCGTAGTTCTCCTTCATTGCCGTGGCTACTGCCAGTGTCTGGTTTATAGGTGAAGATAATGGTTGGTTTCTGGGTGGGATCTTCTGCTTTTGCCTCAGTGAACCAGTGCTGATTTTGAGCTGGTGGTGGTGGAAGCATGTGAATGACAGTTCCATCAAGCCCGACAAGCTTGCCCTTCTCCTTCTCTCTCTCCAGCTTCTCCCTCTGCTCATCCTCGTCTTTCCGCCTACGAAAAAAGCTCTTGAAGGAGATCCAGCGTTTAGGTTTGGAGCTTTCTGCTAAACTACGTCTCCCTTCCCCTCCAGGACTCGCTTCACCTTCGCCAGGTCGCACTGGTGAACTGGAGGCAGAGCTCTTGGTCCAGTTTCCAAAATGTCTCTGGAGTATGTTAGAAGCATGATAAGGAGAGGATGTAGATCTTGGAGGAGGGAAGGGGGCAGTGGGCTCAGGCTGGGGGCTTGAGAGTGGGGCAGCAGCAGAGGCACTCTGAGACTTAGACAAAACTTTTGAGGGTGTGTCTTTCTTTGACTTGGAAAGACAGCCATCAGTTGGGGAAAAGAGAGACTTGGGCCGAAGAAGGGTCTCCTTAATGGCATCAGGTGGGAGGGCATATAGCTCCTCGGAATTAAAAGATTTGGTTTGTGCTGATGGGGACTCCGGAGGAGATTGAGGAGGCTGGATGGAGGCCACAATCTGTGAAAGCACAGCACTGGCTTCCTCCCTATGGCTTACAGCTGTCCCAGAAGATAAAGCTAAGCTTGTATTATCATCTTTATTGCAAGCAGCATCTCCACCTGTCTTATAAGTGTGTGTAACAATACTGGCAGTAGTGCTGGCTGCAGGTACATTTGCATTTGCAGTAATGGCAGGATTGGCGGGAGAATTTGTTGATATAGTGGGTGAGAATGCCCCACTTGTCGAGCCCATTACAGTGCTTGTCACAGTGCAAGAGTCTGTAGTGGTTCTAGGTTGTAGATTTGGTGCTTTTGACACTGCTTCAAGTGGAACCTTTGTCTCTTCAAAGGAGGCTCGCTCTGATGTTCCTCTACCAGAGAGAGTTTTCTCTGTTGAGGCGGACTGGACACTCTCAGAGGATCCAATCTCTTCATAAGTATGGCTGGCTACCCTATTACCCATCCCTTTTGTCTGTGGTAGCTCCCCACTGAGTCCCAGAAAGCTCTTATACACAGCTAGGTTATCATATGCACTTGGATTAATAACAATAGGTACCTTGACAGCATTCTTGGCACTGCGGGCATAAGCAGGCTCATCTCGGATAATAATGGGAAAAGGAGGCATGCCTGCATTATTGAAACTGTTAAATTTGATCTCTGATAAATTGGGGGATTTCACAGGTACAGTTCGAGAAGAAGATAGCCCAGCAATGGGAGAAGTGGGAGCTGACTTGTGGCTGCAGTGCTGAGTGGTCAGGGCAGGGACAGGATTATTCCCAACCCCTGAATCTATTTTAGGTATTTTTTGGCGAGGGCTTGTGCTTGATGTCCACACTTCTTGGTAACGTATGCTGCTAATCTTCTTTTGGGATGAACCTGACAGAGCAAAAGAAGTAGGTGATGTTGGCATCACAGGAGAAGACACAGATATTGGGGACATTGGAGCTACGGCCTGGGCTGAAGGAGTGCTACTAGATGTCGTAGGGCTTGAAGGCATCGATTGGTTTTTGGGTTTTTGAGAATCTGGAATCTGTTCATCTTTATTGGCCATGGATGCTGAGACATCTACTACAGTGTAAGGCTTACAGATCAATGACTTTTCCAAATTTACTACACGGTATGGTTTAGCTTGCTCTTCTGTGGGACTAAAACTTATAGTGACTGGCTGACCAGGAAGCGCTTGGGGCATTGGCATCCCTTCTCTGCCATCCTGATCCTCTAATCTGATAGCCAGGACAGCCTTGTGTGTTTCAGCTACCTTTAGTGGACTCAGTGCCCTGTTGACAGATTCCTTCTTAGGAGGAGAAGTGCAGGTGATAGGTGGCTTACAAAATGTGGGAGAATGCAAGCCATTTCGAAGGACACAGTTAGCGCTGCTACCACTGCTGGATGTTGTTCGAGAATCCTCCGGTATTGATGACGATGATTCAGGAGAAGTGGCAGACTCAGAATTTGACAGGAAGCCGCTGCCTAGCATATCGTGAGGTCCGTAGGAAATCAGCCCTCCATTGGAATCCACAGAAGGATAGCCATTTAAGATCTCATCATAGCTATCATCATAGTCCACCGCACAAATTCGCTGTAGTGAGCGGTTGCGAAGCGGCACAGTATTCCACTTTTTCCCCGCAGCAAAGGGAACGGGAGACAATGTGGCAGCACGGAAATTAGCAAATCGTGGTTGTCCTCGCATACGGATTTCCATGGCTACCAACTCTTCATCGCTTTCATCCCAGCTCTCATGCTCTTCATCATCATCCCTTTCAGTGTCTTCCTCATCATCTTCATCTTCATCCTCCTCATCTTCACTTTCACTTGTAAAGTCCGGATAACAAAAGCGACCACCTTCTGTGCTGATGATCTTGGTACTATCGCTCAGGGATACCCGTTTTTGAGCAGTGCTCCCAACTCCACCACCACCACCACTACTACTTCCCATAGCCAGACAGCTTGAAGCTGGTATGCCTCTTTCTAAGGATCGTCGGTATGAACTACTGATCCGACCCCAAAACAAGTCCTTTGAGCCAGAAAGTTGCGTGGGACTAGAACCAGGGCCCAACCCAGCAATCTCTTTAAGTACATCTGTCAATCCACTGTTGTTGTTATTTCCACTAGGTGTCCTTGGGCTAAGTGGTCCATAACCCTCAATCTCATCATTGTCATCCTCTCCTTCATTGTTGTTGCTGGGCCCACCAGGTCTTTTGCGGTTCAGTCCATTGCGATTCCAGACTGTGAAGGCTGATGTTTTCCCCTGCTCTATTACCTTTGGTGGTTGCTGGAGATTGCCATCTGAATCAAGTCCTGCAGAGGAGCAGGGCAGCATCATAGTGGGCTTAACAGCGATGGTTGGCTTCTTGGCCACAGGTGGACGGAAGTGTCCTGACCGAGCAGATCCACTGCCAGTCCGCTGGGAGTTGGTGGTGGTATGGTTAGGATTGGCTCTGGCACCAGCAGCTGGAAGGTTCTGTTGCTGGGATGTTTGAGGTCTTTGCTCAGAAGGAGGCTTCCCTCCACTACTCTGAGCTAGACAGTGCAAACTCTTTGGTTTAAAGCAGTTCTTGCACTCGCCTGGTTTCCACACGTGCTCTGTGAAGGTGCTGCAGGCCGACATGGCTGCGGGTCCAGAAGGTCAGCCCTTTAGGTCAGTGGACAGGAAATCCCTCCATGAAGCTCCAAACTACAGTGAGTATCTGTAGATGAATAATGATTGAAACAATTCAAACGTGGAGGACCTCAGACCTGAAAAACACAACAGGAGAGAAAAGAATACATTCAACTTAATTCAGTTAGTTGTGCATTTAGATTTATTCATGCAACACTGGTAACAAAGAGTAGGATGAGGCAGAAAGGCAGAAGCAAAAACACAACAAAAAATAATCATCTGTGGGAGGGAGAGAATGATTCAGAAAAGCAGTATTTCAATTTCTCCATTAGGTGGCAAACTTTCTCTACTACCTCAGTCCATCCTACAGGGAGCTGATCTGTTTTCTAACCCAAAATGGTCCTACAAGACTCAGAAAGGCAAGGGGCAGAAGCAGTGGGAACTGAAACAGGTTATTTCTGTATTATTATGGACTGTTTGAGTCAAGCTTAAGTAAAATGAAGTCACTGATGTTGTTACTGAATCAAAATCCAAAACCCTATGAACTGTTACTCAGATGGAAAATGTGATTCAGCAGAGTTCACACATGATCAGTGTGACCAGTGGCTCTTGTGATACATCCATCCATCCATTTTCTTCTGCTTATCCAATTCAGGTGTGCAAGGGGGGGGGGGGGGGGGGGGTATCCCAGCTTCACAAGGTGAGTGGTGGAGTACACCCTGGAGAGGTTGCCTATCTGTCATGGGGCCAACACAAGAGACAGACAACCATTCACTCTCACATTCACACCTATTCACAATTTAGGTTTACCAACTAACTGAACCTCATGCATGTTTCTGGACTGTGGGATGAAGTCCGAGCGTGCAGAAAGAACCCAAGCAGGAAAAACGGGGAAAACATGCAAACTCCACACAGAAAAGCCCCAGACTGGACTTTACCAGGACCTTTTTGCTGTGAGGGAACAGTTCTAACCACTTTACTATGTGCAGGGCTTCTTCCGATACATATTCACATAAAATTTGATGACAATGAGGGATGACTGATGGCTATGGAAAATGTGTTATCAGGCCAGTGAGTGATTTCCTATTAACTGTCAATATTTGATGTTTCACTGCTGGAAATTAGACTGAAATCCACAAAATATCAAAGAGTAAAGCCTCAAGGCAAAACCAAGTAAAAATAAAAATATACAAGAAACCCAAGAACATACACAGTTCACAGCCTTTGGGGTGTGACTGAAACTTATTTTCAAAATAAGCATTCAATAAGACACCTCTGTCTGTTCAATATTAAATCACCTGTTGAAATTGGGTCATTTAATATTCTCTTCATGCTGGACTGAATGCAAACAACCAAAGACCTGAAAACTGGCACTGAACCACACAGTTACTGTTTTAAGTAAAATAAACTCTAAAAACAATGGCACCTATTAAAAAAAACAACCCACTTAAAAAAAAAAAAAGATCAGTGGTGAAAAATCCACACCATTCAATCTGTAAAATGACAAAGGCTGACATTTAAAACTCTGGTTATCAGCACAAGTCCAATTATCCGGTCATATTTATGTACTTCTGTAATTATACAATGCTAACAAAAAGTAGCAGAGTGATAAAGGCCCTACCCTAGTTGTTTACTAAATACATTCAAAGAAGGAAAGATGGGACTAAACATTTTTCTGGAACCCTTGTTATATCTGGTTAAGCCACACTTCAATGCAAATCATGAATCTAATGGAGGAAGAAAGACAAAGAAAAAGCCATTAGCATTTAGATGTGCTTTATCCTGATTGACCAGTCCAGCTTCTCACAGCCAATTATAACAAGCTCTGAAATACCACATTAACATCAAATCCATGGATAATAAGTGAAGTGTAACTCAAATAGCCAATTAAATTCAAGCTCAGTCCATGTTTAAATATTACACAGGAATGGTAGGTTACATAATCTGTTTATGCAGTTTATGCACCATTTCTAAAACTAGCCTGCCATCAACAGATTATTTTCAAGGAAAAAATAAAATAAAATACAATAAAACAGTTAACTACAAAAGAAGGTGCATAAAAAAAAAAAGCAATAAAAAGCAATAAATTTAAGTGTTGTTTTCTAAACCAATATTATGTCTTTGGCTGGGATTTAAGAGCTTATTCAGCTTTGCTTGACATATAGGGTCCACCAATGGACTATTTTAAAACACTTGGGCTGGTCTCACAAGTGAATATGCTTTATAGGTAAAAAGACATCCAAACACAGATTTTCAGAATGTTTTTTTAAGGCAACCAAATAACAATCATGCAGACATTCTACAATGACCACCTGTGAAACTTAAAATGCAATATTAACAGAACAATGTTAAGAGAACCTTGGTTTTTCTTCTCTTCTGACAGTTTATCACAAAAGCATTAGCAAATTAATATTTACCTAATTAAATCTTTGAGTATTTTGCACTTTTATGACTGAACTTAGCAGTTAACCAAATAAAGCTGTGGATGACTCATAGCAGAGCTGATATCAGCAGGGTTAGGTGAATCATGGACGTCAGGTCCCGTACAGAAGGATGTTACAATGACAACACCCCGCCCAGGGCCAGACACAATAAAAGAGGAACTCCTGAATCAAACTCTGCTGACCGAGTCACATTGGGCGGGAGAAGATTTATCCTGTTACACCGAACAGGCTGCATCCACACAGGAAACAGTGGCTGTAATTCACACAATATTATTCCAAAGCTGTCACAGTGTGACACGTAGGCACTGTGGCAGACTTTCAAAAAGTAACTTTCTAAAGCCCAAGAAAGCCCAGTGTGTCTGTGAAAGGACCTTAACGGTATTTCTGCTCGTTTACAGTGACGGCACGTATCATTGTTTTGTCCAATTCTGACCCTTACAGGACAACATTATTAGGACTTTGCTTTTTCACATGTGCTTTTAAAAATCGAAAGGACGCCCGCCTTATCTTTACAGGAGAGCCCAAACACCCCACACAGGAAGGTTATTCATGCCACTGGCATTCAGTACCCACAGGTTGTTGCCATACATGAGGGTGGGAATGTAGATCGATCAGTAAATCAACAGCTTCACTTTCATACTTAGACCAGTACAGCATCCGCAATACTGCAGATACTGCACCAATCCGCCTGCCACTCTTCCACTCCCTTCTTCCCTCACTTGTGAACAAAACCCTGAGGCACTTGAGATCCTCCAGCAACTCATTCCCAACCCTGATTTAGCATGCCACTTTTCAGACTCAGAACCATGGCCTCAGACTCAGAGGTGCCACTTCTCATCCTAGCTGCTTTACAACTGGCTGCAAACTGCTCCAGCGCAAACTGTGGGTCATTGCTCCATGAACATCCACGAGATCCTGAGACTTAAGGATCTCACTTTTTTCAACAATGCTTTGCACACTAAAAAAATGCAGCTAAGATGTAGACCTGGCAGACTTTGTAAGTGCATTATTTCTTCCCTGACAGACAGCAGATGGAGGGGAGGAAGCGAGCAGTTTTCTGTGGAAATCAGGAAAAAAAAGACTCCTTATTGTGTTTATTGACTCCAAATCAGTTTGGTGAAATTATGAGCAGCAGCTATCAGGGTGCTTTCTAATAAGATACTTCACTTTTCATTGTTGCCATAATTCTGATCACACTTGAGACAATTGGGAAATATCAGATATTTAATGTGTCACATCCACAAATCCACCAGTAGAAACCACCCGTGATGGACGTGACAACATATTTTACTTTTCTCTTCTCCCTCATTAAAATTCTGCTGCTGTTTGATTTTATTTTCAAATCCTGTCACAGTGGGAGCTAATATGACACTGCACCCAGCAACAAGTAAAACATATTTGTATATTATAGATTTTTTCTGAGCAAAACTAGATCCATGATGTAACTTACAAGACCTCCCACCACCTGTTCTTGCATGACTGCAGCACACTGCAACACTTTTGGTCAAAACCCTAAAAATTTACTATAAATGTAACACTAACAATCACAGATTATTTACATTTAATGATCAGAGCATCTGCAATAATAAATCAAACTGCTTGGAAAGAAGCATTTCTCTAAACCGTTTGCTCATTTTCATCATAAATAAAAGCTGATGCACAAGGACAAAAATTATAATGAAAAGTATTGACTCCTTCATCAATGAATAAAAACAAGATGAAAATATTCTAGAGAGATGAGATCCAATCAGAACTGAATAAGTTTTGTAGAAAGGCGGGAAGAGTTTGATCCAATCAGAATTAATCTCCTTGTTTAGTAATGTTGGAGGAACACATTTCAGCAGCCCTCGGGGAACAGTACAGCTAGCTCCCACACTTGTTTCTCATGAATACGTAACATGTTAACACTTAGGAAGAAAAGAAGAGTCAAGGGAAAATAATTTTTAAACCCATTAGAGCAACGTTCTCCAGTAAAAACAGGAGAACATTTTTACAAGTTATATTTTAGTCAACCGAATCAACTTTAGGTTTGGCCGACAACAATCTTATATTCTACAATGTTTAGTTGACTAAAACCAAAAGAACCTAGATGCCAAAACTAAATGACATTTTAGTCAAATTTAAAATTTAAAATTTGCTTTTAGAATTAACACTGGGGAAAAAAAAATAGTAAATGGTAAATGGCCTGTATTTGTATAGCGCTTTTCTAGTCCCTAGGGACCCCAAAGTGCTTTACACATCCAGTCATCCACCCATTCACACACACATTCACACACTGGTGATGGCAAGCTACATCGTAGCCACAGCCACCCTGGTGCGCACTGACAGAGGCGAGGCTGCCGGACACTGGCGCCACCGGACTCTGACCACCACCAGTAGGCAACGGGTGAAGTGTCTTGCCCAAGGACACAACGACCGAGACTGTCCAAGCTGGGGCTTGAACCAGCAACCTTCCAATTACAAGGCGAACTCCCAACTCTTGAGCCACGATTGCCCCCAAAAAAGAAAGACTGGACAGATAACATCAAGAATACATAATAAGTATTAACAAGTCTTTGCAGATATTTGAGAATAGGGGATGAAATAATAGAATATGTAGATACCAGGACAATCTAGGACAACCCAGGACAAATGAAGCACCGGATGACTTCTCTTATACCAATTAATCTTTTCGTAAACCACGAAAAGCAGCTCACACAGCTCAACGTGAGGGACACAGTCATTAAACTATAATACATCCGACTTGATGCAGAAAGAAAGAGAAAACCATCGTGACACAAGAAATCCCTCTGGCTTATGCAATCGACTTTGTTTCAACATTAACATGATCCTAAATGCAGTTCTCCTTTTTTTTGCAATAAAAGTGTTCCTACTTATGGCCATCAGCCAAATTATAGACATCTATTTTTGTGTTGCTTTCATTATGTAACAAATATTATGCAACACAGCGGAAATGTGATGAATAACAATACAGCAAATTGGATCCAATACTAATAAAAACAATGATAAACAGACATTTTGCTCACTAACACAGGAATGCTTTTCCCCCTCGCTTTGTTTGGGATTATTTTATCATAGACATTGCTTTATTGATCTCATCTTTGTGCGTTTCTACTATCTGAATCTGCAGCATTTCCATTAGTGTGGACAGTCATATTTTCTCTTTCTTAGAAGCTGCTTTTCCATTTATCCAGAATATAGGAAATAACCACCTTTTCTACCAAACATAAATACTGATTAATAAACGCATAATTTATCTACAGTCTACTGCTGTCTACTCATTTATTCTCCCCCATCTTGTGTTTTTGTTTATCACCGACTTTCCTTTCATGTATATTTGATGAGGCCAAGGCATTAGTGACAATTTAAACGGATCCCTTTATGTCAGTAAAGACAGATAATACAGGTAATGAAATGCTCTTCATCAAAATTGTAATGGCATCCTAGAAAATTAGATTTTTTTGTGCCTAGAAAGATAAGTGCATAATCAACATAAAGTTGAGACATCTTCTATCTCTAACAAATTGTCACGAGGACACGGGACATCCCTCACTGCTTGTTCGAAATTAGGTTACAGCATTACGAAAATGTTGCCATTTAATGAAGTAGCAATGAATGAAGGAAATCTGGCTAATCTATAGGATGGCTTCATGACTATTTTCATTAGCATAGTTATCAAACAGAACCAAGCATTTCATTAGGAATTTTAACCCAGCAACTCAAACTGGAATTGGAGCACGGTGTGGGTGGGAACAAGCTAACGCCGGGTGTTATGTGCTGTCTCAGCTCAGCAGAAAACTTTGTCAGCTGTACGACTGTTATTTTGTTTTGGAAACGGTCACTTACATGTGTCAGCCTGCTGTTCACAAATTATCTGTTGGCACCACATATTGCAGTCACTATTGCTATGACTGTAATCTACCAGTTGCCAGCCACTTCCAATGAAACTCAGAAGCGCACTCGGGTCACCTTTTCAAAGAATTTAGGATTCACTGTGAACTGCACATCAGCTTAGATTGCAATGATTTGGAAATCACTTAAATCTTATTTCCACTTCTAAATGGCACAGATGCAACATCACATGTTGAAACTGGTTGTTTTTATTGTTTTAGCAAAAATATATGAATTCACTTTTTATCTACATTTCACACAGTGTCCCAAATTTTCTGGAAAGGATTTGAGGTTGTGTTACATGTAAATAAAGAATAGATTATTACATAATTACATGGGGAAATATGTGTTTGAGCCAAATCCCCAAATCAAACTCAGATAATGCTCTTTGTGTCTTATAATTATCTTATAATTATGTTGCATCTCATAAGAATTATAATGTTTGTTGTGTACGAGCAGCTGCCCCAAAGTCTCCTCTCCACTCATTTCCAAAAGCTCTTCTGTCTCATCTGCATTTCTTCCTCCTCCATTCTTTTCCCTCGCAAAGTTTTTTTTCTTTGTTGTTTTGTCTTTTTCCCTGTGGCTCAAAAATTTCCCACTCTTTCTCCCTACCCACTCTCTTCTTATTCAGGCCGTTTACTGAAGGCTTTCTTTTTTCCCCACTGTTGCTTTGTCTTCTGAGATATGCAAATCTGTCTCTCTCCTGCCCCGCTTTATTTCAAACAGCACTTCAAGCAGAAGCTGTGAGACTTAAATTATGCAAACCAACACCACCAAACACCAGAGCTACAAGGTGTCCCACACGCAATTACACCATCCAACCCATTGCCAACAAAGACACCTTTACACTTTACTGTGAACACCAACAACATACCATGACTTGCATGTGAACACCAAATCTGTGACAAAATGGATTATGCATTCACTTGGTAAACTACATCTGTGATTACATAACATGTTTTGACTTTCGACTCCACCTGTCCACATGTCCGGAACCAGATGTTGAACACCAAATTGCTTCAACTGGGAAGGCCACCAACTTGCTAAAGAGCTGCAATGAGCTTTTGAACCTATGTGTGTCAAACTCAAGAGCCAGAAACAAGCAGTCCTGTCCAACTATGAGCCTTTTTATTTACATGTGTTTTATTTTCAACCAAAACTATTGCAATCTATAGATCAGTTCCACACTGAGTGATTTACTGAGGGACTAATGATTATTTTCAATATTGACTGACATCTGTGGTTTAGGAGAAACGTGAACATACAGTACTGTAAACAACAACAACAACAACAAAAAACATGTTGAGCTACCCCTGATTTCTTTACATTTTGATTTTCGGGTCATTGTTTTAAAGTGGTCTTTCTGAAAGACTTTCAAAGTTTTTGTTTGGACATTGGCTGCTTTTTCACTCACTTTCAGTCCAGTCCTTGTGCCTAACAATTTTCTGACAGAGATGCATCTGGCTCTGCAGATGAATCCACCGTCTTCTGAAGCTCATCAAAAATTGTCCCCATGGAAGGGTGGCTGTCAAGGAGCCATTCTTAAAGAAGGGAAAAACGAGGTATCCCAATTTACATATAAACAGGACTGAAAATCAGTGGTGACAGGTTTTACGGAGTGACAAATCCAAACTAGAAATTTCTGGTTCAAATTGTTGTTAACACAGGGACAGGAGAGAGCTGCAATAGTGAGTATCTACAATCATCAGTAAAACAGGATGTGTCACGGCTTAGGGGTGTATTTCAGCCAGTGGTGTTGGGGATCTCAGCAAAACTGATAGAATTATGAAGACAGAAAAAAACAGTCTGATTTGGACCCACCATGCAATACCATCTGCAAAGTGTCTGGTAAAGTGATCTCAACCACACTGCCAATGCAAAAAAAACACAAGACTGCCTCCAACACACAATGAAACACTACCAGTCACGGATTGGCCTCTCCAGAACCCGGACCTCAACGTTATTCAGGTAGTGTGGGATCATCCTGAGTGGAACGAAAGGCAGCCAACATCCAAAGAAAAGCTTTAAATGTCCTTCAAGAAGCCTGGAGATTCCTGAAGATTAAAGAAATGGTAAGAAATCTTGCCTGAGAGAGTTCTCACGCTGTGTTGAATACTAAAGGTGGTCATCCCAAATATTGACTTTCAAGGTCATTAGAATTGTACAAACTCAACAATAAATATGTTTGCAAACGACTCATTAAATTCCTGCAGCCAACAAAATATAAAGAAACAGGGGAGACTCAAGACTTTTTTCACAGTACTGTAACATGATGCGACTCCCCTATTCTTCTTGCTCAAAAATAAAAGGTTGCACAAAGTGAATCATGGCTAAGAGCAACATATAAACAACAAACAAAAGCCTAATTATCAAGCCTATTGTCCAGTGAAAATAATGGCAAACAAACAAATGATATTTAAGAGTATTAGTTCACAACAATGAAGATTTAAAATTTCCACAGCTTACTCTACACTATGCAGATCTGATGACAACACACAATGTAGAAGTCAGCTGGATTTCTGGAAAAACAAAACAAAAACAACAACAAAAATGGTCCAATGCAGAAGCAACTAGGATGAACAAGGATTCACTTGCATCAGCTCACCTACACACACTCTGAAGGATAAGACAGGGATTCACAAACACCCCCACAAACAATCAAAAAGGAGTAGAGGGACAGCTGCCAAACAATGTAAGCAAATATGATCCAGCGTCACAGCAATTTTAGTTTCTTTATAAAAGAAATGTTTTTTATACAGCCTGTCAGAAAATGTAAAAGCTACATAAGGAAATGCATTGTGGGGCTTTTTGTTAAGTTTTTTGTGGTACACAATCCAAATCTTAGCCTAATTAAGACTCATGTGTGTTTCTTTTAATTGTTATTATTTTGTCCACCATATAAAGTTGACTTCATCTCAAAGGGACTTGTGCTGTCAGTGATTCCTGTCAGCGAGTAGGCCGCAAGACAGTATATCGAAATCTGACAGCTCTATGAAGACAACCGTGGCTGCTGTCATAATGAGCATTCACAAGACAAAAAGCACGCACGCACGCACGCACGCGCGCGCGCACACACACACACACACACACACACACACACACACACACACACACACACACACACCTAAATGCATAATTCAATCCCATATTCCCACAAAAATGTAGAAATTTTGGTGGTGCCACTTGTGGCTTTCTCTCAATGACAAAAATCTGAAAACAACAAACTACTCATACCGATGATAAACATCACACAAACCAACAAAGCTTTGTCTCATTAAAAACAAAGACAGTCAAATAAGATGAGGACTGAGGGCAGGTTTCTGCTTTACCCTTCATTTTTTACATTTTTTCCCCCAATCAAATCAGTGCAAGGTAGTCGTTCATATGAGATGCAGTGCTGACCGATGATCTGTGACCATCTGCTCCTCATTTGATAGCAGCAAACACTGTCTGGTTTTGTGCCAGGCGAGATATCACACAGCACCTGCTGCTTGGTGCCACTACCACCAAGTCACAAGCCCCCGTGGGACTGCCAAGTGAGACCCAGATTTGTACTGGGATAAGAATAACTTCTCGAGAGGGTCTGGTGGGATAGAACTTTATTTACTGAAATCTACTCTAGGAATGCCTAAAACATTCATCTCAATGTGCGGCCTTTTAAAAAAACAAAAACAAAAAAGCAATAGTTCAAGGAGTCAGTTAAATATGCAGCAAACCAACACAGATGTTAGCAAAAAGATGAAATTGATTAGAAAGAAAACCTCTCTCTGGGACTCCTACTTCTTACACTTGAAAGCCCATTTTTTAAACTCCTATCTCACCACATCTCCCCGTACTTTTTTTTTATTCACCCAATACACCTGAGGCTTCCTCATCATTGCCCTCCATCAGTCACAGCTGAGTGAACTGACGCACCAGAGATATACTCATTCTAAAGAAGATAAAGCATGTGGGACCTGTCGGAGGCAGCCTGCAAGGATGTCACTATGTGTTTAGCAACCAGTACATCTAAACCAGAGCGGAGCCCAACCGGCCCAACCTCATCGCTCTTCCTGTTACCACCTGCTTGAGACTGACTCAGGTAGGCACTGGTGTCTAGTTGTGTGGCTGGGCTAGCTGAAGAGATCAGGATGCAGCAATTCTGTCTGTCTGAATGTGAGACACTAAGATAGAAAACCTACTGTTTGTTAGAAGAACAGTTTAGTTTGATAACATTTATGTTGAACTGAAATATAACCAATGATATATCAGCAAGTTTGAATGCAGTTTGTAGGCAAAAGTACACAGGCTCTGGGCTCTGGTTAGAATCAGTGATTTGTTTGATTCATGACAAGATAAAATACTGCCAGAGGTCTTTTAACAAAAACACTTGTGGGTAGAGAATGTAGAGAATCCATTTTCATTTGCCTCAATTTAAAATGTATTTCTTGTCATTTTCTTCACTGCTTATTCAATATATGCTTTTGATAACACATCATTACATCATCCTGTACTGGAGGCAATAATGCTGTTGCTTTTTACTCCTCAAACAGAGGTTTGAGGAATTCCGACGTATGTTCATACCTGGGCTGACGACCAAATATCAAACTAAGGGTAGATGATTTATAAAAACGGAAACAGAATCCACCCATTCAAAGGCTGAGCAAGGCATTCCACACATCTTTCTACCCAGTAACACTTTCTACTTTCTCCTGGGGGATCCTGAGGCATTCGAAGGCCAGACAAGATATATAATCTCTCCAGTGAGTTCTGGGTGTACCCTGGGGTCTCCTTCCAGTTGGACGACTGAGACCTTTCAACACCGAGCAGCAGCTCTACTCCGATATCCTTTTAGACATTCAAGCTCCTCACCCTATCTCTAAGGCAGAGCCTAGCCACGTTATGGAGTAAACTCATTTCAGTCCCTTGTATTTGTGCCCTTGATGTCTCAGTCATTACCCAGATCTCTGCTGGTACATAGATGCATTGGCAAATCAAGTTTTTCATGCCTTTCAGCTTGGTTCTTTCTTCATCACAAGAGTGGATGAGATGTCTGCATTAATGCTGACACTGCATCAATCAAATAAACACATAGCAGGAGAATTTTTAACTTCCAGGTAAGAAACAATATGACTGTAAACAAGACACAAGAACTTACCACCAACACAAATGTAAAGATCTACCTCATATTGTTATATCGTTCACATGAAAAGTCTTCACACATTTAAAGAATATCATGTACATATAGGGCAATCTGTTGAGTCAAAAAAGGCTTAATTTGGGGGATATGGAGACACAGAGAGCCACAGCATAGTAGTGAGACTGTTAAAAAACAGACAAACCAGTCAAAGATGTGAAACCGTGACCAATGAATGGGAGATGAGCGCTTGAGATGTAGAGAAGCAAGGCACCAGAACCACAAGCAGGAAACTCGTGTTAAATTTCTAAATCAGATTCTGCTACACTTACCTCTCCACAGAGAGGCAATGTTTTTCCCTTGAGAAAAATCAGAATACTGAGGACAGGAGCTCATTTCCCACCCAGAGCACGTTTATTGAGAGGGAGTGGAAGCTCGCTGAGCCTGGTACATAATAGCAGAATAACCAAGGCTGAAAGCTGAAGCCATGAGGAGATGGGATATGGGATTTTCTGCTGCTTTATGGCAGAGGGCTTGAATGATAAGACAGCCGTAGCAGTGGGATAGACAAGAGCAGAATAGATATGAAATAGGGATGGAACTGCAGAGCTCGATGCCAGGAAGTGTGAGAAAGCAGGGCACGCTGTTGTTTGTTAAGCCGAGAAAAAGTCGTCATCTTCTACCACAAGTTCATTAGAGAAGAAAACCACTGTCATATATTCTTTGAGTGCAACATCAAAAGCTTTCAAGATGTTATTTTGGAGGGAAGGAAAATAGGCCACGAAGCACACAGAGCATTACTGTTAGTGATGCTGCAGTTAGCCAATGTCACTTTTTACCAGGCTTCATGTTTTCGAGGGCCCATCAACCAGCCAGCTGCAAGGACAAAAAGCTTTATAATATGACTTATTTCTTGAGGTCAGAGATGGCTGACAAATGAAAGAAAAAATGTGGAACTTGTGGGAATCAGGTGACTCAGTTTTGCTGTGTTTGGGAGTGGTTTGTTCATTCACAGGGCACAGAGTCACTGAATGTTTTGATAAGAAATGACGATGAAAATGACATCATACGTTATGTTTTGAGGAAATGATCAGCGAAAACATAACTGCATGTCTATGGGAAATTTTAGGCCACCATGTTAGACACCACTCTCACAACATAAATGATCAAATAAAAGAATATTTCTTTTGGAGGAAGGGTGTTTTATCACTCCCTTAGAGCTCTAGGGACTTAAGGAGTCATCACTAAGGATCACTGAAGCAGAACTTGATGGATCAACACTTTATATTGATCTTCTTTTTCTTTGAGATCCATCGGAGATGAGTCCCTGGAACTCTACTGGACGGATAATCACTTCTCCAACATTAGTAGTTGGCTCTTCGGCTGCCTTTTGCCAGATGTTGAAGTTTTTAAGTTCAAAACAAGTTGGTTTTTCATGATGCTTTAATTGCACTAGCCTGGCAACTGCTAGACTGTTGGAGCTGCACCAATATTATTTTTTCTCTCTGACAAGCGTACACATCCATTCTCTTTGTTTCAGTCTTTGCTTCAACCAGTGTAAAGCTAACCTGCCTAAAGTGTTTTGCTGTATTGTACTGAAATCTGCTATTATTAGGCAGCTAACATATAAACTGACATATTCAGTCCTACAGTCCTGCAAATCGGAAACTTTATTGGTTGGTTCTTGTATAAATAATTTTGACAGCGTGTCATAAGCTATATTAAACATGTCCGTTTGGTGTACAGATAGTGAAAGTAATGGTTCTGAGCAGCAGTTTCAGCACACTGATGAAGTGCTTTCAAAGAGCAGCAAATGAAGTTCGGGCTTCACTTATTGCCTCCTTTCCACAGATTTTCTCTGCTCATCCAGGGATTTAAAGTGATGCCCTTCAAGCATTTCTCAGAGTTTTCTAAGTACTGACTCCTTAAACAACAGTAGTATCCAAGACTAATTTATTCACTTAGTCAAGGGTCCTACTGCTATGTAACAAGTTTCTCTACAATTATCTTTGGTTAAAAAAAATGGAACAAAAATAATTACATTGCAGGCCCACTAATATGGACTCATGTTACTTCTGTGGCAACAGTGGTTTAAGCCGTGTCCTGTAGATGTAGATGAGCGTGCACACAAGTGTTGGTACACGGCAGCCTTGTTTCAATTTCTCAAGCAAGTCCACTCCAAGTTATGGCTGACTCGCTCCCTAGTTCTGACCAAATTTCAGCTCGTTTTCAGCAATGCTGCCAAAATGACTTCACAGTCCGTATCTCCAGTTTTAAGGAGTTTTTCCAGGAAGCATGCCTCTCACTAGCTGCCCAATTGAACTTGTGTCCTAAGTACAGTCAACCATTCATTTTACTATACAACTGAGATGCAATTTTTCACCTCTCTTTGTTAACTTAAAAATCAGCTTCAGTCCCTATTACATCTCCTCTGGCATTAATGAGCTGAAATAAACATTAATGATCTCATTGGAAATGGAGGAGTTCCAAAGAAGCATCAGCAATATCACTAGCTGGATCTTACAGTGTCTTTATGAGGGATGTTTATGTTCACAAGTACTGACTCCAAGAAGGCAGGTCGAACAAAAAGATGGATTTTCACAGCAACTGGTGAATCCCATTAAAAAGACACAAGTTTCACATAAAAGGATGAATAGCCGAACATTAAAAGCAACCAGTTTAGGATTTATTAGCTAAAAAGATTTATGTGTCTTAAGTGCACTAATTTGGTTACACACCAGTAAGAGATAAATCATTCAACTTATGTTGACATGACCTGCAGAGCAGGCAACAGGGAGAAAACAGCCACTAAGGAAATACAACTCAGACACAGCTAAGTAAAAACAAAACTCAATTACAGGCTTAACTATAAGAGTTATGTTCCAACAAATGAGCAGTACTGAGAGACATGGTATGTAACCTACAGAATGTTCAATAGTCACTTTCACAATCCAAACAAGTTACAGAGCCAACAATATGCAGACCACCAAGGAAGCCAGACAACAGAAAGGAGCAGAGAGGAAGCACAGGCCTCAGTTTATCCACATAATTTCAACCACAGCTTTATCACAACTGATCCGGAATACCAGCAAATTTAACATCCCGTGACTGCCTTTCATCCTTTATGATTTACTGCAGCATTGAAGATGAACATTAATGAATGTAAATATAAATTTGACAGTCAAGAAATAACATTATTCTAGCTAACTGCAGACAATGGAAGTGTTAACATAAATCATAACATAAAACATTAAAAAAAAAAAAAAACCTTGCATGAAAAAAGGCTGATATTGCCTTTCATCCAACCCTCGCATAAGAGAGAGAACGAAACAGCAACATGGAAAAGATCACAAGCAGGAAGACGCAAAAAACAGACGATTTACGTCTAACAGCATTAAATCGTTGTTGAATATATGAAAACCCTGTTTTTACATGTGTCAACTGCAAAAACACTTAAACAGGCAAAACACTAAGACTCACTGGCTGACAAACAACCGTACTGAACTCTACACAAAAATATTGTGTACGGTGCAATGATTAATGTCTAAAGGGAAATGAATGGCTTTTACTGTGCATCTCCTTTATGGGATTCACGATGCATCAAGTCCCCATTCATGTGGCTGTAACTCAAGATGGACTGGGTGTAATGGACTGAGTCCACTTGTAATGTACTAAGCGGCCAGACGGCTCACTCTCTCTGAGTTTTGCAGCTGCTACTCTGTGTTTGTGTGAAACTGTCTGCTGCAGCTGGCCTGCTCGCATGAAGACAAGTCGAGTTGGTGAGGCACTCGCACAGCTTTGAAAGAGTGACAATAACAATGTGTATAAATAACACAGATACTGATCCAGAAGCTGTAACCTCCAGGGATGTGTATGTGTGTGTGGGGAGGATGATAATAATAAAAATGTAAAAAAAAAAAAAAGAAATTCCAGTTTCTCTAATGGCCACTTGAAGCTGAATGACCAACTTCAACAATGTAAAATAACATGTTTACTGCCTTGTACAGAAAACTGTTTTGGTCTTTACAGCCAATAATAACTCCATAACAACTCATTCAAAGCCACAACTCATCCACCTGGTTACTGTTAAGACCTAAAATTAGGGGCGTGGCTACTTTGAGTGACGGCTGACGATTTACGAGCTCATCCATGAAGTAGCAAAGCTGTGGATTTAGTGTACTAGTATTATTTCATCCACAATCTCTTATTAGCAACTATCTGTGAGTGGTTAGCGTGTTAGTTTTGATACCTTAGCCCTCCACACTTTGATTCAAACATTGGCTTTACATTCAGCTTTTAGAAACAGTCTGTGTGTGATCCTAGACTTGACTGCGACAGTGCCATGCCTCTAGTCTAATGAGTTGTGGCATCGGCAACAATTCAAGCTTCCACTGGGATTTTGTTGTTGTTTTTTTGTTTTATGCTGGAAAAACAGACAGTTGTGTCCATGTTTCAGAGATGTATCTGAGCTTTAAATAAATGGTAGGACACAATCAGGTATTTTCATGTGTTCTTTGAAATAATAAACATAATGCAAGCAGGAGAAAAACTGCAACAAGAACTGCATTTTCAAATCATTAATTGTGAAAACTCAATCTCTAAGAACATGATTTACTTGCAACGTGAGCACACATTTTATTCGAAAATTTACTCAGGAGTTTCTTCAAGGCTAAAGTCTTCACCAGACAGTAAACATGGGCCACATGAGCCCTTTAGTGGTAGGCGCTGACAAATAGATATGAGCAGTGTGACAAGTTCACCTCATTATGAGCTCACCTCCCATCGCTTACTTAGTGACAGATTTGACTAGGAACAGTCGATGCAAAACGAAATGACAGTGTCAAAACAAAGTCCTCACAGCAAGTAGCAAGGCTCAGTCATTATCTCTTAGCAGTTCCAACTGTCTCAAGTCTCAGTTGCTGTTGTTTACCTTCAATATAGCCACTGGTGACAGGACTAAAGTATTCCAAGTTAGCTGTCAATGTCAGCAGGTTGCTTTCCTATAACAAACGTTTGAGTGTTCCCCCCAAATAAAGCACAATTTTTTCTGATTCTTGTATAACTATTTTCATGTTTTTAATTCATAACTACTAATTATATTTTTGTATTTTTTTTTTTTGTTCCTATGGGAAAAAGTCAAAACACTGACAATGAAAATTGTAAATCAGTGCATTAATTACACTGGAATATTAGTCAATTGAAATCTGTAGAAAACTAAAACAAACAGAATAAATTTAGGAGAGAAAAGCAAAAGCACAAGGCAAAAACACAGAAAAGGAGACAAAAAACAAAAGGGGAGAAGAAAAAAATGAAGCCAACAACATTCCAGTGCAGTGTTTGGTATTGTGCAAGCTCTGGGAGAGTAGCTGCAGTCTGGCCTGGGAAAGAGCCACTGCAGGTCCCCTTGGGAGACCAACCCGCTGGCCTCCAGACAAACACCAGTGGAGTGGCAGAGCAGACATAGCCAGATGTGTGGGAGTGCACAATACAAACAAAAAGAACACATGCATTTAATGGCACGCACACACACACACAAATATACACCCACGTCCACTCACATCCACTAAATTCTATTGTAAATAAATAAAGCTGAGGGTTTTTTTTTTCTTTTAAAATAAAAAAAGGAATCATAAAAAAATATGACTATGATTAGCTATTTGGAAATTGTTAAACAGAAGTAAAATTAATTGTGCAAGAAAGCTGCTGATTATCATAAAAGCTGTGAAAAAACAAATAATGAGTCAGAACAGCCAGACCAGCAGGAAGCTGCTATGTACATACAGCACATGAAGCTTACATAGAAGACTGTTTTACTCTAATGCACTAGGGCCAAATATATATAAATTAATGTTGTTAAATATTATGTGTTCATGTTATGTGCTTCAAGTAGAATACAGAAAAGATACACGCCCCTAACCATCTAAAACTAATAGCAATAACTTCAAGAGGTCATTGAACATTGTTAATATACATACGGCTGCTTCTGTATCACTAATTGACTGCTTTCACATAGTTGTACTTCCAGAACTTCTACCTGATCACATGAATTCTGAACTAGAAAAATTCTTCTTAGCTTATGGAAAAATTCAGCAGTATGAATTTTGTATGCAAGTTCCATATGAGATTCATACTATTTCTCTGTATAATCCCAGTGGAGGCAAAACAATAGAGGACAATGAAAAATAAGTTCATCTCTTTGACTTTTCACTTGTGCTCATCAACAATTAAATATGTTTTTATATTTATCTTTGTTTAATCAATGTCTAAGGGCCAGCTGAGACTGAAAAGGTACAAAAATGTAAACTTAAATTTCACATAGTGCTTCTACAAAAAATGCACAAAAAATTAAAGCCTGAATCAGTTGCACACAAGCGTAACACTGCAGCTGATTTCTATTAACACAAAAATCTGCTGTAGGTCTATAAATAACAAGCGTCGCATTGGATGATTTCTCCGTTTCACCCACACTGCCACACCAACACGCACATATTCTCTCATACTCACTCACACTCTCCACACTGGTGTAAAACTGATACAGTTATTAGCCAGGGGCAGGCTGGTGATAACTGTGGAGAGCTCATGAAGGCTTTCTTTCCCCCTCTGACTAAAATGCTCCGCCTGCTTCCACTACCTCCACCGTGTGAAACAGAGGCTTGTTGGCACCAGGAAGCAGTGAGGGTAGTATCGTGCTGAGAGCTGGATATCCCTCGGGTACTGGGGGGGGGGGGTGAACAGCAATCTGTTGGGATCACAGCAAATTCTTTTGGCTTCAAGACTGTAACATCACACTTACACATGCTTGCTAAAAGTGCCTTCAATAGTTGCAGCATTTTGTGGCAAGGCGAGTAGTGAGAGGCAGACAGGCAGCCACACAGCCCCTCCCTGGCTAGCAGGTGAACTCATTTGCAGTAGCACAACTATGGAGTCTTATTTGTGTCGAAATAGGCGCAGAAGACAAAACACAATAATGAGCAATTCATTTCACAGCTGCAGGTATTCAAATTCAACAATCTGCACGCGTACAACTCAACACAGCTCAGCACAAAGACGCATCACACATTCGAGGGGGTGCTGTGGCAGATTCACGCTCACGCAGGCGGCTCTAATCTCAAAGATGAATTCTGCTTGCTCGACTCAATCTGACTTTTGGTAGCTTGGAGGGCAGAGTCCAAAGGAAGAAGGGCTTAATGTGATTGGTGGCTTTCAAAGCAGTGACACTGCAAGTTCTGTGATTGACAGGTTCAATTTACAGTGTTAAACCAAGTTACACTGTGGAAGTAAATTCAGTGCTATTTTAACCCATATAAGAATCTGCCGAAATAGCTATCATCAGATGTTACCACTGCTACATAGCAACTATCACTGGATTACCTTGGTGCTGCAAAAACCTTGAGGATTCAAAGCCAAGTCATGCAGCCTCTTCCCTCCTGTCCTATTACTCTGCTACAAAATTCTAAAACTAGTAAGAAACTTCGAAACCAGGTCAGTAAAGCTTTCATTTCAACAGCCACTTCTGAGGCTGCATTGAACAGCAGCTGGCTTTTTTAGGCCTGGCACTTCTTCTACTGTCCACTTGTCCAGTTTCCTAAGTTTAAAAAAAACAAAACACTGAACAGTATGCCGAGATATACCAAGTTTTCGATAGTTTCAGTAAATCTTTGGCACCTTGTTGGCATAAAAATGCTGTGTTATACCTGTCAAACTATGTTCTCTGACCTTTTTCATAGATTAAACAGCAGGAATGGGAATTAATCTATTTTAGTGACAGGCTGGTAGTAACAAAGGATACAAACTGGTTCTTTGTGAAGTTGCCTGTTATGTGTAGACAAAACACTGAACAGTCAGTTGCTATTGCTCAAGACCACTTTCAAAAAATTATAAAAACGACTGAATCATTGGAAGAGAAATGTAAAGAAATGAGGGATGCCATCAAAGCTTCTAGAGGGTACTGTATGTCCTTTTCAACTGCTTTCAAAAGCAGCTAGATGTTATACACAATACATCTGTTAAACTCTTTCTGTGGCATCCCCATTAAAAGAAACAATAATTAATAATAACTACTAAATATTCTGGTGATACAATTGTGTGAGACAAATAATGTATATACAGCAAAATACTAACAAAGAAGGAGGAAGATATAAAAAAGCTTATATAAAGTATATATACATTACATTACATTAAAAATGGTTACTCTTGCACAACTTGCCTATCCAGGCTTTAGTCTTTCTGGAGGACAAGCATTTCCATGTATAGGCTGAATATATAGGAAGCTCCAAGAGACAGAAACAGCCTCAAGACAGAACTGAAGCTCCTGGAAAAAATGTGTCCTACTTTCTTCAAAGAACAATCGCCTGTTTCTTCTACAGCGCTCAACTCTGGGAGAAATGAGAAGTGGGGGACAGATTTGATAACAGCTCCCAATTACCATCAATAAAAAGAAACTGTTTCTTTGAGTGAAGAAATTCTCCCTCTCTCTTCCCATGGTGGTTTTGGACTGTGTTAGGCTGATGGTAATGGGGGCCAAGCTTATTTCACTAATGATTTAACCATGCTTTTGTCTGTTTCTCTGCCTGCTAACTGTGTCCTCTGGAGAACGGCTATGCTAATCCAAAAATCTGGCTTCAGTTTAGAAAGCACTCACAGCTGTTTTCATGTGTTGTGTGAAATCCAGGAGTATTTTTGAGGTGACAGATATTGGTGCAGAAAATAAATAAATTAAAAGAAAAAAAAATCAGGAAAGTAAAAGTTAGAGAAAGAAAAGAGAAACTATATCTCTGATCAATTTTATCATTTTCAACATTTTCTAGCTTTTGGGGGACAGAGACCTTCGGTTTTTGCAATGTGAGCAATAATCTCTTTCTGTAGCTTTGAGGATGGTGATAAGGCACGGGCCAAGAAATGATGTTGGCATCTAGAGCTTGGAAGAGAATACCACATCATCCAATTAAACTGAACATAACACCATCCCAGCTCTCAACTGCCAAGTGCAAAACAAACTAACAGCAGCAGAAACTAATGGATGCTGGAGAAGGCGGAGGCATCAAGAGAGGGCTAATGCCATCCTGCGCCACTAACTTGTCCAGGTAAAATGCACACAGGAAAAAGACAAGAAGATCCCTATGAGTGGAAAGTTTTGAAAGAGACAGTCTGTGTTTGCTTTGTACAACACCTTTGCCTTCGCCTGAACAAGCATTTCCTCCCCCTTGCTTCCTCCGACCAGCCACGGATAGTTTGAATTGGTGCAGTGTGTGAAATTAAGCCTGACGGGTCTCATTAACAAAAGCCAGTCAGTATCTTTTCCCCCTTGGCATAGCTGAGATTTGGAAAAAGTGTCATTTCAGCAGCAATACTGGAATTTTTGCATTTGCCACATGATTCACTTTTTCTAAGCAGATTTAGGAATTAAGGTCAACAGCAAAAATTATGAGAATTTTTTTTTTACTGTGATTTCTTTTTCCTGCTAAAATATGGGGAGGATATTTGTTATTTTACTTGGCTTCAAGCCCATGCCTCGTTTCAAGAAAAGTGACCCAACACAGTGCGCATGTAGCCTTAAGGTCTCAGCACAATGCACCAAATAAAAGCAAGTGTTGCAGAGAAGATAGGACTAGTGGTTCTTTGTGAAAGGTTAAGTACAGCACATGAAGTATCTATTGTCATTATCCACACAAACAGTAACATCTGTGGTGGGAGCTGTGGAGATGGAGGCACATGCAAACAGACCAGGACCTAAACCTGCTGAGACACAGCAGCACAGATGGCTGCTTTTTATCCAGCTGGCACTGAGACATATGGAAACAGAGATCATTAGTGAGGTAATAAGTGCATGACAGTGTTAGCAAAGGTAAGTTAGTCATCAACAAAAGGCTTTTAACTAGCAGAAAAAATTGGATCAGCATGGATTACTAAGAAAAACACTGTTTCTGAATTTCAGCATTTCCCTGATCAGTCCCGTCCTTTTGATATTTGCAGTTGGTCAAAAGACTGTGTGTTTTACCATCTTTAAGCTCACGTAACAGTTGTTATGAATAGATTTTTATGAGACCTTAATAAGATAATATTTTTATTGCCACAAGTCATAGATTACTCAGCTACTCTGGCTCTGTTCGGATCACCTGGTTGTCATGTTTATGGCTTTCCAAACACATGTTGCAGGGAAGTTCTCTCTGGTGGGCAAAATACACAACATCAACAGTAGCAACATGAGCTCCTAATTTTTCTTTTTAGGTGTTCATTCATCAGCTGTACTGGCATTTGTCAGCAAATAGCTAAAATCGGCAGATCTATCGGATGAGCTCTAGTGCCAAGCACAAGAAATACATACCCATGTGTTTGCAAAGGTACAGCTGTGAAAAATATGTTGAGACCAAATGAATGAATGAAAGAGAGGGTAAATCAGGAATTAACATTTAACATATATAACCCCTATAAAATCTAATGTTTACTTTGTAGGAAATCTAGTTTTCATTGTTCTTTTTCAAAACATATGTGCAAAACATAATGTCACAGAGCTGTCGGATAATCACTATTTAATTTTTACTGCAAGTATCAAACTCATCCTAAACAATATACACATTAAATACAATCAATTTACTATCAAATCAATTCAAAACTATCACAATGTTCCTCCATTTAAAAGGTAATCGGATGCATGAATGCAAAAACGAGTGGTACTGAAAGGAAAAAGTAAGCTCATCTTCCATCCAACACCAGACTAATTGAAAAAGTGTGTCTAGCACTAAAGCCAAAGATAAAAAAAAAATACTGCTGCATTCACGGCTTCTGAATTTATATAGGCGGAGGAGGTGATGGCTATATTTTAAGTACTTTTTACTAGGAGATTTAATTTACCACAGGGGGGAAAAACAGCATACATGAGTTATTAAAGCAGAGTATTTGCATCTTCAAGTATGCCCCGAGATGATCTATATGCCTTCACTTCCTATACATGATTCCAATAATCTAATATTCCACTGCGCGCATTGGCTGCTACTTCAGTTATTCAGGTCAGTTTTCACAAAGCCAGTTATGAAAGGAAAAAGTGCTACAGTAGCTGTTATAGATATCTTACATGCCATAATATGGATAGAGTATTGCACTAATAGGCAAACTGCAATGCTAGGAGCTGTAATATGACAACCAGTAAGTCATCAAGTGGTGAACAGTGGCAGCGTGTATACAGTTTCTGCTTTGAAGAGAGACAGTATTTCAGTACAAATGCAGCACAGGGAACAGAAATAGCAAAACGGTGAAAGAAAAATAAGAGACGAATCACAGAAAGACTTCAATCCGTGGGGAGAAATCAGACTCTTTGGGTATCGACTTGAAGAAGTGACAAAACAGAACCGCAAATAAAACACTGGAGAGGCACACACTACAAAGGACAAGTCGAGACTTTGGTTTTTGATGAGTTAAAGTGTATTATTCTGTATGGGCTCACCTAACAACCAAGAAAAGTGCATGAGAAAAACACAGAGAGACAAACAGACCAACACACTCATTCTCAGACAAACCAGAAGCAAACTCACAGTGCAATGAATCAAGCAGCACCACTGCCAGCCATGGAGTCCCAGTTGGTGAAGCAGAGAACAGCTACTGCTGGAACCTGCAGATGACAGAGACACAGAAGGCAGAGAAGGACAAGATAAACAAAATGCACGACAGTGTGACGAAGGGAATAATAAGGGGTGGGCGACGGGAAGGGAAGACAGACAAAGTCAAACAAAGATGGAGGAAAAGAAGGGGAGAGAGCCTTTTGTTGCTTTGCCTAAAGCAGATCTCTAAACATTGAGGCTCATTTTCAGAGCAAGTCATTGTTCTGGCAGTGTAACAGAGCAGATATCAGATTTACTGGTACACTGATCACCCAGGCAAAGTCATCCAAAAGCCATAGACGACAATCTATTAAACAAATGAAGAAAACACAGTGAATATCAACTCATTTGAGTTTCAAGTCGCCCCGATGGCTTGTTCTTAGCATCAGTCTCTCGTGTTTATCCTACAGTTGGACGAACACTTTTCAATCAATCTTCTTGTTAAACAGTACAAAAAAGTATGTTGTTGGCATTAAGCTAACCTGTTTTACTGGGGTTTTACAGATATACTGTATGTACTTGACCTTGTAAGCGCTTCAACATGCATGTACAAGTTCATCAAAATATAAAAACTGTGGAATCATTTTTCACTGTTATGATTATTTATGTAGTTTACAATAAAACTCTTACATACTTTTTCCTTTCTCCACGCACCTTGAACTGAATATGATACCTCCATTTCTTCATTCTAACGCCCCTATTTAACTGTACAATCTGTTCAAGGTGTTGTATTAGGTGCAATATATGTGGCTGTACTATTTGTTGCTATGCGACTAAGGAAAATTTAGGAAAATAATGCAAAAGCATCCCCCCGTATTAAGAATTCAATCACTATAAACCGCTCTGCACCAATGCATCCGAGGACAATGCGTCTCTTTTAGGAGGATAAAAATAACAGCAGTCATCTCAGGGGCTCCGCTTTTTTTGTTCATTTATTCACTTTACAATGGAAAAAAAAAGATCTGTCAAAAATTGAATGAGGAGACAAGATGGAGAAAATATCCTCAGATGTTATGCTGTGAAAAAACTGCTAGCATACATGTTTGGTATCAGAGGCAAACCTTTGAGGTCACACTACTTTGAACTTAGATGTTTTTCCAGAATCATAACTGCAGAAACCTCTGAATTGTTTCTACTATGAGGTCTAGTACAACAAAAGACACTGGCAAACTTCAGTTTGCTCACTTGTTAGGAAAAAAAGCCCAAAAGTTACGACCCAAACTGCTGCATGGGTCTGGGAGTTGAAATGTGGTTCACATATTTCTGCCCATTACCAGTCAGGATGTCAAATTAAATAATCCAGCAGACTCATTTCTATGGTTTTAGAAAAGACTTGGTCACAACTACTTTTGTTTGTTTACTACTTTTGTGGTCTTTTTCTCCCTTGTGTTACGCCGTCTCTGGTACTGACTGCATTACTGGAGATAGACCAGATGACTGCAATTAGTCTGGTAAGTAAAATAGAAAAACAAAACAGATGGAATTTGCAGGGATTCAACTTTCAGTCAATCCCATGAATTTTGGGTCAGCCAGCAGCCAATCAGTTATGTCATGTCTGCATGTAAAACAGCTAGAGACAGTCCAGTAAAAGAAGAAATTTCAATAAATCTCCAGGCTTTCGGAAAGACATTTAAAGCTCTTCTTTGGATGTTGGCTGCCTTTTGTTCTGGTCTCTAGCCACACGATCCCGCACGTCTTCAATAATATTGACGTCCGGGCTCTGGGGAGCCCAATCCATGACTGATAGTGTTCCACTGTGAGTTTTTCTATCCAGATAGTGTTTTACTGCATTGGCAGCGTGTTTGGCTTGTCAAGATATGCCAAGTTTATAGTTAATAGCTGCTTGGGAATTCATCTGTTTGGGAATTCATTTAGTAATTTTTGTCATTTTAACAAAAGAAACGGGAACAAATTGTTGGTTTTTGTAACAGGCAGTCGGTAACAAAGTGTCTAAACATACAACACTGGTTGATGCCTTGAAGTCTGGGTCTCTTTTATATTTCAATGACTCACAGGAAAGTAGCGGAAGATGGCCCTCTAGATTTTTGCATAGTAGTACATATTGAGCATCTCATATGCTCATATGACTGTTGCTTGTTTTTATATCCAACATGCTGTTAAACTTCTCCTGCGTCACCACTGGACAAAGGCATCAACAAATTATTTGCTGACAGGTCAAAAGATTCTCAGTTAATCAGACTCGGATATATCTGGCACAGAACATAGTGGGTTTTTTTTACCTGACCGCCCAGATCCCCTTCACCTTTTTGAGCCTACAATCAAGTTCTGAAAGCAGAGTTTGCTGACTCACTCTCATCAACACTGTCTGCAGCGAGGCTGGGCTACGGGTCCCATCTGAACCACTAAAAATCAGCAGGACAACAATATATATGTTGGCAGCAAGATTAAAAAAAGTGCTTAAATTATTTAATCTCAACTGTGCCATGAAGCTGGGATTAAGGCGTAAGAGGGTAATCAATTTTGGCACAACATGATGACAACTGTCAACTCTTCTGTCTTGCTCAATCACATTTCAACAGAGCCTTGTGAACCAGCGCACTCGTTTTGTTAAGAAAATATCCCAAACAACAACACTAGAAACTAAAGTACAAAACTGCTAGGTTTGATGGTTATGCTCCACTTAATTTAAGGGATTGCGACATAAGCCTGCATTAAAATGTAAGGCCTGTGTTTTTCTTAAATATGGTGTGTTCAATATAGTATAAGTCTGTGGTTGAGTACAAAGAAACACGGGAAGCTTTTACACAACAACATGGCTCAGTGGAACACCACAGACAAGTCGCCACTTAAATCCTGAGCTTAGCGGCACAGTTGACGCCACACGGGCTGAGAAATTTGCAACTGACACTAAACACGCAGGTCAGTCCGGCTAGCAGATTCAGTCATGTGAACAGTCAGTATAAAGCATTGTATGGTCCCCGGTATCATCTTTACTCTTTCGTTCTGTCATCCGGCTCTATGTTGCCTATATTTCCATAACAACTATCCACAAGTTACTCTGCATCTTGAGCGACAGGGCTGACTGGTCTTGAGCAGATCCCCACAGTGAACAGCCAGTGCTATTCCCTATTTAGGTGAATGGTAACATAGTAAGTGAGCTAGAGCTAAAAAAAAAATTAAGAGTTCTCATATCAATCATGTAAGAAAACCCAACGGTATTTGTGTTTTTCCTCAAATGTTTTCACAGATCTTATTACAATGTCAAAGACACACCAAATAATTAGCGCAACCAGTGTACAAGCAATTACTGAAACCTGTCAGAACAGTTTTTGGTTACATTCACAGATCTTTCTTGTAAGATGTCTGCTACTGACTGGCCTTTAACCGTTGAATAAGTAACAAAAAGTATTTCTCAAGACTGCAGCTTGAAGAAAGGAAGGTCTGGAACTCTCAATATGACAGTTTCTGTGAAAAATCCTAATCTTTTCAGACTGGCTCCCTTTCAAAAGTTGTCTAAAAAGAATCGCTCAAGATAAACATGTGGATTTTATGAATAAAACCTCAGTGTTTAGAGATCATTATGCAGCTCAGCTGTTCTCCTGAAGATAATGACTGATTTTCTGCCATCAGCTGATGCTCAAAGAATTTCTGATCTGGTCTTCTTAAAGAGCATGGCAGCACTTGACACAGCAGAAAGAAAGAAAAAAAAAACCCTCCTTGTTGGCTAGCGCTCACTGAAAAGCACTGGCACAGCTCGAGATGGCTCAAGGCAAGACTTTGGGTGGGAGTTAAAATCACTGAAGTTTGGTTTTTTTGAGTCTGAAATCATTCTGTATGATTTTTTTACAAATAAAAATAAGTATTTAGACTGTTTTGCCCTGGATGTGCGCATATCAAGATGACCTCAAAACTGGAAGGCTCATCAGGTCAAAGACTACTAGATTTATTTCACAGTCCAGATCCAGCAAGCAGGAGAATGTGTTCATCATCAATTTCTCAATATTGTAGCAGTCCATGTGCAAACCATTACTCACGTCGATTATACGTGCAGTGTTTTAGCACATAACTATCAAAACGCAACTTGAGTATTTGTGGAAATCTCCACACACAGAAAAGGGTCACCCGGAACATTTCACTACTCTTTGTTCCCCCAAGTAAACTTTGTCTTCTGTAGTTTTATTCATCAAATGACTTGCAAATTGAGTAGAAAATATAGTTAATACAAAGCAAAGTTTATGACTGATTTTCTCCTTTAAGCTTTGGTGTCCCCAAATTGCTCATTTGGAGAAATTACAGGCTTGCAGACCTTTGGCATTCCAGCTGTCAATTCACCCCTGAGAAAGTTTCTCCTACACTTCCTGCAGCGCCTCCAGCCAGTTGGATTGGTTGGATGGGCTGTTCTAATGTACCATAGCATAGAGCTGTTCCCACAGCAGCTCAGCTAACGTCAAACTACAGGTCAGTGCTAGCAATTTTATTACAGGCATAATACCAGTTAACTGTTTCTTCTCTGAACAGTTTGTGTACAGTTTAAAGACACGCTGTGGGCCACAGTCCTGATGTAAGCTCCAACCAAAGGACATGGGAGTGTATTACAAAATGCCTTTGCTGTTTGAGGTCAGTTTAATCTCATACAAATTTCTCACGTTACCACCACCCAAAGTCAACACGTCAACATCACCATCACCACATTTTTTTTCTGTTTCTTTAATGTTTATAAATTCACCAGATAACAGGACATTGGACCCTTTTCTGCTTTTCACTCATCTCTATAATTTTCTTCCTAAAGTCTGAGATCCTTTGCTCAAACCATGGCTGTGGCTTGCCCTGAGCTGTGGATAGCTTTAGTTTTAGCCACTTTGCCTTTGTTAGCCTCTTAAAAATGAGTTATTTAGGTGTCGGTTTAGGTCTGTTGTTATAGGCTAAAGTAACCCCCCCCCCCCCCTAATAAAATTAGAAAAATTAAATTAAAGGGCAACAATTGGAGGTTATTTTAAAAATATTATAATGCCACCAGACAGTTACCCAGCCATGACAAACAACTGAACTTTTCTCTGGCAGGAAGCTGTAAATGATTTTGATGGAAAAGTATGCAGATGACAGTTATGCAAGAAGAAACATGGGCTGCTGGTGCTAGCACTGCTAAGGTTAGCTCCACACTCCAAACTAATCTGACACTGCATGCAATGCAATACATGATATGAAGAAATGCACATTTCAGCACCATTTAAAACACCTCTTGATTATTAAGGAACATTAATCATGTTCCTTAATAATCCTTAATAATAATCTTAAGCACACATGCAGTATTATTATGAGCAGTGTTTAATGTTCTTATTATACTGGCTTCAATTTGCAATACTTCTTTTTGATTCGTCCTGTTACTGGTGACAAAAGGAGTTTGACAGTAAATTTCCATCTTGTGCAGATAAAGTGCTTTCATGTTATAAAATAAAGGAAGCTTCCTCTGCTCAATCTTGACAGTCACATCATAACATTAGCCTTTAATTCACCTGCGAGCCAGATGAAAATTTTGAGGTTGAATAACTTGTAATGCAGAGTCACTGCCCATTAAAATATATGTAAAGATATAAAGAGTCTAGAACTGTGCACAGGGATGTGGACTGAATTATAAACAAAATTACATTTCTTTGGGGTCAGGCTGTGCAACATCAGCTAAGACACAGATTTCTTCCTTAATAGAAAGAAATCTGCTAGAGGAGGACTGTGATTATCCAATACACATAGAGCAAAAATAGTGACCAATAAACCACCAAACAAACATCAATCAGACAGAATTAGCATCATGACTCTCCTCCAAACACAGCTGAGCAAGTACTTTTATTCTTCACATTTGAGCAAACGGTTATTGAATCAGTCATTTCTCCACTTCAACAGAATGCTGGCTTTTTATTTAAAGTTTCATTAAAACTTCATTCATGCTAAAGAAAAAAACTTTTACTACGGATGCCACTCCCAAGCAGACAGCAGAGCACTCTGATAAATAAAGAGGAGGGGACCCAAGGAGCAAAAAGCTCATGCACTTTAATTTGAATTATTTAATTAATTACTGAAATTTGTTTGCGATCAGTATATTGGCACTAATATTAAAATCAATTTTACAAGATAAATTCAACACTCATACGGATCAGACAAAAAATATCAGGAAGCAGAACATTAACCTTAATTTTTGACTTGTAAAGCTTACGTTACATGAACAGAAAAATGTAAAGCAGAACAGCAATGAGACACTGAAACTGTCTCATTGTGCAACTAAGAAGGCTGCAGCTATTCCAGTGTATAAAGAGCTCTCATTAAAATGTGACCCAGCTTGTCCAAAGCCACACTTCCTTGCTTAATTAGAGGAAGAGTTTGGTCAAGCACCCAAACTCTCTTTTTTTCCAAAAGCTTGACACTCAAGACGGGAGACGGTAATGATGCGCACTCTGGCTCCCTGCCTTTACTTCATCTGATCTGTCCCTTTGCTCACCCTCCTCTGTGGATCACCCTGTCCATCTGTGTTTCTGAGCACATCAGCATGCTAGCAAGCCTCTGCCATTCTGAACAGACAGCAACAGTTGCTGAAGCCTTGGAGGATGTGAAGAGGAGAGAGTTGGGAGTGAACAACACCAACAACAAGAAAAACTGAGAACTACTTACAAAGCAGTGGTATTTATCCGGTCAGTGGATGAGCAGACGAGTGAGAGGGAGAGAGAGCTGCATAACTAATGGAGCAGAGATGAAGCCAGTGTATGAATGAGAGAGAAGGGAGGGACGCAGAGAGGAAAAGCTGGAGCGTAATGTGAGGAGCGAGGGAGGGAAGAGGTATGGGGGGGTTATGATGTGGGAGCCAAAACAGAACAGAAGAGAGGCAGAGAAAAGGAGACTGGTAGAGGAAAAAGAGAGGACACACATATGACAGTAAGAATGTAATCAGCTTGGCTTTTTACATTTAAAGAAGAGAAGGTGGAAAATAGAAAAAATGTGTAGGGTAAAAAAAAATGAAGAGGATGACAGCTAGAGGCAAGATAGACTTGGCCTTTCCCCCTTTTCTTTGAAGAAGTAATTCATATTCAGTCCCCAACGGTCCCGTTTTCCAGGCCAGCAAAGAACTCCTCATGTTGTTCAGGAAGATGATAAAAAAAAGGGAAGAAATTAGAGAATGAGGCTGAGCTGGATCCTTCCAGCAGAGTTGAATTCCCAAAGAGGCCTATCAAATTCATGATGCCTCTTAACCTTTACATTTTGCAGGCAGGGACAGAGTCGAGCAGCTGTCATCTTCCCCCCACATTGATATTGATTCCTTCATAGGCAACCTCTGGTCTGTTTTACAAATGTGATAGACGTTTCAGTAGCCAAACGGTTTGTATAGTGAATGAGTCTAGACTGTGAAAGTGATCTCCCCACTCTAAACAAGTACTATAAAATATTAAAAGACATGAACCAGTGAAGGAAATCAGTAACGCAGAAGAGTACGACTTTTCAGTGTCCTGAGAATTTGACGACCTCCAGTCGCCTCAGTTTCTATAAAATGTATTAATAGGTCAGTTAAATAAGCCATATTGAAACAAAATAACAACGAACAAAAAGAACTTAGGACAAAAAGTGAGGGAATCGGTGTTTGACTATTTCTTTAGTGTTTATTAGATTGGAGCCTGAAGAAACACTGGCAATTTATAGTTTATGTATTTAACAAACGCAAGCCTCAGCAGCATGTGGAAGAACCATACATAGCCACAACAGCCTGGCACCACCTCCTCATGCTGGTTACCAGCTTGGTCAACACACGATCACACTGCCTCCACCAAAAACTGTCACCCTATCAGTGCAGGAATGAGCATAATGGTCTCTGCGTCTTCTCTAAACTTTGATCCTATGATCCGGCTGCTGTAGGCAGAATCTGGACTCGTTGCTGAGCATAACTTCCCTTCATGTTTTTAGTTTGCCGACACCACCGCAAATGGGACTGACAGTGAAGGGCAGTTGTGGCAGATTCCTACATGCTGACAGGGTGAGGAAACTGTCCTTTTCTGATGTCTCATTCTTAGGACATGCACTTTGTCTGACAGGATCCTATATGGAACTTGGAGACGGTACTAGGACTTACGCCAACAAAACAACTTGGTTTGGCAGATAATCAGCTTGAAGTTTTCCTGTGGCACAGGCCCTGTCTAGATCATAGCATGACATGCCTGGAGCAGACACCAACTGACAGCTGTAGTACGGCCCATGCTCACAGGCACCTGATTAGCAGCACCTGGGGCACCAGGAGCTCAGAACAAGAGTCGGTAGCATAATAAGCTGTTTGGGATTGGCAGAGAAGATTTGGCAAGTTTTTCATGAGTGCTACCCACATACTCAACTCTGCTGCTCAACCCATAAATGCATTTTCGTTCCAAATATGGCACAATTTAAGGGGAAAAAAAGGCTTTGCAACAGGATAAGATTTATTTTCTTACCAAGTTTATATTTCATCGGTGGATTAGAGTACAGAGGTAGGACAGCAACTGTGTCTCAAGGTTTCAGAAGCCTACTAAAAATGTTCTGCCAAAGTATGAGCAACTTTTTTTTGTTATATTACTTGCAGTAAAACTATAGCAAAGTGTCTTCCTTACATTGACTAAAAATAAAATAACTTCTGATGATTCAAAGCTATGGATAATTATTCGAAGTCAAACTTGAAACCCATTTCCTCACAAGCAGTAGCCTTAAGTACATCAGGCCCTTTGGCAAAAACCTCAAACTTGATATATACATGACATACAATATCTGCATGCTTTTATTTGAAAATTCATTTCTAGGTCCAGAAAAGCGATTATCCACCCGACAGCTATGACAGGGGTGTCAAACTCATTTTAGTTTACAGGCTACATACAGTGCAATTCAATTTCAAGTGGGTTAAACCAGCACACCATTGCATAACATTTAAAAATAATATCTATATTTTTAAAGAAACTCTCTTTATAGTGTATAAAGCAGGTGATAAACAGTCTGAGAAGCTTTAAGAAAAATAAATGCTAAGAACATGTTTCAGTTTTTCTCACATTCAATCATAATAAAGAAAATCTGTCATAACTCAAAGAAATGCATCAGCATGGCTCCTCGGCCTAACAACGTTCCTCCAAAGTACCATGGCATGCCTTGAGTAATGGAAAACTGTAAAACTGAACATGTGTCAGACCTCTGGCTGATGAAATTAACCAATGCACCCACTGCAAAATACAGCGAAAAGCAAAAAAAAATTATGCCTCAATTTTCTCCAATTATTCAACTTTGCAAGGCCATAACCACTGACCCCGCCTCAGCGCAGTGAACTCCCCTAAATCTTCAAGTAATACACAAAATGTCTACTCAATCAGCAAAAAGCAAACACCCACGCTAAGATCATGTTACCACTGGTTTCTCTTTAGGGGTTGTGACAAGGTAACCAGTTGCTTTTACTTCAACGTTCCTTGCCAAGTCAAATATTGTCAAAAGAATGGGAAGTCTTCAGCACGGCCATCAACACGTCAGCGACTCAAGAGTCCCAACCCATCAGTATATTCCATCGCCCAAATCCCTAGTTTGCAGTGCTGCCTCCACAGTAACTCATTTTTGTGAGACTTGCAAGACAGTTTAAATAAAATGGACGCTATGACTGTTTTAAAAGCAAAAACAGCTGAGAATTCTGACTGAACGTTCCTCACCATTTATATGATGTTTGTAAGAGAGACAGTTTCCTACCAGCTTTTTCCAGTGTTTAGTCTCAATGGCACAGCGCTACTAATTTAGCTTAAAGAGGCCATTTCCTATTGACCACAAAAGGTACTCTGCATGCAGATGTCAGTGCAGTTGGCAGCTGATGTGGTGAGGTCTACAGGGACCCATCATCTGTGCTCACATCTGGACCTTATGCCTTTTATATTCAAGGGCCAGGGTGAATTTTTAGATCAATCTAAGGACCAACAAGGGCATTGTTCGTAAAGAGAGACAAAAACTGGAACGTATTTTATGAAATTAGAACAGCTGTAGACATTTTTACAATGGGTTACAGTGTGGATAGGATTTAAGCTGTCACTGAAATATGTACTTTATGGCATGCACTTTATCATGAGATTAATAATCCGTAAATATTAAAACTGAAAGTGGAAAGGAGGAAACCCAAGTAAAACTCAGCCTTGGCAATTCTTAGGCTTTATTTCAAAGGTTGATCGCTGAAGTAATGGTGTGCAGAGAAGGCAAATAAAAAACAAAATGATAAAGCCAGGAATGGAGCCAGTAGGACAGAAGATTATAAATGAAATTGAGCCACAGAGTTGTCAGTAATTAACCACTCTCACAAAAAAAGAAGAAAAAAAGGAGAAAAAAAAAATCTGAATCGAGCAGGAGGCCTTTGAAGCCTTTAAGGTCACTGACGCTCCTCTATCTCATGCATTAGATTAAATATATCTCTAAGAAAGTATTGCTGATCTAAGAACTAAAATATGGCTAAGATAACACTTGGTGATATATATATTTTTTCCAATTGCTCTTCATTGTAGCCGATAACGGCACTCATTATCCCTTGAAAGCCTACTAGGAGTAACTTTTGAAGGTTTTTTCTGAACGTGTTCAAACACAGAGTGCTTCTATCACATTTCAGGCCTGTTTATTAAATAAAATGACTGAGTTTCCATCAGAAGTTGTCTTTGGCCATTTTATCATTATAGGTACAAGGGGGGTCATCAAATGTCATCCTGACGAATGCTTGTTCGATTAATACTTGTAAGGGAATCTGACCTGCCTTTACTGTATAAAGCTTCCAATAACCTCCTTTTTTCCTTTTCTTTCAAATGTTACAGAAACTAAAACAACAAAGTTCTAATATGCTGGATTTTTTTGTTTCTATATTTTAAAGCAGATGTACTCCCAAGTTCAGAATATCGAGTGACTCTTGAATCTAACTGTTATACTCTAAAATACTTTATAGTATAAGTTTTAAGGAACACCTCATTTCTTTACATTTTCCTTCCGAGGAGCCAGACTTTGTCATTTGCTAAAGTGCTTCTGAGCAATAGTTCTCGAGGCTTTCTGAAAGTCTATTTTTCTTTGGACATTGACTGCTTCTTCTCTCTTTTTCCATGTTTTTTTTTTTTAAATATTTTGAGCAACTTAACTTTACCCTATGAATCATTCAAACATAAAAAAAGGCACCTTATTCTCAGGATGAAACCAGTGTTGTCTCTATGTATAACAGGCAACTCGGTAATGAACCATTTTTAAATGGCATCTTTAGGCACTTTGTTTCTAGCAGGTAGCAGTTACTAGCATTGTGGGATCATCTCGACAGGGAGCCGCACAAGCGGGAGCCAACATCCAAAGAAGAGCTCTGGGATATCCTTCAAGAAGTCTGAAAAACTTTTCCTGAAGACTACCTTTAGAAACTACAAGAAAGCTTGTCAAAGAGAGTTTGGACTGTATTGAAGTATAAGGGTGGTTCTACCAAATATTGATTTTCCAACATGTTTGAATTGTACAAAGTCTGTTTCACCTTATATGCTGCATTTCCATTTTTGTTTGCACGTTTCAGTAAATCCTGTTTTCATATTGAAATATTAAGAAAGAAGGAGTGGTTCAAGACTTTTGCAAAGTCCTGTAAACCAGCCTGTGAGCATATTTGATGTTAAACGGTTTCCAAGAAAAATGCCTGTGGTTAGACACCATTATATGTATGGCCAACCTGCCATTAAGGTTTACCGCCTTTCATATGCGAACATTGTGTTTGTATGTGAGGAGCTGCTACTTGCATAAATATTGCTGTCATGTGTGTATTCACACGCAAACACCGTCCTTCCCTAACAGCTGTTTTTCATCACCACCCTCGCAAGTTTGCACATCTCCCGCTTCGTCATCCTCATATATCTTCATGTTTGTGTGCGTTTATCAGAGAGACTGAAGGGGGGGGGCAAAACTGGATCATCCATCGCTCTGTCCTTCACCATCAGCTGCCCAGTTTCCAGACGGAAAGACTCAAGCGATCACAGATTTGTCACTATAATGACTTCATTTTTACATGTTGTGTTGCAGCAATAAAAGAGGTGATGGATGTGAGCCATGACACATTCTTTTTCTCAATGACAACTTACCCACCACCTGAATAAATCAGTTTTTTTTTTATTGAGTTGTTGGATCATAAAGTCTATTTTAACAGCACAGTGAATAACAAGGTTTAGCTATCAATCAATAATTTCAGGGAAAAAAGAGGGAGGGGCTAAGGCATGGCTTGGCTCTGTTAGTTATGTGTACATGTTTCTCTTGAGCGTATAGAAGAAAGGGTGGACTGAATCTCATAATCTCTCTTATTTATTTTTTTTGGCAATTTCTGACATTCCAGAGTCATGATTTGATGGGATTTGGTGAGGCAGTGATGTATTCCCAGGTCTGCTGAAAATTCACATCTCCATCCAATGGAGTGTGAGATGCTGTTATAGATTAGTGTGTCCCACTGCATTACAGTCTCGTCAATCAACAGTGGCAGCAAGGGGAATCTGTGGGGGTACCCACTCTGTGAATAACAGGTTCAGCTCTTTGTCTTATTGTGGTGTATTTCACCAAAGAATTCCTGTATAAAATAATTCTGTCTCAGTAAAAACATGAAGCCCTTTAGTTTTTTTTTCAGTCATGGCCCCAGTAAAGGTTTGAGGAATACTAAAAAATATATAAAAGGGGGGCCAGAGTCGACTTCCTCTACTGAGAAGGCTAGAACCTTCAACCCCAGCAGGATCATGTTGCATATGATGTATTACTCCGTGGAGACGAGTGTGGCCTTTCATGCAGCTGTGTGCTCAGACAGGGGGCCATAAGTATTTGATGCCAACAGACTTTAACACATCAGGAAGGCTGGTTCTTTTCTTGGAGCTTAACTAGAGACTCTGGTGGATGTGTCTGAGGGGAGTATACTCAAGAGACTTCTCAGCATCAGGCACAATTCCTCTCATCCTATTCATGGCTCCCTGGTAAGACACAATGAACACGAGGAAAAAGACTCATCACCCTAACACTACAGGAGATGTTTTCTCCCTGTGGCTAACAGGCTCTATAATCCCTCCAATTTCTGTAGGGGGGGACTTTATAATATAACATCAAGACAGAACTAGCACTACTTTCTTGTAGTACTATAGACAAAAAAAAAAAAGCCCAGCAGTCTTGTAGTTTATAGTATTTTAACCATCTTTTTTATTATTATTTAAAGTATCAGATTAATTGTACTCTATCCTTGCACTGAGCATGATATGGCACAGGAACTACACGCTGAAGTGATGTTATAAGATACAAATGAATATCAACAGTCTGGTATGAATTGCAGTAACTATGGAGGAATGGAAAAATGTTCCAACCCCAGTAGAGCGAGAAGGACGAAGAAACAGTTGAGCTTCTTGGCTTGCTCTCACCCCCTGTGCTTTCCTTTCTCACTGCTGCCAGTAGGCCAGTAGGGATCTTCATTCCAGTTCTGTTCTGAGCCCATCCAGAGCCACTCCAGATAGGGAACCAGCCCAGGAGGCAAACATCTTCCAACAATGATGGACGGCGTGGATGAGATAAAGCAAGGCCACTAAGAATTCATCCAAAAACAACATGAGCGATAGGAGAATATGTATGGTATGGAGGGCGCATTTAAGCATCAGCAACAGTATTCTTTTTTCTACACTGTATGTGAAAACAGGAAAAATATGTTTCAAGTTCCACAGCTGTTTATCTGTGGCAGGAATGTCACCCTTTGGCATAGGATCACGTCAGATGACGTCTTTGAGCCGTTCTCTGCTTTTTCATAATCGCTGAAAATGTCTGCGAAAGGAAAACGCAGGGCTGAAACTCCGATCCCTGAAAACATTCCCAGCCTCACCCACCCCCTCCCGAAACCCCCGTATGTGCCTATCAGTTTGCAACATTCTTTGCTTTTCCATTCTGCTTTTCTTCTTCAGCTCCATGGATAATAATTATTAACAGGATCAAAGCATATGAAAGGGCTTCTGCATCAGAGAGGTTGAGCTTGGGGAGCTGGGTGACTAAAAGCGATAGCAGCAAAGTACTGAATTGTTTTTGCCACTATATGCAACCCTGAAAGATTTCACTAATACTTGTTTAAGTCAGAAATGGTTTAGATTTTTCTAAGGAAAATCAATTCATACTTGTGCTTAGATTCTCATGATTTGTATTACCACACCATGTCTCATATAACCTTTCTCAGTTTTTCTGAACTGAGAAAATTATTATATTGCATTACATTTCATATATGCCACTAGTACATCATTTTTGAGGTAATTCAACTCCACACAAGCCACTGTACAGTAGTACTGAAAAGTAGTAAGAGTACTGAAAATTAATTGAAATGAATATTTCACATGGCCATTGGCGACAAAACCCACTGAATCCCTCGTGCTTTAAGGGGGAAGGACAGTGTTAGAAGGCAACAACTACAGATTAGCTCAGATGACACATTTCCCTGAGCAAGAGGAAGGCATCGTGTCATAAAATATTCAAGACGGGGATATTTGATAGCCTAACCTGAGTACAGAACATAAAGCTCTAAGAGTGATTAAATGGTGCAATACCAATCTGTGACCATAAAGTCAGAGTTTAAGTACGCATAAATGGGAAACAGCTTAAAACCCCATTATCTTTCAAGGAAACAATGAGAGCCTATGAGAAAAGGAGGGGGAATCCAAAGGGTACAGAGTAACTTTGAAAAGATTAAGCTAGAGGAGAGATTGTCTCAAAAATATAAATTCAATATTGTCTTAATGCATGCTTAATCATCCAGGTAAGGAAATCCCCAAAAGTTGATTCTGTTCATCTGGACGCAGCGTTTTCAGTGGGAGAAACGTTTCGTCACTCATCCAAGTTCTTCTTCAGTCTCAGCTGACTGCAGGTTTCCCCAACCTTATGAACAGTACCTTGACACAATTACTGAAACTAACACCACTGACGAACAACATGCTGTGAGGTCAGTTTCTTGATCATTAATATGCTAATTGTCAGTGCATTGATCAACAACCACTGTTCATTGATCAAGACCATTGGCCATGAGTAGCATTAACAGAGAGATTGGAAATGGCAACACTAACAGCATTATAAGATATTGAAAGATTTAAACTTAGGCCCTCTCTGCAATTCAGAGATGGTCTCTGTACGCTGTTAAGTTCAAGAAGGATTGGCGTGATTTATACATCGGCGAAACCAAACAACCTTGGGTAATCGGATGGCACAACTCAGAAGAGCTAACTCGTCAGGCCAGGACTCTGCAGTCTATTTACACCTACAGGCCAGTGGACAGTCTTTCAATGATGACGATGTACACATCCTGGACAGGGAGGAACGCTGGTTTGAGCGCGGAGTCAAGGAGGCAATTTACGTGAAAAGGTAAGACAATTTCTGAAGTCTTGGATGAGTGATGAAAAATTTCTCCCACTGAAAACGCTACGTCCAGATGACCAGAATCAACTTTTTGGTAAATTGAATATTAAGCATTTTCTGAAGCTTGTCTCCTCTGTCATATTACCATTGTTTACTGGAATTTGATCAATTATCTGGTTAGAAAAAATCTATACCCTCCTCTCTCACGGAATACAATACAGAATCTGCCAAATGCAATCCAATAAACATGGAAACAGTCTATCATGTCACTGCACATTCTGCAAAACACCCAAAAGTAAGTCTTGAGTGAAGGTTTATTCACATTTTATTTAGTATATTTTTATCTCCATGTCTGGTTATAATTCACTTTCCAAAATAGTGCAGGATAAAACATTTTCCAAATCTGCGAGGTGAAGTCTGTCTGCTATTCAAGATCTCATCTGTTCTGTGTGGAAAGAAACTTGTGAAGTGTGTTAGAGCTGACTCTCAATCAAAGAGTCAGCTCAACTGCTAGAAACAGAATAGCATTAGAAATGGATATTAGCACTGATCTCCCAATCTGATTTAATATGCATTTAAAAAGTGCAGAATCCGTACAATCCAATGCAATTCAATTACATAAAATAAATGACAATAAATAACAATGTTGCATAAAGTATTTACATGTAGAATCAATTTCTTCCACAGGTGACAACGTTCACTAAACTTCCACAGCCATATATCTTAAAGACAGAAGTAATATCTTTCAATCAAAGACACACTGATCAGTGACCAGAGCCTTTTTTTTTCTGGTGTATCTCTCAACAGTAATTGCGATATCTGGACCGGCTGTGAGAAAGCGAATCATCTTGGACCAAGACAATTATAGTCAGGTAGTAGATACAAGTCTACCCATCAAGACTGACTCGTGAAAAAACAAACTGAAAAAGTGACGGAGAATTAGGCACCCAGGAAAATGAAAGCAAGTGGCCTGGTCTGATAAAGCACTATGTGGAAGGTGGGTATACATTTGCATAGCTTAGGCTGGGAAAAGATCACATCGTTATTCACTGTGGGGAAAAAGGCAAGTCGGTGACACGCTTAGAAATATATTTTTACCTTAGTTCATGGCATTCATGTGGATTTTACTTTACCGTGCAGGATCTTACATTTTTGGACATCACATACAGTACACTCCTTTTATGGCACCAGCATTACCTGATTGCAGCAGCAACCTCTTTTAGCAAGATAATACACCCCGTCACACCATAAAAACTGTTCACAAAGGGCTGGAGGAGCATGACAAAAAGTGCAAAGTGTTGACTTCACCTTAAAAGTCCCCTGATCATTGACATCTGCGGGATAGGTTTGAATAACAAGTCAAATCCATGCAGAATCCACCTTGCAAACTTCAGGACTTGTAGCATCTGCTGCTAATGACTTGGTACAAGATAATGGACAAAGAGAGACAGAGACGGACCTACAAAATACAAGGATGGTAGGCCTATTGTTGTGACAATAACAGAGGCTTTGAAACCCATGTTATCATCATAGTCATGTGACATTATTCAGTGTTACAAAAAGCCAGCAACATGCTGTCACAAAAAAAACCAGCACATGCTTTGTTGTCTGTACTTGCTGACAAGCCCATACTAAAGATGCACATGCACAGAGTATTGTTATTCACAAAAAACTTCAGAACAGAAAAGTGTAAACGAGCTGTCATTATCTGAAGTCAAACCCTCCTGATTTGTTTAGATCTCCCTCCCACAGAATTTCTAATTTCTGCGCATTAGTAAAACACTTTGTTTTCCTACATGCCGTTACTTTTCAGAGAAATCAGTCACTGGAAATGCATCCTTCTTCTCAACTTCCACAACAAGGGCACATTTCACACTGATACTAACACTCAAAGCAACAACAGTCGGGAGAGGTGAACGAGAGGAAGAGGGGAGGGAGGGATAACAGGAAAGGGGAAGAATAGGTCATGATTGTTAAGTGCAGAATAATGCTCTCTGCAGAGCAGGCTCATGTTGGCTTCCTGCTCTAGCTGATTGCAGCAGGTCTCTGAGGACCTGTGTTAGACCAAATACGTGATAAGAACTTCTGAAGGGCCCACTAAGACAGACAAACACACACATGGAGCAAGAGACTCAAAAAAGGCAGACAGACATAGGGCAGAAAGCTAATCGACATAAAAATTAGAAAAATACAAAGAAATGGCAAACGGAGGAATGAAGAAACGAGGGGGGAATAGTAAAACATAGCACAGTACAGTGCAGACATTTAAGAACAGGAGCCTTGTTTTATATTATTTAGCCTGTATTGCACCATGTGTCTTCTTCAATTTCCTAATTACACATAGTCTTCCCTCTGGAACTTGAGGATGGGTGGCAGTGAACCTCCATAGTTTCATTGCAAGGCTTTGTTAGGTACACCTTGCTGCTTCTGAGCTATTTCAGAAGTGTCTTAATTCTTTGCGGCACAGACTCAACAACGTGCTGGAAGCATTCCTCAGAGATTTTGATACCATTTGACACGATAGCATCACACAGTTGCTGCAGATTTCCTGGCTGCACGTCCATCAGGCGAATCTCCCGTTCCACCACATCCTGGATATTTTTTTTTTTGTTTTTGACCATTCTCTGTGAACCCTAGAGATGGGTCTGTGGGAAAATCCCAGAAGATCAGCAGTTTCTGAAATACTTAGACCAGCCCGTCTGGAACCAACAATGAAAAAAAAAAGAAAACAAAAAAAACCCAAACCTGAAAATGTCCCCTAATTCTCTTTTCTTGCCCATTCTGATGCTCGGTTTAAACTTCAGCAGATCATCTTGACCATGCCTAAATGCACTGAGTTACAGTCATGTGATTGGCTAATTTTTTACTTGAGTTAACAAGCAGTTGAACAGATGTACTGAAAGTGGAACTGTTATATGCGCCATAAAAGACATATTGTCCTAGATGTGCAGATCTTCGGCCTCTATTATAAAACTGGTTGTAGGATCCATATTAAAGTAACACATGGCAAAAAGAAAATGAAATCTGCATCAATAAACTACTCAATGCTAATTTTGTGATGGTTTAGCAAATTGCACCCGGCACACCTGCACAACTGACCGTAAATGCTCAATTCAAACTCCTCAGAAGTGCTGGAGTGCATATTTTCCCAGTAGGAGAAAAGAAAATTCCACTTTAATTCCACCATGCAGTGCATTGGTGTTTCACTTTTAGGTGGCTAGAAAAGGCAGAGTCACCACAACACACCTGTAGCCTCTGAAAAATGCCATGTTCTGTCAAAAGTTCTTCTAAAAACTGCTTCAAATTACAGTGAGAGAAATATTCATATTCACGAAAGTTACCACTAACGACTATTATTTATTACTCTTAAGAAACTGAAACAGATTGACTAACATCACAGTATCAGTTTGTGTTTGATCAAAAATGATTCGGGACATTTAAGTTTCATAACTGGAGAAAGGTAAGCCAGACTTCCCTCATGTCATCATTTGGCCAGACTTCCTCCTCTGAGTGTCTGGAAATGTGGGGTTGAGACAACACTTTCACAATAGTCAAATATTCATCCATCCATTCTCTTCCGCTTATGCTTATCAGGGTCGTGGGGGGTGCTTGAGCCTATCCCAGCTACCACTGGGCAGGAGGGCAGGATGCAGCCTGGACAGGTTGCCAATCTGACGCAGGGCTAACACAGAGACTCAGACAACCATTTGCACTCACATTCACACCTATGGGCAATTTAGAATCACCGGTTCCACAATAGTCAAATAATGAATCACAAAAATAAATGTTTAAGATTAGAGCGGGTCTGCTAAAACAGAGAGGTAATTGTGGAGATGCAAATGTTCCAAAGCACAAACAAACTCAAACTAATCTTGCTGAAAAGTGCCAAGTTTGCAGTGTGAGTTTAATAAATGGAGTAATGCATAATCTCTGCTATCACTCGGAATTCTTCATGCCATAAAAACTCAGTCTGCCTGTGACATTTAAACAGGAATGGATATTTATTCCATAAAAGGGAGAAGGACGACAGCTGAGGTGAAAAGCACTGAGAAGGCGCGTCATTATGTCACTTTCTGAATGCTCATTAAAAAGTCACATGGCTGCCTTCAAGCAGAATACTTCACCCTTATGATGAGCGCTAGAAATGTGATGACTGAGCCCTCACAAGAAGCAGCAAGACATCAAAATCCATCAGTGCTGCTTCCAATGCATAGAAATGAAGTCATTATAAGAGTGAGCAAAGGCAAGCCCTGCTGTGTTTTTATAGCCCTGTGCTGTTCACTTCTATTTTTAGGATGTCAGGCCCAAATTAGCTCTTTGAAGTGTAATTCGTAACGCTCACAAGGTACCAAATAACGAGACAAGTAAGTAGTAGTTATGCTGCTGATCAGCAAGAGCAGGATCATGAATTTGAGCCGTGCTGTAGGCAAACAGAGTAAAAGAAAATCGCATTACATGTGTTTACGTCAAGACGATAGACAGGCTAGCTAAGAACGCTGTCTTCTCATTCATTTTTAGTATTACATTAGTATACAAAGGATAAGCACTTTAAAAATACTGCCTCAGATCATTATATTATCCAACTTATAAGTCTAAAGTTGGATAAGTTGCAAACAACTTATACCACTACCTTTGTTAGAACATTGCTAAAGCCCCTGTATATGCTCATTCTGAGCCTGGAGTGATGCACTCTGATGCTGCTCACACATGAATGCCAGTCTGCAGAGAAAATATTTCAACTCTACCAGCCTTGCATTCCATCAACAGCTGAGCTTGTAAGAAACATGCAGCAACAGGACGCCACAGCCTGAACCACGGATCAGGCGATGAAGGCTTTAAAAGCCAGATCACATTGCAACCTGACAGGTTTTTGGTGGGGGGATTCATAACAACGCCGCCGTGGACTGCGGTAAATTTTTACCCATTTAAAAGTCATGATGAGCTTAAGAGCTGTCATATGACCATAATCGTTTGAAATTGACTCTTTAATAGGTGAGTCACACTTCTAGACGCTGCATTGGCACTTTACTCCTGACAAAAATGTGAGAAAATACAGCAAAGCGCTACAAGCCACAGATACTAAGTCAAATGCGTATCTGCGTGAAGAAAACAAAGCTGGCGAGTGAGCTGCTGCTTCTACATTTAGCACAGAACTGCGACTAATGATCCTTGAACTGAATTAATGAGGAAATTAGGCATGCCCCATGCACCACGATATCTCTCAAATATAAGCCCGCCGCTATTTTTGATGTTAGTTTTCCATTTAGTCTTCCTTGTTAAACCCTCAAAATACTGATCCTTACAGTATGGTGTTCTTGACAAGTTCAACCTGGGCTATCCAAACAGTAGCAGATAAGTAAACGGAGTGGGAGGAGGGGGTATTTCTATTAAACTAGGACAGGGTGAAGAAAAAGTTGGTAAATAGGGGAGGAAAGCTTGTCACAGTCATGCTTATTTACTGTTCTACTAACTAGATGTAATATCACCATCAAAATCAGACTTGCATTAATCTATATCATAGACACAATCTATGACAGTAACATCTGTGTAAGCTACTTGCCTCATCTTCCTTCATGAAAGCACTCTCCATGAATACAACTGCAATCATTCCTGCTCTGCTCTATAGACTGGTCATAGTTCTGAAATCACTTTCACTTTTTTGTAACGCTTACTCTAGACTATATCTTATTTCACTCAAAGTTATTTATATTTATATCAAAGTTATAGTTGTTTTTTTCACCTTGATGGGATACTGAATGAGATATTATATTTCTGGTCAATTTTTTTAACCCTGTCCCACTTTTCTCTTCTAAAATAGTTTCTCCCCTGTATCCCTGCCAAGCTCTAAAATCTAATTTCACTTTGGCCATTTGGCATGAGAAGACAGATTTGGCTCTGTGGGCCTCCTGGCAAGAGGTAACACACACCATTTCTAAAGAAAGGGGACAGGCTATCAATCCATGGAGGGAAAGTTATTACCTTGTGACACACGAAGGAAACAATCATAATATTAGCATTTATGAGGTGCAACAGAGGAATTTACTTCTTTCACAGCAGACGTGGAACCTTCTTTCACGATCAATGAGAATTTGTGATCAATGCAGCAGCTTTTATCACTCTGACAAAAGTTTCATATTCATTTAAATACTTTAGTTTGCCTCTGGCTATTCACTTAAATTGCCAGCGTGGCCTGCAGTTACAAATCTTAACACTGACAGTTAACTTTGCAGAGAGAATCAATGATCTCCAAACTATATGCTTTGTGTAAATCTCTTTAATACAGATTTTTTTGACTGGAAGCATTAATGGTGGAGGTCGACCCTCAGTCAATATTATTTCGATGGCAATCATTATTATGACAACAATCTTTCCATTGGGAGCATTTCAAGTTGCTATACATCAATACAACTGTTATAGCCCATATTTTAATAATATATATGCATTAAGTCCATAGTAACTACATTAATTGCAAAAAAGTGCAATAAACTACAAAAAAAAATTGAAAATCATTTTTGTTTTTGTTTTTTTACATATATTTCTACTTGGAGAAATTTAAGAGGTTTATCCCTCAAAGCTTTAAATGCAAAAAATAGTTTACAACAACAGGGGATTTATTTTGAGTGTCTTCATAGTTTTATTTTGGAGATACACCAATTTTTATATACTGCAGGAAAAACAAAAAAACAATCCTATGATGCAAATTTGCAAAGAAAACAGCAGGTGTATCAAAATAAACTATTTCCAGCAGTGCAATTCGAGTTCTAAGCATCCCAGCAACTATTCAGAAAAGTCAAACATGACTTATAAAAACACCAGTACAGGTTTTTAAGGCCTACAAGTAAAAAACTACATTTTTCGCGAAGATGACGTCACTTCCGGTTTCTGGCAGGAAATGGCGGACATTCGATAGTTCGCGCTGACGTCTGTTTCAATGTGGGAAGTGTTACGAACAGCTGATCGGATCGGCAAAGCGTGTTTCTGGAATATTATGTTTTTGTTCCTGCTAGTGCGTTTTATGCAATTTTTGCAAAGCTTTATGTGGAAGGAAACCGTGACTTAGGACAAGCTGATGGCATAAGATGTAAGTACAACTCCTCCGGTTTCATATGCAAAAAAAATTATTGCGCTAGCTTACGCGGTTCCGGTTCTACAGGGATTTAAAAATAGTTACGCAAAACGGAGCGTGCTGCTCTGACCGGCTTTAAAGGGTTAACAATAACAATGTATTGAATAATGACTTTAAAAAATAATATAAAATAGTGTGCAAATACTGATAACAGTGCAAATGTTTGCAATATAAGAAATAAATGAAAAATGTAAACATTTATGTTTAGTGAACTTTGCAGTGTTGCTCTGTGGCGCAGCTACGACACCGTAGCAAAGTTTACACACTATGTCTACTTGATCCACGTCTGACTCCGCGAACCCATAATGTTTCCACACCACTGAAGTTTTTTTTACCTCTCTTTTCAACCAAAGGCAGTCACTCTCCTCTCCAAATAACTTCTGCTTAGCTTTCCGAGCTTCCCTCGGGTCCTCTTAATTGTTGTGACACGTGTTCGAAACGAGAGGTGCGCTCGATTTGCCACATGGAGCAGCGCAAGAGTAAAGCACGAGGGAGGGGCTAATAATCGGCTCAGTCACTTTTAATGATCGTTGAAAGCCCAGATCGTAATCATGATTAAAATTCGATTAATTGAGCAGCCCTACTACCTACCAAAGAATCTTGCAGACCATGGGAATAAGTATTCCCTGATGGCTGTGGACAATGGACCCTGCCACACAGCAAAAACTATTCATTAGTGGTTTGAGAACCACAACAAGAACTTTGAGGTGTTGACTTGGCCCCCAAATTCCCCAGATCTCAATCCAATCGAGCATCTGTGGGATGTGCTGGACAAACAAGTCTCATTCATGGAGGCCCCACCTCACAACTTAAAGGATCTATTGCTAAACTCTTGGTGCCTAGCATACAGCAACGTGTTACGGCTGTTTTGGCCGCAAAAAGGTGGACCAACACACTATTGAACCACATTATTGAGGGATGATTATGTTATCTGGGTAAAACAGGTGTCTTAAAACAAAAAAATCAAAAGAAAAAAAAAAAAATGGTACAGACGCAAAATATGTAGACTTGTAAAAAAAAAAAAAAAAAAAATCAATTTGGCTAATCCTCCTGTCTCAATCATCTTTCATTGTTTCCCAGTGACACAGCTTGACTACTAACATCTTGATGACTACATTACCCATCTGGTCCCTGTCTTTGTCAGCGACATCAGCGACACTCATTTTTCACAGCTGTCCCTCTTTATTATACAAATAACTGGCCATGTCGTAATTGCTTAATCTAAATGGCTGTATTAAACTATGATTGATGAACAGAATTTACCTGATGTGATATTCTTTTATCAGTTCTTCCACCCAAGCTAATCACTCTACGTATTCCATTAGCTTGCTTTAAAAACTGCCTCTAGCTTATTGAATTGCTAATGCATTGCAGTACATCCAATTAATATTCAGAACAGCTCCTCAATGACTGCATTACTCCACGCAGAGCTGAAATTTCAATCTAAATGAAACTACAGTGAATAAATGCCTATTGAATCTCTGCAACAGTCTGCTACTTTTATTGACAAACAATATGAGTAGTAATTAAATTATACAGTGAACAGTGTGACAGAAAAAAAATTATACTGAGGCAAAATTTACATTTCAACCCATACACACATAAAGGTACTGTCAGTTTTTTCTTTTTTGAGCATGAAGAGAGAAAAATTGTCTCCCAATACACTGAAGCATTCTCATAAACAAAAGATTTAAATGATTAAAAGTACTTGGGAGCTGGTGCTGGTCTGTGGAAGCTGCCATGTTGCCTAGCCATCTTGAATACATCAGCTTAGATGGACATTGCCGCCAAATCCCAATTTTTTGTACAGTATGTGGAATTACCCATGAAACACATTTACAGAGAAAAGCTGCACTTTAACATAAATGTGTCTCTAATGTTTAAATCAGCTTAAGACCAGCTTTTGTACACTATGTAAAAGCTATGTGAGGTTGATTCTGAAGTCAGGACATATGCAAAAAGTCATGTACAGAGAAAGGCATTCACCCCCCACTTTCAATTTTCACAGAGCTGTCATGTAATCACAGCTGAAAAAACATACGACAGAGGATGGGATCACTAGGATCTGGCTGCCTGCAGGGCAACTACAGCAACACAAGCAAATATAGAGAAAGTCCTGTTTCTTCACTCTCGGCACTGCCCATGACAATAACGGTCAGAAGTTACAGCCGCTGATATGAACCAGTATTTTAGTCTTTATAGTCTGAAAAGAAATGCCTATAAAGTGTGAGTGAGCTTGCCTCTTCCTTTTTCTGAAAATCCATGCAAGCGCTCGTTTGCCAGGTTTACGTCTTATAGACCAATTTAGCAAAGCCGCTAGCATCTCAGAACAATGTTCCCGGAAAACAAGATTATATGCTTTTAGCAATTTAACTTGATTGCATAACTCTTGGTTGTCAAACTTTGTGTGCCATAACATGCGTTTAGGTCCCACTTAGAGAAATACTGTGTTACTAATAGCTGCTAAATCCCTTCAGACCTGACAGGATGATAGAACACCCTTGAAGGCAGTGCTGTAGCCATAACCTTGCACATCAATCCCAGTACAGAGTAAATATCAATCATGTGTAAGTTTACATGTGCACACCAGTCCTATGGTAAAATTACGATTCTGTTAACATGTCTTTGAATAATAGCTGGGGGAAATAATTTGAAAAGTGCATGCTGAAAAATTCAAAAGGCAAACTTTTAAAGTTCTTCTGCACTGCATGCTTCAAAGTTTGCTTTTATTGGCAGTCTTTCTAAACTTTGCCAAAGGCAAATAAAATGTGTGAGTCTCAAAGGCCCAGGAGTAAGAAAGAGATGTTAGCTTGAATCCAACAGATTTAACACTTGGGCAGGTTGCACAGCAAGAACACATCTAAAGTGTTGAAAACAAGGTTAAGCAGGCTTTTACAAAATGTCAAAATGCCCTCATGTTGAAAGTCTGAATGTGTTAAAATCTCTACAAATTTCAAGTAGTGTAGTGCAGTGTTTTTTGATTAATACCACCTTATATAGTCATACAATGAAATGCTGCTCAGGTACACTCAAAGGTATGTTTTAGTTTATAAGCAGTAAGACTCCAAGAAAAATTCAATGCTGGTATTTGATAGGAAGGGATTTTGAGAACAGTGATTATTTTATCTTTTTCTACTTTACGTTTGGTATGAACTTGTCAGTCCAGAGTACAGTTTCCCCATCTTTAAAACACAAACCAGAGAAAGAGGACAAACAGCTGAAACCTCAGCCTACGTAAAAAGCCATGTGAGACAAGCTTGACTAAACAGTGAAACAATAGGTGGCCAGACTAAAGCCTTCAAACAGATCAAGTTAAATGTCTTTGGGTAGATTAGAGGATAATAAATCTGAAATATAGATGCCATAACAACACGTGCAGTAACTAGATATGTATTCAATAGTCAGGGGCTTCCTTAGTTTAAAGCAATTTTCATGGCAGATGAGTTTTCAATGTTAATTCTAATAATTTGAATGTTACTTTGTGAGTATATTTTATCCGACCCTGTAAACATGATCAATAAATCTAACCACACAGCTTGTTGTAATAATTAGAGAAATAAGCTGTCAACTGGAGAGTTGGCATTTGAAGTCCCTTAACTGTGAGTATAAAAACAAGTCACGCGTAGAGCTGAGGTTTTCTAGCTGACCCTGTACTTTGGCTTTTCAGAGTTTCCAGCAGAAATGTTGGAGCCATGCAATGAGGTGGTCATACTGTGTGGCACAGATGGAATAACAGAACGAACACTGTCCAGTTCCCGCTACTTCAGCTGATGGTGATAGTGCAGCAAGGCGACAGTTTATAAGATGAGTTTACTTTCCAATGCCAACATAAAATGAAAACATGACTGTTAATGAATATGAATGTTGAATAAAAAGTTTTTGCTTGGGGTAATTGGTGAATATTGGCAGACCAAAAATAAGATTCACTATATTTAAAATAGCATTAATTATACGCCAGATTATTTTTTTTCTTACATTTTTATTCTACATTTCCGAGCTGTTTTTATGTCTGCAAAATGGTTCACAGGGACAATAAGCTAATGACACATTCCTTGATATTACCAAAAAACTCATATTGCCAGTACTTAGGTGGATCAGCTTGCTTACTGATGGATTTATTAATCACTTTCAGGTGCAAAAATTAGCATGTAATACAAACAGAAACGCAGAGTAGCCAAAATAACATTATCTTTGTGGGTATACCCTACTGCCTCTTTATGCATTAGCATAACTTACTCTTTCCATTAAAAAGACGCATAAAAGGTCACGCGTCAGTCTTTAAACTGCTTTGATTCCACCTACTCTTTGATTTTACATCGTGGCAGCCAAACATTTGACAGCAACCTATTTACTGGTTAAGATGTGGACAAATCAATGTATCTGGGAAAAAATGTGACTTGTTAAGGGTAAACTAATAACAGTGTGGCTCATGGAAATGAAACAAGTTTATTTATGATATCTAAAAAAAAAAACGTGATTAGTAGTTTCATTGTGTCTGCACATGATCCAGGTTTGAAATCCTGAGTGACTCATGCTATTCAGTTGGTTTCATATTCATCAAGGTTTAGCACCTAATATGTTCATTTTTTACTTGTGTGTACTAAACTATTCTACTACAGAATATCTAAGAAAAGACATGTTTGATTGTGAAACGGTTAAGAGATCAAGTAACACTTTCTGCAGACAAAGAAAAGTGGGGAGCAGACTAAGAACCCAAAACAAGCATTGAAGCAATGAGATACAAGTCTTCACTTCTGGCCAAACTGGCCACTTCTAAACTGATGTAGAGATTGATTCAGAAATTGGACTGAATTTGCAAGTAGAACTTAGAGGATATTAATGAGCACCAGTATCTGGACAGAGCAAAGTTAAGATCACTAGATAATAATTATTTAAGTTTTTCATTGATGAAAGGGAATGTGATTCAGTGTGTGGGAAAATCTGTTTAAGATCTTGGCAACCTTGACTAAGAACTGCGGAGAGTCGTGGCAGGCCGTGAGGAATGATGACCTGTTCTCATGCAATGGCACATTCCTGCCATAACTAAGCTGGAACAGGCCTGGGATAACTATAGCAGGCAGCTTGGAGTAACAGCTTAGTGGAATTTATGGGAACCTACCACCCACTCCTCTTTGACCAGCCCAGTCCATCTAAATGAATCAAAGTGTCACTGGGACTCAAAGGTTCAAAAGCCAATCTGACGTCATTTCAAGGTGAGGAAGAAAGATTTCACAACACGTGGCAAGTTTACTTGGAATGCCAATTAATGGACTGATTTATTAGCTGAGAGATTACTATGTTTTGTGCTTTATTACTGTATGAATTTAACTCCGGTAGACAATTTCAAGATCCCAATAACTACTAAAAAAAAAAAAAAAAAAAAAAACCCAAACCCCCAAAAAACAAGCAAAAAAAGACAATAATGAGTGACTCAAAAGAAAAAGAAAAAAAAGGTTTGGGATTTGGTTATCCCTTTGTTATCAGTTTTTACAGATTATTGATAATGATGACATAAACTCGACAATGAAATTGTTTGACAAAAAATTTGATCCCACTGTACAATGGACAATACTGTTATAATGTTTTAATATAAATGTGAAACAGCTTTTAACTTTGAGTATGTGATTTATTTCTTACTCAAATGTGCAAACAAATGGAGTTAAAACACTGTGTGGTAGAATTATATCTTCATTTTCAAGTTTACTTTACATTCTTAATATTGACCCTCAAAGACTTTCATACTCACTTAATAATAGATAAAGAAATGGAGTAGAGAGCTGACCCACAGATCATTTAATATTAATGTTTCAGACATCTGTGAATCCCTTTGTGAAATTCATTCGTGCTCACTTTGTTCACTGATGGGAACTCCAACAGCTGCCTGCTTCCAAGGTCTACTTAGTGAGGTAGAGTGAGGGACTGAAAGAGAGGCAGGGAGGAGTGTGATGGGAATAAATGTTCTAGAGGCCTATTAATTTATTGATCTCTGTTGACCTCGACTCCAGTGACATGGTGGACTTAAAGGACAGAATAGCTTTAGCTCCTTCGCCTCTGCTTCCTCAATACATTTCCTGGAAGTTAGATCATTTGGTGGCTTAATGGATTTAAACCTTATGAAGGAAGACCTAATGGGAAAACTTGACATTGTTTACTTTGAAAGATGGTGGAAGGGCACTTTAGTGAATATTGTTGAGTGGTAAGTCCAGAGTAAAAAAAAGTGCAGAATACATTCTAATCCATTTATCAAGAAACCTCAGTGCGGAAATGCAACAATCAATAAGGTGAGCAACTTGAGAGCTTCAGCCACTGGATCTATACATGTGTACTCCAAGCCAATGTAGATTTACTTTCAGAGAGCTCAGAAACTCCTCAGGGACTCAAAACGACACTTGGCCTCTGTTCACTACAGGATAATCGAACATTCAAAAGTGTTAGCATGAACCCAAATCTTTTTTTTTTTTCAGGTCAGCACTGATACCAGTCATGTCTTCAGATGGAGATACTGTATGCAATTTCATAAGCATTATGCAACAGACAGAGCTAAAATTAATCGCACATAGTTAATTGACTTTCCAACTAAAAACGGGATCTAACTTCTTTTAATTTGTAGCTGTCTTATTTATATATTTGCTTGATTTGGGTTTACAATTTGTTTCTTAAAGCTTTAATGTCTTCTTAATTAACTAATTTTTAACTGCTGCCAGGATAGGCATAAAAACAAAATACCTAACCTCTGCATAGCAGGTCTTGTTGTGGGAAAACTAAAGAATTTCAAAGATTACATCTATGGAGGGTTTGTATCGAGATGCCATTACAAAATCTGTATTTTAATTCACCTGTGTTCACAGCTTCTGAGACCATACTTTATACTTGTGTATACTTGTTTTCATTTCTTTAAACTTTTAAACTTTAAAAAGTTGAACATTTTTATATTTTTCATGCCCAGTTCCTACTACTAAGCACGCTTTATTAATTGGAAATTAACATTATCTCCAGCAGCTCTGCTAACGCTCAGAGAATAACGAATCTGTAGAACCCCAGATAAATCATGTTAGCGTGCAATTCCCAGTTAACTCCTCTGCTTTAGCTAGACTAGACTTTAGCTAGACTCTTTGGGGAACTAACAAAACTTCACAAGGAATATTATAGCTATAGCTTTTTTTAAATTGTACTTGTGGCACACACAAACCTCTTGGAGATGTGAAATTGAGGCAAGTAAGCCAGCAGGATGGAGTCAAAGTCAGATTGAGGGTGTTGCAGTTGATTTTTCACTAAATGTTGAAGTTCTGAATCTACAAGAGTATACCTTGTACCTGACTATTTTCAAAGGAATGTTGTTATTTTTTTTTTAATTTGTTGTATTACTTAACACTGTCCTATGAATTGTTCAAGCATAAAAAAGGCATTTATCTCAATAAATGAACCAGTGTTGTGTCTACACATAAGAGACAACTGAGTAAAGAACCAGTTGTCTCCTTAGGCGCCTTATTACTAGCAGCCTGTTGCAAAAAACACATTTACCCCCCCATCTTTAGTTGAATGCATTAAAAATATAAAAGATAAATTTGTTTGACAGAAATAGCACCGACAAGGTGATCCTTGTTGAGCTATTAGCCAAAAATGTTGAATTGTGTGGAGTGTGTCCTTAAAAATATGAACAAAAAGAAGTGAGAGGCCTAAAAAGCCATTTACAGCAGATGCAGACCTAACACAGACCTGAGAGATACATCTCATTCTATAGTGTATTTCCATGCATGTTTGCGCATCTTTCAATAAATCACTGCTTCTATTTTTCCCAGCAAAATGACCAAGTGGTGATTCAGACATGCATAAATGCATAATTCCTATCTCTACTATAAAGTTGCAATATCCAGCAGACTTATCTGTTGCTACATATTCATGGATAATCATTATCGTACACAACCCCCCATTTTCCTCAAAAACTACTAATGAAGTTCCCCACAGGAAGTCCAGTGTGTGTCCCTCATTTAGATACTTCAATCAGATTAATGGCCACATTATCAGCGAATCAGCGTTTAGAAGACAATTATGTAAAATCCAAGCCTCTCAACTTTCCCCTCCCTAAAGATTCTCTGATCCTCTGTAAGACTAGATGATTTGGGATCTACTGATGAGATCCTGAGTCGTGACTAGCCTAGACAGAGACAAAGGACTGTCAAGACATTTCAAAATGCACACTAATCTTCTACCAAAAAAAAAAAAAAAAAAAAATCTAAATTCAAAACAAATGTAGAATTTTGCTAAGGCATCCATTAAGACCAGGCACTATGACATTTTAGATTCATTTACTATAACAGCTGAAGAAAAACTACCCTGATTTTCTAAAATCTGCCACCATTAAACAATGAAACACTCTGTTTAAAAAATAAAGGTGCAAAGAGAAAACTGAACTGCTGTTGCAGTTAACGGAAGAATTTATGTTTGTAAGACACACCAGACAATTTGTATCAAATCACAAAGCTCAGAAACAAAGGACATGGAAAAATATATATGGCTAATGTGGAAATCCAAAACAGAAATAACAAGTAAGAGCCTTATTATGACAACACAACAATAGTCCAAGTTGTCAAAGTAGAGATGGCAATAGGTACCAAAGAACAAAAACACAATGTCCAAAAATAGCTGCCAGAGCTTTGTTGATGATGTGAAGCTACAATTTTGAAATACCAACACTCATGAAGTCATGAAGTCAGGAAGGATGAAATCACTTCCCAGAAAAAGGAAAATGAGCCAATGCTGAAAGGAATGGCTGTATATCAATTGAATAACTTGGACACAGCTTGAATTAAACGCCAAGGGAGACAATCTTTAACACATAGGTCAACTACTAATAAAAATTTTCCAAAACTTCTTGAACTTGAAAACTTCCTCACCGTCACACTCAAAATAACATTGATTTTCAGTGTAGCCCTGGGAATCGGTGGGAAAAAAAAGAAATATGCCCGGACATGTTCTTGACCTCTTCCCTTGGTCATGTGTACAATCACAGTGTGATGCATGCCGGGCCTCTCAGTAAGACTTGGGATGGGCGTGTTTCACTCAAATACAGCTGTGTTGTGGATAGACTTACACTAAGCTACACATAAACACACCCATACTCATAGGAGCCGAGTTACCAGGGTCAGAATGTTACACAGTTTGAAAAATTTGTGTTTTATGTGGCACTTCTGTGTCAGCATGAGAATACTGGCCACAGAAGAGAAGTTTTATGGTGGGGCCACACACACAAAGACACTATTAAACATCAGCCCAGGCACTGAGCGCAAAAACTGAAGCACACAATATGGCGTACCTGTTTGAGCACGTCTAACCCCACTTATAATGAACCACGTTTGCTCGAGATCAGGGATGTCAAACCCATTGGATATTGTGGGCTACACACGGTCTACTTTGATCTTAAGTGGGTCGGACCAGTGAAACTCCCCTTTCTGTCAGGGTAAGGAAGTTTAACTACACATTTAATCCGTGAGATATCCTAATATAAGCAAAAGAGTTACAGTTTCAACATTATGTCTCAGTTTTTGAACATGATAAAGAAATGCTGTTGTAGTAAATGAAAGAAATCTGTTAGCACGACTACAGAGAAAAGTCCTGGCATGCTTTTGCCCAGACTGTCCTTCAACTGTAAAACAGGTTTTGTTTTTATTTTCCCAAAGCCACCCGGTGGGCTGGATTGGTGTCTGTTTCAGGCCAATTCTGGCCCTGAGGCCTTATGTTTGACCCCCCTGCTCTAGATACAGTGTTGAGTCAGAGCTATCAGAAAGATTATTACATCAATACAACTCTCTCCAGGTGGGCTGGAGATGCTAATTCTAAGTCAATAAGGAATTCTTACCAGACTTGGTGATATTTAAGCTCTACTCTTGCTACTTTGATCTGCTACAATTTATTTGTACAGCCCAACATAATGCATGTATAAATGGTATTTACTTGCCAGGATCAGCAATATTTTCCAACCCCCCAAAATGGACACTTCAGTAGAAGAGTACAGAGTGTCCAAGAAAAAAGACTAAAACAAACTGAAAACGCAGTTCCAATATAATCAATAATGGAGTCCAGCAGATGACAGTAAGTAAAAAAAAACAACAACTTAAGACTTAGCTTACCTGCCCAGCTATGTGGCTCCGCGTGGGCTGAAGTATTCTGAGGCTGACAAAAGCAGTGGTGTTTCAGAAAAAGGCAAAGGTCGTCTGGAAGCAATTTTCCTGCACAAAGGAAAAGCAAGAGAAAAGAAGACAGGTGTCAGCTTAATGTCATCATCACGCAGCCCAGTAAGCTCCTTTGACAAGTCAGATCCTGTATATAGGCTCGTGAAATTGATTTCTGTTTCAAAATGACAAAAAACTAAGGGGAAAAAAAACACAAGTTGAGAACAAAAACTTTATTTTGATAAAGTCTGAGTTCCACTAGAAAGAAACGACAATTGTGCAGTTTGAAAAGTTTGGAAATCAAGAGTTCACAGATAATTTTTTCTCTTCAAGAGACCGGTACGGCGCTGAGCGACGGCACGGTTAATAATGCTGGGGGAGGGAACGCGGAGCGCGAGCTGCTTCATCATCTTAACTACAGATAAAACTAACCTAAAAAATCTCTTAAGAGGAGGCAGGACTCTCGCCGCTATCCTGCTTTTTCACTAAAAGCACCAACACACAGTCTAAGGCAAGAAATAAAGAAGTGCTCTACTCAACAAGGGCAAATATAATTAATAACAGCAATAGTAGGAGCAATCAGACATAGTAATAAAATATCTTCTTTGTGCTTTGTGGTCAGTGCCTGTCCACAAAGCACCAAGCTTGGAATGAGGCTGGCAAAACACCGCTCCCTCTTGGTGTGTCATAATCTCCATACGCATTCATATCAACCAGTCACAAACCTCAGCTCGCATTAATTATGCCAACAGACTAAGCCAATCCAAACCCCTTCTCCACAACACATCACATCCTGATTTCTCTTTAAAAGCCATGACTCAACAGAAATTAGACATGAACCACTCCCCTGCCCTAAAGTCATCCCTGTAGGCATGGCATTCTGGATTTGCCCACTTATAATGTAGTCTGCTCAGGCAAGAAACCAAGCTATATAAGGAATTGTTAGGGCAGACCTCTGCTAGTGGCTCTAAACTGTTAGAGTTGGGGGCTGGGGAGTCTACACTGAAAGGTTTTTTTTTTGTTTGTTTTGTTTTAAGAGGGTCAACTTGCTAAACATGACTAGGCCCTTAATGTATAATCCAACACTAATATTGGCAAAGGGTGGGGGAGGTCGGCAGGTGTGAGTACTGGGAATGTGTCAATATTGGGGAGTACCCACAAGTATTTGGTGAACATTTATACTAGGAATGAAGCCACTTTTTTTTAATAGTCATTACTCTTTGCAGTATTTTTAAATTGTAAGGTATGAGAGGGACAATGAAGGAGAAACTGAGTCTGAGATGCCACAAGTCTCAATAAGCGTGACAAGTTGCATAAGAAGTCAGGGGGAAGTGCTCCACATATGAATTTAAAAAGGTCAGTTCTCCCCGGGTTTATGCTCGAACACTTCTTTCCTCTGGCTCTAATCGGCAGGGCACTACAGTGTTTCTACAAGGCAGACAGACACAAGGAGCTGCACAACTCTTTATGGCAGTTAAGCAATGGTAATGAGGCAAGATACAGAGCTGAGCACACTAGGCTACTGCCACTGCAAAGTGTTTTATTGCATCCCAACAGCACTACTGCACCCACTGCTTGTTCTGTGCCTATATTGTAATGGCTCTGCAAACTTTGATGAATTACTAGCGGCTGATTGCGCTATGGACATCTTTCATGTATAACGTTTGGGAAATCGTTACTCTAAGATCAAAACTGAAAGGCTGAATCGACCTGCTGTGTCGAGAGTAGGATTTGTAACAGGTTCTGACATGACAACTCGCATGTTCAGCAGCCCGTTTGATCAAAAGAAATCTCTATGGGAACGAAACATGCCAAACTCAACAGAACCCGAATCAAGGGCTTAGCGTGTTACTACCCCCCATATCACACATGACATTATGGTCTCTGAACAGAAATGCAAAGTTTTAAAGACACATGCATGATAGCTTACAGCAATCCTGTGAACAGGATCACTGCAAAAGTATTTGATTTACAGAGACACGGAGTGTAAAGCTATGAGGGCTGCCATGATGCTAAAATACCGATACGCAGGAAAATACTAAAAAAACATTTTCAGTACCACGGGGAAGATTTTGATCCCACCCTGCAACAACAGAAGTAATGATGAAGTCACATCTCGAAAAAGTCGACTTGCTAATTTTCAATGAATTTGCCTATTTTTCCCAAGTTTGGCTCGTCCCCACTCTTAGGTTTACTGCTAGAAGAATAAACAAGGCTGAAGGGAGTAGGGTTTGGTTTTTTGTAGTATAAGAGGAAACCCCAGTGCTTATTCCTAAACCGCAAGGTGACAGAATTCACAGAATGTACTCACATTTAGAAAAAAGACAACTTTCATTGTGTAAATTGTGGTGGGAAACTTGAGAAACTTCAAAAGGATTTTATCATCATGAGGCTCCTCTGCTCAGCTCGCTGTTTCTGTGAGAAACTCATGCATCCCAAGGTCTGTTATACATAAAAACCCTGCCTTCTTTATCTGTGTTTAACAGGTATTAATTACCCTTCACTTTATGCTGAACAAAGAACCTTGTGTGCATTGTCACCCCTCACAAAACACCTATCCCGGGAAACAGGGTGGACTCAAATATCATACAAATAAAACACCAAAGGACATGTTAAAGCCTTGATTTCAGTTTTAAGGAGTTTAACATTCAAAATAAGGTTCTGTTGTCTTCATGGGATGTGCAGATGTTTGTCCCTTTCTTGCATGTGTTTCCATTAGCTGTATGTCCAGGGTAAATAGGCGAGGAAGTCACAGGACGGGCAGCTGACTGCTATGGTCCACAGAGCATATCTTCAGGCCAAGACCCTGTTCATAAGATAACAACTTTACCATGACCCTCAGAGGAAATATTTGAGCAAAAAGAGGCTCAAATCCAGTCACTGGATAGTGCTAAATGCATTCACCAGGAATAAAAAAACAAAAACAAAACCCCCCCACTCCAACCTCATTCAGCATCAGCCAGCCACTCCGTCTCTCTGGTAAATGGATTATGTCATGACTCAAGCATCTTGTAACCTAAGCAGACTGTGACAAGTGACTGAGTAGATGTAATATGTGTGAAAGAATAACCATGCAATGCTAAACAATGAGCTGGAATGGAGTGCTACCAAGTAGTACATTAACCATGATGTCATTAATGGGCATCTTAGAGCCAGGGCAGAAAAAGCACCAGATCCGATCCAAGAGTCAGGGCCTTGCATTGTATTTAGATGGCATCGGTCACTATATTTAAATGCGATTCTGCAGGAGGACAGAAAGGGAGCCTGACGTCTTCCATGCTGCTTAACAAAATCCTGTTATCACAGGCCTAATGTGAGATGTTTCAATTGTCTTGCTTTCGTAGTATTTATACATTTTTCTCGATCTATGTTCCTTCTAAACTCCCCGGCTTTCTTTTCCCTTTCTCTAAATACAGTGGGCCCACTGTTCAACTCCCAGGGTGGGAAGCTGGCTCTACATCTGACACATCCAAGGACAAAAGGGAAACTCCAGATTGCCGTGGTGAGGGCAGCCACCCGTGGCAGTGCTCAGCAGGATTCCAGTTGTTTATGGTTGGCACTAATTACAGATTGGGAGACTCACCAAGCTCTAGAAACTTCAGTTGGCACAAAGAAAGGAGAAAACGCGCTTTGACAAGAAAAAACACAGGGTAACCATTAAGACTGTCTCCCCTTGCAGCAAGCCAGATAAAACATGGAGTGATGTAAACTCATTAGGATGGCTGAAAGGCATCACTCAGGATCGAATTGAAACTCCAAGGCAAACGTTCCCTTCTGCATGAACGCAATGTTTTTACATTATTGCTACCGTTATGTAAAGAGCATGCACGTGTGAAGTTGAATTCAGACTATAAGGTGTTGCTAATCAGAGCCTGACTGATACTGTGTCAGACGACTTTTGTTATGTGTAGTTATGACTCAATAAAAACATAATATGACAACGCAGTTTAAAAATAATCTTGTTTTGTTGTCAACTTTCTCCCATATCTGCTTTTTAGATTCTCATTTATGGATGCAGATACCAAATAGCCAACTGTGGTTGATATATCAGCCACGCTGATACATACATGAGATTAAGTATCTCATCCAATAGGAGATGAATTCCTCCTTTTTTCAAAGACACCTGTCTTTAAAGAGCTCTCCAAAGCTGTCTTCATCTTTCTCACTAAATATGGTTTTCTGCCCAAAATTCACCAGCGACAATTTGTCTCCTGCACCAACACTTTAACAGCATACAGCATCTTGTTAACTGTGCGAACATATTTTCTTTTCCTTTCAAAGACTTGACTTACAAGCTAATAGCCCATTAGGCCCCAAAAGGTGAGCAAGTTTAAAAATAGCATAAAGTTCAGACATAATGATTTAAAGGTACAGCTTATATTAAGTCAGAATAAAAACTTCAAAGAAAGAAATACAATTGTTGAACATAGCTGTTTGTTTGAGCTGACAAGAAAGGTATCGGGAGTCAGAGAAGGAAATTAGCAAATCAAACGGAGCGCTGAGTAAAATCCAGCAGACAGTCCCTTTGAAATGTACACTGCAGAGGAATGCTTTATCCAAACAGAGTAGCTCACTGCTTTGCAATTAAACACTCAAGTATGTTACACTCCCCTAAGCTTAGTGCTAGTTAGTTTCCCTTGTTTCAAATGAAACTAACAGCTTTTAAATTAAAAAAAAGAAAATGTAAACATAAAACAATCTTAAAAAAAATTTGAAAGTCTTCTTTGTTCTATCCAAATCTTTGATCACATCTATGATGAGCCCTGGAAGGTGAAACATTTGCTTTTAAGTGTTTTCATCCATTCATTTGGATTCTGGAAATTTGTTTGTTGAGCTCTTAATCAAGAAAATTAGTCTGATTTCCAACTAAGCTGGATACTATATGGAAGATGAAGCTTAGTTTTTCATGCACAGACTTAACTTGAGTGAGCTGGCTGGAAATATCTATTGTCAAAGTACACTTGGTAACTAACTTTAGCACTTTTTGAATAAAGTAGTATGAATAAATATGAATGAGTTGGTATGACTGTGTCAGTAAAATAATTCTTGATTTCTAAATGTATTGAAGTCATGTTTATTTTAAATGAGATTTGAATAAAGATTTTGATTTATATCTACTATTAATAACATTATTGCCTAATAACAACTTGTGTCCCACATCATTACTCATCGCAAATGAAACAAACTTTCTCTTATCTCTGATCTCCTATGCTACCATCAGCAGAGACTCTGTCACATGTTGGTGCAGGTGCTCTACTCTTGTATTTGGAGAGAAAAAGATGTGCTGGCAAAAAAAAGAGAAATTTGCAAGCCAGATACGCATGTACGCTCTATTTTTACATCTTTACATCTTATTTCCTCTTCAGCGAAGCGAAGAAAACAAACACTCAACATTTCTAATGAAACTCCTCCTTAATATGCCAAAGAAAACCCGAGGGAGGAACGAACCCTTATGTCTGAGCATCATATTTTTACTTTGATCTCACAATATGCCATCCCAGGACTGAATCCAGACATAAAAAATTAACTGCATAATGGAGCTTGTGCTGCTGTATCCTGTTTGCCAGCCACGTGCTCATTGGCCAGTTTGTGCACAACCTCTGTTCCTGTCAGTCAACAGTCCTCTGGATCATAGCACTCCCAGCTCCTCCTCCTCCTTCTTCTGTTCCTGGCCCAAATCTAGTGGCTGAATGCCAAAACCTGGGCTGGACACCGACCTGCTATCATGATCACCATGAAATTTCACAGGCAACGAGTTAGTTTAAACACAAAATCTGCAAACTTGTTTCTCTCATCCACCACTTATTCTTTCCCAACATTCTCAGACAGACACGTCACACTCGTCTCATCCCCTGCAGACATTTTGCCAGGGGTCCCCGATGAGCTGCTAGCCTGATATAGCTGTGGTATGGGCTGGGGTGTGGGCCAGAGTCTGAAGGAATGGGAGTGTTTGTTTTCTTCCCATTCAATCTTCATGCGATCAAGATCATGTCGCGCACCATGATCTTCATCAAGCCCTTGCACCACCAGGAAGGAGTTACAGAGATATGACATGCACTGTTATTGCTAATGAGATCACAGTGTGGATAGGCTGTGTGTGTGCGTGTGTGTGTGTACTCAGTGTGACAGAGAATGAAGCGGGGGGGCTTCGATGAGTTAAAAATGTAATTTGAGATGTTCCCTCGCTCTGCTGGGCAACTTAAAAAAGGGGTGAGTCTGCAAATTTAATTTGAGCAGCACCAACAGGATTATTTGTGGGAAAGAGTCTTGCTATGTCAGGCAAGGTCAGGCAGGAGATGTTTGTTTACAAGTGGGGAGGTGGTGAATGCTGGGAGACTTTTTTGTGAATGTTGTGTAACGTCGACGAAATGCCAGGTGACAGAATAAGGTACGATTGCTCTTCTCACTGTAAAGTGCACAGCTTTTGAAATGCTCTTCTGTTCAGTCCAAATGTAGATTTAACTCACAGGACTAAGGAAGGACAAAAGATGAATCATTTATGGGCCAAAGCCAACTTTTACTACCGAGCTTGACCTTAATTTGAAAATTTCTACTTCTCAGACCTGTGAGCGAGCGGTCACTCGCCACTTTACGAGGTTTACAGAGCCAAAAACAGTACCATCCACTGCAAAGGTCCTGCTATAAATCCAATGCTGCTTCAACTCTATGATGATGATTCTTCTAGATGTGGTTTGTGGTGCTTATTTCACATTTACTGCACTGCGGTATAATACATGCAGGATGTTAGGGTTGTGCTGATGGACGATGATGCCGTTGATCAATGATGGTCAAAGTGCGCAGTAACAGCTCGCCAGTCAAGGCGATGTTTAGCTCATCTCCACACTGATGCATTAAACAGACATTATCATTATTATGACAATCATAATAAATTGTGCCTTCCTTTTATCTCGCTTCTGAACTTGCGCACCCACACACCCCTAAATATATCTGTGCTGCATCAGAAGTTCACGTCGCAGACTTCAGGACACTTTGAAATTAATGTTTTGTGTAGAGCGGCTATACTGATTGATGGACAACATTAAATGACAGAAAACAGAAGGATATTTTTGACTGATGCGACTGTGCTCCTTGATCACATCTCCTTATTTTTGCCCCCATCCACTGTGAAAAACTCCAAGAACAGCAGAAGAGAGACAAGTAAGTAATCTTACACATTTAACAACGTGTCCACTTGTGTTCACGAATTACAATAAAGGTAATTAATTCAAGGCTGTATGTCTTTCATTTGTTTTTCCTCCTGCCCACAGAATCATTTATGCCACTATAAGTGCAAACATCAATGCCAACAAGCTATATGATCACTACATGTAAAAACAGCAGCGGGATGCCAAATAATGAAAATCTTTTTTTTTTTAATCTTTTATCAAAACCACTGAACAGATCGTTTTTATTGTTTTGGTTCTGTGGTTTCATGTTGTTGTTATTTTATTTCTGTTTTATGATGTAACTAAAGTGCTTTATATTTCATATACTCCTAATAAGGCGGCTGTGTCTGTTTATCCACCTTCACTCTACGATTTCATGTGATAGCAAATGTGATTTTCATGTTACTGAAATCTCACCAATACTGTAATATTGGGCATATTAACTGCCCAGCTATAAATTTTACTACACCGTCCACACCCAAATGGGTCTCTATTTTTGCCAGTAATTTATGTGCCAACTCTACACTATTCACTTTATGATGTGAAAATTGGGTTCGCTGACATTAAGTCTCCTTGATGGTCTATGCTGAACAAAATAGTAATAAAACAGTGATTAGATTGTAGAAACGCGACACTGCCAGCATACATTTCAGTCACCCGCTACAGTTCAAGACAGCACTTAACACAATGTTCCCAAAGCCCAAATCAGCTAAAGCCGAAGCAACTGAAGACAAATATTGAAGTCAGTCGGGTTCATTAGTGAATTAGAACAAGATTAGAAACAGCCCATCTGACTGTAAGAGCAAAAGATAAAAAACAGACAATTTCTACATTTCACATTTGAATGGGAACAATTGAGTCATGATGACCTAGTTAAGCATTTAGAACGCTGAAAGAAGGTTTAATGCATTTGCAATGTTAGAAAAAGAAACCATTACATAGCGTGGATTTGTAAAGAACCACGCTCATAGCCCCAGTTCGTCTCATCTGTCATTTATGAGACTAAATAATAGGAAGCACCTTAAAGCAACTATGAAACTCAGCAAAACCCTGCATCAAAAAGCATCGTTTATAAGACTTTTCTTTCTACAGGCAAAGCTGTATCACTGACAGCCTTTTTGATATCCAACAAAACCAACTGCAGTTCACCCTGAAAAGTTAACTTTCAGGTTCACTGCTATGGTAAACAAGTCCAAGAGCCTCGAGTTATGTCTGAGAGATCTTAGCACGACGTGGAGCAAGTTATTTTGAGATGCAAGGTGAGTCCACAAGAGTTACTGAGGTTAAAGGCTGGCCAAAAGTGCTCTCAACACATTCCAGCAGGCCAGAATTGTTTTGGCATCGCTGCAGCTACAACCCCTCACCGAGGCTTTGTCCTAACTCAAACAAATACTTGTGCAGATACATCACCGCAGATTGATGCCCGAAGAGGAGATTATCCTGCCATATATGGAGTTCAATACAGCTCATGTAACACTTCCTTTAAATCTACACAACTTGGAGCTATTCTCCAAAATTCAACATGAAAAAAAAAACATTTAAAAAAAGGAAAACTACAGACATGGAGACAGAGAGAGCATTTTCCCCCTCCTCTTAGACAGGTTTTGTCAGAGGGCTTTCTGTTTCCCTGTTCGGTAACGCTGGTCCAGTGTAAAACTCTGTCAGAGCAAATCCCCTAAAGCAGTCACTAGGCCAGCCTGATGCCAACACTGTCCTAGATCAAAAGCCGGCGCTGAGAAACACTGGTGATGCAGGGGATATTGTTCACCTGCTCCAGAGATGTATGATGACTGTGCCGAGAATGTGTGCAGGTGTACAGCACGCACATGAGCAGGGCGACCTCAGATGTATGAGCACGTCTGTATAGTTAGGAACGTCAGGTTTACATTTAAAACATCTTTACTTCAGTTATTGGCATTACCCCTTATTACCCTTCCTATTATAGGTAGGTGACAGAAAGAGGAAAATGATATATTTGCAGTAGGGCTGGGCCATATTATACCGTTCACGGTAATACCGGTATAATGTTAGGCAACGATAGGAAAATGAAATATCGCGATAGAATGGGAGTAAAACGCGCATGCGCAGTGCCTTTGTTTTCATACGCACATGGCCGATTGTTGAGTGAAACAGATGAACCAGAATTGGTTTGTAAAAATGGTGCAACTTCCGTGATGTGGAACTGGTTTGGTGTTTGTCCGTCAGATACACAACAAAGCACATTTTTTTGCAGAACATGCAAGCGGCCGTTGTTATTGTCATATTTGTCGGACTAAGATGCTCTTAAATCTGGGAGTAATCTGGGTCCTAAACTCCGTATGCTTCAGGTCAAACAACACTGCAGCATCACTTAGAGTTAAAAACTGTCTAAATTCTTTCATCTTTAATAAAACGATCAGCATTGCTGCTTTACCAGGTGTAACTATAAAGTTTAACTTCCAGGCATCCATGAAAACAAAAGTTATTACATTTAACGGAGTTAGAAGTTAGCAGGAAGCTAGCGGAAGTTAGCTCGCTAGTTTCGCTAGTTACCTAAGCATGATATAGCATGTTCTGACTGAGAGATTTCTGAAAAAATTCAAACGTACAGCTCTGCTATCACTTCCAACATAAATGAAGACAGGAAACTAAACAGCAGTGACGTTTGTAGGGTTACTGAAGTTGGGCTAGCTGGTATATAATGATGTGCTACGTGATCGCTAGCGACACAGCTATGTTAGCATAACATAAACAGTGAAGCTGGAGGACGAACACTAACACTTTTCCACTTATAAAAGTTAACGTGAAGGTTCTTCATGGTTAGAGACAAATGCAATCGCATGGCAGGATGCTGTAAACGGACCAAACTTCAGTCAGGAGAACAACTGAGATAATCCATCCACAATAGAAGGTTAGTCATTAATATACTGCAACAACATGGGAATAGAGCAGCTGCCAGAAAATTCAACATTAATGAATCAATGGTACAGAAGTGGAGGAAGCAAGAAGAATGAGTTTAATAAAGTTTGATTTATCTGACTGCTTTGTTTCGCTTAATGTGCCTTATAATCCCGTGCACCTTATGGTCCGAAAAATACGTACTGCACACTGCAGTTTAATGTTGCAAAGCACCTCTTTTTAACTTCAGTGGATATTATATATGGTCATGCTCAGGATATGTCAGCCCATTTCTACTGGAAATGCCTTTTGGTTAAACTTTCAGCAAGGAATTTGCATTTGCACTGTTACATTTTTATAAAGCTTTAATGTACATAAAAACCAGCTTCTTGTTTAAGTGAAAATAAATGGAAGGTTGTCTTTTTGCGCTAGTAATGTTGTGGAGTTGTATTTTGTCTCGCATCAATTATATCGTCGGTTATATCGTTATCGCAAATTTTCAAATATATATCGTGATAAATATTTTTGGCCATATCGCCCTGCTCTAATTTGCAGTAACACCAGCAATCTTCTATCTTATAGATCACATTCAAACAAGCCAAATGCCAGACTGCATTTTTGATTTATTGGCACAATAAATATGTGACACAAAGAGATTCAAGGAACTCTAGCGAGGTGAAGAAAAAAAGCCCTTAGTCTATTAGTCTGTGTCCAAAAAAAAAAAAAAAAAAAAAAAAAAAAAAAGTCCTAATCAAGATCTTCGATCAATGATCAAAGAGTACCTGAATATGGCAGAGTGTCTTTTCTTCATCCTGCCACCCCTAATCTTGAATGTCAGTTAAGTGCAACCTGTAGCTCAGTGAGCAAAGAAGAGGAATGATTCGACATCATGAGAACTGGAGGGAGAATAAATTTACATTTCCGGATTTAATCGTCACACAGAGAACCTGAACTGAATTGTGAGATTGCCAAAGCCAGCGCTATAATTCATCTCAGATTTAATCACCAGAAATGCAGAACTGTGGGACCGAGCCTGGAGGCACTCAGCTTCTAAATGAAATTGGAAACCAGATTCGCCCTGATTTTGATCTCCCTCTACATATTGTTAGCTTTTATTTGGCCGTCTTCCGTCCCAGCCTTAGGCAGCAATTTGTGTTAGTTCTCACAGTGAGGGAGGCATAAGGAGCTAAGACAGCAAAGAAGTTTAAAGAATACTTTATTGAGCTTCCTGGTTTGTTTCTCAGCATTTCCTTTATTATTACACTTTAAACAAAAAGTGCATGTGACAGCCCGCACATTTCTCTGACTTAATATAGCCCAGTTAGTATATAACACAAAGATGAACGTGGTCAACCAGTCACCAGTATCAAGACATGGTTGCTGGTCCATATAATCCCATAATCACTGCAGAAATACGTGGTAATTCCAAAGGGTTCCCAAACTTCTTGCCAATGTAAATGGCACTACCCTCCAGCCTAGCGCTATCTGACACACAGGAGTGAATTTAAAATCAAAACGGGTATAGCTTTCAGCCTCCATACTGCTCAATTATCATCCATCCACTTTCCACTAACCACCAAAAGCAATAGCTAATGTAATATTTGACATGACGCACATCAATCAGCTGTTAACTAGACATTAATGAGGCCCTGCATTAGTTTTTACAAGCAGTCGAACCGGTGAAAGGTCTGGAAGACGTCAATAATAAAAGGGGCTTTACGTCACCACTAGCCCTGGTTTTATGGACCCAACAAGACAATGATGATGATGATGATGATGATGACAGGAATAGTCTATCTCACACTCACTAGTGAGATCAAAAGGAGAATATCTGACACCATTAAATCACTGGTGGAGCAGCTTTAGCCCAATAAGCCAGTTTGGGATGTACTAAAAAGCCAAACATTTGCTGCTCTGTGAAGAGGAGACACACTTTTGAATGACACACTTTAGCGAAAGGGCAAAGTTTGACACGGGGCGAGCAGCAGCATTATGTTTTAGGCCAAAGTTATATGGGTCATAACTTAATATAATAGGAAAGTCTACAGTAAACTCTTTGTCTGATTGCTCCTGTCTCATGTTACTCGTCTAATGGATGAATTAAAAAATGCAAGTAATGTGCGTCTGTAAAACAAGCAAACATCGATGTTGGTGAAATCTATTTTATATGCACCACCGCTTTATAATAACACAAGCTCGGCTGATAGCTCGTTAGACTTACATTCTCAAGGTCAGCACTTGAGCTAACAGCTTATCAACAAAGCCACAGCCTTGAATTTCCCAGATAATCACAAATGTTTGCAAAGTCAACATTCTTCTAAAGGTTAAACTAAACATTTCAACAGTGAGTGAATGGGACCTCAAAATAGAAAACAAAGCCAGTGCAGTAAAGATTAGCAACATTAACATTGCGAATTACCGTTTGAATAATAAATCCTGGAGCAGATTTTGCTAGGTATTTGGATTGAGGCCCAACACAGAAACAAATCTTATTAGCTTTTTTAAGGCTTTGTCCCACTGCTTTAATGCACGTTTGAGCACATAAATAACACATGTATGAGGACACCAACTTTCACACAGACCCACACAAATTGGCTGTGGGTGAGACTTGAATGTCCCATTTCTAAATGATCCAACACCCAGGCAGAAGTAGAAGCCTTGTGGCTGACATACGATCCAAATGCTGCTGTGATCTTAATTATCCACAGTGTTCCCAGCACTGACTCAAAAAGTGGTGACACTTGAGCCAACTGGAATGATGACATGTCAGGTCACAGAAATCAGAGAAAAAAACTGAAAAATGTCAGTTGTATTTCTAGCTACTAACACTGAATTACTGAATACATGAAATATCTCTGATTTCATGAATGACAAAAAAAAATAACAATAGTCAACAATAACAATAGTTCTGCCGTTCATCCAGTAAATTCATTTGAACTTCTTCTGACATTTTCCTACCTGGATGACTTGGATGACATTACACTGACTTTTGGTAAGCGCAGTGTTATTGCCTGATAGCTGCAAAATGTACTCAGAAGAAGTCGCGACCTGGAGCTGCCAGCATGAATTACACCGAGACCAGACTTCCCAAACAAAACACAATCGGGCTCCAGCTTTGCCTCGATCATAGACAGAGCTGAAGATTTGGAGATGGCTTCTAGCCCACACTGCACTTTATCAGGATCCAATGACCTTCTAAAATCAGGAGTGTTTTTGCTGTGAAACAGCAACATGGCCAAATGCCTCACAATGTAACAAGGTGAACAAGGACTGTGGCATTTAATAAATAAAAAAATAAAAAAAGAGGTACGTGTGAATTTTAAACAAGTTTGCTACTTATACTGAAATAATACATTTTGACCAAAAAAAAAACAAAGATATGGCTGGCTAAACTTCAGTCCATGCAATCCTGGTAGCAACATGTACTTTCAACTAGTTTTCTTGATTGTGTCCACAACAAACACTACACATGCCCGGTCACAGGAAGCGTGACTGCTTCATGGCTCCATTACTCGACTGTTGCCAGGCTAACTTCACCACAGCTGCCTGTAATGTGTGTTGGACTCCTAAGTTAGCAGCATAGAGAAGAATTACATTAGTTGTTTCAAGTTTGCGTTTTGTTCTTTTCCAGGAATTAGATGAACTACACACATTGTATACTAAAATGTTACCAGTATGAAATCCTGAGAATGTCACTGATTCTCATTCTGATACTGATGTTTTTCCCATAAATTCTGTGTGCTTCAAATCACAAGTTAAGTACAGCCAGGCCTTTATTTGTGAATGCATGGACAACTGAGTGTGGAATATTGAAATAAATGTTAACGACAGTGGTGGGGGTTTCCAGATCCATTGTGTGAGGCTCAACTTTGGTCACAGAGGCACTGTGGGGGCATCCATGTGCCATCCATGTGACCGCAGAGCACAGTCACTGCAAAGCACATGTGGATCTTGTAAGCAGGCTCAGAAATAGTATAACAACTACTCCTTCATGGTGTGCCTGTCTACAAGAAAGTACTAAGCAAAATTACTTATGAGAAAAAAAATATTTACATCCTTATGGTAATCTGTATAAAGATAATCAATGCAGGAAAATAGTCCCAATCACTGATAGACTGTATCATTATTAATACTGATACATGAGTAAATCTTTCACCATTGTAGCTATATTTGCGCTGGACTGCACTAACTGCTCATCATCAATCCAAAGTAACTGTAGTGGCACTGAAGTACAAAATGGCAATAAAGTAAATATTCACATGAACGACAAGGAGTTTAAAGTACTTAAGTCAAAAGCCTACTGCCCCCAATCTCAACGTATATCAGGAATGCAAAGATGAACCTGATAGAGAGTGAAAGACATAAAATATAAACCTCACTTTGACGTAAAATCCAGGTTAAAAGCTGCAGTAATAAGATCTGAATCTGGTACCACTGCTACTTTTATACAACAGGAATGCCTTTGAGCAGCTGTATGTGTGTACATCTCATAACCCCTGGGTCACACCTGTTACCTTGCTAAACCTTTGTCCCAGAGCAAGCTCAGGGGTCAAGGATCAAAGGTCATGGTGTCACATGACACATCCTTGACAGATTTGTTTCGGTCCAGTCATACTTATACCTTCTACCATCTGAGAAATGACCTTTTTTTAGGTTGCTGAATTTTCTGCAAAGCAAACACCTTCATAATAACACCAATTATCAGCATTATTTCTTGTAAACTGAAACAAAAACAAACACAGGTTCTAATGAAATGACAGACTAAGGGTGTGAGAATAACTTTCAATTCATGACGGGTTTTCTGCAGTTAAGCAAGGATGATGCATACTGCAAATCTCTAACACTGACTTAACCATGCAGTCCCACATAACGCACTTCAATAACCTCCAAACAGCAGCACTAAAAGATCAAGTTGCCAGAAAATACTTGAGCTCAATTAAGTCCCACCCACACCGGAGGAAAACGACTTTGTATTGCATAAATGTGCCTCCGTGTCAATTCTGGCTGATAAATGCCTAAAAGCTGCAGCAGAGTGGGATGCACTAACAAAATCGTACAGAACCTCGAGGTAGACAGAGGCAGAAAGAAATGAGCGATCAGCAGGAAGAATAAGAAAGCTGTGGGACTGTAAGCAAGTTATTTTCTTACTGCTCAGACATCTAAATTTTGTGCACACAGCTAATTGAGTTTAAAAATTCCAATCCTAAACCCATATGCTCCAACTGGACACAACATGGGCACTCCCATATTGATTTGCTGTTCGACTTTGTGTTTTCACTTAAATATGAAAAACCTCATTACGGTATAGGTAATATTGCAATTATGCAGCAGTGTATCTCAGGACGTGCTATGAAGTAACACCAGAGTAATGTAGCACCTGTGTAAGTAACAAGTAATGTGTAATAAACTGACTTTTTTCGAATAATATCCAACATTAGGCACCAGGCACTGACATCAATAAAGCTTCATCAATATAGCGACCTCGTCATGAGACTCAGATTAATCCATAACATATTTTACTTTAATGTGTTCAGCGCTGTCACGCTGCTCTGTACCAGAGTAAGGATGTTTAAACACAAAGCTCATTAGCTCAAACTACAGTAATTTATGGAGAGCGAAATCCTGTTTGTATGTTTTCAATTTCATAAAACATTCAAAAAACAACACTGTAAACTTCCTATCCAGAGGGATAATATTACTGACCCCGTGAAATGAACAATCAGGCAGCACATACAGTGTGTGAATGTGTGCGTGAATGGGTGGATGACTGGATATGTAAAGTGCTTTGGGGTCCTTAGGGACTAGTAAAGCGCTATATAAATACAGGCCATTTACCATTTACATAATCTACTGATGAAGATTCTTCAGCCATTCTGAGTCATATTCTTGGTTACACCTGACTAAAGTTTGCACTGTTAAGTTTTCATACAACAACTTTTTTTTTGGAAATCCACAGGCTGTTTTATTTATTGAGAAAAAAAACTGTACCAGGATCCACTTTTTAAAAAAAAACCCCAAACAAATAGTATTTGACAAACAAATAGGAATGACGCCCAGTTCAGGCAAAACTCTGGGTCACTGAACTAACCAGCTAACAAAGACAACTTTCATTCCAGTTCACAACACAAAAAGATTCTGAGACATGTCTCCGAGCCAACGCATCATCCAAGGCATTTACAAAAAGGAGCCCAGTGTAACGTAAAAGGTCATTTAGATCCCATTTATATCATTTACAGTTTGGTAGCATAGATCAGCACCACACCTGACAATCTGTGATGGGCAAACAGCAAGGTCAAAGGCAAAAAAAAAAAAAAAAAAGAAGAAAGAAAATGCTATTATATCTTGCTCCAATCACCTCAGCATATAGCCCTACTGCCAGACTGCACCTCCATCAGTCAAACAGCGAATCATAAAACCTCTTGCAGCTCTGTCAACCAGAGAAAACACTATCTTCTTGTTGCTCACCACAAAGAATGTCAGGTATGTTTGCAACTCTGAGATACTGCAAACAATCCAACAATTTTGTGTTCGCACACTTCAGGACGGGGGATAAGCATCCACAGGGCACTTATCAGAAGGGAAATCTGAGATCGGCAACTTGGCCTCCCTCTCGTCTGCCTCCACCGGGTGAGGTAACAATCCCAGATGCCCACCTTTGTTGACATTGTAATCAAAACAAAAGAAAGAAGCAAGCAAAAACAAGGACCGACAACCTCAATCCCACATGAACGCACAAAGCAGAGCTCGTTTATCAAGAGCTCAGCGTCCGCTTCTGTCAACTTTTGCTGGCAGTGACTCGTAACACTGAAACAGAAGAAAGTTTTACTTTTACAATCAGCGATAAAAAAAAATCAAAACAAAAACACCAGACCAATTAATACTTAATTAGACCAAAGTAAAGGGTATTTTAAGAAATCTGGCAATTCTTGTTTTTCCTCCTCTTTAAAAGTAACGCAGAATCCATGACGATCTTCAAAAACAACGGGACAGACAGTTGACTACAGATAACACGCCTGGCTCGACAGATGGAAGGCAAAAGTATCACTTTTTTAAAAAAAGGGTGCTCGAGCTCAGTTTTTAGGTAGCAATTTAAGGAAGGTTTTCACAACACTAGTGGTGAATTCTGTATTATATTTAAAGCTGTAGATTATAATTTCAGCCTTGTGATTAGGCCATATTAAAGAAACAAAACAGAAAAAAACAAGCTGACACAACAAACAGATGCATTTGAAAAGCAGTCCCAGTGAAATGCAGGACAACAGCATCTATTTTGCAACACAGGTCCCACTGTTGGGTTTGATTTAAATGACTAGTTGAGTGGGATACAGGAGGATCGGATTCTCTTTTCTTTCTTTTGTTTTTTTGGTAAGATGATCATGTGATCATGAAGCCCAGTGTTAACAATCAGTTGAATCTCTGAGTGGGAAGAATGACACACAAACTGGTGAACCGACACCTGTTTATCAGTATTGCAAGGAGGACTCTAGCAACCCACTCACTCCAAACAACCAGGAGGTGATCTTTAAATACATGCAGTTTATGCATTAAAACAGTACAATCTATAGGGGCACTACATGCATGTGACAGAAAGTTGATTTCTTTTTTTAGTTTTGTTGCATATAATCTGCACATAAATGCACGAGTGTTCGGCGGGGAGGAAAGTAACAGTGCTGAGAATAGCGAAACATCCTCTTTCCACTGTGTTTGTTATCCCCATTCAGGGTGGTGACTTCTCTCTCTCTTTCTCCCTCGCTCTCTCTCACACGCACACACACGATCCCATCTCCCACTCCCCACTAAAAGACCCCTGGTGTTCCCTGGACCCCTGTTTGGTCAGCAGTTTAAAGTTAAGCTCTGCCTATCCTGTTCTGTAAACACGGCCAAGCTGTGTTTTGGGGATGGGCTCAATTCCACACCAGGTGTACGCAAAACCACACACGAGTGGCATCTTTTTGTTTGTGCGTTTGTTCTTAAACAAACTGATCTGTAGCCCTCCACTTCAGCCTTCACTCACTCAACTTATGACAGCAGCAGCAGCTATGTTACAAAGTCAGCACGCAGTCACTGATTAGCTCTCAGTTCGCTGAAGCCGAGCACGGCTAGCAAACTTCTCCGCTGGCTTCTCCTCACATCTCTATCCTGCACAAATCTGACATTACAACACGGAACCGCTAGTTTTTGGGGGGTTTTCCCTCCTCAAAGACACGACATACCTTCGCTGACAACCTGGAACTTGGGCAGCCGCAAGAAACTAGCGAGACTTGTGGCTGAGACACTTTCAATTTTGCGAAGGGGGGCGAAAAATGAACCCATAGCTAACTTTTCCATACCTTTTTTGAACGGCGAAGAGCTCCTCGTCGATACTATCACTTCTTGGCAGCCATGAACCCCGCTTCTGACAGCGTCGCCCTCGGCAGGAATAACGACAAAATCTGCCTGTGTTGTGCGACTGTGTGAGTGTGTGCCGCTCAACTCTTGCCAGTGCCCGTGATTTCTCCCACACCGCTCCTCTCTGCGTGGCTCCAGCGACAGCCTCTGCAGTTTTTTCCACCAGCCTGGCGCGGGAGCGAGCGCCCGGGATACTGGGCTGGCCTGAGAAGCGCGTGAACGCGCAGTTTGCAGGAGAGACGCCGAAGTGGGAAAAGTGGCCCTAAGAGATAAACAGGTCCGTGCGCTGTGACAAGGTAGTACAGATGCACACAGAGTAGTGTGTTAGCGACTGGGTAAAGGTTTTATCTGCCCTTGCGGTTTGTGTTTAGCTTAACCCAAATACACATATGTAGTCTTCAGGAAATCTGACTTTACTTTTACCATTTCTATATCGAGTGCGTGCATTTAAAATAAAGGTTATCTGAATACTGAGCGACTTCACTATATGTGAACTGAAAGAGTTATTTTCAGTAAAGCGATAAAAAAAACACCGATGCACTCTGCGAGTCTATTCTCATACATTATTTGAAGTGCTACTGTTGTGACATTTGTACAGCGCCATGTCCTTTCTGTTAATGGCAAACACGGTCATTATCGGTGACGGTAAATTATGACGTTACACTTCAAAGCACAAATTCATTTCCAATACTTCATAATCAAAAACTAATTATTCAAAACCTCATCTGTCTTGGAACGACAGTTTGAAAGGAGGAGGCAAACAGATGGATTCAAAGGCGCCCCGAGTGCATGCGTGCGTGTGTGTATGCACATGTGTGCATATGTCTGTTTGTGTGTAATAGTTATTGAAACGCGTTGAGTGCAGTTATTGAGTCTTTTGTTGACGTCATGCTTCTCTTAAGGGATGGTGACCAATGGAAAAAAAGAAATCCCCTCCTCCTGCTGCCTTCAGGCCCCCACAGCCAACTGAGTGTTAAAAACTAAACAGATATGAAACCACATGTAAGGAAAAATGTGTCATTTTTTTCTAACAGTTTGTACACTTGGCAACCAAGTGTGTGTGTGTGTTTAGGTTAGAGTATCAAACTTTGGTGTGATAGATTACAGATTAAGGGTTTTGGTTTGTGCCTAACAGAAAGGAAATAGGGTTTTGACAGGGGGTAACATCTGTGGCTTCGGTTTCACCTTGGAGGAAAAACGGTCAATTAACATAACACATAAATAATATCCTGGGTGGCAGCAACCTTGGTTTAATAGTACAGATCACATATTCTACCAGAGAATTTGGGAATAAGAGGAGAACCTGAAGGCAACATACTTGGGAAGAGGAGGAGGAACTGAGCCAGAAGTTGACATGTGGAAATGACTCAAGTTTTTTTTTTCCTCATCACATTCCAGGCATTGTTTCCTCCTCCTTACTGCCCAGGTCCTGGGCACCGAGGCCAAGGACTTTCCAGGGCTGGAGGAGAGTGAGTATGAATGAATGATGGATAAAAGGAAGCGGAAGGATGACTCTGATTTTCTTCTTTTTGCACGTGCAGAGTCACTTTGTCCTTCTCCAATTAAATAAATACAATGAAGCGGCATTGTTTCATCCTTTGTTGCCCCAGACCTTCTCTATGAGTGCCATGCTTGTCTGAGTAATTTGAAGAATATGAGCCTGTAAAATTACAAAAAATATTTTGGTATCGCAGTCACATGCGGCTCAAAAGTGTCTAAATGCAAGAAAAAAAAGAGACACTTCTATATTTTTTGGACAGCTTTTTATGTTGTAAGCAAAGAACATTTCATCAGAGTGGGAGCCGGGTTCAATGAGAGAGTGAGGCAGAGACAGGGAGATGTGAGTCAGGGTCGGCAAAAGAAAAGCGGTGAAGTTTGGACTGACTCATTGAAAGTAAGTGCACTGTCCCTGATAATAAAGCAGCAGAAAACTGACATGCAACTTTTTTCCCTATTATGGAACTAAGAGAAGCTGACAGACCACACAGGAGAACATCCATCATCGCTGTGAACCTCAGACACCATTTATCTTGCTACATTTCTGTCTCATACGTTTGCTCGTTATAATGTGTTATTCAAGTAAACCCTCCAGAAAAACTTCCTTTGAAATTTGAGGTGTTATCCATCCCCCGTTACTGTAAACCTCCTACTTCCAGACATAATGAGAATCTGCATCAGCAGATCAGAAACAGACCTTACAGAATGCGTCGGTTCAACTTTTTTTGGCACAAGACGACCGAGACCACAGCTGCAAAGAAGCTGCTCTGCAGCTGACCATAATAAAAGATCTTAATCTCCAATCTGGGAAATCAGCAGCCGAACATAAAAGTGATGCCAATGAACCGGTTTGATCATCTGAGCCCGTTTAAAGATAATGAGTAGTATTAGAAGTAAGGCAGTGCATACAAGCATTTCCATAAATGCATACCAGCTCGTGTAATTAAGCCAACACCAGCTTAGCTCAAGCCTGACTGACTGACAAAAGGTAGGCTCAATCTGACCATAATAGTGCATGTTATTATGGGAACAGAAGCCATTCAGGACACTGAGAGCGTCAAGTGCCAGTTCAGCACATGACGCCTGACTCATCCTCTCTCCTGTGAGTCACTCCCTCCTCCTTTTGGTCCAGGATCAGTGGCTCTCTGCTCCTCTCTCCTAATGTCAACCATTCTACCGCCTGGATACCGGCCAGCGATGCAGGCACTGCCCCGCTGAGGAAGAAGACTTTTTTTTATTTAATTGTTTTGTATTCCACCGGGTGTTTCTCTGTTAAGACAAAAGACTGGGTGTGATGACGGCGTGGCAAGAAGAGGGCAAAAAGAGACGTCACGAGGGACCGAAGTGCTGCTTATCTGTCCCAACAATTCTGTGATGTCCTAAAACAGAGGTTATCACACAAGGCAGACTGGCTGCTTGGAAGTAAGAGGGCAACATGTGAACCTCAAGGGAAAACGTGATAACAAGGCATCACAGGAGCCGCTACCGTCTGCAGTGTATTCCTTTTCCTTGTTGTTTTTACAGCTTTGGCCTAATATCAAAGAGAGAAAAAAAAGCTGTAGTTAAGCTCATTATACAAATGAGCTTATGACCTACTGCACACACTGATGCCATGTACATGAAAGGTGAAAGGTGATCCTCGAAGCTAAAAAGTCAAGCAACTCTAATAACATATGAGATCTCAATGTTAACAGAGCTCTGTAAGATAAAGTTTCTCACCCGTAGTATTTGGCATTGCGAATCAGTTGATCATGTTTGTTGACGCTAACAGGCGTGAATGTACACGTGGGTCAACAGGGCTGAAGCTGAAGCCAAGTGAGGTGGGAATGTGGATGTTTCCTGAGTTATCTCTTTGGGGGGTTTTCAGCAAGGAGAGGACTGAAGAGAAGACCAAAGCTATACTGGAGAACTCATAAAGGAAGACCCTGCTGTTAAATGGATGGATAGGTAGACGGTAACTTTGGGGTACCATGAGTCTATTTATCTATCACCACCAGCAGCTCAAGCTTTTCACTTGACAACTGGGAAATCTCAGGGTTCAAATTTTGTAAACATTGTTTTATCTTGCGCGATCCTGAATTCTCCTCTAGCACTTGTAGAAACCTGCAATCAGCTGGGATCAGGTTATATTCCAGTTTGCAAATGTTATCTGGAAACAGAATCTGCTAAGCATCAGTACCATAACATGGTCACTGTGAACACGTTTATTCTAACATCACATTAGTCATAGTCAGGTTAATGTACAGATTGCTTATGTGCATAAACAACATAAGGTCTTTAACAGTAAATATTACCCCCAAAAGCTGGCGTTTGATCGGCTTCTGGGCTGTAAAATGTCAGACTTTCACAATGACCTGTTTCCAGAGGTCTCTTCACCAGTGCTGTATAGTGTACAGGAGCCGGGAGCTGGACTTTTGCAATGCAGTGGTCAGCAGCTCACTAGTTCACTGTATGAAATGACATACTGTCTCTGGGAACAGGACATCTGTTCGGAAAAATGTTGGCTGTGCTGCTATGATACATTATGAAGAGGAAGTGTCAGTTGTCACAAAAGGAAACGGGCATCAGTGAAAGGAAACAGGAAGGGCTCACAATGTAAAGTCAAAAGCTAATATAGCACTAACTTAGCAACTTTAGACTTCATATCCAGGCCAGCCTATCATCAGAGAACAGAAACACTTGCGTTCAATTTCTATAAAAATCGCAATATAGAAGTTTTTTACTAAAAAGGATTTATGGCACAGCCTTCTCCTGCGGCTTAATATGATTATGAGAGGGTAAATTCACAAACGCGATACAGATGTGAGCCATTGCCCGTGAATGTGCTGCAGATTGCAATGTAATTGTATCTCTCTCTCTGCAAATTACAACAGATCTGCTCAGTTCGCTTCAGCAATCCAAATCTTTTTGACTTCACATATCAGCTGCAAGTAAATAGGCTTAGGTGCCAGCCAAGTAGATTATAGCAGATTAGCTTCTTGGTTTTATGTGTACAGTACACCTACTAAAATCTAGGCTTTTAGACAATGCCAAAGTCAAAGATCCAGAGTAATAAAACCAGCTGCTTTACCATCTACAGTTGTCTAAAGAATGAGTGTCTTCACATCTGACAGAGTCGGCGTTATGCAGCAGGTAAACAAAAAAATTATTCAGAACTCTGAGTCTGTTTTCCACTTGCCCACTAATCATAATTTAAGGACAAAAAGAAGTTCTTTTTCTAAATACTACATTTGTTATTTTAAAATCTAAAATCAAAAACTGAGAGACATATTCACTCCTTGATGGAGCACTCCAAGTGTGATCAGAGGCATCCTGCTTGCCTAATTATCCCACAGATGTGTCTACAACTTGATTAGTGTGCAACTGTAGCGAATTAATGGGTTGGATATAATTAAATAAGGCACAGAGTATTCCCAGAAGCACTCTGGCCTCAGTAATTATCAGGTCTGAGACAAAAACTCTACCGAACTGAACTCCAAGCAGAGTCTAGCTACATCCAGGCAGTGCTCTTTATCTGGATAATGAAGTCCCCAGCAGTAAAGCATGGTGGTGGCAGCATCACGTTATTGTGGCATTTCCCTGTTGTAACTTTCTGAAGAATGAATGCAGCCAAAAATGCAAACGCCCTTGAAAGAAGATGAACTGCTCTTGAACCTAGAGGGCAAAGGGAAGACAACAATGACTTGATATACCACAATGCCACAGTGGGTAAAGGATAGTGTTTAAACACCACAAAACGACTGTGGGACACCTGAAGACAGAAATTCAGTTTATAGACTTTCTACATTCATTCTGAACTGCAAGACCTAATAATGTAAACAAAATAATGTATGCAGAGCTTTTAGAGACTTGCATTAAAATTTAAGCAGCTATAGCCTCTTAATATTATTATAATGATAATACTTTCATGATATTATTGGAAAACAGGAGAAAGATTTCAGTGACACTTGTGTTTGCATTAGGATTAACAAAGTTCTTTCTTATCTTAAATATTTCTAAACATGCATTTTCACGCTTCATGTTGGTTTATTAAATACAGATTGCCCCATTTCTAAACAATGTGTACAAAAAGTAAGTGGTCTGAATATTTTCTAAATCCACAGAATAAACTACACTAATGCTAAAAGATACTTGAAAAGCTTGAAGTTGGAAATCTAGGGCAATGGTGTCTTGTGTATTTAGCTCTGATTTCAGAGCAAACATATGGTATTCCCCATCATATCACGAACCTCTCCAAACAAACTGAAGGCTTACGTGATGTAAATGCATTTATTGAAAACACAAACACTTTTCACACAGAAAAAAAGAAAACAAGAATGGCACATTTTTCACCTCAACAGAGCATGAAAGAAAGACAGTCTCTTCAACAGTATGTCCTGGGCATGTAAATACAAATCCACTGACAACACATCTGATAATGACTTAGATATTGTTCTGGAGGTTGCTATAAACAGACAGTGAAGACCGAACAGGAGCAATAACAACAGAAAAGTGTTGTAAATATTCTCTGATTACTTTATAAAACAAACTATGGCTATGTTAATAGTGTGTGAACAGGTTTACAAAAAAAACAGAAGTAAAAAATTATAAATAAATATGTGACGCTACATTACCCTCGCTTGTATCACTTTAGCAGAGTAACAAAAGTTGTTTTAAACTCGGCTGAAATGAGAGATCAACAAGAAGATTGGACGTAAAGAGGAAGGGCATAAACCAGGAAGGAGCGTCTGTTTAATGTCCTGTGAGTCAGTCCATTGCATCAGCTGAACTTGAATCCAATTATCTGAGTCAAACAGCAGTAAAACACATGATTAAAATTCTTCACAGATGAAACAGGAAAAACATTCAACTGTGGTGAAGCAGAAGCATAAGAGTGGCCTGTACATGAACTAGGAGAGTAAAGTGAAAATTACATCAAGTATGTAGAAAAAATCTAAATTGGAGTGGAGGATGGAGGTATCTCTTACCTGTCCAAGCGGTTGACCACCTCTCTCACATTGTTGATGAGATTCTCGTGTTCTTGAGGGTTACTGACAATGATGCTATGGAGCTTCTTCATGTAGGAATCAATGGTTTCAAGAGTGGGTGTCTCGCCACTGCCTGTAGGCCCACAAGAGTGTGTTTTTCAGGTCAAATATGTTCACAGAAAAGCACAGATATGACCAAATATGTCTCTCAAGCAAGAATAGATAACACAAGCAAGATTAATCACATCGTAGTAGGACGACTCATACGACACGGTCATGCTGGACACTGTTGACTTTATCAATGTCAAAAATGCTTCTGAACGGATTCCTGCATTTCCAGACACATGCTAACCTACAATTCCCCAAAGCGACCCTCATACTAAACCATAAATTTGGCTCTGTCCCAACTTCTGCGACTAGCAGAGGTGCAACAAACAATAGTAAAATCTACAAACATGAATTGAGCAAGTTCTCGTTCAAGAGACCTTACAGTCTTTGTTGAGCTTCTCAGACACTAGACTTGAGAGCGTTTTGCAATCAACTTTCAGTGCAAAGCTCTTAGGAAATAATTCCAGGAGTGTTCTGACTATTTCTGCTGTTTGCAGACTCAGTGTCTCTGCTGTGAGAAAGACATTCAAACAGGTGTGGGAGAAAACCAGGAAAACATCACAGCTGTGAACTCAGCATAGACTTTAAATGTAGATGAAACAAGAGTAAAGACAGTGGGAGCAAATTCCATTTCAACAATAAATTACATTAAAATAAAGAATTCCCTGATTCCCAGGCTCATTACAATATGGTCTACAAACAAAAAAATTGAGTTAGCCGTGTTTAAATGTGTGGATTAATAGAAGATTCTGGAGCTCAAGGAATAAATAAATACTTTGTCTATGTGCATGTATGGCTCACCATCTTCAACCGTGACTGTAGAACTAATATCTTACTACACTGGTTCGTGTGTGTCGAGGGATGAAATACTGTTAGTGGATCTTAAGTCGATACCAGTTTATGATGTGCATTCATCAGCATCACACTGAGCCCAAAAGTGCAATTGCACAATTTAAGAAATAAAAGCAGTGGATTTCTATCTTGTTTTTTTGCAGGGTTTTCCATTAGGTACCAGCTACTTTTTTATTACCTGCTCGGCCGGGGTTCCAAACAATGCAAACAGGTACTAAATACTAGGTATATATTTGGTTCGACGTCCACTGTATAAAAGGCCCCAAAGTTCATAGAATAGTTTTACTGGTGTTTATAAGTTTATATAAGTTCATTTAATATTCAGTCTTCTGTCTGTTTGGGCCAGCCCACCTTCTAGTGACATCATCCGGTTAGTAAGGTGGGCAGTTTAATGTCGGATCACCCTCATTTCATATGCTAATTTATGTTGTTAGCTTACCCCGGTTTAGCTTTGTTGACGCATGTACGGTCGCTCGTATGTCCATAATGTCAGTCCTGTGTTATCAGACCTTCTCTGTATGTTGTATGTGATGCTTGTGATTGTTTACTTTGAAATGGCGGAGTTTGTAGTGAACAATTAGGTATGTGGATTAATAAAATAGCGAAGTTAGACCGGAAGTATGGCGTCCCGCTTGCCCTTCACAATAAGAGCATTATAGCGGATTATAATGGGGGACGCTTTTATTTTGTACAACTACCGGAAGTAGTTCCTGTGTACTGACGGTTGCTTAACCTCGCACTAATACTGTTTAGTTGCATAGTGTGATCTGATCTTTATATTTGATTATGTTAACTATGTTGTATTATGTTTATATTTGAGTATTTGACTTGTCTATTCTCTTTATTTATCGTTATTTCCCTTGTTTATTTCCTTTGTAGGAAACCACACACACACACACACACACACACACACACACACACACACACACACACACACACACACACTTGTGTACACCCGCTGTGTTTACAGCCCCAGAAATTGAGTGGTGACAATAAAGTGCCTCAGACGGAACCTCAAGCTCCCTCCTCCTTTCGTACTCTGGGACAATTTAGCCTTAAGTGGTGTTCTGGCCGACACACCGGGGTGACCGTAGTGCTCAAAGACTGAATCAGTGCCACAGCCGTGCCTATCTTTGATATCTCCACTACATCCACCTTTGTTGTAGCGTTCGTGTCACATTTTAATTACGCTGCTATGACAACAAGCATGCAAACAAGGGTTGTGAGGGAAAACCAGCCGATCCAAGTCAATCCGTGGCGACTCGGCCCAAGTAGGTACTAATGGAAAAAGAGCTTTATTAACGCGATCTTTGTTTGACACCTTTGTGAATGCCGGATCCACAGAATAGTGCTGGGTGCTCTCACCTGGCAGGGGTATAGTGGAGAAGCTAGAGCTGAGAGCCTGGCGCAGGGTCTCCAGGTGTTGGTGAAGGAGCCCGTTGCGTCCCCTCTCCTGCATGACGTCCCCTTCGAGCCTCTCTACAGCGCCGCGCATGCTCTCCACGTGCTTCTGCAGGGCTGCGTTACGCTCCTCATACTCCATGTTTGTCTTACGCAGCTGCCGCAGCTCAGCTTCACGTGCTGTTCAGGGAAACGTATGCAGAAGAAAGAGTGGTAGATCACAGGGGGAGCTCTGGGGCAGATGATACATCTACACATCAATTTTTCATTTGCTCTGAGAGTTTAGGACATCAGTGAGTTGCAAGCGGAGCTATTTTAGGACAGTGGCCATAAAGTGTGGTGGTCCTTAAAGTAGCAGAAGAATGTGTTTAGAAACTAGACAAATGGACACAAAGTTTAAAAACAAATAATCATTTTTAAGAAGACAGCAGGTTGGGATGGAGCTCTTTTACCTTTGCTGTGGTTTAGAAACTCCTCTGTGAAGATCGGTATGTCAAACACAGTTCTGTCCTTTCCTTCTGCATCCTTCTGTTTATAACCGGAGACAGCGAGACAGAAAGAGATAAGCTCAACGGTGAAAACACTTGGCCACGCAGACTGACAGCAAAGAGGTGGTCATTTATCTAGCTGGGCTGTGTGTGGGTGGGTAATTGATTTTATACCTAGCCACTGGGGAAATACAGTGATACAGTATAAGAAATGAGGAGGTAGACGTAATCTCATCAGTGGTGCTTCTACAATATCAAAGGCTCTGAAATGGTTTGCAATAAATTTGCAATAAAATACATTTTGAAACAGAAGCGCAAGACGCAGCACAGCTTTAATCCCCTCCTCTAAAAGAATCATCTTTCCTCACATCTTAACATAATGACATTAATGCTGAATCCTCATTAAATTCAAAACACTGGTATTCCCTCAGGAATCTGTGATTCCAAGTCAAGTCACCTTGGCTGTAACCCTTCAGAGTGTGCTGAAAGACTTACAAAGGAAACCTCTTAAACACACGGAGAACTTAATAAAAACGAATTACACAGTTAGTACAAGGCAAGCGTTTGGATCAAAAAAAACACAGCACCAAAGAGGATTAAGCCCGCTTTAGTCACGCAACAATAGGCACTTAACACACAGAGCAAGATGAGGGCAAACAACCCAAGAAGTTTGCTGGGTGACAAAAGCCAGAAAACACACACATATTAAGAAAACTTTCAACTAATGACTAATTCTCTTTCATTTCATGCTATTACAGCTTCCTCATAAATACTAATAAAGAGACCATGATGGAAAAATTACATTAGCACCAATATAGATGTGATTCACAAAATGCCACATTTGCTTCGTTTTGCTGTAAATACACCATGACCCCAACATTTCTTCTGTTTTCTTTACAACCGCTAAAATGCTGACTAAGTACATAAAGTGCTCATGTCTTCCTCTTTACTCGACAATGATATCCCCCTCAACATAATGAGTGATCTTATCTCATTATTAACTTTGTGTTTGAAGTGTTTTAAAAGATAGAGTCAGAGTACGTGTGAACGAGCAGAGAGTCACTGACCTCGTGAAGGGCCTCGTTGGCTACCTGGTGTCCGACATCTGGAATGGAAGGAAAGAAGCAAAGAGGACAGCCAATGATTCATTTATCTGGAGAGGTGTGTCTTTACCACAACACAAACTGACAGAGTGAACAAAAGTAGTTCAAGTAAGGACAGAATAAATCCTCTCAGTGCACTTTGTATTGTGAATCATCGGGAACAAAGCAGGGCATCAAGTTCAGATCACGTTCTCGTATTTTTTTTTCAAGAGCACAGCTGTTTGTGTCGTTAACATTTCTGGGATTTAAAAGGAGAGAGCTGAAGGAGAGGTAATGCCGCCCTTATGTCGAGCAAGCAAAGCAACGGCCTCTAGGGCCTTACCTTGAACTGTTACTCATGAGCTCAACTAGGGCTGCACGATTTTGCATAAAATGAGAATCACGTTTTTTTGGCTTAGAATTGAGATCACGATTCTCTCACGATTCTCTTTTCCAGTATAAATATTTATTGCACTTATTAACTGCACATCAACTTCGTAACAGTTTAGACTGAACATAAAAACAATAAATAAACATAAAAACAACAAATGTCTCACATTTTGTCGTTGCCACAAAATATCGTACTGCTTGAAATTCCGTCTCCACCATTGCTCGACGCTGCGTGTATAGAGCAGGTAGCGCAACAATAGAAAAATAGTTGCGGGACGGCACTGTGTAGCGTTTGTCTAGGGTGTTGATCATTTTCCTAAATCCCTCGTTTGCACAGTGTTGATGGGAGCCATATCTTTGGTCAGGTGATAAGTGATAGCCTCCGTAATTTCTTTGTGCCTGCGGGAGTTCGACGTGTATAGGGAAGCGCTGTATAAGGTTCCCGTTATTGATGTTTGGGTGGTTGACAGGGACGGATTTTCTTCCTCCTGTCACTTTCTCGTCATCCCTGACGTGCTCTCAGTTGTTTTTTCCCTGCTAATTTTAGCATCACACGGCACAGCTTCTGTATCACGTGGTATAAGACTCCGCCCTTGTCATTTGTTGAGCAGGAAGAGTGAGCGCTTGTTTTCATGCAGAGTACGTCCCGGATCAAAATGCGGTACAATCGTCATCGTCTTTTTTTTTTTTTTTTTAATCGTTGTCATTTGGAAATGAGATCGCACATAAGTATGAATCGAGATCGCGATTTTCTAACGATTAATCGTAAATTCAACTAAGAAGTTGCAAAGTATCATTTTCGATTTTTCCGCTGAATGAGGAACAAACAAAGAATTTGTTGTGATTTATGTTTTACTAAATACTGAAATATGTTCAATTACTAAACTGTAAGCAGAAATATGTTAGGGGTCTTTGTTAATCAGAAAAGATTTGATAGTTTTGTTTTGTCACAATCGACTTAATGTGTATGCCTTATTAGTATTTTTATTCACTTAAGCAGAAAATCACAAAAGTATTAATGAGAATTAGTGTCCGACTGATATTAGCCATTTACTGGTATATCTGCATTTGTATTTTTAACGTCCAATAAATATAATACATTTAAAATTTTAAAAAGGAGACGGGAAAAACACACTTGGAGCATGTTACGAGTGTTAATGTTGCGTATTTTGGCTAGGGAGTGTTAGGGAAATCTTTTTATTTTCCTTTGTATGTGTGTGGAAAAAAGAAAAAATATCAGCCAAAAATCAGTATTGATATCAGTCTTATAAATCCTATATTGGTCAAAAAATATATATCGACTCTAATGAGATATGATTTTACAAAGAAAAGCTCTAAATAATCATTTGGTTCTCTGTTCGAGAACTCCTTCAAAACTCAACATTTTCAAACTTCCATTTTGTGTGATAATGATTTGAAAAGACAAACAGGAACCACAAGAACACACTGACTGCTCACTGTACGGTATGATTTTCATTAGATACACGTTTATGTGAGTCATCCTGTCTGGAAGGGATTTGCGCACCAAAGAAAGGCTGGATTATCCAAATATCATCAGACAAAGGAAGTAACTCACTTGCCAAAAGCTTTCAAACAGCAGACCCTAATGGATGGTGGGCCACGAGCCAAACTTTTGATTTTCAGCATTCGATGCCAACCAGCCACCCTGCTGTTTTCTGACCAGATCTCACCTCCCCTGTGCCTCTTGCCCTTCTGCTTCTCCTGGACCTTCCTGGTGAAATGTTTGTAGGCCTCCGTCTTCTGGTACTTCTCCAGCTCTCGCATGTAGCGCTCCTTATCGCGCTCTGCCTCGTCCAAGTATCGCTGCAGAGACGAGAAACAAAGGTGAGAAAAGCCGGGGAGACTTAGATGCAAAGGCTGGAAATAAGATTTGTGCAAAATATGATGGAGGATGATTGTGGGTTAGATTGTGAGATGAGTGGGAGTAATTATTCCTAATCAGTATGAATTCTTTTCAACAAACTAAAAAAAAAAAATAATGCAATTTTCCAATATTAATAACCTACAATCGCTCAATTCACAGAAGGGAGAAAAAGCATCTTGTAATATAATTAGTAGAAAAGCTTATTAAACCATCTCCATTCAGAGGTCTCGTCCCAGCGTACCGCCTAATCAGTCTGAGCTTTCGACTCTGTGTGAAACACATCGGCAGCAAAGTTGCACATGCTCTTTGCCAACTTTGGAAAACAAAACATGTCCAGACATTTCAAATATTCTCTGTAAAAATAGCAAGAAGAAAAACTCCCACACTGAATAGTATAAATACTTGATTAAGAATGAGGATTTTTCTTCTCTTTTGCTAGCATTTGTGAGCTGATCACGAGAGCTAAAGGGACTCCAAAATGATTACGGTTCTGCCGGATCTTTAAATGTGCATCTTAAGCTCAGTGGTCCATCTATAGATTGGGACTGGAATAAAAAAGTTAATCTGTTAGAGCAAAACTCCAAATGCTTCAATCATAAGACGATGCTCGTTTCTGCTGTTCTTGTATTGCATCTGAGGGCATCAAGCTTCGACAATACAATCTGTTAGAGGCCGTCAGAGTTTCTTTGTCAGCTGCAAACACACGGTTGCTATGGATTCTAAGGGAACTTTTTCCCTAAGTCGTTTTTGTGCAAAGTGAAAAACTACTCTGTGTTGGCATGTTCCAGATGAATATTGCTTGCTTCTGTTCTCTTCATGTTCTTCCACTGCTTTCTCAAAAGCTGCACTCCATAGTTGGACGTGAGTGAAAACAGAGATTTGTTTTTGAATGCTTTTGCAGGTAATCTTAAAACAGACTCGCATACAACTGGGAAAGAAATGCCAACAGAAATGTTTTGACACATGTCTCTCCACCACTGTGGGCTCACTGTGTAATCCTGTCTCAAACTTCTCTGCTGACCTGCTTCTCCTCGGGGGGCAGCTTGCTCCACTCGTTGCCCAGCATCCTTGTAATCTCTGGAAAGGGCACGTCTGGACGCTCTGCCCGTAGCTGCTCCCGTCTGTCGTTCATGAAGCGAACATATCCTGTCAGGGGGGCCTTGGGAGCGTTGCTGTCCTTCATTGGCTTCTTCCTCTTCCTCCCCTTGGTCCAGCTGCCACGTCGGGGTTTCTGCCAGAAAACAAAAACAAACATGTTTTAAAGGTTCACGTAGGGGTTCTACCCTGATGTGTACTGGCAAGACTTTCTTTTAGTGTGAACTGGAATTTTTTATTAATTTATATATGTATTTTTTTCGATCATTCGATATCTGTGTGTTCACCTCTTACCTCATCTCCGTTTCTCTGGCTGTTGTTGTCAGCATTGGCTCCAGGTGAGCCTGTCTGCTCATCCATGACTCTTACGATGGAAGATTAGATCTGGAGGAAAACACTAGATGTTAGAACAAAAAACATTTCACAGCAGACACAGCCAATAAACTATTTTAAAAAATGAATATACGATCTCAAAAGACCAATGTTTAGTTAACCTAAAGATCAGGTGAAAAACTAGGCCATAGATTGCTGCCCAAAGGTGGGTTAAGCATTTTGAGACTGATCGGCTTCTTGTCCAAACTCCACCCAGGTTTGGCTGCAAAACAGTCTCTTGGCCAGCCACATTTCCTCTAATAGAAATGTCTTGCTGCTATCAATCACAATTGAGCAAGTAAATGAAAAAAGAAAAACACAACACATTCACTTCTCAAGCACTAACGCAGCCTATTTTTAACAGCAGCAGTGTGGCAGTATTGCCTTAAACTTGGAGATAAGAGAACACCACTCAACGTGCTAAAACACTCTCTCAATAAAACCGCACTCACTCACTGAATATCAGTGCTTAAAAAAATGAGATTAACTTGGAATCGCCATATTTTGGGAGCCTCTAACCCACTTGAAAACACTACAAAGCATCGTTGCAAAAAAACACCAAATGAATGGCGATAGCACGGAATTAAAACCTGTGCTGATTCAGGCAGCTGCAGCCCAGGTTGAGCTCTAAATATAGGAGCAACACTGTGCATTTTAACCTTTGACCTCTCCTTTGAAATGGGAAATACACCTCTTTAGCCTGGATGTGGTTTCTGCCCTCTGCCATTAAATACTGTGGGAAAAGTCACAGAGGAATTAGTCAGTCTACCTCAAAAAGCTCTTATGGAAAGCCCCCCCCCCCAGAAGAGAAGGGTAAGCCAGGGTTTTCTTTCTTAGACTTTTTTTTAAGACCCTGAAAAAGTGATAATAAAATCCAGTCATTCTGCAAACTTATCCCCTGTCTGTCATCCAAGGAAGCTTATTTGATTTTACTTTAGGAGTTCTGGGTTAGGTTGTAAGACGCCGGGTTTGACTAAAAAAAAAAAAATCTCACAAAGAAGAAAAAAAGAGCACAGAAAAGACTAAACGATCCTCTGTGTAGCAGAAAAAGGCTATGCCACAGTGCCCTCTGCTGGACCTTAGCACATGATGCATGACTCAAAGCTCTTTTCTCCAGATAAAATGGTCCACTATCACAATCTGTGAGATAAAATATGATGTTTAATAGTTTCACTTTTTACATGGTGGCATATTCAAGCAGCATGTGATCACCACAAGGCATATACCAGAGTGCGCTTTGTCCTTTATTATAGTATACAGCTTTACCTTGGTACAAGGAGGTACCTAGGCCAACCGATGTTCCTATATTTTACACAGCAGTAGCTATAAATTATTACACACCACAGGAAGCTGTTAGGTTTAGGAGCTCTCTGTCAGTCGTAACGACGTTTATATACGTGTATGTGGGATCTTCTCTGTGTGATAATCAACCATTAGCGTTTAGCCATTAGCGGCCTATCCCCTGAAGCAGTATGTTTAAACAGTAACACGCTAGGCCAGATAGTGATTAGACTTACATTTAACTTACTGTAGCTAGATGTTTATGTGGGCTATTATACTGATGTATCGCTAAAATTAAATGAATAAACAATAATCCATTTGGCCAGCAGGAACAGCGAACTATACTGGCTGCTACATGATGCTAACATACACTTACTAGGCAAAGCTAACAGCTGCTACAGGCAAACTGCACTCTTTGGCTGTGTGTCAGCTGAATGGCAATCAATCGACTAAAAAAGGGAGACATATTCAAATGATAATTATCAAAAGTAACAAGCTAACACTAATACATTAAACTTCTTAGCTGATTGCGAAGTGTGCTCCTAGCTAGCGTTAGCAATCAATTAGCATGAAGATGGGTCATCGAAAGCCTTTGTTTTCATTTAACCTTGACATGTGATTTGATACATCAGGAATCTAAATATTTTATATGGATATAACGGAAGCCACTGTGTGGAAACTAACCTTAGATAACGCACCCTCTAGCTGGAGCTGCCCAGAATATTTTCCTAATCAAAACAATAAAAATGTCCACTCAGATAGAATCGCACCGGATAGACAGAAAGCAGCTCCTGATGTACTTAGTCCTACTACAGACGGTTTTCCCTACGCGTATGATTTGATGTTTCATATTATCAATGCTTTTTTGGCAGTTGTGAGAAAAGCGATGTATTTATAGCGCAATGCGACTTTTCTGAATATATATATAATAGGCAATAAATTTATACATTTGACTGTAACTGGGTGGTCTCTGATTCCACCCATGCAAAACAAGCACGAGAAAAAACAGCATAAGAAACGAAAATTAGAAAATATTTTCTACGTGATGTCTTTAAAATCCACAAAAGGTGATTTTCTTTGATTCTATACAGCGAACTGCTCTATGCTTTCTAATTCTTGGTCTCATTTTTCTTCGTGTACCCAACAGACCACCCTCATGAGAACGCTACCTCCCCCTACTGTTGAGCATAAGCATTACATGTCTTAAATTGATCCGTTTTTCAAAGTCAAATCTCTTGAGAAATTTCAAGCCTTAAGCCTTACTAATCAAACAAGTGAACAAGCTACAAACCAGAGCTTGTTAGAAGTATTTAATAGATGAGATGAAAATCTTTCTTCTGATTTGGGTTTCAGTTAGGAGTCTTTAGTCCTTTTGTAATTTATAAAACGATCCACATTAATTCAACCACTGTTATTTATTTTATTTAGCCTTTATTTAACTGGGAAATCCCTCAAGATTATTCTCTCTTTTGCAAGGGAGGCCTGTCCAAGATGGTGCACCATTGCAAAATTACAAATTATAAATGAATTATAACTCAGTACACATAAGAGGAAATAAAGCAGGTCAAAGTTAACACAACATGAACATAATATAAAAATAGAATGAATAAATACATAGAGTCCAGCTTATGAATAACACTCGCACTCTTCAAACGCAGAAGACTTTATAATAGCTCTGAACTCTCCAAGGGAGACTAACACATTCAAAAAAAGAGAAGTCTGCACTACCAAGTTCAGAAGAAATCCTACAGAGGAGTGCAAATTAGTAGCTGCTGTTTCAGGAGTTTACACAGATAAGAAAGGGTGTACAAATATACCAGTGCTGTTGTCTCCTTACAACAGCACAGCTTAATGAGGGACAAGAAACCAGATTATAAAATGATATTATTATGAAATGTAAAGTGCAGAGAAGGCAGCATGTATGTAAATATGTGAAAGGTAAAGGTGAGCATAATGAAGAATTTAAGAATGCACTAGGTGCTCTCTTACTAGGTGCATAAATACTTAAAAATTTGTTGGTTGATACTCTTTCAATAAAGTCTATGCCTAGCAAATAAAAAAAAAAAATTTGTAAGAGATCTGGATATGCTTTCTGGAAAGCAGCATTATGCAATGATGCAATGATAACTGTGGGTGGCTGTAGCTCATGAGGTAGAACAGGTCACCTAATGATCGGAAGGTTAGTGGTTTCCTGACTCCTGGATGTCAAGTATCCTTGCTTTATCCTTGTTCTGAAGGGTACTATCAAGACATTAACCCCACGTTGCTCTCCGATTCATCCATCGGAGTATAAATGTAGTTTAGAAGAAAGTGCTTGTGTGATTGGGTGAATGTGACATATTGTATAGAGCGCTTTGAGTACTCCAAGAGAGTAGAAAAGCGCTATATAAGAATCAGTCCGTTTACCATCTGATCCAGACTGAAGCCAGCGGAGTAAAGTATTGTGTCACCTGCATAAATGTCCACTTTAGCTTCCCAACGTTATGAATAAAAACCAGAAAATTAAACAGAGCCATTATCAAAACAAACTAAAACTGAACTTTAGGGGATTCCTTTTGAAATGTTGACATGTATCCATCTGTATAAACATAGTGTTAATACAGATAAGCTGGTTCAAGTAGCTCCTGAGCCATGCAATAGCCCCGTCACTGAAAGCAACATCACTGAGCCTAACAACAGCTTGGTCTACAGAATCAAATGCCTTTGATGGATTAGCAACCGAGACGGCACAGATGCTTCCTGTCCAAGGAATTAATGATATTAATATAATTTGTCACCGACCTATTTGTTGTTACGGTACTATGACCTAGTCTAAAGCCAGACTGGGTTTCACCTACAGTCTTATTGTCAACCAAGCACTCTTTCAACTGAGAGTTGGATCCACATTGAAAGTGTGGATGCAGGGGGATAATTATTTAAATCACCGAGGCTCCCCAAATTTTAATAAGGGGCAAACACAGGCTGCTTTCCAGGTATTAGGGATCATATTATTCTAGGGACTCAGATTAAAAACAGCTGTAACAGGCTCAATAATAAAATCAGCTGCATGCTTGAAAAGATAAGTATTTAGACTGTCAGGTCTAGATAACCCTTTTTAGATCAGTGGTTTCAAAGCTTTGCAAGTCACCACAGTCAAAACAGGTCTAAAGAAAAAAGGTTCTTTGAAAAGGCTAGATGACATTAAAAACAGAACACTTTGTCACATTTGTATTAAAAACAGAACTCGCTGTTCATTAAAATGTCCAACAATATCAGCTTTACTCTTAATCTCAACTCAGTTAATTAATATATAGTCAGGCAGGACTGGAGCAGAACTGGGAACATGACAGTAATTTTATCTGATTCCAAAATTTAGAGGGTTTATTCAGGTTTTATGGTGTTGTGACTTTGACTTTTGAGACTTAGACTTGGAAAAAGTTGCATGTAAAGTTATTACATTACACTGCTGATATAATTACTGTATAGATCATGTAAAAATACCTGTTCAAGATTATTAAAAATACCTTTGAAAAGCATAACAAGGTTGTGTTTCTTCTTTGTAACTAATCGTGGATTTGAGTACACATCCACGTAGGTGTAGATAAAATCACAGCTCTCTCTGTGGGTTAATGTGGGGTGTTCAAACAGTTTTGGTGTGAGAAACAGAACTAAAACCTTCGCTAAGATGCAAGATAAAAGCGTGTGCTTCCGAGAGGGAGAGCGAAACAGGGAAGGCTAATGCGCTAATTCTTAATTAACAGATCGTAAATCGACACCCAGGCAGGAGTAAACCAACTGTAGCTGCAGTCTAATTAAAACTTTGATTGTAATCTCACTGCAATTATCCTGAGGTAATCCAACCCAGTTCTTTGGCACAGATTGGGTGCATCAAGCCACCCGTTAGAGTTTAGAAAAGAGAGTCTTTATTTATTTACGTATTTATTTTACAATATCTTGTTCACACAATTACAATTTCAAATTCCAGGCAATATGAGATCTCTAACATTTAAACACTATGACGTTTAGAATCTATTTGCTGGTATTATTTCAAAAAGAAGTTTTTATATTAAACAGAGCTGCCTTGATTTCTAGTGTAGCTGTTGGTTATCCTGTTGGTACCCATAGAGGTGCTGTAGCAGCAGTTACACTGAGAAAGTGAGCTTGTCCTGGCAGGTAAAAAGGGGAGTAACAGCCCTAAGTCAAGTGTCTTGTGGGTACATCTTATTTAGAGTCTGCTGCCTGTGGCAAAATTGACATTTTTGGGGTTTTCTGCAGTGGAATTTTTCACTGCAGGAGAATATTGAACACTAGTGCAAAAACTCAAAGTCCATGCATCTCAAACCAAACTTTGACAAGCTACACTAAAGTGGTCGATGCAACACGGCCAGAAAAGTTGTTTACGATATGAGGCTGTATTTTTTTCTCTCCACTCTGGGATTTAAAATAATAATGACAACGGGCACACAAAAAGAACCTGATATTGCCGAGGTTGGCAAAAGCATCCGGCAATAAAAATGGCAACTCTACCAGCAGATATTTCGTAGTCTAGGTCTCTAACAGTCATGTAGAATCGTGTTTGTCACTAATTGGCTGACGTGGAACACAAAAGTGTTGCTTTCTGACTGTTCGGCTCCAAGCAGTGTCTGCTTCATTGTTGTGTTATTTTCTCCATTTCTTTCATTTCTTTTCTTTTTTCTTTCTTTTTTCAAATAATTAAACATCTGCGGCCACTGCATCGTGGGCAGCGGCACAGCAAACAATGCTTGTGAAATGGCAAGCTAGGTTCAATCAGTTCTCAAGTGAAGACTCTTCAGATCCCAGCAGGCCTCAGGGCACAACATCACAGCTGTCCCCTGCGCTGTTATTCACTTGTCATGCCATGCCGAATCATCTGGTCCCAGCCTGAAACATTTCAAGCAAAGGAAAGGTTTCCGGCAGCCACTGGCCCATCTGTGTGCCGGTCATATGCTCTTCCCAGCCGGCCTGGAAAGTGACAACGCTGTGGCGCCCACATTGCATGAACAAAGCTCCTCTTAACCCTCAGGATGTCAAGGATGGTAGTGACACATGATGTGCCAGTGATGTGAAAATAACTGGCCAAGCTGGTAACTCCATGGATCAAACATCTAAAAATGTATGCATGACTAAACAGCGAGACCAGAAATAGCCGCAATTCTAAAGCACATTAATCTGCAATGAGTGTAACCAGTGTACTTAACCCATAAGGCAATTTCCCCAGTACACGAGTCCTCGCTAAACCGTGAGACACTGTACTATTAAAAGACATCTGCCTGCATGCTGGAGAGAATGTATAATTCCTTTTGTTTATCTCTATTTTGAATCAGCCTTAAATGAAATAATAAAAAAACAGCATCCAAACTGAAAAAAAAAGCATTTTGCTTCCTAATGTTTAATGGTAATGAATAATAAAATGAAGGAACCCAGCAAGTTACCCAGCATTACACACTGATAACACTGTGTAGTCACAGTGCCGTCAAGTGTGCCTACATGTAGACGCGCGAGTGGCGCATTGATTTAAACACGGACACAAACAGCACGCGGAATAACGTTGATCCCTGCACCACAGCCGGCCCCATCGGGCAGATAATTGGCTTCGATTTTTCAGCTACTTGCTGCATACATTTGGTTATTAATGAGAATAAATGTGCTGCGGTTCCTTCATGCCTTCACGCTTTAAGATATGCAGTTAATATTGATGCTGCCGTGTGTTGTTTGAAAACAAGTGCGCCAACATATGCTAAGAAATGCATTCATTAGCTTAGTTAATGACCTCATCAGCATAACTGGTTATGCTTCAGTGTGATGGTGAGTGTGGCAGGATATTGGGCAGCTCAAGTGCCACTTGCCTCTTATACACAAACACAAAGCACAGCTGCGAGCATCGCTAATATGAAAGAAACCAAGCGCTCAAAGGACATTGGGGCTGTTGCATCGTCCTGTTGCTATGCAACCATCTAATTAGTCTTAGGTAGCTATCCTGAAGAATCAAAGTGGTATAATGTTGAAAATAAGAATGGCTTATATGGAAGGGAGTGGGCCCGTGTTGACCTCACTCTGAGAACAGAGCATGAGGAGGTTTCTTATCGCCTTCACTGCTGGCGAGCTGGGCAGGATTTCATAGCAGCCGAAACGGGTGCACCGGGTGATCAGTGATTAGCACCTCCCTCCCTCCCCCCTCGTTAAGCTAATCAGGAAAACTACCTGAAAAAAGACCTAGATCCTTATAAGAAAAAATCATATGCAATCATGAGCACCAATCATGATCACAAAGGTATCTCCAAACTGTCATTATCATCATCCCCAGACCCCTCTTCATCAGAACGTGTTTGTTCCTCTTTCAGGACGTATTTCCTGGCCTTCGTGAAGAGAAGGTAGAAAAAGTTGACTTTCTCCCCTTGGAACTATTTTCACAACTTCTGAAAACATTTTACAGGAATGCTAATTTTACCTGAGCCAGGAAGGTTATTAAAAGGATGCAAATGATGGACTTCACAGTAGTATGCTTTCATAGAGTGGTGGGCAGTCGCTCTCATATGAAGAGCTCAACATTTTTGGGACGCTTATTTATTTTCTTCCCAAAAGTGAGATGCCACTTTCATGGCCATGTGTCAACTGAAGCTGACAGTGATTAGCTTAGTCCAGTGGAGACACTTCACAGAAGTACCCCGTGGACCCATTTAGTCCTGTTTATGAAGAAAGTTCCAGCTTATAAATTCTAACCTTAAGCCATAAATAATCATTTTCTTGTCTTAAAAAAAAAGAAAGATGTGAACCAGTAAGTTTTAGACAGACAGACCTTTTTTTTTTTTAACCTTTGAGACTGTGAGGTTAGCGTTTGCTATACTAACCCTCTGCACTTAGCACACAACCTTTTTTTTATTCCTTAAAGTGTGAAACTATTACGTTAAAAAACAGCTTTTTAGCAACAGGTCAGCTTATACTTTGACCTCTTCTACATTTTCTCTTTTATAATAAGATCTTTCAGCTGTTTTGAGGATACCGCTTAAAAGGAAGAAGCTAGAAGTCCATGCAGTTTAAAAACCCTCCACTTTCCACTTAAATATAAGTCTAACACTGGACTCCACCAATCTCTTTCTTAACTGTACACCTACCTGACCTACCTGTTATGATGATATTCCCGATAGAACGATAGAAACACACATTTTTATTATGATTTAGCATCGTAGCATCTTCTTTTGAATGCTCAGAACACTTCTTAAAATTTAAATTTGAATCTGCTGCCCTGCAAATCACCACTGCAATCAATTTGCATTTCAAACAAGTGCACAAGTTCAGCCGAGATACTACTTAAGAAGAGCTACAGTACAATACTTCAGCGCATTTCTGAGAAAGGAAGGGGAAAAGAGCTTCTTGGAGAGAATTTAATTGGCTTTTTTTTTATCACAATAAATGAAATATAAACAGAACCTATCTTGTAAAAACCATCTGCATGCAAATTTGAAGCGCACACATGTCAAATTATCACGCCTTGATGATTAACACAAAGATGATCTCTGCACTTTACTTATAAGAAATTTATTCCAGCTCGCTTAATCGCGTGCATTTCAAGCACCACGCATTTCATAGAAATACACAGAAGCAAATGAAATAAGCCAGATAAGACCTTTGCTGCGAAGCAACCCAGAATTCAAATGATGGCTTCAAAGCGACTAGACTGCCCTTTGTAAAGAGCTAAAGAGGGGAGAAGAGGTGACAGTGGATAATAACTTGATGTATGACGCTTCTGCTGCGAGCTTTAAATGTCTTATCTAAATTCATACACAATGCTTCTCCCCGGCCATGTCGCGTTTATCATTTTCGTTGCGCCACCTGGCAGATAATGGACAAAAGAAAATCAATAAGTAAAAAAATGTTATTGAATGAACACTGATGAATGCATTTTGCTCTCACACATACTGTAGAGACCTTGGGGGAATCTTTTGCCTTTTTCACAGCCCTGTTCACATTAAATGCATTGCTGCTCATTGGATTAGGAAAAAAAGGATGCTATGCACAAAAGAATACAATACTCTTTACTTAGATGCACAACCTCTCGTGCAAGATGTGAAAAAACTGCCCAAAATCTTCATTTAATCATAAAAGAAGGTGTGAAAAGCTAAGTGTATGATTGTCATTTTGAAAGAGGGCATTCCGTTCTTTACAAGTAAGCTTTTGCAGTGTTAATGTGAAAGGCACTATATTCAAACAAGAGTCTTAGCCTTTAATTACAACAAGAACACTGCTGCTCCCCTGACTGACATGTAACGGTGAAGTGCTTTTCAATTTTGTACGAGAGAGAGAAAAGCTCGGTGGTGAGGTACCGTTTATTTTTTTTTCCTTCTGCCTGGAACACAATGTACATGAAACGAAGAACTGGCAAAAGACACGTCACCGTGCTTTGTTTTATTCATTTCATTAAAAAAAGAACGCAGGCTGGAAAAAAATACGAAGTAGCACCGCTACTAAAATTCAGTCAGCGTGTTACCTTTGATTATTGTTTTTCAGCTTAGTTATATGAGAGACCTTTGAAAAGGACTCGCGTGAAACGTGTTAGTTCAATAAATGCGTAACATTCTTAGAGAAACAGGGGTTTTTTGTCCATATGTTCAGCACCAAGCTGCGTATTGTGACTGTGACAGTTTCCAGTCATGGGTGTCACATTGGATCAAAGACATGATTACATTCATAGAGCGTTGCTATGTGTACCATTCTGCATTCGCTGCATAATCTGAACTCTCATAGTTCAGTTTTTATTGACACAGCTGTTCCAAAATGTGTGGCCCTCACTTACTTCCCTCCCTTGTGTGACAGTGATGGACAGGTCGTGATGAGGAAGGTCAGCAGCTGTGTACTTTTGTCATACATGTGTCTGCACTTTGCTGTGTTACAGGCATTTGTACTCAAGCAGCACAGACATAACATACTTTTCTTTTGGGATCAGCTGCACATATTCATCACATCCTTTAATGTACATGATGGACATGGAACACAGGTTTTCTTAGCACCTGATGTGGCTAAACACACTCCTGCTGAGATGCCTGTGACAGTGTTTGATGTACATCCAGTGCACTGACATGGAATCAGGTCTTCATGGATGAATGCATAGTTCGTCTGTTTCGGGATCGTGATGCGCAAGTTAACAATAATGTGTGTTTGAAACGGCACCTTAACATGGGATAAAATGTTGCTGTTTAAAAAGCTCCAGCATCAGGTAATGAGTCTCTCTGTGTGAATGACAAGTACTAGCTCCCAGTCCTGAAAAACAAAAATGAAGCCAGTGCAAAAGAGCCAGAAACTGTAGTTTCCTGGCAGGGCCACTTAAGGCTGGCTCCAAAGATTTCCATGTTAAAAAGCCCAGCTTAACAGTACTGAAAAGCATGTTAAAGGCCTGGTACAAAAATGGTTTTAGCCTTTCTTAACAACAGTATGGTAGGGGATTTTTGCAAGTTAGACTGACAGTGGTATGCAGACAGGGCTGGTAGCTGATTCCTGTCATGCCACTCCTTTAAATCAAGTTACAAATGTTTGTAGAAGTATTTTCTTACTCTAATAGTTTGCACTGATTAGCATGGTTGTGTTGAACCTATATAATTTATGATTGCAGTTTGCAGCATAGCTGCTAACTTAGCATTAGCACTCCACCTGCTCATCAAAATGAAAAAAAGAAAAAGAAAAGATGGCAGCCAAAACTGTAGTGATGGTTGTGGCAAACACCAGTTTGCATCATGTTGACTATTTATATTTATAGAGTCTATAGTTACTGTAAGGGATTCCTCATGATTCATTTCATGATTATAATGTCATAACATTAATAGGAGCAACTAGGCACTCAAGCTAGGAGTGCAATTCCTCTAAGGAATTTAAATGTATTTTATTTGAGATTATAATGTAATTATATTTACATATTACAGTTTTTGCCCACTGCTTGAACACATTTTGCAAAACTCCGCTCTCTGTGCCAAAACTGTACACACAAGTACACATGACACAACACTGGGAAATATACCATTCACATCTGTGCCAAATTGAAACTCTACTCCCAAAACCTAAACTCTTCTGTCAAAACCTGACATTCCTTTGTCAAAATGTAACTCTGTTGACAAAATGACACATACTTGCATCATATGCAAACACTGACAGATCAGGGGGAACACACTACTCTTCTTTATATAAAACACTGCAGTCCTTGATTTCCATTGTTTATTCAGAAGGCACATTTACAGGAGACACATTTTCAAACAACCAAAAACGCAAATAGACCTACTCAATATTGTACATTGCAGTACCATGAATTCAGATAAAGCAAAAAAACAAACAAAACAACAACAACACAATAATACTGCAATAGAAAAAACACTATACTGTAAACACAAAAAACCATGACAATTGTGCATAAGTGGGCTCATGGATCCCGCCGTCTGTTGGGGTCTGGCCACAGGACCTCATCAACATCGCAAGCAATATCCTCTCCCGCTAGGCATCGGGGAAAATATCCTCTTGCATGTCGAAACCATCCATGGATTGCTGTCACCTGAATGTCGCCGCAGGCCTGTTCCATTGCCTGCAGAAGAGGCATGCGGGCATGTGGTTGGTGGTCATATACTCGCCATCTCCAAGCCGAAAAAAATTCCTCTATAGGGTTCAAAAATGGTGAGTAAGGGGGCAAGCATACCACTTCAAATTGATTGTGGTTGGAGAACCAGGCCTGGACCAGAGCAGCCCGATGGAAACTGACATTATCCCATATCACCTGAACCTGGGCTGATCTGGTCTGTTCTGTACAACTATATCATGGAGAGCATCTAGAAATGTGAGTATGTGTTGGCTATTGTATGGACCTAGTATTGCATGATGGTGCAGAAGCCCTCGAAGGCATATGGCGGCACATAATGTGATGTTTCCCCCGCGCTGCCCTGGGACGTGCACAATTGCCCTTTGGCCAATTACATTACGACCCCGTCGTCTTGTTTTGCTCAGGTCGAATCCAGCTTCATCAATGGAAATGTATTCATGAGGCTGTGCAGCTCCATCCATGGACAAGATTCTCTGAAAAAAAAAGGGAATATGTCACTGTACTACAGTGCTACACATACAGCACCCTCACCCCATCACACAGGTACCTGTGTGCTCTCAGAATAGATCCATGTGGTACTGATATGGTACATATTCAGCTGCTACTGGACTTCACCAATACTCTATTGTAAATGTAAGGGACAGTTACACGTACCCGTACATATTCAGCTCGAAGTCCTTTGACCCTGTCACTGTTCCTCTCGAATGGGACTCTGTAGAGCTGCTTCATGGTGATGCTGTGTTTACCCAAGATGCGTCTGATGGTGGTGATGCTCACATGGTCTATGTTGCTGAACACTCGCCTGTCTGCAAGTATTTTCCGTCGTAGCTGGTGGAGACGGATGGCATTGTCTGCCCTCACTAGGTCCACAACGGCAAGTTCCTGCTGTTGTGTGAACAGGCATTGCCGTCCTCCCCCAGAAGGTCTTCGGGTCATTCTGGAGGAATACAACCACATATTGTCATCGGTTTGCTTATTTTTCTTACAGTACTTTACTGTATGTACTGTGTCATCCACTGTACAACACTGTACTTCAATATAAGGAATCAGCCACTTTGGCTGCAAAAGGAGCATTAGCACCCCGTACACTTGATATGGTAATGTGATATACTGTAGAACAGTGCTATAAAACCATCTGAGTAGAGCAGAAGGTATGGAGGTGAAGACAATGTTCGGAATGTTCGTATTACAGATGCCACTGTGAAGCGGCTTAGATGTGGGTGGACTCTCTGCCCAGCTTCCCTCATAGTCAGGCCATGGTTGATGACATGGTCCACCAAAGTTGCTCTTATTTCATCAGAAATATGGGTCCGTGCATGGCCTCTTCGGCCTCCTCCTCCTCTTCCTCCTCCTCCTCCTCTACCTCTTCCTCTTCCTCTTGCTCTCCCTCCATCCATGCTTGCAAAGTTCTTGAAATGGCTACGCTGAGGGCTTTTTGTAGTTGGCTAATTGGTGTTCGGTTTTGCAAGTAAGTGCCTTCAGGTGTGTATTTGAGTGGTTGCAATTACCCGATGTGTTTTGTATTTTGGATACATGTGTTTTCCGAATGGCACCCTGAAATTTCATTTTGTGAGCGAAGTGTCTTATGTATGAAATGGAGTGTAGCATGCAGGACCATGTGTGTTGCATAAAGGAGTAGGTGTGTTGCATAATTGGAACTGGGGTGCAAAGCAGCGCTTTTGTTTAAGGTAGGGGTACATGTGTTTGAGGTATGGTAACAAAAGCTTCAACTTGTGTTACTTTAGTCTAGGCATGGGTTCATGGTGTTCAAGCAACGGGCAAAAACTGTAATACTCAAAGTAAGCTAGAATACTAGCATACGGGGCTGACAAGTCAAGTGTTTACAGGAAACAAAGAAATAATCAAGCCGTAAGTAAATTTAAGTATTGTAAGTAATAAGCATGTGCATGTAATTTTGGAGAAGAACAAACAACATTTCCCCATCATACTTTGTAAGTATCCTTTTTGGGGTGTGAGACATATGAAGTAATCAGGTGGATTAATCTTGCCTTTTTGCATCTTGTGGCGGGGTGTGGTCTGCGATGCTGCTGCAGGGGAGGCAGAACCACCTGAGGGGCATCTGCAATCACGCCTCGCCGGCTTAAAGTCTGTACTGGGTCCTGCTGTAGTTGTTGCTGTTAGTGTGTGTGACTGCGAGCTTAAAAGCTGCAGCCGTGAGTGTGAGAACAGCAACCAAGCAAAGTGTGCTGAAAAGCATTGAAATGTAGTTGGGTCTGCTGTGGATCTTTCACACATCTTTTTTTTTTTTGATGTACATGTTGGATGTTTTATTATTCAAGTGCCCAATTTTTTTTTAATTTTACCAAAGATTCATTTCGGCGACAGTGGGAAACAAAAACTTTTTAACAGCAGAACCAGGCTCAGGGAGGGGCGGCCATCTGCCGCGACCGGTTAGGGTGAGAGAAGGAAGACAGGATAAAAGACATGCTGTGGAAGAGAGCCAGAGATTAATAACAAGTATGATAAATACCATCAAAATGCCCAGGCATAAGTGACCTTAAAATGACGTAGACAAAGTTAAGCTACTCCACAATATAGCCCACACTGTGTACTTACCATGCAAAAATGACCATGAAATTATGCAGCAATTAAAATGATTTTTATAGTACTTAAAATGACTTAATTTCTCTAATTTCTTTTAAAATATCTGACGTTATGCAACACTTAGTTACTACTAGTGCTACTATGTGCACTACTTAAAATGACTTACAGACTGCTTAAATTCACTTAAAGTGTAAATATTTCTTTGTTTCCTGTAAAAGTCTGGGTTGTTACCCCCTTATTCTACTGTGCCTACCTTGGAGTATTTATATGTAAATATAATTAAATAATAATTTTAAATAAATTACATTTTATTGTAGGTGAATTGTGTCCTTAGCTGTCGGCTGTGTCATAAAGTGTTGCCAAAAATGCATATTCTTTGCAAGGCATTTGAGCACACAAACCTTAAAATCAGAAAAATAAAAGATGCACACAGAAATGTCTGACCTAAAGTCAGTTTCAGTTCTTTTCAGAGAACATGACTTCAGTTAAACTAATTGGATGTTACATGTGCATGAGAACACTCGACTTCTGTAACTTGTGGCATTACAACAGGGGTGGGATCAGTAACACTGTGTGGCTGGGCATGTGTTTCTTCCCCGCTTTAATCTCTTTCTCTTTTCCCTCTCCATCTCTTTGACCTCACTACCAGGCTCACTTTTGTCTCTTTCTCAACCTTTCTTCGCATCATCCCCTCTTCTTTCTTTCCCCCGTCTCCTCTTGCCTGCAGCAAAATCTTTCACTCCACGCCTCGCTCAAGGCTTTGTGCAGTTACGTGTTAGGCTGGCTGGTTGAAGATGCAATTTAATTAGCAAGTCAGGCGATAAATTACCTCTGCAATTAAAAGGCAGACCCTCTTTTTTTGTTTATGCCTATAGGGAGAGCTCTCTAAACAAACCACGGCTCTCTCTGTGCAGACACGACACTTCACTGATGAGCACACACGCGGGTTTAGTGTGGCCGAGCGCTTCTCCACGATGATGTAAATACAGTTGTGAGTGGCCTTCTCCAAAGAGCCAAGCTCCATTTCCTCCTGTCTTGGTAACAGACGAGCTTTATCTTGTATTACAGAGCCCTGGCTTTGGCTGAGGCCCAGGAAGCACCAGGGAGAGAACACAGAGTTGACTTCAATAGCCCGCCCGCACACACACACACACGCACGCACGCACGCACGCACGCACGCACGCACGCACACACACACGCACGCACACACACACACAAAAGAAATGTTCATGTAGAAACTCACAGAATACACATCAATGCAATGCAGTCCAAAGATCCTTGGTCTTTTACTTTCTGCTGATCAGATAAGACTTGCAAAGGTCAACAGTTCTTCACAGGCCTTTTGTCTATGAAGTAGGTACTTTGAGAAGACTGCTGAGTGGATCTCAAACAATTCTTTTCTTTTAGAATGCTTCTTGTGAATTACAGTTTTTTACAGTCGCTAACAAGCGCCTACCCATACTTCAGATACTTTTTCTAAACTCTTAACACAGACCCACACCTACAAAACACAATTGGCCAAATGGATAATATCCTTCCCAAAAATACACTTTGTTAAATATATACTAACTCCTCATTTCAAAATTAGAACACATCTTTCTCTGCACACACTAACTGTACAAAAACACTATAAATCTGACTCAAAATGAAATTAGTCTGTCAAAGAATAACACTTGTTTTCACTTCACAAGGTACATGCAGTCAATCAAAGTACACCAGGTTTCAAAATACTGGCTATTATTGACATTACAAAAACTGCATAGACTTTTATGTTTCAGTGTCACAGGTATTTGCATGCGAAACATGCAATCCACCATATTGACACCAGAAATGTCTTGGTTGGTAACTGTATGTCCACATGTACAGTAATGTTCACATTCAAAAGCATTCCAGTAAAAAGCAAACAAGTTTTTGTTTCTTTACTGTTTACCACAGGAGGTACAGTAGAAACACAGTATGATAGGACAGAGAAAGTTTTACAGTATTGCTTACAGTGAACAAAATATCCATGAAACACACAAGAGCATTCTGAACAAAAAAACAACAGCAAAAAGCCAAGATAAAAAGGGGGGGAGGGGGGCTAAAAAAAGGCAAAAAAGTTGCATCTAATCTCTGCGATCTTCAGGGTTAGGCCACATGTTTTCATCAACATCACATCTGATGTCAGCCAAGTCGATGCACCTGGGATAAAACCGCCTGGTATGTCGGATCCACCCTTGGCAATCGTCAACTGTGATGTCCCTGGAGCCAGCATCCATGGCTTCAAGGAGGGACATCTGGTCATGTGGCTGATGGTCATAAACCTTCCACCGCCATGCAGAAAAGAACTCCTCTATGGGGTTGAGGAAAGGTGAATAGGGTGGAAGGAAGAGACTCACCAGTCTTGGGTGGACTTCAAACCATGTTGTTATTGCTTGCGAGTGATGGAAAGCCACATTGTCCCAGGTAATTACAAAGGTCCTCATGTTTTCACCCTCCTGACCCTGCTCTGGAACCAGGCGCTGGTGGAGATCATTGAGAAAGGCAAGCAAGCGCTCTGTATTATAGGGTCCAACCTGACATTTGTGAAGGAGTAATCCTGCATTTGCAATTGCTGCACACATGGTAATGTTTGCCCCTCTCTGTCCTGGCACATCAACTGTGGCCCTTTTTCCAATTACATTTCGTCCACGTCGACGCCTTTTGGCCAGATTGAATCCTGCCTCATCGATGTATATGAATTCATGAGGGGCCTGGTTGGCCTCCAATTCCATAACTCTCTGAAACAAAGTTTATGTAAGTCATGTTATTACTGTATACCATACTGTACTGTAACCTAGTATTGTGTAGGTTACCTACTTGCAAAGTGCAAAGCTTATAGAACTGGACATTGGATTGAATATACACTGTACCTGGACATATTGTCGTCGTAGCTCCTTGACCCTCTCACTGTTCCTCTCAAAGGGAACAGTGTAGAGCTGCTTCATCTGCACTCTATGTTTGGACAATGTCCGCGAAATGGTTGTGAGGCTGATTCTATCGATATTGTCGAATATCTCATGGTCCGCCACAATTCTGGTTTGTATTTCACGCAGTTTTATTGCATTATTTGCAGTAACCATTTCCACAATGGCAAGCTCCTGATCATTACTGAGGAGCTTTCCTCTTCCCCCAGAGGGTGGAAGACGTTGCATTCTTTAGAAAGACAGACAATTCAACATATGCATTACTGTATGACCATATTGACATGTCAAGTGAGAATAGGAACAATCCATGTAAAATGCAATACTTACCTGTTGGTTTGTTGAAAGGTGCGTATAATGGAGGCAACCGTTGACCGCCTCAAATTGGGCTGCACTCTTTCACCAGCCTCTCTTAGTGAAAGACCATGGTTGATTACATGGTCAATGATAGTGGCACGAATTTCATCACTGACTACTGTTCTTGCAGCCCTTGGAATGCCACCACCACGCATTCTTACACCTATACCTTGCCCTCTCCTTGGGCCTGCTCTTCTCTCTGGGCCCCTTGCTCTTACTCTTCCTCGACCAGACATTACAGTGTTTGTCTTTTTTTTGTTTCCAAAAACATCACTCCTCAAGGTCTTGCCTTATGAACCCCACTGACTCTAAGCCAGAATGGAAGAAGGTGTGGTTGGCCCAATTTACCCAACATAAATCAGCTGTGTGTCAATTATTCAATTGTTTGTTTGTTTACAGCTGAGATATATTTTTGATATTGATATTGTTTTTGTACTGATATCATTGCAGGGGCAGAGGTTTTTATACTGTATCTACGGTTTGGAATATTGTTTTTGCTATTGTGGGATGTTGTGTGTTAACATTCGTAGATACTACAAGAACAGTCCATAGTTTTGTTGGGAGGTATAACTTGTCTGTTAAGAAAATGTAAGCATTGTGGAAATGTGTTCACTGACTGCATATTGGGTGAACACGACATGAAATGTGTGAATGGTATGGCCACAACAGACCGATGCTGTGCTAATTGTGTTTAGAGTTTTGCAAATGTGACAACTGTTTGGACAAACGCTTGTTAGCGACTGTAAAAAACTGTAATAATGATGATGATTCATGCTCCAAGCAGTCCTTTTGAAACCACCTGCAAAACATAGAATTATTTCCTATGAAATGTGCTTCATGAATACTGCATTAACACTTCTCTTAAACCAAAGTACCTTTGTCTAAACCTCAGCAGAGACTAAAAGACGTTTGCTTTAAGATTAGTCAGTTCAAAGCTGCCAGGTACTGAAAGGTTCTCTGTGTAGACGGATCCAACAAATGACTAATGAACACCGAGATCAATGCCAGGCTTCCTCAATTCAGTCATTGAACCTGCTTAAAGAAGCTCTAATTTTTATAATGATGTATCAAGTGACAATATAAAACCAGTGTTGGTGTTAACAGGGTCAGATTTGTTGAACCCAGAGAGTTAACACACAAACCTGACACTCCCACTCAGCTTTACTGAGCTTCCTAAACAGTTTTAGCTTGTTGTTTAGCTGTCCAGACAGCCACCGTACAGCTCTGTTTGGCTCTCACTTCTCTTGTAAGGTAATTTGGGACCATAGCAAGGTGCTGTTTTCATCAAAAAAACAAAACCCCCCACTGTAGACTACCTGTCCAGGACTAAGTGGCAAGCAGACACAGACAGTAACAAAGTGGTGAACACAGTGTAGCATTCAGAAACTAAAGAGCCAGCTATTTCACTCAGGAGTTGGCACAGACCAAAAAAGAGAGCTCGGGTGAAAAATGAAAGCTGGGCTGAAGCCATGTCAGGTGGCTGCTGACGTGACTAAATAATTGCTGGATGTTTAAATATGTGACCGTTTCCCAAGAAGTTTGTCAGGCTAACTTAAAAGGTCATGACATGGTAATATTTTCTTGTCAACTTATTTCTGTTTCTCCCACCCGACCGAAAAGATAACCGCTGGCTAATAACTTGTTGCTCTTTTTAACCAACGAACCAAACTGTCAGGACTAGACAGGAAGGAAGGCTTAAGTTGATTAATGGGTTCAATAACAAAACGAAATCCAGCCCTGGAATAGTCTTAGCCATATGGAAAACATCTAGTAAATTCAGTTTTATTCAGCTGATGGCTGAATTCCTTGATTTTCATTTACTACACTACTAATACTTCTTTTTGCCACTCCTCTGATGTCATTATGTTATTCTTGAAGCATTTTTTCTGGACAGCAGTACATAATTAAATTTTAATGGCTTTTTTAAGGCCGTAACACTTTAAAATACAGTTTGTGAATAAGGATATATCTCCCCTATAATACAAAGAAATTTCAGTGTATTGTATTTGAAACCACAATTATATTTACCTACAAATACTTAAAGGTAAGTAGACTACACTAAGGGGTAACAAATCTTTAAAATAAAAGTAATTTTAAGTACTGAGTAATTTCTACATCTTTAAATGTTAGCATACCGTACTTTTTGAAAGAAAAAAAAAAGCAAGTTAGACTTGCCTTCAGCATTATAGGTCTAGATTAGATTAGATTAGATAGAACTTTATTAATCCCTCGGGTGGGTTCCTCTGGGAAATTCGATTTCCAAAAAAGCACAGCACCGACAGAAGTTACAGAGTTACAGAATATTTTATATATATATATATATATATATATATATATATATATATATATATATATATATATATATATATATATATATATATATATATATATATATAATACACACACACACACACACACACACACACACACACACACACACACACACACACACACACACACACACACATATATATATATAAATACAGAGACAATATAAATAAAATATACGAAGGGGATAAATAGAATAAATAGCAATAAAAATAAAAATACAAGTGAATTGCACATTTCAAGTATTGAGTCTATTGCACCGTTGACTATTTACAAAAGTATTGCACAAAAGGTATTGCACAGTGAGGTGAAGAGGCACTACAGCTTAGTTGTTCCCCCCTCCTTTGTCCTCCTGTTTCCCCTCCCTCTCCCCTCCAGGGAGGAGTTAAACAGTCTGATGGCGTGTGGGACAAAGGAGTTTTTAAGTCTGTTAGTTCTTGTCTTTGGGAGAAGCAACCTGTCACTGAACAGACTCTTCTGGTTGTTTATGGCCGTGTGCAGAGGATGCCCAGCATTGTCCATAATGTCCATCAGTTTCTTTAATGTCCTTTTCTCTGCCACTGTCACCAGAGTGTCCAGCTTCATGCCGACCACAGAGCTAGCCCTCCTGATCAGTTTCTCCAGCCTGGATGAGTCCTTCTTTGCTGTGCTGCTCCCCCAGCACACCACAGCATAGAAAAGTACTCCAGCAACCACCGACTGGTAAAACATCCTCAGGAGCTTCCTGCAGATGTTAAAAGACCTCAGCCTCCTGAGGAAGTACAGTCGGCTTTGGGCTTTTTTATACAGGTGCTCTGTGTTGCATGACCAGTCCAGTTTATTGTCCACCCACAGCCCGAGGTACTTGTACTTGTTGACCACCTCCACCTCCTCCCCCTCTATCTGAACCGGCAGTGGACCTGCTCTAGACCTCCCGAAGTCCACAACCAGTTCCTTAGTCTTTGAGGTGTTGAGTTGCAGGTGGTTTGTGTGACTCCATGCGACAAAGTTCCTCACCAGACTTCTGTACTCCTCTTCCTGATCATCCCAGATACACCCCATGATGGCTGTGTCGTAGGTCTGCACATTTGAATGGTATTTATTTTTTCTTGTAAGTTGTTGAGGAAGAAAAGTATTTACTACCAATAGTATCTTTAATCAAATCCAGAAAAAGGTCAGCGTAGTAAAGAAAATACAGTTTATTGTCTCATGAGCCCAGGATAACCACAAGCTGAACATCAGCATTATGGTAAAGCAATCCCTATGAAATGAGTAGTTAGAGTTATTTCAGACAGATGGGTAAAACTAAATGTTCATAGTTTTGAGATTTGAGATTACATTAGTGTTGCTGGATATCACAGTTTTGGAAAAGTCAGTCTTTTCACATGATGCAGTCTGGCTTAGATTAACCAAGTGCACCCTATGATTGAGTAGCTTGCAGAATCACCTTCATACAGAAATAACACGACATAAGTGTTTTCTGTATGAATCTGTTATTTTTCAGATGTTTTGGAGGAATTTTGTGCTAGCCTTCTTTCTGATCATTGAGGTTTGGGGAGCATTTGTTTATGCAAGTCTCTTTTAAGGTACCACTACAGCTTTTTAATCAAGTAGAGCTCTGGCTCTTGTCTTTTTCAGCCATTCTGCTGTAGATTTGCATAGTTTTGGCCAAGCTGTAGCTGTCAGACAGACGGCCATTTGAATCTAGAATTCTCCAACACTGTGCTTAATGGCTTATATGTGTCTTTGTCCTAATATGCTATGTCTGGTTGTGCATTATCCCCAAATATCCCAATCCCAATTGTGTGGTTTGTTCAGATGAAAATCTAAGCTGTGCTGCCATGTTCTTTTTAGAAAGAAGAAGAAGTTTTCTTCAAGCAGCCCTTCCAAACAAGTTCTACTTGTTCAGTCTTTTTCTAATTGTACTGTCACAAACTTAACTTTTAACATGCTAACTGAGGCCTGTTGAGATATAGCTCAAAGAGTTTGCAGTTTGCCTGAGCATTGTGTGATCTGGCCTTGGGGTGACATTGCTGGGCTGTCCTGTCCTTGGAAAATTGTGGCATTGTGCCAACACACACCTGAAAACTCCTGACAACATCCAAGCTTCTGCTTATAGATTGTGTATTCAATTAGCCATGCAAGTGTGAGCACCTCTATCTAAGGGATGCAGTAAAGGTTTACTTACTTAATTTTTTCACAGGACTCTAAGTTAAGAGAAGAGAGTAAAGTTTCACGGGAACAGTACTATCATTATAATTAATTGTTGTCTACAGAGAGCCGACCTCTAATTGTAATGAAGCGCTATACTGGGAGGCATATCACTGATTTTGAACACAAAATCAAATAAACATTTTTCTAAAAGGACTCCTTGGTGCTTACACAAAGTCAAAGAAAGCAGGAGAAGAGCCAACACAGAACTGAGATCAGCACTTTAGCGCCCTGTAGTGCTTCACAATGCTGTATTGAATGGAGGCCTTAAGACTCAACATCTGTCATCTCATATATGGCCAGTAGCTATTTAAATCATCTCCCAATTGCAAGCATTTGCTTTAGATGGAGATTTGCGGAAAATATAGCCAGTCATTATGAGTTTGACTAAAGGGCCGCCATTATGTCGAGTATAATGACCGGTGTTCTCACACTTTTTTCTGTATAGCTCCGAGGAAATCATGTCAGACTTATCGCTGAACAATTAATGAGCGGGAGATACAGCATCCAGGCACACGTGACGGCTGCGCGACGAAAGAAATAAGGCACTAAAAAGACTGGGGTTTGTTCAACAGAGTGGGAGAGCTGAGGGTAGCGGAGGGCAACTGGAAAAATGAGGCAGCCTTTACGAAATAAGTCTGGGTAATCCATCAGATGCCAGGGCTCATTATGGCTGTGGGTACACCATGAAAGAGAGCCCTTTATCTGGGCTTCCTGTTCTTATTAGCAACACTCAAGGAAAGGATTGTAGCAGACCCTCCTTCATCCCCCACCTCTGTTCTGCAGGTGGAGGAGGGGGGCGCTGCTGACACAGAGAAGCAAAGTCATTCTCTGGCCTGCGTTCCCTGGCCGGCTCTGTGGGCATGCCTGCCAAGTTGTGAGGATAAGTGTGTCTGTGTACGTGTGTTGCGGTACAAGTGTGTATGTGTGCAAACACGTATCCGGGGAGGCTCGGTAGTCACTGTCGGAAACCTTTTTGCCAGCTGCAGCACATCCTCCCCTTCACTGACGGTAACTGAATCCAAAATAGTCAGAGCTATTTCGAGCCACTCGTTTTCAATGTGGTGACACAGAAATTACCGCCGTGGTTGTGGGTAACTCAAACACAGCCATCTGCAGATTGTTACATTCAAATGAGTGCATTGTGATCTGAAATTTTGCAGAGCTTAAAAAAACTGAAAACGGCCACAAATCTCGGCTCTGCTTTGTAGTCACTGCAGAGATTTCTTTTTTTTTTTAAGGGTGAAAAGGCAAACTCGTTCAGTATTTAGCGTTCTTCCTCCTCCACTGTGACTCGCAAAAACTGCTGAGTACATACGAATACGTTGATCCAGGATGCTAGGACACATCACAAGCATTGCGAGCATGACACCTGTTACACGGCGAGGGTATTGGACCCTTGAGAAGACAAATTGCTCACGGGGTAGTCAGTCGGGAAGTACTGACAAACCTTTGAGATGACTGCATGAAAGATTACAACCAAGTGAAAGCCAAACTATTACTGCTTAATCAACCATTACGTTTAATCTCCTTCTCATTGAAAGTGCTCCATACCAGTGGGGCTGCGAGCTGATGCAGTACTTTGTGAGTCCAGTGGGGGACAGTAGGTGACAGTGGTGGTGGTGGCAATTGACTGTCAGCGCTGTCCAGCTGAAGGGCAGCGAGGGCTGTGAAACATCAAGGAATTCTGAAGTATGGCAGGTGGAGCGAATAATACAATGAAAGGGGAAGAGAACAAAACGCTACAAAGACAGCAAATTAGCCCATCTCCAAAGATGAGGGGCTTCAATTATCACAGTTAGAGACTGGCTGACACTGTATGAGGGGAGCCGGATTGAACTTTTCAAAGAAGTAGAGACACAGCGTGAGGGTCATTAAAAAGTGGGGCCGCCACTTGACAGAATGAAAGGTGGCAAACAGGAACGGGCTCGTGCACGCTGGACATTGAGGGCTCTTTAGTGGCACACAAGAAGAGTGGGAGAGAGAGACAGATAGATGCCTGAGTATGCAAGCATAGCAGCGAGTCTTTTGACAACCCTGTGCTGCCCCCCACCCCCTTCTCTCCAGCCTCTCTGCAGGCTCTTGGATTGTGCTTTAATCAAAGTGGCGGCCTGAAGAGGAGTATTTGGATTATTTGGACACAAGGACACTGTGTTCAGGTCTCTGCAAAAGCAGGAACAGCCTGAGCTTTCACTATAAGCAAGGTAGAAAAAAATAATAACACACAAATAAGCACCGCAGCCTTCTGTATATAATTATATGGATATAAATGAGGCTTTTTTTTGTGAGTGCGTGTGTGGGTGTTCTGTTTACATTCAAACTCGGTAAACACCTGCCATGGCGTACGCTCCTGTCAATACGGTCTCATCATCTGCATGTCAAAGGTTACCAAACAAGCTCACGGCTGAGCAAGCAGTGGGATCAAACAGAGGAGAGCAGGAGGCAAATCAGTTGACTTCTCCCTCCCCATACACCACCCACCCTACCCCCCCAGACGGGATGACTAGTGACAGCAGCTCACAGCCTCCATGCAAAACACTCACAACGAAGGACCACGCCGGAGCAGACGCACAGAGTGACATGCGCATTTCCGTGCACTGTGCGGCTAATTGGGGCCCGATGAAGAAGCCCACTTCATCTGAGGAAACAATGAATCGGCAGCTGAGGGTACCGCCAGCCAACACAAACGGAGTCAAAGAATGGCCCTACAGATGAAATCACCGCCAGAGCCTCTGAAACCCCACAGGAGCCTTTTCTTCAGGTGCTGGCACAGATGAACATGAAGGGCTATAATTAAGGGTCATTTCCTGCAGGGGGGGCTGGTGATTGTGTGGGGGGTGGGCGAGTCAGTTTTATTCTTTACCCAGTTCAACATGCAGCCAGGCGGCTTCATTTCCATTCCTTTCTGTGCCTCGGGCCTACGTGCTTGCCCTACTTCACTCCACAAGGTGCTCTCAGTCTGGTTAAAGTGGATGGGCAAGCCTGGAGGACACAAGCTGGGAGAGGGACAGGGAGACTCTCCTTCCGCATGACATTGGGAGCGTGTTCGAATTTAGCATTTTGGACTTTGGGAATTGGTTTTATTATAGTAGAATTGAATGCATTAGCAGCAGTTCATTGTCAGTTCAGGGCTTTGGTGTCTTTTGATGCTCGAGCAACAAATGTGAAAGCGATAGCTTTGTTGACTCCCCTTAGAGCTGGAATGTCCTTTGCACCTCAGCGCGACCTCAAAATCATTTTGGATGACCTAATTTAAAAAAATAAATTGCACACATACTGAAAAAAAGGCTTTGTTATCTGGGTGAGTGGCCTTCACAGCTCAGGCATTGATATCCACGCAACCCTGAATTTATCCCTTCTATTTTCTCGGCACTCACCATTCTTCCGAGCACAAAGCTAATATGAGGCGGGCCTGACAGTCACTACAGCGCGTGGAGGCATTTACATAAGCTTGTGTATACGACCATTGTGATGATAATAAGCATGTGATCTCCTGTGTCAGCGAATGAGAAAAACATCTCATCCATTCAAATAGATATGTCAGCCAAAGCATTAGCCTCCCCTATAATTGGCCACAGAGGTCATCCTGGCAAAGCCGAGAGGCGACATTTAGTGTGGCACAAGAATTTGTTGTGCTCATTCACCCACCCTCTCTCTCCCCGACAGACAAAACTGCTTGGTTGCTCGGTGCGAGTCGCAGTGTCTCGTCCAAGGGTCGTGTTTCTGTGCAAGATTTCTTTAATGGCTTCCATTAATATCACTCATGTCTACTGCCTCTGTGGAGAGAGATGCATGCGGCCCGTCTCCTTTCAATGCATTGTTTGTGCACTCTGTGGGAAAAGGGTGTGACAGTTGGTCCAGAGGATTACAAACTAACATCAAAACTGGACCTTGCAGGGATGACACTGCCATTTATTCTAGCTCAGATTATTATTAATATTATTTTTTTGGGACGCGTGTGGCTTCCTCTTTTTCACACATTTGTTTGGAAGTGAGCAAACAAAGAATAGAAACTGAGAGAATGAACTGATGCTGAGATCAAGTGTACCAAACAAACCGAGTTGTCAGAATTATACATTTCATTTCTGCTACTTTTTTACCCTTTTGCACCCTTTTTATCCTTTTCCATCCATCCATGCATCCAGTGCTAACAGAGTGAGACATTCACATCCATATCATCTATGGGCAATTTAGAATCACTTGTTAACATAATGCTATTAACTACAAGTCTTTGGACTGTGGGAGGAACCCAGAGTACCTCAAGAGAATGCAGTTCTCAGTTGCAAATATGGGTAGAGCATGCAAACTCCACATAGAAAGGCCCTGGCCAAATGGGACCTTCTTGCAACAATGTCAGCCACCACACTACCATTGCACTGTTCCACCCCAGACTCTACAATAATACTAAGAAAACCCCAACAATCAGATGACCCCCCCATAACCAAGCCTTTGGTGAAAGCGGAAAGGAAAAACTCCCTTTTAACAGGAAGAAGATCTCAGGCAGAACCAGACTCAGAGAGGTGCGGTCATCTGGCACGACTGGTTGGTGATGAGGAGACAAAAGAGACACTGTGGAAATGCAGAGTGGTTCATAAGCACAGAGACAGTGTAAAAAAGCCGAATGAAGAAGAAATACGCAATGCGTCATTTGAAGCCTCCAGCAGCCCAAGTCTAATGCAGGGTAACTATGTGCGGGTTCAGGGTCACTTCATCCAGCTATAAGCTTTGCCAACAAGGAAAGTTTTGAGCCTAATAATAGTACAGAAGGTGTCTGTCTCCCAAATCAGCCAGTGGAACCAGCTCGTTCCACTGGCTAATTTGGGAGACAGAGGGGCCTGAAGGTCGAAGACTCTGCCTCCCATTCTACTTTTAATAACTATAGGACCACAAGTAAACCCGCAGTCTGAAAGGAAAGTGCTCTGTTAGGGTGATATGATACTGTCAGGTCTATAAGATTAGATGGGGCCTGATTATTCAAGATCCTGTACAGTATGTGAGGAGAAGGATTTTAAATTCAATTCTGGATTTAACAGGAAGCCAACAGGGAGCTTGCTGAACTTTCCCCATTGAATATAATCTTCCCATATTTTACAACGGAATAGCTTCTTTCCTTTGAGGTCTTCAGATCTTGTCATTTGATTTTTGAAATAATGGAAGTGTTGTTATCAACACTAGAAAAACTTCAAGTGGTGACCTGCAAATTAAAATTTGTAAGATTATAGTCTGGTAATAGCAAGTGTTCCGTTACACATTTCCTTCGGAAGCACAGCTGAGGAGTCAGTGACGTATCTGTTTACTGTGCAACAAAATGAACTCCCATTGTTTTATCAAAGAGCGAGGGTGTAATTGCATGACAGGATTTCATGCTGTGCACAGCACAAATAGTTTTATTCCTAAAAGCAGAGCTCAGTGCTTCCAACAGGAGTTGGTTACCTTGCTGAAAAGTTGGCACTGGCTTACAGCAGCTCACTGTGGCTAATGCTGCTTCCTGCTGCATTTGTCCCTTAAAAACGAGTAAAATAAATAACAAACAAAAACAAAACATAAAATCAAATGCAGTGCACATGGAAAAATAACAAATAAATATATAATGTTAAGACATGATCATGGTTAAACTTCGTACCAAGAACTTTTTTATCAATGAGTTAGGACAGTCTGTGGTTCACCGGTTGAAAGGATATTTTATCAGAAACTGGTCTTCTGTAGCAATAACTTCATTTTGTTCTGGTATGGCAGCAGGTAAGTCAACACTGAAACTGGTATAAATCCACTATACTTTTTTATATGGATCTGTGATGTGTTGGTACTGCGGTTGCACAATAACATATTTGCATTACCAATAAAAAATAGTGCATGTAAAAGTGCTTTTATATTGCCTAATGTTGGAAATGCTAAAAGTAATTCCAACTAAAATTGGGTTTATTTGAAAGTCATAAGAACTATTACAACATGTAAAAAGAAGCACTCCAACAGCGTAAACCTCCACCAAGGCAGCTCAGTCTCTGGGCAGTGTTTACTTTTAAGGGCCCTGGGTTGTATTTTGTATATTATTTTTTATATTATCCATTACCCACACCTACATATAAAATTATGTAGGAGTGGGTAATAGATAATAGGTATTGATTTGTAAATAACTGGGCATGAATGACTTAAGCTTATTGTATAACATATAAGTAGGCAGCTCATATGCTTTTATACTTAATAATTAATACCTTTTTTAAAGATATGTGATATTTAGAATCCGCATAAAGTGGTATCATTTCCGAAATGTTGCCAATACAAACAATGTCAGCATCATTTTGAGCATAGTTTTAATGATAAAAGACGTTTTATGAAACTTTGACCTCATTTAACCTTGAAGAAGAGGTCAGGGGTTCAATGTAATGTGATATTGAGAATCTCTGTATATCATTCCTTATGTGCCTATATGTTGTCTATACAAGCAATGGCAGTAGGAAGCATAGTTTTAAATGGCTCTGTATCGCATTATTAGTACTTTAACACTCAGATTGACTTTAAAGGGGAATTTAGAGGTCAGATGTGATGCAATTTAAATCTTTTTATGGTACTTTCTGTATGTTGACTATACACAATAGATTTGGAAGAATCATGGTTTCTAAATTAAAAGACTTTTTTTTGTCAAATTTTTTTTGAGAAATAAATCATTAAGTTGACCTTGAAAATTTTGAGGGATACATTTGAAAAAATTTGATCTGTTGTGTTTGCAGACTGAATGACACGCACAAATGTGCAAAACCCCTACCAAGAACAGAACCTCCACAGCAGAGGTATTACACGGCTACTGAATAATCTGTTGAATGATTTTTCAATAAATGAGACTTATAGATTTTTCCATCTTCTGTCTTTCTGTTACAGCATCTCAACCCTAGTTGACAGATACTACATGCTAGTGGAGACTAATTATCCAAACTCACTACAGTTGCACTGATTACATTTCATCTTCTTCATTAAATCAAGCGTCCAGTTTTTCTTCTGGCACATATATACCTGTGAATTTTGTCCTCTTTTTATCCTTCAGATGCAGTACCTCAGGCCTCACTGACTGCTATTTGACAAAACTTTGTGGACTTTTCAGGCAGTTCCAAAATTACACTTCTTGACCAACAACTGGTGCTGCAATTACAGGTCAAAAGAAAGTGACTTATTTGCTGCTGATTTCGTCAGTGGGGGAGTATAACATTTGCAGAGGACAAATGTTACTGTCGGCTGTTGCCTTGTCACTTTTTTTTTTTGTCCTTTTTTTTCTCCACAATCATCCCACGGTGTAATGCACCCAACTGTCATCATCTGCTCTCAGCACTTTAAACCAAACAGCAAGCGGAAAAAGTGTGTGTGCGTGTGTGCGGACACATCTAAAAGAGAATATTTATCCTTCCAAAGCAGAAATGAAACTCAGTGCACTCTCAGTGCTTCTAAAACTCTGTATTAATTCACGTTTTATGTATTTTTTGTGCTCAGGATTATACATTTTTAAAAAGTATTAAACGGAATAATTCAGCATATGTTTTCGGTTGTTTGCGAAGGCATTAGGCAACCTAGCCGATGAGTAATTAGGATAAACAATGTTCTCGTGTCACAAACCAGAGCCTGACTCACTCACTCCTTACTTTTTCTTATGCAAGAATACACACAAGTGTTTATTTCTTCTCAGTAGGAGTTATAACAACCTCCTCAAAGGTGACAAGAAAAAGTAAAGTCACACATATTCTAATTATTATGGAAGTGGATCCACAACTGTGGCATACAGTGATTACTGCTGTTCAGCCGGTTCTGGTTCACTGTGATATACATTGATAAAATTCTGCTCTGAGCCTTTGTGTTGCTTCATCCTCTTTATGTAGCAATCAAATCACCTCCGAGTCTTCTCTCCCAGCATGAGTAAGGAAGAACATGGGACTAAGATTGGCCTCCTCGCGCGTTAATGTTACACCTCATCTCTGGGCATGGCTGGAGGCAACAACATGTTTTCTACACGAGACGATGAGAAGGGAATGCTGATTTTTATGCAGATGAAGGGGGAGCACAGACAGACCTTTCCCTAACCTGCCTTCTAATGGCATTAGCATATTTGCCCAGGGCTCTTTTATTTATCTTTGATAGAGTGTTATATCAACTTCTCCCTCACGTCCAACATTATATACACACACCTCTAATCAGTGGGGATATTACTAACTGATTGCTCCTAGTACTGGGTGAAGTTGCATTGTTTCTTGGCGTACTGTGGTGTTTGAAATGACTGTTTGTGGTTGTCACATTTGTCCTTCAGAGCAGGATGAACCATATTGGCAGTATCCATCAGGAAGTAAACTTGGCCGATTTGCAATACTAGACGGAAAACAACTATTTAGCATGTAGTAGAAATCTCACGAGCAGCCATCCAAAGTAGTTAAAATATTTAAATACTTAAAAAATTATGGAAGAACTTTCTTGGCATTTCATCACAAGATGCTTTTAAATACGCCTTGCAGTTAAGATGTTGTTAAATGAAGAACTCAGTCATATTCAGCTCATTTCAGAGAAATCTGGTTTAATTAAGTTAATCATGTTTTTTAAATTTTCTCCTTTAAAATAAGAAAATGATGGCTTAAGTTCACTCTGAACCACTATAATCAACAGAAGATTATTATTTCTAGCTTTGTTTAATCTCCAATTGGGTATGCTCTGCTGGGACTTCACCACCATTTCATATGTGTATGTGATTTAGATCAGATTAAATTAGATTAGATATGGCAAGACCACATTACAGGTCAGAGAACAGGCATCTCTGACAACAGTGGAGTTGGGGAAGAGGCGGGTTGCAAAGTGGTTTGCACTTGCAGAGAAACATTGGACAAGCTAAAGGAGGTTAAACAGTTTCCTCACTCAATGGGTTAGCTATGCTAAGTTAGCTAGGCACAGCTAAGCTAAACAAGCAAAAAGATTTATCGCAAGCATTTATTTAAATAGGACTTCGGTAACAAAGTCACAAAGTACTCCAGAGAAAAAAAGAGAAATACTAAAAATAGTTTAAAACGGTTTTACAGTGTAATGGTCCCTGTTCGGGCGCCACTCTGTCTGGCGAGAAAGGAGCAGCTAGTAGATCCAGCGTAGGTCCAGCGGCCAGTCAGTTAAATAGAACAACAGACGTTTATTTAGCGTTAACAGAACAAGATCATGCAAGCCAGGTCTCCAAAGCTCTATCCTATTAGTACATACAGTACATGATCATCCTCTCTTTAACGATTTTCAACTGCTTCCATCAGGTCGTCGTTATAAAATGACTGCAGTGAAGACAAAGCGACACAAATTGTCGTTTGTACCTAGTGCTATTATCTTAATTAACAACACTAAATTGTAAGTGTTGTTGCCATTGCACATTGCACTTTTTTCGATGGAATATCTAGGTTGTTTTATCAGGCTTATATTATATTATAGTATTTTTTTAATGAGTGTACGTGATGTGTTGGTTGTATGTTTGTTGTTTGTTTTGACATACTGCGAATCAATTTCCCATCAGGGACAATAAAGTTACCATTGACCATTGACCATTGACCATTGTTCCGGGGTTAGGTAGTTGCTGGCACCAGCCCGTTACAATGGTACGGTCTCTCTAAACAGATGCACGGCGAGCAGCGTTCACAGCTGTAATGGCTGCCGCTGCACTTACAGTAGGAGACTCTCCAACTACTACAATATTAGGACAACAACCCCTAGTGGTGCTATACCATAATAAGGGTTGTTACAACAGTCAGGACCCAAATACCGGACACAAGCAGACCTATAACAAACAATGAGCCCTTTATTTAAAGCTGATGATAAACCTGAACCATTACCAAAGTGCAAAAGACAAAAACAAGACCAAAACACAAACATACATGAGAAGCACAGACACAGAGGATGACTATGGAGTATAACAGATGGACTCATAACGACAAAGAGGAAGACATGAATATTTATACACAGAGGGCTGATTAGGGAAGGCAGCAACATACAGGTGAAAAAAATCAGGACGATCACAAATAAGGATGTAAAAGTGAAAGAAGTCATGACAGAATTTAAAACTGGAAACAACCTACAGACAACCAGTAACCACAGACAAGACTCTCAGTAGATACGACAAAGAGAGAGGTAGACTTGATGACGACAGCATAAACACAGAAAAATGAGACAGGAAGGAACAGATGGGGTAATACGGAGGGAATTAATCACACAGGAAATAACTAAATCAAAATAGAAGCTGGAACTGGATAAAGACAGAGGACCCAAAACAGACTAGAACAGTAGACCATCTAAACTCATCAGTATTTCATTACGAGAATGGAATTGCATTACAATAGGAATCAAACCTGTAAAATATAAGAATGAAAGAAAAGAATCTGACACAAGAACACAAAAAGACCTAAATAGAAGCCCAGCTCATTAAGACATCAAAATTTCACTCACCAAAACTGGAGACTTTTGGTGGCCTTTGGTCCAGAGACAGCTGTGTTTATCACTATTCTTTTAACACTGACATCTGATAGTGATTTTCATCCTGGTCCCATGGACACAGAGATTTCCATAAATTCTCAGAACTGTTTGACGATACTATTAAAGACGATGAGATGTTCAGAATTGTCACAGTTTTGCACTGATGAACATTATTCTTTACCTCTGAGAAGCTCTGATGCACTGAGATATTCTTTTTATACTCAATCATGTTACTGACCTGTTGCTATTTAATCTAATTAGTTGCTAAATATTCCTCCAACCTTTCTTTTTTTAGTACCGTTTCCTTCCCCAGCCTTTAGTCACCCCATCCTACATTACTAAAGTTTGAATATTTTATATTTTTGGAAACCATTGCATTCTACTTTTATTTACATTATACACAGAATCCCAACTGTTCTGAAACTGAAGTTGGAAGTTGCTGTTCTGATCCCAATGTGCAGACTGTTCTACAGTTTGGGAGCTCTGAAGGAAAAATTCAGCCCTTCATTTAGTAGTTGAGACCCTTGAATAGCCAACAGATTAACATTTACCAGTCTAAGTAAATGCCAAGGCAAATAAAATATTACTAAGTTGTTGATGCACATTGAAGCAAAGCCATCTAATGCTTTAAAATGTACTATTAAGATTGTAAAATCAGTAGAGAAGATATTCAGCTGACCTGCTGGGACTATAGGGTAGTATTATAATATGATAAGGAAGTCCTTAGAAATATCTAGAAAGATGACCAGATATTCTTAATATGTGAAACAAATAAAGTTCTGTTTGTGCCTATACCAGTCAAAGCTTATTCAGAATGTTGTCAGATTATAAAACGGTTATAATACTTTTGGAAGCACAGATAAGCAACACCTTCTTGAAGGTTGCGTCAAATCACACAAGGTTTCTGTTTGCTCTTTTAGAGCACATTTTGTCTAGTCTGAGGGACCCGTGTGAATCTTTCTTACTTTGCTCAGGCTCAACCTTAAATCCTGATTATCTTTGACATGCTACCTCAGACTAAAACCTTTGCACTTGTGTGTTAAAAGGAACAAACCAAGGTGATTTGGGACTCTAATAAAGCCTCCCTTTATCAGCTTTCTGGGTAGGTCCATCTGTGCAAAGGCTCACAACATACCATTACATATCAACCCAGTGGAGGTAAATGGAGTTTGAGCAGACCAGGACAATACATATTGATTTTTCTTTTCAAAACAAGTTTACTAAAAATCACTTGGTCAAGGGTAAAATCTCATTAGTCATCTATAGCCTGCATTTAAAAAAAATAAAAAAAAAATAAATAAAAGATAGATAGAAAACAAAGATACTGGTAAGCAAAATTTGAAAAACAGAAACATGACATTTGCATGCTGGAATCCCAGTGGATAGGAGCCACTGTCCCTATTAAATCTGGTTAACTCCATCAAGTTTATGTTGAACACGACCAAGCTTTGAGAATAAAGACTTCTTTACTGTTGTTTAAAAGGTTTTGACATGAGTCCCTGTGCACATACTGTTTACTGACTGAAATGTTGAATTGTTGAACCTTTAATTAAACTGGGCTCCAATATTGGAAAAAAAAAAACTGTTAGATGACCTAAAAGTCTTACATTAAGAATATGGAATTCAGGAGTTCAGCTGCGTGAGACAATAAAAAAAAATACCACACTCCTTCATACAATATTATGTAGACGGCAGCATAATCCAACTGTGGTAATGAGATTCTTGCAGCAACAGGGTGCGTCTGAATGTCAGGCTGACATATTACTGAATGGGGGTGATATCCACTGAAGGTTACTGAATGCTAAACAAAATTTCCAACGCTCAGCATGGCTTACTCATCATGCTGTTACAGTTGTTCAGCTACTCACACGGTTGATCCCAACACACCATCTGCCACGGTTGTCAGGGAGACCGGCACGTCTCCCTATATACCTGGCATTACCATGCATCCCTTATCTTGATTGTGTCTGGATGTGATTTATCCAGATTACCCTTGGACCTGACATTAATATCTGACTGCAGCATTCTGACCAAAATCAGATTGCTCTTTTCCTTCACAACACTCTAATTCCTCTTTTTTCTTCTCCCTCTTCTAATAACATTTAACCCTTTGCAAAGCTGTTAAATCTTTACATATATATGGTTTCTTTCAGCTCGCAAAACTTCTAAACTAAAAGATATTTTTTGGTATGTTTGGATAAAGTTGAGGGGAAAAGCAATTTTATGCAATATTATCTGCAGACAAACTTATTTTCTGAAAATAAAATTGCACCATAAATATAATATGATTTAATAAGAGCCAGTAGACCGTATATTTAAAAAGGCCACAGCCTCCTTGGTAAGACCCTTGGTCATGTCAGTGTTTTGACGCTGAGGACGCCACACGCTCATTGATTAACAGCTTCAGTGATTGTAAGTCAAGTCAATGAGAATAACTAATAATAATAATAATAATAATAATAATAATAATAATTTTCCTTTGTAATCGTTTATAAAATGAGCATTGTGTTATTTATTAAGACCTTTAAGTGAGACCATACAGTCTTTAGGAAAGTGTTGACTGAGGTCACAGAGAGTGGGAGCCAAAAGGAGACTTATATGGAACTTAAAGTCTTGTAATCAAAGGAGTCGCCCCCTGCTGGTTATTAAAAAATTGAAGTTTAAAGACTTTAGGTTCACTTTTTTAGACCTGGAAGTTGCGTCCTAGAGCACAAAAACCAACAGAAATACTCTTTGTGCTCTAGGACCAAATAACACCACAATACACACACCAGAGAACACAGCAGTTAACCCCATGCCACACTCTGAAATTGTAATGAAATGCATTGCTACTGTGTTAGCAAGCTACTTACTGTTTATAGCCAGTGTTGGGAAGGTTACTTTTAAAATGTATTCCACTACAGATTACGGAATACATGCCCCAACATGTATTCTGTAACGTATTCCATTACGTTACTCAATGAGAGTAACGTATTCTGAATACTTTGGATTACTTGATATATTATCATGCTGTTTACAACTACATGAATGTGATTTATTACTATTACTGAAGCTCCGCGGCTCCGTACCGTAGTAAAGGGACCTCTGGCTAATACGTCGGGTTCCGTGTCGGGCTTGTAGCCGAAAAATAGCTTTACTTTGAGAGAGGCGTTGAAAGGCTGCTCCAACAGAACTTATTGTTTCGGAGGAAAACACGAACACGGTGTACAGTCGAGTCTTAATAGCTTACTTACAACTGGGCTCGTCAGGAACTCTTCTTGGCTGCAGTGGTTATTATTATATTTACATGCTTCCAGCTCCCGTTTCTGCTCGGTGACAACTCGTACTTTTCCACTCGCCTTTTTCTCCCTCTTTGCGCTCACAGACACATAATGGGTATCGCAGTCCATTCTCCCTGCAGCACGGACTACACTGCCCATGAGGCTACATTCTTTAGGGCTATGCCTGTAGCATTCTGCCTATTACAGTGGTTCTTAACCTTGTTGGCGGTACCGAACCCCACCAGTTTCATATGCGCATTCACTGAACCCCTCTTTAGTGAAAAATAAAATATGATTTTTTTCAAATTCAAGACATAGATATGTTTTTTATTGGTGCACAAAATGAGCGGTGCATGTCACGGTGGAGGCTCTGCCGAACCCCTGAGACCGACTCACCGAACCCCTAGGGTTCGATCGAACCCAGGTTAAGAACCACTGGCCTATTAGCTTAGCACAACAACAACAACAAAAAGGCGCTCTCTCACCCAGGAAACACACAGTCAGTGTTGCCAACTTAATGACTTTGTCGCTATATTCAGCGAGTTTTCAGACCCCCTTAGCGACTTTTTTTCTGAAAAGCGACTAGCGACAAATCTGGGGACTTTTTCTGGTGTTATTGGAGACTTATTTATGACTTTCTGAAGTGAAAGTGTGTATCGCTTTTACTTTCAACAAGCAGAGGTGCTGCCGTGGGCACCTCACCCATGCCAAAGCGCTCACAGGTGTTATCAGCTGCTATCAGGGCAGAAGATGTTCACACCTATGCGTCCAAACTGCAAATAGATCGCGCATGAGCGAAGCCGCTGCTCCTGCTCTGACTGTAACGCAGTCAGTTCTTCTTTTACTGTTATGCTGTTTTGTGGATCACAAGATTTAAAACTACTTATAAACACACACACACACAAATTAACTCCTGCAGAGTGCCAATCTGAGGTCACTTTTGCCAGTCCAGGCCTGGATAAAGGAGCAAGGTTGGAATTGTGACATTAAAAAATAATAATTGCTAAAAGAAATTGAATTTGTAGTTCTAAATAAATTCTAAATGCATTTAAGACGTTTTTTACTCACTCTATGTCTCTTCCACGATGTTATTTCTCTCTCCAACAGCGTAGGTTACAATTACATTAGCATGACCAATTATGCAAATTAGGCGATGACGTCATTTAGCGACTTCTAGCGACTTTTAGGACAGCCAATAGCGATTTTCCTTACTGAGGAGTTGGCAACACGGCACATAGTAACCCTGGCAACCGTAATGCTGCCGCCTGGAACAACAGAACATAGCTGTCACACAAAACCCAAACAATCCTGACCCGCGACAATATGAAACAGGAAAATACTGCCGTGTAATCCATTTATTTCAACAAAGTAACTGTATTCTAAATACCACCTTTTTAAACGGTAACTGTAATGGAATTCAGTTACTCATATTTTGTATTTTAAATACGTAACGGTGGTACATGTATTCGTTACTCCCCAACACTGTTTATAGCTAAGAGACTTCCTCAGATTTCGGAATCATTCAGAATCCACTAGGAGATATTCAATGTCAAAATGCTTTAACTAACTTTAAGACATTTGAATATTTCACTGATAATGGTATATACAGGCATATTTAAACCTAACAGAGGATTTATACTGTGTTAAAACTGAGCAGTAGGTATGCTGTAACAGCAGACTCTTCTGAGACACTGTGTTGTAGCTCATTCAATAACCTGATGTGCATCTCCCTCAGGTATACATGCTGGCAATGGCATTAGCTACCTGTGTAAGGCACACCACAAAATTTCTTTAAATAGAGTATAAACTTCACGAAAACTTAATTCTGGATCCCAAGAAAAAGAATATTTTTGTTATTTTTACTATTTTTTGGAAGCAGATGAAAATAACAAGGAGTCCTGTTCACATGTATAGGAAATCATTTTCATCTGGGGGGACACAGAATCATTTCCAAGAGATATACATAATCTCTTCAGCGAGTCCTGGATCTGCCGTGGCTCCCCATCTAGGTACGTTCAGAAAGCATCATAATCAGATGCCTAAACCACCTTGACCAGCTCCTTTCGAGGGTCTCTTTTCTGCCGCTTGTATCTGCAACCTCATTCTTTTGGTCGCTACTCTGAGCCACAGGTGAGGGTTGGAATATAGACTGACAGGTTAGTCAACATAAATTGTCTGTACAATTTTATGTTGACGCTATAGGCTGTAAACATTTCTGCTGTAAACTTGGGTTTTTTAACATTGGAGACTATGTTGCTTGACTCTATTCAGGGAAATACAAAATGCTAAACATTAGTAAGATTATATTAATTATTGATGACCCCTATGTGTGTTTACAGCAACTCTATTTCTTTTAAGAAAACAGTGTCATACAACAAATGAAACAAAGCTGAATGACATTGCAAAAACATAGAGCTCACTGACTGCTTCTGTGAGAAAAGCTACTCCTACACACTGTTTCCCTTGCAGTGAATATATACATACTGGACACTGAGTTACTTTTAAAGCGTGGGCGAATCAAAACAAGAGGTGGAAGTCTTTCAAATCAAACAGTCGCTCTTCTTTTCTATCTGGTGTGACACAAAGCACAACAACAATGAGACATAGATGAATTATTTTCAGCATAATGAGAGGTGATAGTACACAATGTGCCTTGGTGGACATTCTGTTAAGTGTCCATATCGTGACAGTTTTTATTTGAGTCTATAGGGAATTTCCATTTAAATAGCATCATTAAAAATGAAAGAAGCAGGAACAAATGTAGAAAAACCAAAACACTCTCTTTAATGTTGAGCTAAAAATAATTTTATACCAAGCATATGCACGACCTGGCATCAAATACAGAAAGAAATGCATCCTGGTAATTTAATTGGACATTCTTTTAGTTGAGTTGCTCCACAAGGATCACCGCATGTGGATACAATTTATGAAACGGCTCACAAGCGTAACCCTTCTGATAAAGGAACACATTCGGAGGCTAATGAGTTGAGCTGAGTTAATGAATCTCTCTAAGATGTATTGTTCACACAACCATGTAAGTGCACATGTGCAAAAGACACATTTTTGTAGTTGATGTTTATGTATAAACAACAGGAATTCCAAAGAGGGAAAAGGAAGATACGAACAACCCATTGCTTTCAAAGAATAAGTAATGTTATTGACGGCTTTAGATGTACATAAATAAACAGGACTGCATGCAGAGTAGGTGATGAACAGAGGAGTAGACGGAATCTAACATGCAGATGCAGTCTTTCTGAGCTCTGTGCTTCTCAGGCAACATTCTGCCTGATTTCTGCAAGCGATTATTTTGAGAAATGCTTTGAGAAGCAGTTGCATTGCAAGTATATCTGCGTTTGGAAATTTAATTAAAATAACTTTCAAAAATTCATCATGCCCTTTATTAGTTCACACTGTTAAAAAAAATTCCGTTATAAAACGGAAAAAGTGCTGGTAATTAATTACCAGCACTTTTTCCGTTATTGTACGGGCACTTCCGTAAACCTTAAAACGGATATTTCTGTAGATTTACCCGAGTTTTTCTGTACCATTGACGGACATTTCCGTCAAACCTAAAATGGAAAATTCCGTATTTTCCATAAATTTCGGCGTTATTGCACAGACAATTCCGTAAACCCTATAACAGATATTTCCGTAGATTTACCTGACTTTTTCTTTACCATTTACGGACAGTTCCATCAAACCTAAAATGGAATATTCCGTATTATTTAAGTACTCAATCCATACCATTTACGGACACTTCAGTCATCCTAAAATGTTTAATTCTGTACCATTCTCTATACCGTTTACCATCAATAAAGCACAAATGTAGAATCACAGCAATTATTTATTTCCTTTAACAGCTGCCAGTGCTTTAAAGTGATTTCACTTTTTGTGGTGAATGATTTGCAATATTTACACTACAACCATTAAAACATTCAGAACATCACCTTCACATTCAGAGAAATTTTACATACATAAACCAGCTGTTTTCTCAAAGAAGTACAGCCATGTCCTTTAACAGGGAGATGCCAAATCTAGCAACTTTTTAGCATCCACAGGCTGACAGGCATTAATAACAAATTGATTTGTTAAAGACAATGACAAAATAAGACAATAAAACTGCCAGCATTGCTGTTGCTGTCTCACCTGTCAGTGCAAAATGAGGAGCCCCCTCCAGGAGGATGCAGAAACCTACACCTCCAACTCCACATATCACACCGACAGGCAGAGCTCTGCAACCAGTGGCTGACCTTTCTACAAAAAACAAATAGAACATTAGAAGTATTACATTATACAACTTTTCTATAAAACATCAGTGCAGCAATAACAACCATGACCTTAGAAGGATGACTGTGCAACATGCCATAAAGAGATTTTTAAAACTCTTAAAACAACTTAAAACTAAAAAAAAATTAAAACTTACACCTCCAACTCCACAATGACAGGAAAAGCTTAACTGGAATGACAAATATCGCCCACCTTCCCTCCCCCTTAACATGGGGGATTTGAAACTGCAGCATGTGTGTTGTGGGCATCTAGTTAAAACATCTGAACTCACCTAATACTGTAAAAATCTGTATTTCTACTCCCAAGCCCCATGTTTTTGGATTTGCCTTTGTGTGTGTGTGTGTGTGTGTGTGTGTGTGTGTGTGTGTGTGTGTGTACATTCAGTCCAAAAAGGTATTTTCTGAGCTCTGAGAACAGCTCAAATGGCCCATTCAGATTCCTTCTGCTTGCATTCAAATTCCTTCAGCTGAGAAACCAGCTTGCACACCTGTGGAGGAATGAAGTGCCGTTTCTTCCCCTTCTTCTCTGCCTTGGAGCCTCGCTCAGGATTGACCCCAAAGAAAACTCTGAGGGAAAAAAAAAAAACCAATAGTGATATGCAGACAAAGTTTGCACATGTAGTGTGGCTTGACAGGAGTGGAGCAGTTCAATAAAATCCTACATTTGTTTTCTTCAATATGCCCCTATGTGTGAACCTCTCTATCATTCTAGTTGACCATCTGTCTAGAACCCAATGTTGTTGTGGTGCTGGTGCCAGTGGCTAAGCTCTCTTCCTTTGTCTTTTCAAGACACATGCATTCACACTGTGCATATACAGAAATGTTTGCAAGGGTGAGAAGTCTGCTTATCACCAACACATGACAGCATGCATCCTCAATGTGTATGCAGGGATATTATAAATGCACAGAACACAGAAGGGGATAGAAAACACAGTTGACATTGTCCTATCAAAAGGTGTAACAGCACATTTGAACACGGACTGTCCTGGGGGTTATTCAAACATGGAGTGGAGAAACTGTGACATTCAGTGCACGTTACACATCAGTACAAGTATTAACATTTGGGCATGAATCCACTATGTAGTATTTTTTAAATTAATATGTTTAGTCTTTCCTTCGGGGGGGGGGGGGTCCCTGGAACAACATATTTTGAGTTTGGGGTCTGCAGCCAAATAAATTTCAGTTTGTGTGTCTTTGACATGAAAAGGTTTGACCACCACTGACATAACCTGGTCTCAGGTGCTAATGGTTTTAAAGAGATAGCTCAAACGAATTTTGTGTCAACAAACCATTCTGAGAAAAATATGTTTTTGCTCCATTTCCCAACTGGAATCATGTTATGTTTGTTTTGTTATTGATTGACTTAGGACACTATTTAAAGCAAAAAGCATGTTACCTGCCCTTTAAAAAGATATGACACATTTATTCCAACAATAGTCTTCAACAGGGAGCTACAAAATCTCTGAACAAATCCATATTCAGGGGGATCATAAGCCAATAACAGCTGATCTAAAAGCTCACAGCATGTGACGACACATTTTGAGCTTGTACATCTCAGACAAACGGGTTTAGTGTAGATTGACAAAAAGCAGGTCAGGTGCAGAAAGGCACGGCAAAGTCACATTTACAAAGTATTTCCAAACAATGAGTGCTTACCTTTGCATGAATTCGAGAGTAAAAGCCATCTCCGGTGGGTATTGGACGTTGCAGACATAAAACATGGAGAAGACGTAGCTCAAGGCCACAATGGGAGAGGTGATGTGGTCATTGACAAGTAACCCATCAACAGCAATCTTGAATTGCTGGTCACCTTAAACACAGATAAAAACCATGTACCATTTACAAAAAAAAAAAAATCCTATATTTTAAGGCAAGCAAAACATTTCTTTAATAAATATGACACAACAACAGCTTATAACAACAGCTAACAACAGCTTGCTGGGATACAAAAAAAGATTTAACTACAAACCTCTGATTAGGATGCATGGGGTCACTGGGAGTTCGACTTCAGGATCTGCAGAGATCTGTTTTGGTGACAGACATGATACATGAATTAATGTTTCCAGTACACACAAACCTGCTGGCAAATTGACTATCTGCTAGTGTCTTCATCAGACAGAGGTAGCCATTATGCAAAAACATTAATGTAAATAGTTTATAGATAGAGAGTTTATAGAGAATATCAGCAGCACAATTAGGGGAATCTATACTTCCTACTGTGGTTGGTTACTTGGTTCACCACTGGATGCAAATAATTATCTTGCACACAGTTTAAAATCTACAACATCTACCTCTTTTTTGTGGAAGAGTTTATAAGAGTCTTCCTTGAAGTATTTTGAAATGCCACAGATGAGCTGTATTGGACCTTCGCCCATCTTCATCCCTTTGGAGTCAAGGAAGTCATTGATCCCCTTTACTTTTTTGGAAAGTTCCTGTTCAAGGTTCAAGGTGTTAATTTTGTACAAGTACATAAGACTAACACTCATTTTCGTTTGGAGCTATGGAGAGAATTTTGAAAAAAATAAAAATAAAAATGAATTATTTCATTTTCATTTGCAACCTGTTCTGTTTTGATCTCAAATGTCCTGCTTTTTTGGTTGTCACTTCCTGATTTTTGGTCTCAAATCTATTCCATTTGATTGTTCATCCAAGTTATTCTATTTGATTGGTTGCCAGTTTATCTTTTTTGGTCTCAACTCTCTTTTTGGGTGCAAATCTTTTTCTGATTGATTAATAAAGACAAAATTCTCTCCATATGGAGCAGCACAGCACAATCATAATAATAACAATAACAACACACCTGTGCCAGCTTGTTTTGTACAGAGAAGCCAAGGAGTTTAGATGCATGATCAAACAGGTGAGGAACTTCAAACAGGAACGGCCACTCGTCCTTTACAACGGCAATAGTGGTATCATCATCGTTGAGGATTTCACGCTGAATGGGATATGTTTCAGTCATCAATTTTCGAACAGATGACTCCTAAAGATATGAGGCAGTTAGACAAACAGTCGAACAGTTAGTCAAACTAACCAATTAAAATAATAAAACAGGGTATCAATTTCAATTGACTATGGGCATAGTGATCTACAGATGATCTACAATTTCACAATGTGTCCTAAATTGTACTTGGACCCAGACCTTATCGCATTACTCCTGCTATATACTATTGCTGTGTGAATGGTTGTATGTCTAGATGGTGGACTGTAGGAACCGAATTGCCCTTCGAGGATTAATAAAGCTTTCTGTATCTGTAATGGATGATTGCAGACCCACCTGAAGATCCTGGGTTTGAAAGGCACGTTTCAACTCATCTCGTTTAGACAGCAGGTCTTCTCTACACACGGCCCCCTCAATGATTGGATCCCACGCCACACATCCATACAGATCTGAATTCCTGGGCCTTTTCTTTGTTGAATTTTCACCCCCTGCTTGCCTCTTCAGTGAGCTTTGTGGCCTCTTCATATTTTCAATTCTGTGTTCCAGCTGACGAAAGAGAGTTTCAGAACCATCTTTTGCAAAAGGTTTGTTTCCAAACGGCTCTGTCAGCTTGAAGGAGGCAGGATATTGTCCTACAATCATACTGGCGAGTTCCCTCAGCTTTTGTCTACCAGGTCTTCCTGGGTGTTTATGGAGGTAATCTTCAGCGACGATCCGAACCATCTCTCGTCTGTCTTTCCCCATTATGTACTTTTTTTCACGCAACTCATCCATGACTTTTGAGGGAAATTTGTGCCATGGTACAGAATATGCGTCTTGGGATGGGGAGTCGGCTGTCTCAGGTGGTGTTGAGGGCAGCTGAAACCTCTGTGGTTCAGGTGTTGATGAGGGGCCAGGCCGGGTGAACTGCGGTGGAGTTTGTGAATCTATGGATGACATGACAAACATCTCCATAAATTAAACACATCACAATTGTTGCAAATCAATTAATACATTGGTCCTCAATGTCCAGTTTGGGTCAACCAGGAATACAAATGGACCTAATTATGAAAACCAATTATAGAGTAATTATTGCCATGTACAGCTGATGGCAACTTTTTTTTTGCATTTTTGGAATAAACCTTTGTAGTTTCAGAAAACTTGCATTAAAACAGAGGGGCAAAAACTCACCTGCTTCCAATGCTTTGACAGCTCTGACGAATCTTTTGCACTGAATGAATGGCAGAGTGTCTTTAATGTCCTCCGGGTCCACAAGGCTCAGGTCATCTACAGAGAGAACTCCTAATTCCTCCAGTTTAGCCATGAGTGTATCCATCTGATCGCTACTGAGCGATGGCATTGCTTTCTTGACATAGTTTTTCACAAGTTCCATGTTGGTGTGTGTTTAAGAGGAATGAGCCACCGAGTACCTCTCTGGTAAGAATAAAGTGGATGATAATCATCAAGTTTGTTCAAATCATGGCAACTGAACAGGTCAGAAGCATTTTCATCAAGTTCATAGAGTCCAAGATCAGGTATCCAGCTGGCAGTTTTCCCTCAAAGCAAAAGTAGGACAGTAGTTTCATTTTTTACAAAAATGCTTGCTATTTGTCCTAACTGCAGTAGTCCTTTTGCGTAGCTCAGTAAGACCAGCATTCCATTTGCATATGTAGTGCCTTTAACCTGCACACTCTCTGTGACAACTGAGTTACTTGAGTTCAAATCAAATTCTCCAACCACTGTCTTTATGTTCTGGTCATAGAGCTCTGGATAGAACCGTGTTGAGTCTGAGACATGAACCTGGGAACGAAACAAGGTACCACAAGACTGATAAGCCTGAAGCAACTGGTGCCGTTCAGCCAGAGACTTGGTTACATTTATGAAGTTCTTACTTGCCCTAATGCAACTTTTAAAATAATAATGTAATGCCTTGTGCATAGGGCTCTGCTCGTATATACTATTCCCAAGAGATGTTACAGTCTCCCTTGGAACACCATACTGCCCCAGTTCACAGGCTAGTGCATCCACAGTATATTCCTGTTGAATATCACTTATAGTTCTCATTTCATTTGCTATTTCTGTTATTGTGGAGGCTGGAACCAAATATTTTGCCTGTAAACCCAAGTAAAACTGAGCAAGACTCTCTGTGAAGTTGTCTTTCACTTGATCACTGCAGAAATTATCACTTTGTTCTGCATCAATGTTAAAACTTTCAGGTTCTTCAGGTTCTACATGTGATCCTTCACCTTGGAAAGACCGTTCTGTTAGTTCACATATATGAACTGGGGCTATCTTGGTAACATCCCACCCTTTATGGTATCTGGAAATATGCGTTAGGGATGACTTTACATTGAATGTCTTAGAACATCCATCAAAGGGACACGTTACAGTCAAACCCTCATCTATGTGACCACTCAAATGACACTTTAAAGTTTTAAGATCATCATATTCACTGCTGCAAAAATTAAACAAGCACCTTAACTGTACAGACACATTACGGTTCCATGTTTGTGTGCTCCTTCTGTCTACATGAGCTCGTGACATATGCACAGCAAGGCTACTGTATGTGTTAAACTTCCTTCTGCAATCCCTATGGCCACATAAAAAAGATACATTATTATTATTTCTGTGTGTTCGGCAGTGTTTCAAGTAATCAGTCGAAGACCGAGCGTTAAAGCCACAAATGTTACAAGTCAACATTTTTAAGAGATTGAATTTGCCAATTGACGGATAGCCAGAATCAGAACAGAATCAATATGAAAACAATAAATTTATATCAGCACAGTGAAGCATATTCACTTTTCAGGTACCTTCAAATAAGTAATCTGCGTTGGGCTGCATGGGCCACTCTCTTTGGGCTGCAATGTTTTCTGCAATGAAATCTGATTCTACTTAACTATCACCCCTTTTAATTATTACCATGTTCAGTTGCATGCTAACGTAACACAGCGAGCTATAACAATACACACATGTGGCTAATTTACACACACACACACACACACACACACACAAGCGCGCGCATCCAACTTATGGGCTAACGTTAACTTTAGTTGGGCAAACCACGCTTCAAAATAACGCAAAACCCACACATTCAAATGTTACCATGAAACACACACGGCTACCAACTGACTATCGAGACCAAATTTCATGTAAGAGGGAGGGAAAAAATGGTTTTTGATGTACTTACGAAGCGCAGGCGGCTGGCTAATGCTAACGCAGCTAGCAGCAAACGTCCACTCACATACACACCACTACCAACTGCCTATCGAGACCATTTAATGTACGAGGGGGAACAAGGTGGCACTCCATTCTCATTCTCATTCCACACAACCAACCTGTTTCCAACTTTCCTTGTGACTTGCAGAAATTTAGGTAGGCACTGACCGCACTGAAAGTAATGGCGTCGGAATATTCTGGCTGGGGGAGAAAATTCTGCCTTGCGCAACAGCAAACTTTCCGTATTTCGCAAAACGGAGCGAATCCGTAGCAAATCCACGGTAAAGGGACCCCTAAATTTACGGATTTTTTTAACAGTGCAGACTAAATCTGTCTATTGATCTTTCTGCTTCAAATGCCAGTACACAGATTGGGTCAGTATTAGAAATCGTTGCATCTGGTATGAACTAGACTTCAAAATGTGCATGTTTAAAGTTGTGGTAAAACAAAAGTGTATGTCCATTTTTTAAAAAAATGTTTTTTTACATTTGCAGAATACACTATATTGCCAAAAGCATTCGCTCATCTGTATTCACACGCACATGAATTTGACATTCCATTTTTAATCCACCGTTTCAACTCTTCTGGGAAGGCTTTTCACAAGGTTTAGAAGTGTCTTTATGGGAATTTCTGACTATTCTTTTTGAAACACAGTTGTGAGGTCAGACACTGATGTTGGACTAGAAGGTCCTGGCTCACAGTCTCCACTCTAATTATACTAAAGGTGTTCTGTCGGGTTGATGTCAGGACTCTGTGCTGGCCAATCAAGTTCTTCCACACCAAACTCGCTCATTCACGTCTTTATGGACTTTCGGCACCACATGTTTGAACAAGAATCCCCAAACTGTTCTCACCAAGTTGGGAGCATGAAATTGTCCAAAGTGTCTTGGTAAGCTAAATCATTAAGAAACTAAGGGGAACCAAGGGGCTGACCACAACCCTTGACAAACAACCCCTCACCTTGATCTCCCTCCACCAAATTTCACACCTGGTACATTGCAGTCAGACAAGTGCTGTTCATCCAGCAACCACCAAACCCAGACTCATCCACTGACTGAGACAGAGAAGTGTATTTGATTACTCTAGACACATCTCTACTGCTCTAGAGTCCAGTGGCAGCACGCTTTACACCACTGCATTGGCATACAGTGGGGCAAAAAAGTATTTAGTCAGCCACCGATTGTGCAAGTTCCCCCACTTAAAATGATGACAGAGGTCAGTAATTTGCACCAGAGGTACACTTCAACTGTGAGAGACAGAATGTGAAAAAAAAACTCCATGAATCCACATGGTAGGATTTGTAAAGAATTTATTCGTAAATCAGGGTGGAAAATAAGTATTTGGTCACCTCAAACAAGGAAAATCTCTGGCTCTCACAGACCTGTAACGTCTTCTGTAAGAAGCTTTTCTGTCCCCTACTCGTTACCTGTATGAATGGCACCTGTTTGAACTCATCATCTGTATAAAAGACACCTGTCCACAGCCTCAAACAGTCAGACTCTAAACTCCGCCATGGCCAAGACCAAAGAGCTTTCGAAGGACACCAGGAAAAGTATTGTAGACCTGCACCAGACTGGGAAGAGTGAATCTACAATAGGCAAGCAGCTTGGTGTGAAAAAATCAACTGTGGGAGCAATCATCAGAAAATGAAAGACATACAAGACCACTGATAATCTCCCTCGATCTGGGGCTCCACGCAAGATCTCATCCCGTGGGGTCAAAATGATCATGAGAACGGTGAGCAAAGATCCCAGAACCACACGGGGGGACCTGGTGAATGACCTGCAGAGAGCTGGGACCAAAGTAACAAAGGTCACCATCAGTAACACACTACAACGGCAGGGAATCAAATCCCGCAGTGCCAGACGTGTTCCGCTGCTGAAGCCAGTGCATGTCCAGGCCCGTCTGAAGTTTGCCAGAGAGCACATGGATGATACAGCAGAGGATTGGGAGAATGTCATGTGGTCAGATGAAACCAAAGTAGAACTTTTTGGTATAAACTCAACTCGTCGTGTTTGGAGGAAGAAGAATACTGAGTTGCATCCCAAGAACACCATACCTACTGTGAAGCATGGGGGTGGAAACATCATGCTATGGGGCTGTTTTTCTGCCAAGGGGACAGGACGACTGATCCGTGTTAAGGACAGAATGAATGGGGCCATGTATCGTGAGATTTTGAGCCAAAACCTCCTTCCATCAGTGAGAACTTTGAAGATGAAACGAGGCTGGGTCTTCCAACATGACAATGATCCAAAACACACCGCCCGGACAACAAAGGAGTGGCTCCGTAAGAAGCATTTGAAAGTCCTGGAGTGGCCTAGCCAGTCTCCAGACCTCAACCCCATAGAAAATCTGTGGCGGGAGTTGAAAGTCCGTGTTGCTCGGCGACAGCCCCAAAACATCACTGCTCTCGAGAAGATCTGCATGGAGGAATGGGTCAAAATACCAGCTACTGTGTGTGCAAACCTGGTAAAGACCTATAGTAAACGTTTGACCTCTGTTATTGCCAACAAAGGTTATGTTACAAAGTATTGAGTTGTATTTTTGTTATTGACCAAATACTTATTTTCCACCCTAATTTACGAATAAATTCTTTACAAATCCTACCATGTGGATTCATGGATTTTTTTTTTCACACTCTGTCTCTCACAGTTGAAGTGTACCTCTGGTGCAAATTACTGACCTCTGTCATCATTTTAGGTGGGGGAACTTGCACAATCGGTGGCTGACTAAATACTTTTTTGCCCCACTGTATTGCACTTTGCATTGCATTTGGTGATGTAAAGCTTGCTCGGCCATGAAAAACTTTTCCATGAAGCTCTCTACACACTCTACTTTAACTAATCTGATGGACACCAGAAGTTGGCAGGACTGTAGCAACTGACTGCAGCCTCTGCCCACTGAGTGCCTCAGCATCCGCTGACCCTGCCCTGTGTTTTTATGTGGCCTACCACTTCGTGGCTAAGTGGCTGTTGTTCCCAATAGCTTCCCAAACAGCTGACTGTGAAATATTTAATACTGAGGAAATCTGATGACTGGACTTGCTGCACTGGTGGCAACCTATCATGCTACCATGCTGGAATTCACTGACCTTCCTAGAGTGACCCATTCTTGCACAAATGTTGGTAGAAGCAGTCTGCATGCCTAGCTGCTTGATCCCATTATGCTGTGGCCATACAAGTGATTGAAACACCTGAATTCAACGATTTGGATCGGTGAGTGAATAAATTTGACATTATAGAAAGTTAAAGGGTTGCAACAACTATTTTTGATTTCTTGTAGTCATCAATGGATCATTACAGCGTCCATAGTGCTGATCCTGGAATTGTCCTCTATGTACAGTATAAAAGAAAATTCTTCTGCATTTCAAGTGAGTTGCTTCTTTAGAGTTATTCACCAACTTAACACAAATACACAAATAAGTCTGCAAATTCCAACCTCAAAAATTGGAGAGCTTATAAACGGAGAGCTAAAATATCCAAAGAGATATTATAAATCTGCTTCATTTGCCAGATCCATTTTTTAAAATAAAGTAAATAGTTTGCAATTGTTTAGGATGCACACTAGCTAGCACAAGGGAAGTCTTGTAAAACCTCCAAACTTTGCCGAACTGTTTGTGGATTTGACGGCTGTCGACTACCCCCTGATGTTTTTCCATCACAGATGCATTGTTGCCTTCAAATATAGGCTGCTTCTAAAAGGATCTGTTTGAAACTGTGTAGCAGAGGTCATATGGTCAGTGACCTCATGATAGCCTCCAGTTTTTCAGTCTTCCACCATTTTAATCGGTCATCCATTCAGGCTTGCACCTGCTGAGTGTTGTTAGGACTGAAATTCTGCCTCAAGGCCAGTGTTGTTGCAAAAGAAAATCCTGATGACCTTCTTACCTCTACATGTTGACAGGTTCTTTGCTGCAAATTACATTTTAGCAAAGCACTGCTAGCGATTCTTGTTTTTAACACTGATTTTTAACAATGATTTTATTTCGATGCTGTATGTGTTAAAAGTAAACACTGCTACCCTTTATCCACCCACTTGTCAAACAGGAAAAGACAGCAGAATACATCAAACTTCAAAATTATGATTAGCCTTATTGCGTACTCCGACCTGTAGTAAATAGAAAAAGAGTTTCTCTGTAAAGACAAATAAGAATCTTTATCTGAAGATAAAGAGATTTGTTGATGCAAGTAAGATAATAGCAATGATTAAAATCCTGCTGCAAAGTTTCTAGGATGTCTGTTTGCTGATGAAGAGCAAGACAAGTAGGAGGACCTGACAACAATAATTGCACAAGCACCCAAAAGACATTTACAAGGGTGGTAATTACCACCACTGTCATAGTTTTGCTGTTATTGTTAGTTCAGCCATTAATTTTAGTTCATGCTGCTCTGCCTTTATTTTCCCCACTAATTAGTTCTTAGCACACCTTTCTCAACTCGTCACACACAGAGAAATGGGCAGGAATTCACCTTTTAGAGAGATTTCTTAATATCCATGGTTAATCCTCATATTCCATGCCTTCATTGTATGGTTTGGGCCAATTTTGACCTGAACCATACTATTTTAACTTTAAACTACAGATATATTTAGAATGTATAAATAGTCTATCAACATTAATAAATGGTGATTGATTGTTACAGTTTTTTCTGAATGCTTAAACCCTAACTGTGATTCTTATAGCACAATTTCTAAAACTATTAATACTTATAGCAAAACCACTCACTGAGTATGCAAAACTAAAAGCACAAACACTGCTTTGCACTCAGTTTGCCATTTTGTAACACACACTTTGCAAACCTGTAGCTACAATCCACTGCACAGCACTCTTTTTGCAGAACTGTAAACACAACTCACTGCTTTACACTCAATTTCCAAATGATCAACGCACTCCTAGCAAAACCATACACATTTATGGCTATTATTTACACTATTTTGCCAACTGTCTGGCACACTGCCACATGTGAAAACTTTTTTAGATAATTAGTTTACTTTGCAATCAGCCCAAGCACTATAATACAGGTAAGCTCTGTGTGTGGAGTACAATGGAGGGAGCAGGAAGAGTGAGAAGTAGAGGAGACCAAGGAGGACGTGGAGGTGAAGAAGTAGGACGAAGAGGACGACAAGGACAAGGAGGATTGCACATTGCATGTGATGTAGACAAAATTTTGTGGCCAGATCCAGAGAGATGACGCGATGTAGACTGATTTCTTTTCTTTCCTCAGTGAAATTACTATTTCGTTTTGACTTGGAAATAAACACTTGTGTTTGTTTTGATGTGTGTGAATAAACACCAGTACTTGAAGTTTGGATCCCTCTATGTTTATGGACCTATGCCAAAAGTATGAGCTCAAACTGACATAGCCTACCTTGTGCACAGAGAAAGCAAAAGCCAGATGTGTTTTGTATTCATACCATCAGTGTGCAGTTGGCGCATTGTGTGCTTCGTAGATGATGGCTTGTGTGTACTGTTTGATACGGAAACACCATTTTTACGAAGGTGTGAAGAGTTAATCTAGCTGTGTTCGCTTTTGCAAGAGAACTACAATGTTTTGATTATTGGGTGACAGGTTTTCTTATTTGTGTGTAGAGTTTTTCAAAAATAGCCAATAGTTACAAAAAATGTGCTTAAACAATCAGAAAAAACTGTAATACTGTTTCAGAGAGTAGGCAGAGTTTATATTTGAGCAGTTCACAGTGCATTATTTAAAATCGTATAGCACTCATTCTTAGAGAAAAAATATCTATTACTACCCAATATAATGCACTGTTACATAACAGTAATAATGATTTAATTGCACTGTATTTACTGAAGGTGAAAATGGCAAGAAGATTCTGAAACTGTTGGAATTTATTATATATTAATTCTTAATCATGAAACACTGTCCTCACTCTATGTATCCATCCATGTAGTACCAATGTTTACTTAACATTAGTTAACACTTAGAATTAGAAAAACACAAAAACAAAATGGAAAAAGTCATTACAAACTAGTCTGTACATTCAAAGCAGTGGAAGGAAATTTAATGTGTACGATTTGTACAGGTGTTTCCCACACTCACTGAAATAGCACCTCAGGTGCTATGATAATCCAACCCAACTGTTCTGATCTCTAATTTAATAATATAAGCTAGCTCAGGATAAATCCAGTGCCTTACATTTAGGTTATCTTATTACAAGGCAAGTGCTTAATGTATTTATAGTAATATAGTGGTTTTCTAGTCTTAATGACCACTTAAAGTGCTTTTAAGTGCAAGCCACATTATAGTTTCATACAGCATATTATCCACCTGACATTTATAGCCAGTTTAGAAATTCACAAATTAAGCTAACACACATATCTTTGGACAGTAGAAGAAGCCCAGATGGGGTTTGAACAAGGTACCACCTTGCTATGAGATGACATTTCTAACCACTGCACCTCTGCCACCATATATCACATTTGATCTGTTTCAAGGCATAACTTTTCAAGGCACTATCTGGACTCTCAGAATGACCTCTGTTCCTTATGTGCACAACATATGATCACTCCTACACTGGTTTTACTATTTCAGACCATTAGCTGCCTATCTCTGTGGGAAATTGGGGAAATGTGGAGTGAACACAGGCAGTTCCCATGACAATGTCAAGGCCTCCCTTGAAGTCTGTCACCACTGCCCCATAAAAAATACACACAGACATGACATGTACAGCTTCACAGTGTCAAGATTCCCAATAAAAACCATTTTCCTTGTTTTGACCCACACTAAAAACCTACTTTTGGCCGTTTCTTTTATTCACAAGCGATTGCCACTTTGGTTAGCACTGCATGTTCGATATGGCAGACTTTCACAACCAGTGCCTTTCCTGACACAACCCTAAAGGGATTTCCCACATTGGTAGATCTTAAATCCATTTAAATAGATAGCACCTGCACAAAAGCATAAAATTTTATAATATTATAATTTTTGTGTATTTAGTTTCACTTTAGGAAAAGTCTTCAAATTAAAGTCTAAAAGAATGACATTATGCTATTTTTACTGCTGTGAAATGTTAAAATGGGTTAAATTTAACTTGGATTCAACCAGTTAGGTTAATAATTGCAACACATTACAGCTGGTTAACTCTCTTAATATAACTATATTGTCCCCAGCCACAAGATTTTGTACTTCCAACTTAGCGCACTTGTGTTTTATACCCGGTTTATGTTAGCTTTTTCAGCCTTAATTAGATCAAAGCTATAATTTTTACTTTTTCTTTTGTTTTACTTTCATAAAAAAATAAAAAAAAACTTTCAATAAAAGTGGTATCTGGTTTATCCTTCCTTGGTTTTTCTGTGTCCTGTATTTAAAACCCTGACAATTCTAAATGGAAGGTCATCAACATCCTTTAAAAATAAATTAAAGAAGTATTTTGAAGAGTAAAACAAGAATACATTCAGACAAAAGTTTTAGGATACAAGGGTACATTATAGAGATGTGCAACATGTCCCCATATTACGAAACGATAGGAAAAGTTAGGACAGAATAAAGCTGTGATTATAACTGGATCTGAGGAGGAAATTACATAAATTACAGTATATTACAGAAGATCATGCAAAAATTTAAACAGTATTAGATTTGGACTTATCAGACAGTGGGCACTGGCCTGTCTAGACCACAGGCGTCAAACAGACTTGCCCAGCTCCTCACTAGATGGTAAACACTTGCAACCTTTCCTTGTATTTTGAATTGTGCTTTGACTCATTAAGACTGGATTGCAGGAACACTGGTTCAAGATTCCAAAATGCTGATTTCATCTGAACCAGTGGTCCTAATAATGAACTAATCCTAATAAAGAAACTACCAATAACCTGTGGCACCACACCAAAGTACCAAGATGGTTAAGGCCATGCAAACGTCTCTCTTTGATTTTCCTGAGATATCTCATACTGTTTGACAGCTTTGCAAAGGGCTAGCTCATTAAATGTGAACATATTTAGAATGTACTTGTACATCATTAATTTATGCTGTCACTTGAAGCGAAAAAATAAATCCTCAACACATTCCTTGCAATTGCTTCTCCCTAAAAAAAGTGATTAAAGGTTACCTTCAGGTAAGGTGTAGGTATGTGTAGGGGTATCTCCAGGTGAAATAAAGTTGCTCTACAATTTTTGTAACACTAATATTTACAACTATACCTCCATTGTGTGTTTTGTACATATATTGCAAATGCATCACTCGATCAATCATAAACTCAGTTTTTAATTACCAAACCTGATGGAGATTCATCCGTGCTCTAGTTTTTACTTGAAAGATGTTCAGTGTGTGAGTACCTTAGAGTGCATTATTTAATTGGCTGGTATGTTGAGGTCAATGCGGTTTTCCATTTGAGAGCTTCCAAATTAAAAATGTATCACAAGTGAAACTATGATTACTATGTTTACAGCAGTAAAAATCCTGCAAGCCCACCAGTTCATTAAACCTCTTAACCCTCCGGGCAAAAAAAAGAAAAATTATTATTTTTTCTTTAGTGCTTTTAAAAAGGTCTGCTTATTGACGCCATGATTTTACATGTAGAGCCTCTGTAGGGTCAGAACGATCCCACAGTGAACTGTGTCGTTTCCAGGAATATTATCGTTAATATTTATAAATGCGATGCAAACAAGCATAGAAATGGGAATGTCTACCAAGTGAGTAAGAGAAGGTAGTTCAAGTGAGAAGTAGATATCTGGTGTTGTGTTACTCTTACTCCATCAATGGTGACAATTAGAGAAGGATCAAACACATTCAGCTAAAAAGAAGTGTATTGAAACCAATGCAAAAAAACCAAAAAAACAAACCCAAAAAACAGATCAAAAATGCCTTCTAATGTCATTTTATTAAAGCAATTTTTGGATCTTGTGAGAGATGTTTTAGTGCCCATGTTTATCAGGTAGGTTTTGTTTTGAACACCAAAACAAAGGTTGAATTCAAAGATCTTTATTGAATTTACTGATGTGTTGCAGTGTGATCCCAGTGCAAGATTTCACAATTTTGAGAGGTTAAAATTAACTAATTTCTTCAAATAAATTATAGAAACCTGGAGACACACATTGATGTAATATTGCAAACTAGTAGGGCATATAAACTGCATGAACATTGCACTTTTCAATATTATTGAGAGGTCTGAACTTTGAATGCGCAGTAGAACTGAATTACCCACAGCTAAATCGTTGGGATATTTCAGACACTGAGTATATGGCCTCATTTCTGGACTTAACCTACTAGGACCCGGCGTCTACATATGTGGATATCACATTTTGGGACGTCTAGACCAAAATACTTAATTTTTCTCTACAAGGGTCTGAGATCCACTTACGAGGACATTATATACACTGTTCTATCAAAGTCTGAAACAAATGTCCTCATATGTGGATCTCATTTTTCTCAAAAAACAAAAGTTAGGTTAAAAAAAAAAAAATCTGGCAATTCTTTGTTTTTACATTCTTTAGGTCCCAATCAACCCAAATAGCAAAGAACATTTAAAAATGCATGCCAAGAAAGAGTTCTTATACCCTGCAGTCAGCCAATGTTTATTCTGTGGCAATGAGTTGGTGCTCCATATCTGTACATATCGACCTCCCCAGGAGGACTGCTCCCATCTTCTCAGCGACACGCCACTCCAAGTCAATTAAAAGTGGACTGGAAAGATCGTCCAAAGAAAGTGCAGAGTGACAGGAGTGACAGCTGGATCGAGAGAGTAAGAGAGAGGGAGAGAGAATGAAAAGAGTTGGATGGAGTGGTGAACGAGTAAAAAATATAGAAAGGAGATAAGGAAGAGATAGCAAGCATAGGAACTGGCTAAGGTAAAACACTGGAGGATGAAGAGGACACTTTGGAAAACAGAGGAAAGGAAGGCAGGGTAGAACACAGATGACGATGTGAGAAAAGGAGAGAGACGGCAGCGGGTGTGAATTCACAGAGAGTTTAGAGAGAGAGAGACTCTGTTCTTAGATTGAACACACACTGACGCCTCAGTCTGCTCCATCAGAGAGGTCTTTCTCTGCTGGGGTAAAAAACTAGCCAGCTGCTGAAAAGTGGGAGAAGGGACAGGATGGAGGGGGAGGATGAAGGGAAGGATGGAGGGATCTGAGATGGACACTGGAGGCAGCGCTGGCACTCATCCTTTCCTGGCCCTCTCTTTGCCCCCAATCTCTGCATTCTCTCCTTTTAAGCTCCTTCCCTCTTGCTTGCCTTTCCATCTCTGTGCCTCAATAATAAGCATTGCCCTGATCCAAAACACAGTTCTTTTTGTTTGTGGGACTCAGCCCGACGGATCACTGTGGGAAGGAGGAAGACGCTCCGGAGTCGCCAAATCCCTCTGAACAGTCTCGCCAGCTGTCATTTTCTCTCTCTCATCACGTATATAACTCAAAATGTGATGGTTAATGATCTAATATTTTGGCATTAATTAGCACTTGCCTGAAACACATCTCTTTCTGCAAATGTTTCTTCATGTTTCTTTGGAATATATTTGGTATATTTTGCCATTTTTGGTTTGTGGAAGGGCAGGAAATTAGTCTTAAGGAATAGTTTATCTTAAATACCTAATTTAGTTGTGTTAATTCACTTGTCTGACTTTCAGCTCTACATTACTTCTATCAATTATTCACGTCATTAACATTATTGCCAGTGAAAGCTGTTTATCATCTTGCTACAATGCAATACTGTGCTAGGAATCCTTTTGCTTTTATATATATGTTGCAAAATTCCCATCCCCCAAAACCTTAATGGGATTCCGTGATTTTCCCATTAGGACCATAAGTCCTTCTCTAATCTAACATTTGAATATGATTTTTTTTACATGCCTTTGTTTTTGTTTTTAATTTTCCCATCACCATGATGATTATCAGCCTCTTGAAATGCCTGATAATGTTTTCTTGCTCACTGCGATGTAAGCGAAGGTGTTTTGCAATACTTGAACAGTCAGGTTTTGCTTGTTCAACTTGCACTAATGACGACGTAGAATCTTCACAATCCCATTGCGCCAACATTTCCACTGCCCTGAGCGAGGCCTTCAGAGCAGCTGCTGAGGAAACATCAGGGTTTCAGAGCTGGGGCTGTTCCAGTGATCATCATGGGGAATGTGAGGTGTTTGAAAAAAATACTGACAACTCAGTGAACTGATTAACACCAGAGGGAACACAGTGAGTGTAGCTTGACGTGCTTCATGGAGTGTTGCAAAGTTATAGTGAGATATTGTCATATTCACACTTTTTGGGACCACAGTGTGGTTTCAGCTTTATTGGTGGACAGGCACGTTAATTTGAATGGTAGGAAGAAATTTAGTGAGATTGCACTAGTTGTGACAGAAAAGTGGTATAATGCTGGATAGCTTTCTGTGAAGGAGTATTTCTCTGACCTGAATATTGAGCTGCCTGCTGGTGGAATGCATCCATATTATTCATATCAAAGAATTCCAGTTTGAATAACACTGTTTGGATTCCTCCATCAGCTGACACTGAGGTCATCCAAATAACTGTGGCTGAGGAGAATTGCGATAGATCCTGATGGTTAATGGTAATGAATTTATTTCAGATTTATGCTCCTTATTATTTTATACTTAAATTTTGATTCTTCACTTTTTGAACTTTTCTTTTTAATTGACCTGCTGCTTACGAGTTGTATTATATATATCTCTAAAAACTATTGTGTTCGATGATATTTTATTTATTTTATTGAGCTAAGTTCTTTTTCATGTTTTGGCTGCTGTGGCACAGACATTCCTAAACTTTTAGGGTGAATAAAGTATTTATTGTGTTAAATGAACTTTAAACAAGCCCAACATGCTGTCATTGTCTTGGTGACAGACATCATGGAACATGACCAGAGACCATGCCCTGAAGCGTCAGAGCAGTTTTAGCAGCATAAGAGAGACCTACACAATATCAGGAAAGGGTTTTTTTGTGACTGATTATGAAAAGTATTTTTTCTTGATCATTTGTTTCATTTCAGAATTTCATTGTAACCCATAACTGAACCCACAGCCCATATCCTCCAGCTTTGACAAGAGGGTTGTTTGGCTTCTCAGTTCAGGTTGTGTGGAGTGACAGCTCTCGCCACAGCTGCACCTTGCCTGCCTCGTGCACCTTGTTAGTTTTGTGGTGGGAGTTTGTGTGATTTTGTGTTCACACCAAGAGTTGCTTTAACCCAAAGTGGATCTTTCCCTTCCTCCTGCCTTTCCTCCCGGCTTGGCAGGCTGCACTCCTCCAGGCGGGCACTATTAAAGGCTCTGGTGTTAAATATTTCATCATCCTTTTAGTGTATTTGTTTGATGATGTTTATGTTTACATATGCTTCTTGAATCTTTCAAGTGAATCTACTGAGAAAATCTTTCTTTTCTTAATGTCTCTTATTTGAAGCAACTTTCTAAAAGTCAATTTATTCCTTTTCTTAGCTCTGCTCATCTTGTTGCAAGAGGTTTGTATGGTAGGCTTTACATTTCGCCGTGAGTTATTGTAAGCCTGTGTATTGGTTATTAAGCCTAGTATTAATTAGTGCTTTATACTACATCCACATGAACTATTCATACTAACAGCTAAGAGTAAGTTATATTTTATTTTACGAACTATTAGTCTTTAGTTATGAATAGCAATTATTTAGGAAACTTACAGTTAGTCATTAATAAGAATAGCTATAGGGCCCCCCCCAAAACAAAACACATTATCATAATACTAACTGAAAGGGATTTCAGCTTTTGGGCATAATAGTAATAATAATCGAACAATCATATGAAGTTTGTAACAACCCTTATTTTGATATAGCACCGCTAGGGAGTATTGTCCTATTATTGTAGTAGTTGGAGAAAACTTTCACCAGAAGTCTTGGATTGTGGGCTTTTCTGCAAGTTCTTGTTACTTACAGAAATTTTTTCTACTCTTAGTGAGAACTGGAATTGCTTTTACACAACAAGACATTCCAAGACACATCCATACAGTCCCTTATTGGATTGGACTTGGACATGGATTGGACTGGTTCCCCACTGCTCTCACAATTTTTGCATGATTCTAAATGAGCTTTTGGTGTGGATGTGAGCATCAGTGTGTAAGCTCTGTAATTGGTTGGTGATCTATCTAGGGTTTACCTATACTTCTCACCCAGTGACAGATGGGATGAGCTCCAACGCAGCACAACCCTGGTTAGGTAAGTGATTAGGATGAAACTTTTGTGTAAGAAAATGGATTGTAATTAACCCTTTAAGACCTACCATAGAACCAAGTCCGCCAGAGCTTATATTATATTTTTACATGCTGTAGTGACATTTTTGGGAGCATTTCAAGTTGCTATACATCAATACAACCATTATAGCCCAAATTTTAATAATATGTCTGCATTGAGTGCATAGTAATTACATAAATTGCAAAAAAGTGCAATAAACTACAAAACAATTGAAAATCATTTTTGTTTTTTTAACATATATTTCTAGTTAGAGAAATTTAAGAGGCCTATCCCTCAAAACTGTAAATACAAAAAGGTTGCACAAAATAGTTTCCCACCACAGGAAATTTATTTTGAGTGTCTTCATAGTTTTATTTTTTAAATACACAAATTTTTACATAACGCAGGAAAAACGAAAATAAATATTATAATGCAAATTTGCAAAAAAAAACCCCCCAGCATATATGCATCAAAATAAACTATTTCCAGCAGTGCAATTTGAGTTTTAAGCATCCCAGAAACTATTCAGAAAGTCATAAAGTCAAACATAACTTTTAAAAACACCAGTATAGGCTTATAAGACACTGAAGGTAAAAAACTACATTTCTGCGAAAATGATGTCACTTCTGGTTTCGGGCAGGTAATGGCGGACATGCGATAGTTTGCGCCAGTGTTGCCAACTTAGCGACTTTGTCACTATATTTAGCGAGTTTTCAGACCCCCTTAGCGACTTTTTTTCTAAAAAGGGACTGGCGACAAATCTGGGGACTTTTTCTGGTGTTATTGGAGACTTATTTATGACGACTTTTTGACGTGAAAACGCGTATCGCCTTTACTCTCAACAAGCAGCGGTGCTGCCGTGGGCACCTCGCCCGTTCCAAAGCGCTCACGGGTGGAGGACAGCCCCCCCCCAGCTGCTATCAGGGCAGAAGATGTTCACACCTATGCGTCCAAACTGCAAATGAATCGCGCATGAGCAAAGTCGCTGCTCCCGCACTGACTGTAACGCAGTCAGTTCTTCTTTTACTGTTATGCTGTTTTGTGGATCACAAGGTTTAAAACTACTTATAAACACACACACACACACACACACAGTAACTCCACCAGAGTGCCTATTTCGGGTCACTTTTGCCGGTCCAAGCCCGGGTAAAGGAGCAGGGTTGGAATTGTGACATTAAAAAAAACAATAATTGCTAAAAGAAATTTAATTTGTAGTTCTAAATAAATTCTAAATGCATTTAGGATGTTTTTTACTCACTTTATGTCTCTTCCACGATGTTATTTCTCTCTCCATCAACGTAGGTTACAATTACATTAGCATGACCAATTATGCAAATTAGGCGATGACGTCATTTATTTATTTATTTATTTATTTTTTTTAATTTTTAATTTTTTCTGCCTGTCCCATTTGGTTCTTTAGCCGTCAGAATTGTTGTCTGAAGACCAACAAGGATACCCAATGGATTTACTTTGCCAAATGGATCATCGTGGCATTGCCGTATTGGTCCATTTGGTCGATCTTTGTTTTTATTATTTATTATATTTTATTTTCAGATGTTACAGACGGGACAGACATGAGTGAGGGATAGGAAAGGGAGAAAGAAAGAGGAATGAAAGGAAAAACAGAAGGGGAGAGGGACAGTGAGAAAGGGGGGGGGAGAAAAAAAATCTCCTGGATCACCTGTTGAGAGAAGAATAGAAAACAAGCAAAAAAGACAAAAAAAAACAAAAAAACAAAGCAACATACTAAACACAACACCATCGCATTAATCTAGCTAACTGTAAACAGCAGTAAATACTAAATATTCAATGTTGTTGTGCAGCACGCAGGACAGATGTGCTTCGAAGTAGCAGCCAAGAAAGGTGTAATTTGGGTCTACGAGCAGTGAACACCCGTGTGCATACCTGTGTGGATCAGCGCGCTTGTATTCCAAAGGTTTCTCCGTGTAACGATCTGCTAGGGAGTGTGGGGGGGCCACAGCCCCGTCCTCCAGGGTGTGAAGCAGGTATGGAGGAGATAAAAACTCCAGACATCCAGAGGCCCCCAGAACACAAGAGACCATGGAAGACCAACAGAGGGGCAGCCGCGCCACTGTTCCAGTAAGAGCTGAGGAGAGTCCCAGATGAGGGTTCACTCAGCAGCCGCCAGCTGTGCCTGAGTGACCGAGCCCCAGGCCGAGAGGCCGGGGGCACCCCACCTCCGAAGTGGCCCGAGCGAGCCCCAGGCTCCAGGCCCCGATAAGCGGCCGCCAAGGAGTGAGCCGGTGTGTACCTGGACGCCCATCCCCAGACACAAAGAACCACCAACGCACCGACACCTGAGGGAGTCCGCCACCGGCAGGGGAAGTGGTGGTGGGTGGAGATAGGCCTCCAAACCTTGGAGGGCCTGAGGTGTCCCCAGAGAGGTGGCGTCTGACACCCAACCTGACATATAGACACAGACATACAGGCACACACAGACACAAACATCCATTCCCCCCCCCCCCCCCCCCCCTGCTCTCATGTGCACTCACTCCACACTCAACCAACGTGGAGACAGACATAAAGAGACGCTGTACACACGATCACACTCCCCAAGCGTACTCTACAAACCGGGTCTAGGTACCCTTGCCCCTGGAGAGGGGAACTGCACCCAGACCCAGGTGGTGTTACCCTTTTCCCTGCGGTGGGGAGAGGCAGACCACCCCCACTCCGTAGCAGCAGGGAGGCCCCACACTCCAGACCGCAGTCGGACGGCCAACTCCTCCTAGCCCTCCCGCTCCAGCAGGCCGCAGAGAATGGGGGCGATGACGTCATTTAGCAACTTCTAGCGACTTTTAGGACAACCAATAGCGATTTTCCATACTGAGGAGTTGGCAACACTGGTTCGCTCTGATGTCTATTCCAACGAAGGAAGTGTTACAAACAGCTGATCGGATCGGCAAAGCCTGTTTCTGGAATATTATGTTTTTGTTGCTGCAAGTGGCTTTTATGCAATTTTTGCAAAGCTATATGTGGAAGGAAACCGTGACCTAGGACAAGCTGATGGCATAAGATGTAAGTACAACTCCTCCGGTTTCATATGCAACAAAGATTATTGCACTAGCTTACGTGGTTGCAGCTCTACTGGGATTTAAAAATAGTTACGCAAAACGGAGCCTGCCGCTCTGTCTGGCTTTAAAGGGTTAATAAAAGCTATAAATGTATCAGCCTTTAAGCTGTTAACTGATGGACAAATCTTCTGAGGGGAACAGATCAGCCCTCTTAAAGGATATGATGATGAATGATGACCTTTAACAATTAACTTCCAGTCCACTGTTTATCTCCACAGTTAGTTATGGTATATGCTATTTTAGCCAGTGTTAGCCACTGTTAGCTGGTGTTACCACAGCTTTATTTGAAGTGGTTCTAACATCATCAGATTTGGATGCAAGTGAATAAACTCTCATATGATGTGAGAATGTGATCAACCTGTTCATCAGTGGAAATGTGTGATTTTAGGGCAAACTAGCCTAATGTTAGCTGGCAAAGTGTTAGCTTATAACCACATGTCATTGTTGTCTGTGAAGGTTCTCAGTCATCCAGGTCATCGTAGTCTAAGGAGCTTGGAAAGAAAAGCGTCTGGACTTCTTTAGGTTGCTTGAAGACGTTTCACCTCTCATCCGAGAAGCTTCTTCAGTTCTAGGGTCAAATGGTGGAGAGTTCCAGATTTAAGCCCCATGGAAGTATCCCCCCAAAGAGGGACTAAATATGTCATTGTTGTTGCTGAATGGCTGTCAGCTGCCGGGAGATGAGAGGGCTGCATGTCTAATCAGCAACAATAAGCAACAGCAACAATATTGAGAATAAACAAGATTTTTTATGCCAGTTTTTCTTATTTTAGAGCCGAGACTTCAGTTCAGGTGATGAGGCTTCACGTGGGCAGGAAGACAAGGACAAGGTGGAAATGAGGAGGAGAGAGTCCCAAAAGGTTGGACGTAACGTTTTGAGTGGGAAAAACATTTTGTCACGCATCCAAGTGACTTCTTCAGTTTCAGCTGACTGCAGGTTTTCCCAACCTTATAAACAGGACATTGCATAATGACTCAAACTAGCTCCACTGAATGAACAATGGACTGTGAGGTCAGTTCTTTGATCATTAGTATGCAAATTCTCATGACTATTGATGAACAACTACTGATCAAAGCCCATTGATCTTTGAGGAGGAGAGACGAGTGGCAGAAGATAAAGATTAAGAAAAGGCGAAAGACACAATGGAAAAGAAATAATGAAAATATTGATGTGATCTCTAAATTAAACTAACATCTAACTGACACTTTTCAACAGCTTTTAAGCTAAATTTAGGTGTTTTCTGATTGTTATGACAGGTGGTCCAATACATTTTTTAAATTTCCCATTAATTCTTACATTATTAAGAGTTTATTCAATGTTTCTGAATGTCCATATGTTTTAAAGTCAATAGTACCTAACCTCTTTAAACTACACTTTTTTAGAATGTGATACCCAGTATGAATACATGGCTAACAACAGGAAAAGTGGCAGTACTTTAAATCTGTAGTTGACTAAATTTGTCTCCTTACTTTCTCCCTCTGCAGGTAACTAACACATGACAACACATGAAAAACATGAATTGATTTCCTGCTTTCAAAACAGCATTGTTATGCTGAAAAGATTTCTAGCCACCTACTGAGCTGAAAATGTCAAGAACGAACAACCAGAGAGTGATGCATAAATTCTCAGCAACAGCAGCAGCAACAGTGATGGCGGCAATACGGTGTCACTTTTGACAAAATGCTGATCTCCTGAAGGCATGACCTTGATGTCATTGTGCTGGGCAATAATGGATGCCACAGTGTAGCACTGGGGGGAACCGTACAACTCATCGCATGTGTGTTTTGTTCAGTGCCTCACAAAACCAAATTCATGTGTGCAGCTGTGAATGATTGAGTGTGTATATCCCAGAAAAACAGACTAATACCTAGGAGGCAGAATGCAGTGTCGGAGGATTGCGTGTATGTGCACGTGAGTGTGAGCGGGTGTGCATGTGTGTTTTTATTGTGAAAGTGTGCTCAAGATGACAGAGCAGCGGTCCCCCAAGGAAACAAAGATACCAATAGCCATCACTGCAGAAGAATCCTCAGGGACACAAGCTTTCTCTGGCACTGTCCATTACAGCTTCTCTTTCTCCAGTCTCTGGCTCCCCCCCCCCCATCTCTCTCACCCAAGAAAAATCTTGCCATAGTCTTTCCACATCACGCTCGCTCATTTACGATTACCAGGCAGGTAGCTGCCGTTCTGAGACAATAGCTCACCAAACCTGATTACCTGTTCCCATGGAGCCAGTGGGAAACAGATGAAGTCTGAGGCACTGAACATGGGCACTGGCTCTTGTTGCTTAGGGTCTGTCTCGTTTATCAATATGGACACACACACATGCCTCCGTGGGGAAAAATACTAACATGCAATTTTGAATAATTTCTTTTCAAAGTTATTTTGAGAGAATTTCTGGTTTACAACACAGAGTTATGAGAGAGAACAATAAATAAATAAACTGGATTAAGAAGCATTATGAGTTGTGATGTGCCCCTTCTGCCTATGGCATATTGTAGTAGCTTTTTTTTTTTCCCAAGTGTTAATGAACAAAGGGACACGTTTGCAGAGAAAATGAAGCTCTACATTTACAGATGCTACATGCACATTCAACGTGTTTTCATTCCCAGGTCGTCAAATACTGCTGTTCTTTCAGAAAACCGAGATAAGCACAAAGTGTCCTTTGGGATCGGTTTCTATGCTGGGAGATAATAGTCCTGTTTTAAAGAGCAATGAAGCCCATATTTGCAGGCTAGGCAAGTGACAGTGGAGTCACAAGTTTCATTTCATTTTCACTCAATTTAGTTCATTTCTATTTTATTTTAAAAACTAAAAACCACAACAACTGTATACAACTTTTTATTGTATTTTCATGTACGTTTGCACATTTCTATAAATTGCTCCACCAATTTCTAAATTGTAAATAAAGGAGTGGAGTTTTAGAATTTTACATTTCAGGAATTTATGTGTGCATTGTGATGAGACTATTCAATTCACTTTTATTTATATAATGTGAAATTACAACACCTTACAGCCACCTTAAGGCACACTATATTGTAAGGCAAAGACCATACAACTATAGAGACAAAACCTCAACAATCAGACAGCCGTCTGATGAGCAAGCACTTGGTGACAGTGGGAAGGAAAAGCAACCTTTTAACAGGAGGAAACCTGGTAGAACTACATTTGTTGGGGGTGAGAGAGGACAAAAGACACAAACAGAGATCTTAAAAACTTTGCTTTTAATTATTAGTAATTCATTTTAGAGTGGTTTATAAACACACAGTGAGTGAAAAGAGCCGAGTAAAGAAGAAACACTGCATGTTAGAGGCAATGTGTAAGCTCTGTCATTGACTGGTAATCTATCTAGGGTGTACCCTAAAATTAATCTGCAAGTACTTGGTACTTAGAGAACACTGTTCTACTCTTAGTGAACAGTGAATTTACTTTTACACAACAAGCCACATTCACATCTATGTAATCCTTTATTCTAGGCTCTTAAATGTTTTTTAGTTATAGACACACACACCAACACACACACATAATGGATGCATTTGAAAGCAATTTGGAATTCAATATCTGGTCGACATGCAGACTGGAGCTGGAAAGCTGAACCACCAACCTTCCAGGTGACTACCACCTCCTCAACCACAGCTGCCACAATATTTGCATTTTTCTAAATCAGCTTTTAGTGTGATTGTGAGCGTCAGCTTGTAAGCTCTGTTACTGATTTGTGATCCATCTAGGGTTTACCTATACATCTCACCCAAGGTCCGACGCAGCACAACCCTGGTTGATTAGGAATATAGATGGATGAATGTGAAATGTGAAGTGGAAAGTTTTGCAAAATGGCAAATTAATGTTGTACCTATAAGACAAAGTAAAAAATGATGGAAAACAAATTTTTATTTAAGCAAATAACTTGCAATAAAAAACATAAATGTAGCAACCTTTAAGCTGTTAACTGATGGGCAAATCTTGTAAGGGCAACAGATCAGCCATCTTTCAATCTGTGTGACCACTAACCGTCCCCACCACCTGACTGACATGTGAGGTTTCATGGGAACCCTACTGGTTCTTTATTAAATATCTCTGTATACACTACATATATATATATATATATATATATATATATATATATATATATATATATATATATATATATATATATATATATATATATATAGGTACACTTCAACTGTGAGAGACAGAATGTGAAAAAAAAATCCATGAATTCACATGGTAGGATTTGTAAAGAATTTATTCGTAAATTAGGGTGGAAAATAAGTATTTGGTCACCTCAAACAAGGAAAATCTCTGGCTCTCACAGACCTGTAACGTCTTCTGTAAGAAGCTTTTCTGTCCCCCACTCGTTACCTGTATGAATGGCACCTGTTTGAACTCATCATCTGTATAAAAGACACCTGTCCACAGCCTCAAACAGTCAGACTCTAAACTCCGCCATGGCCAAGACCAAAGAGCTTTCGAAGGACACCAGGAAAAGTATTGTAGACCTGCACCAGACTGGGAAGAGTGAATCTACAATAGGCAAGCAGCTTGGTGTGAACAAATCAACTGTGGGAGCAATCATCAGAAAATGAAAGACATACAAGACCACTGATAATCTCCCACAATCTGGGGCTCCACGCAAGATCTCATCCCGTGGGGTCAAAATGATCATGAGAACGGTGAGCAAAGATCCCAGAACCACACGGGGGGACCTGGTGAATGACCTGCAGAGAGCTGGGACCAAAGTAACAAAGGTCACCATCAGTAACACACTACAACGGCAGGGAATCAAATCCCGCAGTGCCAGACGTGTTCCGCTGCTGAAGCCAGTGCATGTCCAGGCCCGTCTGAAGTTTGCCAGAGAGCACATGGATGATACAGCAGAGGATTGGGAGAATGTCATGTGGTCAGATGAAACCAAAGTAGAACTTTTTGGTATAAACTCAACTCGTCGTGTTTGGAGGAAGAAGAATACTGAGTTGCATCCCAAGAACACCATACCTACTGTGAAGCATGGGGGTGGAAACATCATGCTATGGGGCTGTTTTTCTGCCAAGGGGACAGGACGACTGATCCGTGTTAAGGACAGAATGAATGGGGCCATGTATCGTGAGATTTTGAGCCAAAACCTCCTTCCATCAGTGAGAACTTTGAAGATGAAACGAGGCTGGGTCTTCCAACATGACAATGATCCAAAACACACCGCCCGGGCAACAAAGGAGTGGCTCCGTAAGAAGCATTTGAAAGTCCTGGAGTGGCCTAGCCAGTCTCCAGACCTCAACCCCATAGAAAATCTGTGGCGGGAGTTGAAAGTCCGTGTTGCTCGGCGACAGCCCCAAAACATCACTGCTCTCGAGAAGATCTGCATGGAGGAATGGGTCAAAATACCAGCTACTGTGTGTGCAAACCTGGTAAAGACCTATAGTAAACGTTTGACCTCTGTTATTGCCAACAAAGGTTATGTTACAAAGTATTGAGTTGTATTTTTGTTATTGACCAAATACTTATTTTCCACCCTGATTTACGAATAAATTCTTTACAAATCCTATCATGTGGATTCATGGATTTTTTTTTCACATTCTGTCTCTCACAGTTGAAGTGTACCTCTGGTGCAAATTACTGACCTCTGTCATCATTTTAAGTGGGGGAACTTGCACAATCGGTGGCTGACTAAATACTTTTTTGCCCCACTGTATATATATATATATATAAAAACACCCAGCACGCCCCTGCGGGCGGTTTATCCTTCAAGCTCGGGTCCTCTACCAGATGCCTGGGAGCTTGAGGGTCCTGCGCAGTATCTTCGCTGTTCCCAGGACTGCGCTCTTCTGGACAGAGATCTCCGATGTTCCCGGGATCTGCTGGAGCCACTCGCCTAGCTTGGGAGTCACCTCACCTAGTGCTCCGATTACCACGGGGACCACCGTTACCTTCACCCTCCACATTCTCTCGAGCTCTTCTCTGAGCCCTTGGTATTTCTCCAGCTTCTCGTGTTTCTTCTTCCTGATATTGCTGTCATTCGGAACCGCTACATCGATCACTACGGCCGTCTTCTTCTGTTTGTCTACCACCACTATGTCCGGTTGGTTAGCCACCACCATTTTGTCCGTCTGTATCTGGAAGTCCCACAGGATCTTAGCTCGGTCATTCTCCACCACCCTTGGGGGCATCTCCCAGTTTGACCTCGGGACTTCCAGGTTATACTCGGCACAGATGTTCCTGTACACTATGCCGGCCACTTGGTTATGGCGTTCCATGTATGCCTTGCCTGCTAGCATCTTGCACCCTGCTGTTATGTGCTGGATTGTCTCTGGGGCATCTTTACACAGCCTGCACCTGGGGTCTTGCCTGGTGTGATAGACCCCAGCCTCTATGGATCTTGTACTCAGACCTTGTTCTTGTGCTGCCATGATTAGTGCCTCTGTGCTGTCTTTCAGTCCAGCTTTGTCCAGCCACTGGTAGGATTTCTGGATATCAGCCACCTCCTCTATCTGCCGGTGGTACATACCGTGCAGGTATATATATATATATATATATATATATATATATATATATATATATATATATATATATATATATATATATATATATATATATATATATATATATATATATATATATATATATATATATATAATACCAAGGGCTCAGAGAAGAGCTCGAGAGGATGTGGAGGGTGAAGGTAACGGTGGTCCCCGTGGTAATCGGAGCACTAGGTGCGGTGACTCCCAAGCTAGGCGAGTGGCTCCAGCAGATCCCGGGAATAACATCGGAGATCTCTGTCCAGAAGAGCGCAGTCCTGGGAACAGCTAAGATACTGCGCAGGACCCTCAAGCTCCCAGGCCTCTGGTAGAGGACCCGAGCTTGAAGGATAAACCGCCCGCAGGGGCGTGCTGGGTGTTTTATAATAGCAACACTTACCATAACGATAAATGGTGTCCTCATAAAAAACACATTTTGTTTCTTTTACAGTGAATTTCCCTTTACTGTTTACATCTCTGAATAAGCAAACAATGTCAACCTGCAACTTCCCTGTGATAAAAATTGCCTTCTTTCTGTTGTGCCACCTGAAAATTCCAGCTCAGTGGCACATTTGGTGTAGTTTCAGACATGATACTACACAAGGTTTGGTGCCCTTTCCAAGTTAAAAACATATTTATGTATAGATTAAATGTAACCCAGTGTGAGTAGATGTGTGGCTAAGAGAAAGGGTTTCTATAGCAACCTCTAGAGCTATGATAGATTGCCAGCACACGTCCACATACACACTTACACACACTCTCCTCCAAAAAGCAGCATCCACACACACAGTTTCTTTGTTTGCACACAAACACTGCAACACATTGCCCACACACACACACACACACACACACACACACACACACACACACACACACACACACACACACACACACACACACACACACACACACATTTTAGACTCAGCAGGAAGACCAGACTGTATTTGATGACCGAAAGCACTCATGTTGAACCAAAGAAGTGGCTCTTCTGTAGAGGCAAGAACAAAAAACAGCTCAACAATGCCACAGTCTCATTCTATAGGCAGATATGGGATACATCCCATAAGATAGTTACTGAAGTGAGAAGAGAGAAATAGACAGAAGGTGTGTTCTTCTTCTCCTAATTTGAAAACATGAGCCAGCAGCTGAGAATTGGACAGAAGCAAACAACACCATCTGCATCTGAGAAACACGTGTTTTCTCTTCCGCTCACTGATATTAACCCTCTCACTGAATCCTTAGTTATGACCAATAAACAGACTGTAGATTATTATGATTTTAAAAAATTACGCTCGTGCGGTCAGATTCAGGCCTGTACTGATGCGCTTCATTAATATTGATGCCACCAATTCCACTTGGGTTCTCTAGGAGCAAGAACTCAAGGATATTCAGCTTTTACCTACCCTATCAAGTCAATGCACTTTGCCTGCTTGTCAAAGTATACACACATGCATAAACAGGCACAAGCAAAAAACAAACACCCTTATCTCTCAAATATTGCACAAATCCCATAATTACAATGCTCATCACAGTTCCTCTGTGTTCCTTGCTGTTAATCATATGAATTATAATTGCTTCATGAATATTTTGAGGGGAAAAGCAACCTGTTTTAACCTAGGGTGAAATCTTCCTCTATTTCAAGGCCAATTTACCTGAACAACCCCCCACCCGCTCCTTCTCCTTGTTTCTTCTTCTTTTTTTAAACCCCTGCAGCTTTGACTCAGAATAATAAAAAAAAGTAACACAACAATGGCTTTATCTATCACAGAATGAAGTAATGATGAATGAACAAAGGTGGTTAATATCACTTTTTTCTTTTATTTTATAAAACTGGAACTGAAACACTCTTTCATGTTTAGTCTCAGACAGAACGTGTCAGCCTTATATGCATACAAATTAGATGCTGAGCATGTACTGTACTATAATAAATACACTGTGCTAAACTCTTGAGTCAGTCCTCATTTCTTTATAATTTGGGAGGAAAATGGGAAATAGCTGCAGTGATTTAAATAAACGTGCAAACAAACACTGAAAAAAGTTTATAAGAAAACCACAGATCCTAACAAGCTTGAAAGTCAGTATTTGGTATGACCACCTTACCTCTTCAACACAGCCTGAACTCTCTGAGGCAAGTGTTCTTGTAATTTCTTTAAGTAGTCTTCAAGAAGTTCTCCAGGCTCCTTGAAGAACCTTTCACAGCTCTTCTTTGGATATTTGGAGCCTTTTGTTCCATTTTCCATCAAGATGAGCCCACACTGCTTCAATAATGCTGAAGTCTGGGCTCTGGGGAAGTCAGTTCATAACTGATAGTGTTCTGCTGTTTTTCTATCCAGGTGTGATTTTACAGCATTGGCAGTGTGTTTGCAATCATTGTCAAGATGAAAAATGAATTTTTTTCAGTACAATTTTGAGAAGTTCTCCAACACCACTGGCTGAACTGCTGCCCCAAACCCTGACAGAGCCTCCACGGTGTTTTAAACTGTGTTTTCTGGTTATAGATACTGTTGCACTTCTCTCCTGACACCCTCCATGTTGAAATTGATTAGAACCAAAGTATTCAAATTAGGATACATCACTCGACAAAATGCATTTCCGCTGATTTTCAGTCCAGTTTTTGTGTAATACCTAAGCCTTTTCTCTCTGTTCCCCATCGTTGGGAATGGCTTCTTGACTGCTGCGCTTCCTTTTTTTTTTTTTTTTTGTGTCCCGTTTGGATCTTTAGCCATCAGAATTGTTGTCTTAAGGCCAAGAAAGATGCCAAGCGGATTTATTTTACCAAGTGGATCATCATGGCCTTGCCATATTGGTCCATTTGATTGACCTTTATTATAATTATGAATTTATTTTATTTTCAGTTGCTACAAACGGGACAGACATGACTGGGGGATAGGACAGGGAGAAAGAATGAAAGAAAGAGAGGGAGAGAAAGAAAACCAAAGGGGAGAAGAGACGGTGAGAAGGGGGGGAAGAAAGAAAAAAACCCCAAAAAAACCAAAACACCTGGGTCACCTGTATGGAGAAAAAAAACAGAAGAGAAAGCAAACAACAAAGAGCAACATAATAAAAAAACAGCACCATCACAATAAACTAGCTAGCAGTAGATATCAGTAGATACAAAATAATAAACGATATTGTGCAGCACGCAAGATAGACAGCGCACAATGTGCTTTGAGGCAGCAGCCAAGAAAGCTGTAGTCCGCATCTGTGAATACCCGTGTGTACACCTGTGTGCATACCTGTGTGGATCAGCATGCTTGCATTCCAAAGGTTTCTCCATGTAATGATCTGCTAGGGAGTGTGGGGGGCCACAGCCCCGTCCCTCCAGGGTATGAAGCAGGTATGGAGGAGATCAAAACTCCAGACATCCAGAGGCCCCCAGAACACAAGAGACCAAGGAAGACCAACAGAGGGGCAGCCGCGCCACTGTCCCAGTGACGCGCCCGTGAGCTCCGCCGGCAGCCAGCTGTGCCTGAGTGACCGAGCCCCAGGCCGAGAGGCCGGGGGCACCCCACCTCCGAAGTGGCCCGAGCGAGCCCCAGGCTCCAGGCCCCAATAAGCGGCCGCCAAGGACTGAGCCGGTGTGTACCCGGACGCCCACCCCCAGACACAAAGAACCACCAACACACCGATGTCTGAGGGAGTCCGCCACTGGCAGGGGAAGTGGTGGTGGGTGGAGATAGGCCTCCAAACCTTGGAGGGCCTGAGATGTCCCCAGAGAGGTGGCGTCTGATACCCAACCTGACATATAGACACAGACATACAGGCACACACAGACACAAACATCCATTCCCACCCTCGTGCTCTCATATGCACTCACTCCACACTCAACCAACGTGGAGACGGACATAAAGAGACGCTGTACACACGATCACACTCCCCAAGCGTACTCTACGAACCGGGTCTAGGTACCCTTGCCCCTGGAGGGGGGAACTGCACCCAGACCCAGGTGGTGCTACCCTTTTCCCTGCGGTGGGGACATTTTCTAACACTGGAATATTTCTAACATTTTGAGTTATTTTCCAGTGTTAGAAAATCAGCACTGCTCAGTGTTAGCCATTGTTAATCTTCAAAACTGACTAGGTTACTTTTAAACATATAACACTGTCAAAAGTGTTAATTTAACACTCAACAGTGTTGTATTTAACACTCAGAGGTGTGGACCCATATAGACCCTCTCCAGTGTTAATTTAACACTGGAGATTTTTAGAAGGTGTCTGTGTGCTGCTCCCATACAGTTTATGCCTTCAGCTTGCTAGTCTTAGATAATAACTTAGCACTTCAACTTCCCTCCAAATCTGCTCACCATCAGACCAAAACACGAACATGGTACTGAAAAAAAAAATCCTAACACTGTGGCTTCAAAATCCAGAGTTCACAAACCAGTGCGTGGAATTACAATGACTACAACTATATTTTATCTGGTGATTCAGAAGTCCCAGGGCCATTTACTGAACGGAGTAAAAGAGCAAGTGAGCATAAACCACTAATAGCGATGATACGTGTAGTTAGTTTAAAAGGTGGTTCACAAAGGGTTTGTTGTTTTCTAAAGACAGTCAGTTCATTTCACTATCACATACCCAATCTCCCAAGAACCATGCAACCAGGCAACACACACCTGTGTGTGTGTTTTCCTGTTTGTGATCTATATGTTACATATTGTCGAAGTGCATGCAGCTGAATTCATGTAAGTCCACCACTAACAACAGCCATGGGTTAGAGCACATTTGATGAGATTGTGGTGAGAACCAGGGCCGTGCAGAGAGGTTTAAAGGGGCGGGTGCTCAAAGTTAAAAAGGGGCACATTGAACCAGGCTGAATAACAACAACACACATTGATCAATAATCTAATATAGGAAGGGCAGGGCTGTGTTGATCTGAGACTGTAGACATTAAAAAGTCCATAGGAGAGATGGTAGCTGATTAAACAAGTGTCATGAGATAATAACAAAATGCAAAGATTGGTGACAGCGCTTGGAACCATAAGGCAACAAAAAACTGTGAGAAATAATTTAGGCTCTGCCTGTGAATCACTCTTTGCTTCTCTTCTTCCTTCCATCCCATCATTTCATATATCACTCTCCACTTGCTATGTGGGAACAAGGCACAACTTGCTATTGCAATAAACTATAATCTAATTATCCACACCTAACAACTCTTGCACTTAATCTATAATAAAATGATGACAGAAAAATGTTATAGCCCTGCCTTTAGTAGCCTCACACAGCTCCTGCTGTTTCCTCCTCATGTCCTTACCAGGCATGTCTGGACAATGTTATATCATGAGTAATATATTTTTTTTAAATCCATCTAAATAAAACACACACATGCACGCACACACAGGGACATTTTAGACCTTCTTCAGAATACTGTATATACTATGGGCATCATGGTGCTGATCCAGAATCCTTACATTATTATTTATTACTAGAGCTACAATAACAAAGCAATGAGGAGGGGGAAGTAATAAATATGAAATAATGTCATTATGATGATTCCATTTGTTTCACTATCCACTCTGTGCAGGGCAAAGCTTATTACATTTTTAAACTGTAGAGATACAATAATTTTACTGCTGTAAAATCCAAATTTTGTCTTATTTAAAATATAAATCTAATATAATCTGCTTCTTAATGTATGTTCTTTAAAATACAGCTTGTGTTTTTAAATATATTATAATTATAATAATTATTATGTGGACATGCATATTAGATCGTTTTTTAGTGAAATATAATCCCTCCAGAAAGGCAGGAAAAGCCCGGAAACTTACTTTAAAACTAAATATGTTCCCTAAAACGGTGACAGAGCTACAGACCCATGACAGCCTTACACAGGTAGCCAGCAGCTGTGACCAGCACTACTTGTGCAGTTAATAAAAGGACAGGTAATGTTTTGTCGCGCTGTTGCACACACAGCTCGTTTGTTTCAGTTCGTCAGTTGCAACAAGACAGCTTACCAACGTGTACGTAATAAGCTAATACTCCTGTGTGCTATACACTACAGTGTACGCTGTACACCTACTTACTGGTTTTGTCGCATCAGTCTGTGTCTCTGAGTTAACTTGTTTCTCCTACAGCTCCGGACCGCTAAAAATGCGCGTGCTCTTTGTGAGCTCGTTCCCGGCTCGTAACCAGCGCGTTCTGCCGTCAAGGGCGATCATTGGTTAAATGTGATCATGTGACTGATGCAAGCCAGATCCTTTTATTTAGCAAAACTGTGATTAATAGTTAAATATTATTGTTGAGGGGCACAGACAGGACTCCGCACGCACACACACATAAAAAAAAAAAAAAAATGTATATATATATATATATATATATATATATATATATATATATATATATATATATATATATATATATATATATATATATATATATATATATATATATATTTTTTTTTTTTAAAAAGTTGCCTCAACAAAAGGGCACTTTGGGCACCCATCAGGAAAGGGGCGGGTGCTCAAGCCCCTCTAGCCCCCCCCCTCTTCACGTGCCTGGTGAGAACCAGTGAAAACAGGCAAAATAGGACCATGCACTGTCCATGGTTCTGAAATGATACCAAAATACAATTTGAATGCATTAAAGATTTACTAAAAAGAAAGTTTATTAATGCAAATTAATTGATCCAAACAAAAAAGAAACAGCACCTTCAAACTACAAAAGCAATTAAAACATCAAAATAAATGATGGGCTGCTTCTCAGACTTCTCATGGCAGACATATACTCAGAGCTGGAAGAAGTTTTGTTGCTGCTCTGACTACGTGACTCCTTTGGGTTGGAGGTTGCAGATCATCTCTGAGGCCACTAATTTAGATAGCTTGGTGATCTAATTTTTAAAAAAATAAGATGTAGTAATCAGTTTGTACCCTTGAATTAAATATTCATTCCCTATAATGTGCCTTGAGAAGGAAACTCCCAGAAGTTCCTGTCTCTCACATGAAATCTTCTCACTGCTCTGTCTATATAAATTCTGACACTTTTTTTTAACACCAAGTCCCAGTCTGCACTGGTGCAACCTGTTAGTAAATGTGGCCCTTAATCACCACGATCACCTGAGCCAAACCGAGCTATAATATGGGATGAGGTGTGAAGGCAAAACAAGTTGTTCAGCATATGTGGCAAGCCTGCTGGAAAAACCTGGCCTTGACTATCTCACATAAACTGAGGTGATGACCTCAGCTTTTAAATTTACAAGAAAGATAACAAAAATGCTCAGGAGATGTTTAAGTGTTTTTCCTACAAAACTCAAAAGAGAAGACAGAGAAACTAACCCAGGAGACTGAAGACAGGGGTGGAGGAGTGAGTAGTTTTCTGACAGGAACATAGTTGGAGAGTGATTGGTTGGCAGAGTAGGGGAAAGGGTGAATTGGGAATCGCTGGTGAGAGCGAGCGTGCAGGCAGGGTTGAGTGTGACCTGCAGGAAGGTGAGATGGTGATGTCTTTGTAGTGAGCGTAGCATAAGCTGAGTATGGCTGGTAGGCAAATAGCTTTTGAGCTGCCAGATGAAGGAAAATCTGAGGCACACAGAGAGATAGTGTAAGGAAAAGCAGTAGGAACTAAACTTTAAACTAAGACTGACCTGAGAGCAATCTTAGGTGAGTGCAGGTGACGGAAACATTTGCCAAAGACTGAGGGAAAAGCTGGATTTCATATACTGCCGAAACAGATGAATAGATGATGTACACGTCTGCCAAATCAGCAGGCACACAAACAGAGAGAGACGGAGAGAATGCCAAGAGTATGCAGACTGTTGTCCAAAAAGGCCAATTTGAGTGATTTAAAATATAATTTGTCTCATTTACACCTTGTGTGAAATATGTTAGGCACAATGCAGAATAACTTATAATAAGGGGGAAATGTATAGGTGTGCACTGATTAATTGAACTGACCAGTTAGGTTGAATAGAGTGTTTTATTTAAATTGGAGTCTGCATATCTGCAATTTGTATGTAATGTAGCGTGTTTTTTGCACCTATGTTATGTTTTTAGCCTGTATAATATTCATAAATGGCTTGCTCTTCCACATTAATAAAATTTCTTCTATGTCTCCATACATGCATATTTAGGGCTGAATGAGTTTTTCTAAGCATTCATATCCAGTCATGGCAAAAAGACAGGACACCTTTTTTTCATTTCTGAGGTTATCTTAATAAACATGATTTAATCTTCTCCCTATAAACAGCATGGCACCACAGTTACAGAAACAATGTTTTTGGACAGCACTTTGTACAAACTTCCAAGCACGGCAGTGTAGGTGTGATGATTTGGACTTGATTTCCAGACCTGCAGTCACTGCGTTAACCATTAAAAAATATCTGTTTAATTCTTAACAAAGTACTCTGAAGTATTGTAGCGTGAGACCATCTCTTCCACAGCTCGGCCAAAACTGAGTCATGCAACAGGACAGTGATCCCAAACACAGCAGCTAATTTACAACAGAATGGCTGAAAAAGAAAAGAATCCAGATGAAGAGAATCAATGTCCCAGTCAGTACTCAGACCTCAACCACATTAAAATACTGCGGCAGGACTTTAAGAGGACTGTGCCGAAGGCCCACAAACCTTGCTGAACGAGAAGATTGCTGTAGACAGCCAAAATCCCTTTCTAGTGTAGATTTCTTGTGTTAAGACAACTTGCATCACTTCAAGGGATAAAACAAAGTGGAACTGCCTCAATGACTGGACTTTGTGACTGGTGGTTCTAACAGCAACGTCATGATTTTTATATGCTGCATTTGTTAAAACAAAGACATTTGTAGATTTTAATGGGAGAGTTTTGTATGTTTGTGTGAGTGTCTGTGATTTACATATATCACGTACAATGCTGTAAAGTCGACCAGCATCCATCCACAATGATGTAAGAGGTGGATAAAGTCATAAAGGTGGTTTTGCAAGCTATTGAATCATGGGGTGGACTCAGTTTTTCACACGCTGCTTCTGCCTTTTTGGCTTAGTTATCATAGTAAGTAATTACAGTTTTTCTCGATTGCTAAAACACATTTCTTGAAACTACGCCTCATATCCTCACAACAGTAAACACAAATCCATAACATCTCACTCAATTTCCCAAACATCCTATTTCCAGGTCAAAATGAAGCTCTACACCCAAAACTATTCACTCCTGCTGAAAAACCAAACTTTGCCCTCAGACATCAAACACAAGCCCTCAAAAACACACACACTACAACAGAGTTTTGCACACTGGTACAATTAATTCAAAACAATAGTTCCAAAACAAATAGGTTGCTTATGGTTCTCCCCTTCAAAACCCTTGTCACATGATAAACACAAAAGACGCAACCAATGTATGTACAGTGGCACATTGTCATTCATGTACTATACAGTACAACACACACCAGAAACATTATCCCACCTCAGCATCTTGTCTTTGGTCTGGGTCAGGCCAGAGAATCTCATCCACATCACAGGCTATATTGGCCCCAGCCAGGCAGCGGGGGTAAAATCCTCTTGCATGCCTGATCCACCCCTGGCATGCATCTACTGATATGTCTAGGCAGGCCTCTTCCATGGCCTGAAGGAGGTGAACACGGACATAAGGTTCTCGGCCATACACTTTCCACCGCCATGCCGAAAATAACTCCTCTATCGGGTTTAGAAAGGGAGAGTATGCAGGCAGAAAGATATTAGAAAACCTTGGGTTATTGGTAAACCAGTCACGAACCAGAGCAGCGCGATGGAAGCTGACGTTATCCCACACAACAACGTAGTGAGGCTGCTCTGGCTGTGCTGGTTCCCTGTAGTCCAGCTGGAACATATGTTGTCTTAAACCATCAAGAAAAGCAAGGAGAAGCATAGTGTTATAGGGTCCTAGTACGCCATGGCGGTGGAGTACCCCTCGTTGGCTGATGGCTGCGCACATAGTGACATTCCCCCCACGCTGACCAGGGACATTTACAATAGCCCGATGGCCAATTATGTTCCTCCCCCTTTTCCTTCTTTTGGTCAGGTTAAAACCTGCCTCATCCACAAAGATTATTTCATGGGGAACAGGCCGTCCTTCAATCTCAAAGATTCTCTGCAAAACACATAACACAGTAGAGTCAATCGGTACCCTGAACCACAGTTCAAGAGTGCTGAAATGGCAGCATAAACTGCCATGCTGTGATGGTACACAATACTTTATACAGTATCAAAACTCATACCTGAACATATTCCACACGTTGGTTTTTCACTCTGTCAGAGTTTCGTTCGAAAGGGACTCGGTATGCCTGTTTCATCCGGAATTGATTCTTTCGGTCAATTGTGGAGAGGCTGATGGCATTTATGCCTCGAAAAAGATGATCATCCTCAATCACTCTCCTTTGAATCTCTTGCAGGCGGATTACATTATTTGCAATTACCATGTTTACAAGTTCCCTCTCTTGCTCCTCCGACAAAAGCCTTAACCTGCCTCCACCAGGTGGTCGTCTCTGTGTCCTACAAAAATAGAAGCACTCATTACTGTAACTGTCACACATTCATTTTACAGGCAAATAATGGAAACATACTGAAACTCAAGACACATAAGTTCAGTAACTTAAACGTTACTGTACAAAGCAGTCTTACTGCAAGTACACCTACCTGTTTTCCTCCCTGAAGGTTCTGATGATGGAGGCAACAGTGAAGCGACTCAAATTTGGTTGTACTCGTTGCCCAGCCTCCCTCATAGTCATCCCATGGACAAGGACATGGTGAACTAAAGTGGCTCGAATTTCATCCGAGACTGACTGTCTTCTTGCCCTTGCTCTTCCCCTTCCTTGTCGCCGTCGTTCTCCACCTCCTTCACCACGTCCTCTTTCTCCACCACGTCCTCTTCCTTTGCATCTCTTTGGATCCATTGTTTCAAACCTGAATGAGCTGACTTTGGCCCTTTTATCTATCTATCGCAGGTTCTGATTGGTGTGTGCTAAATTTTGACTCCTAGTGTTTCCACCTGGTTAATTGTGAGCTAATTGAGCTCAAGCTATGCTGACTTAAGTTAACATTATTGCATGCTAGTGCTTTCTAAATGACTACATGGTGTAAGCACTGTAAAATGTAGGGATTTGTGTGTAGAGTTTTGCAGTAACAGTTCACCAAATTTGAGTCATGTGTCAAAGCAGGGAATAGTGTTTATAGTTCAGGGAAATGGGTGAGCTTTTTGAACAGTAGCGTTACGGTTTTGAAATTTTAGTTTAGAGGCCTGGTTATAGTGTTTAAGCAATCGAGAAAAACTGTAATATCACAGTGTAGCATGTCATGCTGTCCGTTTTTGAAGATTGTATTTACTTAATCATAAGACCTGTTAAGAACTAGATGATTTTTTACATTCTAATATATAAAACTATAAAATTTAAAGAGGTTGTACTTTGTTTTTATTGTTGCTATATATGCTGTTTATATTCACAAAGGTATTTGGATACAATATGTGTGCATATTGAAGGACAATAGTGGCAGATCTATCTTTGCCATGTATGTGGCGTATAAGATTTTGTTCTTAGTTCTGTAGATACAAACAAATGTATATAAAACCTTTCTGCTGACACATCAATGTGAAAGACCTTCTTTGCTTTTGATCAGTCTGTTCCAACTTCATGCTCTGGCTTAATTCAGTTAAGAATATAATGAATTCAGTCTACCACCATCGCTTCAATATACAGTTTTCTTTCTTTGCACGAGGCCCTGCATGAGAAACAGCTTGCAACTTACTATTTCAACAGGGACATTTTCAAACCGTGGATGGATTCACTTGATACTAAACTGAACAGCAGGAGCTAAAGACACATAATGCTGTGGGTGAAGGGCATGGGAGGTAAAAATGAATCACACTCTCCTGATTATTCTGTGTATCATTCTCCAGATGAAGGAAACAAACGTGTATTAATAGAGGGCTGCAGATCCCTTCTTTGTATGTATCAAGTGGGGTGTACGTGTTTGTGTGTGATGTGTGATGTGTGGGGTTGGGGTGGGTGGGGCTGCAAGAGTCCTTTGAGTATTCAACACAGCTCTTCCCAATCAGTCAGCCATGCAGCACACGAAAATGCTCATCGAATAGTTTGAAGGTAGATATAAGCATGCAGACAAGTTTTGACTTTTGCTTTGATGGTGTATGCCAGGGCCCTGCCCATGTCCTGCACTGCACTGACAGACCACCACCAAACACCAGCAGGCACACAACCTGACAGTTACTCTCACTAGCTTTGCACCTCAGCTTGTGTGAAGCAGCACTCAGTCCAATGTGAGAGGTTAAAAGCAAGCTTTTTTGTACCCGTTGGCAGTCAGATTCAAACCATCTGTAAACACATACATATTGATGCGGCATTATATAATGTGATGACTGTGTATGTGCCTAAAAGGTTGGTAAAATTTACTATTTCTGCACTAAATGCTACATCACTACCCCTGCTTTTACAAAATACACAGTTTTGACAAAAAAAGGAATCACAAGCGACCTGTGAGAAAACTACAAATAGCATTGTTCTGCTTGGGACTGAAATCACAGAATTATGTTGCTAAAAGCTGCATTACTCAACAGTGAGTAAAACTTATCCCAGAGGACCAGGCTTTAGACACACCAAGCAGGCAAGCACATTGGCTTCCATATGGCTGTGTAGTGTAATGATGCACATGCAAACGGCAGGCTTTGCGGGTCATGGTGTCGGAGGCTCGGGGGGAAAAGATTTTCTTCCAACCTGTATTTATTCAGGCTTTCACAGGTGCACTTTTCAACTCGCTCATCCTGCACATTCATGCAGCTCAAATCTGGACTGCTCTGCAGACACAGGCGTTTCTACTGCCAAGTGACTGAGTTAGGGAGGGTTAACAACATGATAGTTAAAGGCAGGTCTGTAGCAGTTTTATAAAAGGATAATGTGCAGGGGAGTGCTTTTAAACTTCTGCCTATGCTCTTCACTGGGTGAAAGTGTGTCAACCGTGAGCAATCCTAAGTACAAATGGTGATTTCATTAAAGTGCATCAGTTATTTTAGCAATGTGAAGTAATGTAGTGCATAATTTTTGGTGCATTGTGTTTTATAGTGCATAATTTTATATTTAAAAAGAAAATGAAATTAAGAATACATTTTAAAAATCAACATGTTACCGGGCTGCTAGAAGAAATCAAGCACAGGGCACTACATAAAAGGTAATTTGGATTTAATGATTGAACTTTCAAAAACAATTACAACAGTAAATCGAATTTAAATTAAGATGACAAGAACATGGGAAAGTATTGTAGTGTAACAATGAACTTTCCCCAGTGAGCAATTGAGCAATGTACTCCCATTACTTAAAAGTAATATAAAATGTTTGCTTACTACTTACTTATTTAATTCAATGTCCTCCAGTCTAGGTATGAAACCAGTGAGTGCCAAGAGTGAGATCAGGTAGGTAGACAGATGTGACAATTGTCTGAAAAACATCTCTTTCTCTTCTCCTTCTGATGCTACTAGCCAATAACTCTAATCTGTTGTTTCTCATCAGTTTCAATATGTACATCAATGCCATCCCATTTTTAGGTGTTATTAATCATATGACTTACTTCATATTACTGTAAGAATATTTTGCAGGTTTTAGTGAGCTGATCTGCTCCACTCATTAATAGCATAAAATCTGTGTGGAAACATTTACTAGGGAAGTATTCTAACCAGTGGTCACCTGTATGTGAAGTTGATACATATTTTTATTGTCTTTTGTTGTAAAATATCAGGAAAATGTATAAAAATTTGTAAAAATTTATCTTCCAGAAGGCTTCACCTGAAATAAAAACAAAACAAAACATCTATACCTATTTTTGTGTTTTTAATGATGGTCTGCAGGAATGTGTACACATCTGTGGACACTACAGATGCTACACTGATAAAAAAAATAACCTTAATTTGGTGCCTAACCTTCTGATTCCATTCAACAGCAACAGCTCTTTCTGCCCCTGTGTTTATCCATTTGTCTCTTCTCTCTCCGAGTTTTCCTTCTCAGTAAATCCATCAGTGAAAACCTGTCTAAACTTTTCTTTTTCTCTCTGGTCTTATTTGTTCTATGGCGGCTCAGACTCAATCTCATTGTTTCTTTCTATCAGCTCATTGGCTCAGCCTCTGATAGTCTGTCTCCCAGAATATTTCACATTACTTTTTTTTCTTTTCTTGAGTACCAAGGGCTCTCACTCTTGGCGGGATAAAAACAATCGCACTGAGTCTGGCTTTTTAAACGAACAAAAAGCAAGGCTTGAGGGCTTGAGGAAAATATCTTGATCTTGGGCAACAGTAGCTTAAAAATGCTGCGATGCAAACCATTTGGTGATTGGTGGTATTATTAGTTTGTTTCAGGAAAATGAGTCAGGCAGCTGGACCAGTTTGGCCCTGCTTTATTCCAGATCACTGTTTTAAATCATGACAAATGAGTTGGTAGAAGCTGCATGACTGGACATATACACTTCAAGCCTCCTACTGCATCTAGGGCAGTTAGCTGTTCACAGTAAAGAAGCTAGAGGGAGCTGTGGGTGTTTAATACCCACAGTCAGACTTCTTCTCTGCCTTTCTCTCTCTCTTTTCAATGACACATAAACACATGCACTCAAACGTACACACACATTTACACAGATGCTCAGGTGAGTTATTAATACCCCGTGAGCGGCTCACAGATTGGAGTCTTCCCGGGCTGTTCTGACATGTAAAATGCAGCGTCTGGAGTCCGCTGTTTGGGCACTGAACAGAACTAAATGGAAGCTTTTAAGTACACCCTTCAGCAGCATCTAACCAATGGAACGAGACATTATACCCACAGCCCAAAGCAGCGAGTGGCTCACTCAGAAGTGCATGTATTAACACTCTATGCACCAGGCGCCCTTGCCCGTGGTAGTGAAGGAAAACCCTCAGCGCTCTCATCTCAGACAGTGACTGACAGTTCAGCTTAGTTCAGGAGTATTGTATTCTGAGTTCATGCTCATGTGGAATTTCAATCCTGAGACAAATCAATTCAAGGCAGAGTAAATTAACATCCAATGTTCGCGGAAGCAGGCGTGTCAGAGCGACCTTTTTATCTGGGATTTTACAGGAGTTTTGGTCTTTCAGGCATCATGAAAAATAGCAAAAAAGTCTGTTTGGTCAGGTTTTTATGGCTCTTTTGTTATCTCTTGTGGCAGATTGAAAAATGATAGGGAAAAATCTGAAATGCAAATCCATTCTCCAGAGTTTCCACCAGTACAGCAGTCATTCTTTGTTTTTAAATCAGATAACTTTTCATTTTTTTTCCAATTCCCAAGCATGTCCAGACAAAATGGTGTGAACCTCTTTGAAAAGTAAATTCTTCTCCAGGAAGTGTCACAGAGGTTCCTCACATCCAGATAAATATATAGAACACACCAGACAGCCCTAAGCTTTGGCCATTGTCCTTGTGGCGCACGCCTACTCACCAACTGCCATTGCTCATTGAGCACACAAAATATTCCCTTACTTCCCAAAATCAAAATAAGAAAAGAAGAGGTTTCAAACCTAGCCATTATTTGTAAGAATAATGCATTATTTCCCCCCCAAACAATTGTACACACTACATGCCACAGCAAACAATCGCCTCACCTCAACTATGAATGTGGCATTAATCCAATTATTTACATATGAACAGTCTCACATGTTTGATATTTTCTCTTTATCCCTCTTTTGCACGCTGCTGCTCATATGCCTTTTCTGCTCACATGTAACAACAACATGTGAGTTTTCAGTGTTATCCAATTAGAATCGAGTCAGATCTGTAAATATATGGAAAATGAGTTTTAGTAGATTTGCCACAGTGGACCATAAATGAAGTTATGACTGAAGTGCAGACAGTTATCTGTAATGCAAAGGCTTTAACAAAAGCTTACCATTTTAGTCATTACTGAACAGGCATTTGTATACACAGTCCCACATTTTCAGTGAGTGCTTTATACCACTTTGTAGACATCTCCATTCATGAACATATCTTTTCTAGACTTAATAGACTTGTAGGAAATAATATTACGTCCTCTTTGAGAGTGTTCTTGACTTGGCTAGATGTTGTAAAAACGTTTTTGTTACCCAAGGTTAGTTATCTTTTGCAGTCTTTTAGGCCTTTTGGTTTTTCTACGCTGAACAACACCTTCCTTTTTTTTAAAAGAATGTACCAAATTTCTGATATGACCAATCATAAAATTACTGCTATCTCTCTGATAGGTTTATTTTGTTTCGTTTAAGCCTGATAATGGACTCCTTTGATTGTATCAGCATCTCTTTGTACCTCATTACTGAGTGTGGAACAGAAACCAAATGTAAATTCAGTACTTGGATTCAGGTTAATGGCATAAAGTAACTGTAACGCAATTACTGGCATTAGTCCAATAATGCATTACATTAGTGCAATACTGAAAAATGCAATGGGATTACAGTAAGACTATACAAAGTAGCTCATTACTTAGCATTACAAAATAATGCAGTACTTTGTAAGGCAATACTGTAATCATGTTTTAGTTACAAAATGTGTCAAAGTAACACCAAACACTGTTACTCTGACAAACACATAACACTTATGAACCTTACTGCATAACAGAACATTCTGGCATATTCACTTGCTGACTACTATCAAAACATAAATATAAAATTAATTTGACAAACAGCGATACTGTAGCTATTGCACGGGATCATAATTCCAAGGTTAGGAATAAAAACCACGTAAGGGGGAAAAAAAGGTTAATGTTCACTGTGCTGCTTCCAGGTCCTGGCCTCTGATTTCCACCCCTCCCTCCTACTGGCTGCTGATGTCCCTGTGCTTCACGTCATTGGCTGAAGTCTGAGTCTGGACGCTTTATAAGCTGACTGAAACTACACTTTGGGAACTTTGGCCATTTTTGTGGTTGCTGAGATGTCAACTGTTTGAGTATGCTGCTACCTTTGGTTTACCTGCCTGTTTTATTGTTATGTTTCTGGCTAGCTTGATTTTGGTTCTTAACTCAAATCAACCTATTTGACCCTTGTTTCTATACCTTTTGTTATACTGCCCAGAGGACGCTTGTAGGGGAGAGCTGCCGTTTTCTTTTGATATTCACCCTTTTCTCCTGTTTCTCCTTGATTGACAGGAAGCTGACTTGTAGGTCTGTAATCCTTTTGTTCGACTAAGTTATTCAGTGGACGGGGTTTCGTTTTAAGTTAGGGCTGTTTTGTTTGTTGTGTTGGCCTTGGCTCTGCTTCTCTGTTAACCTGTCAACAGTAAAACATTTTTTTCCACCTCATCCAAACAGCCTCCCTGCATTTTGCTTCCTAGTATTGTTACACCTCCTCATTCCTTCGACCTTCTCGGGATATAACAAACCAGCAACTTTTAACAAAATAACCACTGACCTAGGCAACCACAGAAAATCATGCCTAATGAGTCCTGTCACCCACTCTGTTTGGATAGGAGGGAAAAAAAGGGAATTTGTGTGATTGACTTGGATGGTTAGTTGTGAAATCTGTACATTATTTATCACTTCTAAAAAGGTTAAACTCTGTTGGATTGTTAATCTTTGGTCTGTTAATTTAATTATAATTTTAGAGCATCCTAACGTACGGCATAACAACATGGTATGCAGGGTGCTCAGCTGCGGACAGGAAAGTACTGCAGAGGGTCATCAACACAGCCCAGAAGATCACTGGCTGCTCTCTGCCCAGCCTGGAGGTCACTGCAAACTCTCGGTACCTCAGCAGAGCTGGCAATATCATCAAGGACCACTCTCACCCCAGCAACCAACTGTTTGAACTATTACCGTCAGGCCGACGGTACAGGTCACATAAAACCAGGACAAACAGATTCAGGGATAGCTTCTTTCCCAGAGCTACCACTGTAGTAAATAAGCACAAAAACAATTGAACCTATTCCATACCGTCACTGTCATTATATTAATGCTGCTATCCTGTATATATTGTACATACTATTGTTTGAGTACTTACGATTGTTTTTTTGTACTTTTTATATTTTACATTTATATTTATTATTGAAACTTGCACCAAGGGAGTGGCACTCCAATTTCGTTGTACTCTGTACAATGACAATAAAGGCTATTCTATTCTATTCTATTCTATTCTATTCTATTCTAATTGTAAAGAAACAATTTCATGAGGACTACAAAAAGACTTCTATTTACTATTAAATATGTCCCACATATTATATTTGCAGAAGCTTTTCCTGGGTTTTAGTCTATATAGCATACTTTATGAAACATTTAGAAAGCTTCTCCTGACTTTGCAAAATTTGAGCTCTGACCAACAGCAACTGTGATTTGTCTCGGCACATTAGACACTTTAATGTTTCATACAGGCCCAAAAGAAGCAGCTCTGTTCTGTGGGAACACAATCTAAGCAGCATTTCTGCAGCAAACACACAAAGCAGCGTGAACAAGCTTTGAGTTATGTATTGTAGTAGAACTTTCATCTTTATATATTTGAAAGCATTCTTTCTTTGCCAGGCAGCTCCTTTTTAAGACTTAAAAATGTTGTTTTTTCTGTGCCGCTACAGGCAGGATTAATGCAAAGCGTACTGCATGTGCCTTATGGACGGCATGTTCAGTCCATTCATCCACAAGTTGTTCGGATCAGGTTATGTTTAGGTAATGTTAGCATTTGTTTCTTGGGTTGAAATTTCATGCTTTTTAAAAAACTATCATTATTTTGTCTTTTTTTAAACATTTGTATAGTAGTTTTAGTTCCCTGTGTAACAAGTTTTTATGAGTTTACTATTGTTTCATGTATTTTGACACCCCATCCAGTGACACTGTAGGTTAGAGTAAGGCATAAACGTAACTGTAACTGTACAAATGAACAGAAAGCTATGAGTTTCAGCTTGGAATCAAGCCTTTTGACTCATTTACAACCTAAATGTTATTGATCAGTATGCCCTATAACGATGGTTATTTCAGTGCCCCAAATTCCACATCCATGTAAGATGGGTTTGGATGCTAGTGAAGTTTTCTTTATCCGAACAGTGAGACATTCACAGCTCTAATAGAGCCTGTTTGCTTTCTGTGTTATCTCTTGAGGCAGGTTGCTGCATGATGCAGTAAAATGTCACATTTCCTACAACTGAAATGACTGGATCTAAATCCGTTGAATGGGATTTCCACAGGTACCGCAGGTGTCCAGGGCTTTAAAAAATGTTGAGTCTGTTGCACCAATACATCCATGATAGCTCACAAAGGTTCCAGATACTGAGCTTAATTCAGAAATTATCTGTTTATTCTCACCTGCAGATTACTGACCCATTACACAAAACATATTTTACTAACATTCTGGGTGAATATAACGAACGTACCGCATTTTAGCAACATTTCATCATAGTGTGACACCTAATAGGACACGGATGCTTGCATTTTTGTGGTCACATTGTGTAAATGGGGGGATTTCCGTTTCCAGATGAAGCAATCTTCTACTTAAAATCACCGTGGTCTTGGAAAATGAAAAAACAAGAAAAACACAAAACTGACAATACCATTTGTGCAAAACACAATGTAGAAAAAGAGCACAACACTTATTGTTGTCTTGGCTGAAAGGGGCTAACAACTTCTCACTATTGAAGCACCGTCAGACACCAGAACATAGTTAAGGAGTGCTATTTGTTTCATCTGCCCTCTTAGCTCACCGTCATTCATCATACGGAATAGACTGAACAACTATCAATGTATTTTCAATAACAAGGAGCTGGATGGCCACAACAGCACACAGCCACCTTGTTTTTATGTGTATTAAACAGAAACAGCACAGTACAGCGGCAACGCTGCATACAGGCACAGACACACTTTTCCTCTCGGGTATATGATCACCTTGCCATTGACCTTTCCACCTTCCCCTCCTTTCTCCCCGTATGTTTCCCTCAGTCATGACGGTTCACAGGGTCAAAACAATTGAACAAGCTGCAAGGCACATGTTGTGCCACTATATAACAATAATGTCAAGTCACAGAGCAAGGTAATAGAAAAACTTCAGAGCTGCTAACAACCAATAATATAATGTTACTGCCCTGTTGAGAGCTGGAAAAGCAAACTCAAAATCCATTTCTTGCGGCTCAACCTGGACACTGAAGCACTGATGTCAGATGTTTTCCATGACACAAAATCTTGTGTTTTTCTTCTAGTGCAACCTGGCTGGTCCTTTCTTTTTCAGGCTCATTTCCGAGTCTTTGAGGCAACATCAAAGAGGAAATTGTTGTGGAGTAAATAAGTCACATTGCATCAGTGGTGCGGTAATGTGTTTCTAATGACCGTCTAAAATGAGAAATGCTCTCGTATTAAGCTGAAGTAATTAATAATAGAAAAAAGAAAATGACAAGCAATGAATCAACACAGGATGTGATATAGATTGATATAGCAATATAGACTTATGGTGATGTTTTCCTATGAGACACTAAAGCATTAAAGGCTCCCCATTACGTATCATGTGTTCTGGTAACTAAAAATAACGGTGACGCCAAGTCACTTTTATTTCATTCTTTTATTTTGAACATAGATTTACTACCTAGAAACCTTGGATCCTACCTTAGCATTAAACATTTTTTGATGTTACTTTGACATTCATTAGCCACCTAAATACTTTTGCAGACCAAGTTAACCCCTGCGGCAGTGTCCCAATGCCAGGGGCATAGAGCTCGAGGTGTTGACATGGCCTCCAAACTCTCCAGATCCCAATCCAATTTTTCTGGATTTCAGTGAATGAAGCTGGAACCACAGAGACCCCACCCTGCAACCCAAATGACCCATAGAACCCTCTGTCAGTGTTGCTGTGCCACATACCCTTCTAAGGTCCTGCATCCATACATATATAGGTCAGAGACGTTTGAGTGACATAATTGAAACAAGTTAGACCTGCTTCGGGATTAATAAAGTATTCTGATTCTGATAATTGGTATGGCATCTATTTTTTCATGCCTTCCTGGTATTTTACTGGGTTATATCATATTATTATTGATTAATATTTCAACAATGAAAAATTAGTGGTGATGACTGCACATCTAGGGCTGCAGCTCATGCAATGGAGCACCAACAACCAAAAGGGATATAGAAGGCACTTGGCAAAACCACTGTAGTTTGGTTCTACGTAGTCATCTATCTATCTATCTATCTATCTATCTATCTATCTATCTATCTATCTATCTATCTATCTATCTATCTATCTATCTATCTATCTATCTATCTATCTAGCTGCATTCACTATATGGAAAGCAGCATTGAAAGCAGGCTACTGGTACAAGAGCTGCTAGTGTTAGATCAGCTGATTAGTCTGAATTTAAAGTTCTGTTGAACAAATGAAGATGATACTTGCTAGGGATACAACTACCTTCTTCCATAGATTTAAAATGGGAATGGTTGATGATATTAAAGTCCTGTTTGTGGCACATTAGTATATGTGAGGGGGCAAACTCCTCAAGATGGGTGGTGACCATGGTGGCCATTTAGAAGTCGGCCATCTTGGATACAACTTTTGATTTTTCAATAGGAAGAGGGCCATGTGACACACCAAACTTATTGGTAATGTCACAAGAAAAACAATGGTGCGCTTGGTTTCAATGTAACTTTATTCTTTCATGAGTTATTTACAAGTTTATGATCACTTATAAAATGTGTTCAATGTGCTGCCCATTGTGTTGGATTGTCAATGCAACCCTCTTCTTCCACTCTTCACACACTGATAGCAACACCGCAGGAGAAATGCCAGCACAGGCATCCAGTATCCGTAGTTTCAGGTGCTGCACATCACGTCTCTTCACACCATAGACAACTGCCTTCAGATGACCCCAAAGATAAAAGTCTAAGGAGGTCAGACTGGGAGACCTTGGGGGCCATTCAACTGGCCCACAACGACCAATCCACTTTCCAGGAAACTGTTCATCTAGGAATGCTCGGACCTGGCACCCATAATGTGGTGGTTCACCATCTTGCTGGAAAAACTCAGGGAACATGCCAACTTCAGTGCATAAAGAGGGAAACACATCATCATGTAGCAATTTCAAATATCCAGTGGCCTTGAGGTTTCCATTGATGAAGAATGGACCCACTATCGTTGTACCCCATATACCACACCAAACCATCACTTTTGTTGTTCCAACAGTCTTGGAGGGATCCATCCAATGTGGGTTAGTGTCAGACCAATAGCGGTGGTTTTGTTTGTTAACTTCACCATTCACATAAAAGTTTGCCTCATCACTGAACAACATCTTCTGCTTGAACTGAGGGTCCTGTTCCAATTTTTGTTTTGCCAATTCTGCAAATTCTGTGTGTCATTCTGGGTCATCCTCATTGAGATGCTGCAGTAGCTGGAGTTTGTAAGGGTGCCATTTGTGAGTAGCTAATATCCGCCGAAGGGATGTTCGACTAATGCCACTCTCCAGTGACATGCAGCGAGTGCTCTTGCTAAATGAAGCTAGGACAGCCACTGATGTTTCTTCATTAGTGACAGTTTTCTTGCGTCCACATTTTGGCAAATCCAACACTGAACCAGTTTTATGAAACTTAGAAAGCAGTTTGCTAACTGTAGCATGGGAGATGGGTGGTCTCGTAAGGTGTCTTGCATTGAAATTTGCTGCAATGACCCGTCACATGGCGGTCTTCCTATTGAAAAAACAAAAGTTGTATCCAAGATGGCCGACTTCTAAATGGCCACCATGGTCACCACCCATCTTGAGGAGTTTGCCCCCTCACATATACTAATGTGCCACAAACAGGACTTTAATATCACCAACCATTCCCATTTTATTACGGTGTATGCATATAAATGGCCCACCCTGTAGTCTAAAGGTAAGTATAAATATATTCATGCAAGGATTCAATATTTGTGTTTGCTGTGAGTGGTGGGGTCTGATTTCCCCCCCTTTTTTTCTCGGCTCAACAGTTAGTTTAACTGAGATGTTGGCTTTGATGTTGCCTTTGCATGGCTGGGCTTTAGACCTACTGTTTTTTATGCTTTCATGCTTTGCCTCCGCCTGCTCCTTATTTCATGGCCTCTGAATCTATGCCAACAACAAGCCTTTCAAAACCAATTGGGGCCAAGCATGGCACATATATCATATTCCACAACCTTATTTTAAACAAATAGCCTTGTGAGAGCTTTGTTGGCAGTATACCTAAAAAGTCCCTAATCTAATAATACGTGTGTAAAACTGGGCCATGTTATGTCAGGCAAGGGACAAAGCAATGCATACATGGTGGAAAATGACACGTGTAAGTCAAAAATGCTTTGCAAGAATTTCATGATAGTAGGAAAAACAACATAACCTACAGCTACAGCTACAAGCTACAGCCTGGAGGTAGAGCAGGTCACCTCGTGGCAGAGCAGGTGTTTATAGTTTAGGCTTCAGTTACTTCTGTTGATATTGAGTTCTGTTTCCCTGTTTAGTTCTTGTCTGTCTAGGTTCTTCCCATGTCTGTCTTCCCCACTATGTTAGTTATAGTGTTGTGTCTTCAGTGTGGAAGTCTTTCATGTCCCCCGTGTTGGTCTCCCTTGCCTTTGTGTGTCTTTGTCCTCTTTGTCCCTGTCTGTGTGTCTGTGTTTATATACATGTGTCCCATTCCTGTTTACATGTGTCCTCCCCGTGCCCTGTTTCATGCCTCCCCTGTCTGTCATGTGTGTCCATGTATGTTTCTAAAGCCCATCATGTCTAGTTTCCTCCTTCTTGTGTCTCCTGTGGTTACGTTTCCCTCTCCCTCGCTTTGTCTCGTGTCAAACTTGCGCATCCAAGTTTAGGTCTCCATGTTTTCTGTTTTATTTTGAAAGTCTTGTATTCCATGATCAGTGTGTTTAGTTTTGATTCCCCTGTGGCGTCATGTTCATTTATATAAGCTGTGTTCCCCAGGTCTTTGCACTTCCCTGATTAAGTCCTCTGTGTCCCTCTGTTCAGTGTCCAGTTGTCTGTTATGTTCTTGCCATATTTCTAGGTTTTCATGTATCCATGCCAGAATTTCACATTTAGGATGTTTCATGTTTTCTATGGGCAGAAATCTGTGCCATCAGAAACTGAATTTGAATAAGTTAAATTCAAATTTGAATTGCTCGGATTGAATCTGAATTGTAACTTGAATAAATGCTTTTAAAAACTGAATTTGAATTAGCCTAATTTGAAATTCAATTTATTGGTTTGAAAATGATCATCACTAAATTGAAATTGAATTTTATATTTTGAAAATGAATTCATTTGCTTTGAAACCGTATTTTATCCTTTAAAAATTTATCTCTCGAATAATTTCAGATTCACTTCTCACCATTCAGTTTCAGTTCTACAATTCAATTTCAGTTCCAAAATTCAGTTTTTTGGGACTTACATCTGGTTCCGGTTCAAGAGTAATCGAGCGCAGATTAATAGAACTACGTTTTACTAGCGGACCGAAAGTGTTACTGATGGGAATCTACAGCATCTTGAGCTGAATTAAGACTTCAGAAGTCATTCGTCATGTCGAATGACCAGCGGATAAACTCTCAGGTTGGTAATAAATGTATTACATGTATAAGAACAAGCGTCATGTTAATAAATGATAGCCATACAGTAACTTTTATGCTTATTGTAGCTGTTAGCTAAAAACGCTAATTTAGCGTAGTTTGCCCTGGATTCAGCTTTGACAAACAAATATGATCGACTGTTTCTAGTAGAATTCCAAAGTTGTCATCTTGGACCCTCTCAGAGTACCCCCTCTGTATGCTTGCAGAGACCCCTACAGTAGGGAAACATGCAAAACGGTGTCCAAACCTTTGTATTTTAGCTTTATTTATGTCTTACACAGCATCCCAACTCTTTAGCTAACTTAATAACTTTAGCTAAAGTGAATAGTTAGTCTAGTTCATTAGAGCAGCATTACTGGATCACCTCTGTTTGAAGTGATATGATATGTGACTATCACTGTGTTTAACTACCATAATAATTCTTAGGGTACTGAGTGCATGCTTAATTAGTTTTTTTTTAACATACTGCTCCATTGCTATGTTTGACAGGCTGAAGTTCAGGAGGTGACCCGACAACTAAGCAATAAGATGGCGCCCAGTATGGCAGCCTTGTCGCAAGCTCCCCCAAGCAACAGCTGTTTTTTGTTTAATTTTACTTTTCCTTTATTTTTTCACGAGTAGCACATGTCTCCTTGTGTACGACCAACAAACCTTACTGGACATAAAAGACGGACTTTCTCATCACTTTCCGGAGTTCAAGTTTTGCAACACGGACCCTCCATTTGCAGACCCCCCATTCATCTCACCTGAGACGTCTTTGTTCTCTGGCCCTGGAGGCCGCAAACGCCGACACAGAGGGAGAAGATCTGGCGTTCTGGTTCGACTGAGACGGCGCACTAACAGACCACCGTTACCCAGTTTATTACTGGCTAATGTGCAGTCTCTGGAGAACAAGCTGTGCGAGGTACAGGCACGGATCTCATGGTTGCGAAAGATGCAGGACTGCTGCGTGATCTGCCTCACAGAAACCTGGCTATTGGACAAGGTACCGGACTCCACAATACAACTACCGGGGTTCTCTGTGCACCGCGCGGACAGGTCACAGGATCTTATTGGGAAAAGCAGAGGCAGTGGTGTGTGTTTCATGATCAACAACAGCTGGTGTGATTATGCGAACGTGCACCCGTCAAATCCTTCTGCTCACCGGACCTGGAGTACCTGATGATTGTCGGCCATTCTGTTTACATTCCCCCACAAGCCGACACTGACCGAGCACTCAGGGAACTGTACAGCGCAATCAGCAGTGAGGAAACCGCACACCCAGAGGCGGCGTTTATCACGACTGGAGACTTTAATAAGGGAAACCTGAAGAAAGTTTCACCAAAACTCCACCAACACATCCATTTCAACACTCGTGGAGACCGGCTACTTGACCACTGCTACACCTCTTTCCGGGATGCGTACAAAGCCCCCCCACGCCCCATTCGGCCAATCAGATCACCGCTCCATCCTGCTCCTGCCCGCCTACAGGCAGAAGCTGAAACAGGAAGCTCCAACCCTGAGGGCGGTGCACCGGTGGTCGGACCAATCGGAGTCTACGCTGCGGGACCGTTTTGATCACGTGGACTGGGAAATGTTTCACGTGGCTGCTAATGACATCGATGAGTACACAGACTCGGTCTGCGGATTTATCAGAAAATGTGTGGAAGATATCGTCCCATCCAGAACAGTTAAATCAAATCAAAAACCCTGGATTAACGGAGATGTTCGCACGGCACTGGTGGCACGGAGCACCGCTTTTGCCTCTGCAAAAACATCGGATTACAAACATGCACATTACCAACTCCGGAAGACGATCAAAGCAGCCAAACGTGAATACAGGGACAGGGTGGAGCAACAGTTTGACAACCCTCGGAGTATGTGGCAGGGACTAAACACAATCACAGGCTTTAGAGGGAAAACCTGCACACCGCAGACCACGGCCTCTCTGTGTGAGGATCTAAACGTATTCTACGCTAGATTCAACACAGCAAACACCATGAGACCGGACAGTGTGCGCACCGCGGATGACGTCAGTGCGCACACTGTGTCTGAGGAGGATGTGCAGAAGAGCTTCAAGAAGGTGAACGCACGCAAAGCTACTGGTCCGGACGGGATTCCCGGCCGCGTCCTCAAGTCATGCGCGGCTCAGCTGGCTGGAGTGTTCACGCACATCTTCAACCTTTCCCTCTCTCTGTCTGTAGTCCCAGCCTGCTTCAAAATGGCCACCATCGTCCCTGTACCCAAATCCTCCACCATCTCCTTATTGAATGACTGGCGACCTGTAGCCCTGACCCCCATCGTGAGCAGATGCTTCGAGAAGCTTGTCAGGGACTTCGTTTGCTCTGCACTACCCGACTCACTGGACCCTCTACAGTTCGCATACCGCCACAACAGGTCCACTAATGATGCCATAGCCCTGACACTACATACTGCCCTTTCACACCTGGAGAAGAGAGACACGTATGTGAGAATGCTGTTTGTAGATTACAGCTCAGCATTCAATACCATCGTTCCCTCGAAGCTTGACAGGAAACTGCAGGATCTAGGACTGAGCAGCTCCCTCTGCAGCTGGATCCTTAGCTTCCTGTCTGACAGACGTCAAGTGGTCAGACTGGGCAGCATCACCTCATCCCCCATCACACTAAACACTGGTGCTCCACAGGGGTGTGTACTGAGCCCTCTCCTGTACTCACTCTACACCTACGACTGCACAGCCACTAACAGCTCCAACATCATTGTGAAGTTTGCGGACGACACTACAGTGGTGGGTCTTATCACCAACGGTGATGAGACGGCTTACAGGGAGGAGGTCAGCGCCCTGACCCACTGGTGTCAAGACAACCATCTCACCCTCAACGTCGCAAAGACAAAGGAGTTGATAGTGGACTTCCGGAGGTGCAGAGAAGTACACACCCCCATCACCATCAACGGCGCTGCTGTGGAGAGAGTGAGCAGCTTCCGGTTCCTTGGTGTACATCTGGCTGAGGATCTTACGTGGTCAGGACACATAAACAAAACAGTGAAGAAGGTGCAACAGCGCTTCTTCTTTCTCGGGAGACTGAAAAGATTCAGCATGAGCCCCCGCATCCTCAGGACCTTCTATCACTGTGCCATTGAGAGCATCCTCACTGGATGCATCACCACCTGGTATGGCAACAGCACCGCTTACAACCGCAAAGCTCTCCAGCGAGTAGTGCGGTGCTCTGAACGGATAATTGGAGGTGAGCTTCCCTCCCTCCAGGACATCTACAGGAAGCGGTGCCTGAGGAAAGCGGGGAGGATCATCAAGGACTCCAGTCACCCCAGCCATAAACTGTTCAGACTACTTCCATCAGGAAGGAGGTTCTGCAGTATCCGGTCCCGTACCAGCAGACTGAGAGACAGCTTCTTCCACCAGGCCATCAGACTGCTGAACACGTCATAGACACCTCACCTCCACTACTGGAACTTCAACATTATGCACTCCATACTGTACAGTAATGCCACTGTTTTGCACAATATCCAACTACCAACCTCTGTATATTTTATATATTTTATTTTACTGTGTACTCTATTTAATTTGTAAAATATGTATATACACACACATATATATTCACACATGTAGAAAAACATATTTAGTATATACATTCAGTAATGCATACACTCTTATATTGTACATATATATACATATAACATACTAACCGAATTAATCTGTGCTCGATTACTCTTGAACTGGATGTAAGTCCCAAAAAAAACTGAATTTTGGAACTGAAATTGAATTGTAGAACTGAAACTGAATGGTGAGAAGTGAATCTGAAATTATTCGAGAGCTAAATTTTTAAAGGATAAAATACGGTTTCAAAGCAAATGAATTCATTTTCAAAATATAAAATTTTATTTCAATTTAGTGATGATCATTTTCAAACCAATAAATTGAATTTCAAATTAGGCTAATTCAAATTCAGTTTTTAAAAGCATTTATTCAAGTTACAATTCAGATTCAATCCGAGCAATTCAAATTTGAATTTAACTTATTCAAATTCAGTTTCTGATGGCACAGATTTCTGCCCATAGTTTTCTTTCTAGTCTTCCCATTTTAGGTTTTTGCTTAGTGTTGCATTGGTTTTGCCTTTTGTTCTGTACCCTCTAATCAACCACAATAAACGGCTTGCTTTCTGTCAAGAATCAAGTTTTCATTTTGCCTGTCTGCATTTGGGTCCTCCCTATATACAGTCAGTGGAAGCTGACTGTGGCAAAAGCTCTGAACTGCAGTAAAATTAAAAACATCATGCTCACAGTTTGGAAAAAACAAGGTGCTTAAACTTTTAACTTCTTTTAAATTAAAAAATGCATGCTATGAAGAAGTTTGGGTCTTAGGAGGTTAAATTTGGCCATTCCACGAGTCCTTTTATAATTTCAGATCTGCTGTCAACATGACAGAGTTATGATGCCGATGTTATCTCAACCAACTAAATACCCACATGTGTTTACACTGCATCTAATGGACTGCAACAGCCAGAGGCTTCTGATATCAGCTGGTGCAGCTGTTTGTATGTGACAGCTGACATCAGTGGACTGACTCACAGACAGTTTGTGCAGTTGGTGATGTCACCATCAACACAACTAACTCAATGGCAAAGCAGCCCCTCGGAGCAATCTTGATTTCCACCATTTTCCTCTATATTTCTGCTGTTTCTGTGACCATCACATTGACTAGCAAAAAATTAAACCATTGCCTTCAACTGTATGGGATTTTGGGAGATTAGCCTGGGCACATGTAAAGTTGGTGTATTGTATGTAAATTCAATGAGTCCGTTTTTTGTGATGATGAAATTTGCAGGACTGGGATCCAAGTGGATATGAAAATTATAATACCTTCTTCTACCCACAGTTTTCTGTGACAGCCTATACACTCACATGCTTTATTTACATAAACATTATGAGATTTTTTTTGTGATAAGTTGTAAATATCAATTCTCTTGTGAATATTTTTCCTCTACATTTAAACATGCATATTTTTATTGTGTCTCTGTTTGATATATGGTTTAATAAGTCAATTTTGATTGCTGTTGTAATGTTTTTTTTTGTGTTGTTATTATTATCATTAACCTTATTATCATAAGGGCCAGGGTTTTGGGGAATTTCACACTCATACTCCTTGGCCACCATCTTCACTACTCTGCAATTACTTTTACACTTTCCAGGGAGATTTTGGATAAGTCATACATACCTAGAGCTAGATTTCTACTTAGGAACGAAACATGACATGGAATGACATTATACAGTATGATGATACACCTTGTGGCTGTGGCTGAGGAGTTAAAGTGTTATATTAGACAAGGTGCTTAGGTGTAGAAAAAAACACTTGTATAAATACATGTGTGATTGTGTGTACATGTGTGCATGAGGCTTGTAGTTCAAAAAGGTTTGAGTGGCCTGGTAACATGGAAAAGCACTATGTGTACCAGTCCACTTACTAATATGAAGCTATACATATGCTCCATGGTATTTTGAGCTAAATTAAATGTCAACAAGCAAACATGGAAGTGCTGATGTTTAACAAGTAAAGTGTTTGCTATCTTAGTTTAGTGTGTCAGCATGCTAAAATGTGCAAATTTGTGTTAACTAAAAAGTAGAGCTAAGGAGAGCCATTTTGCACATCTCATATGATTCAAATTTAGGTATTATTGCAGTGCAATACTAAAAAAAGCAAAATTTGTCACAAGTTTTTATATGATTCCCATTTTGACTTAGTCTAAAACTAGGTCTTACTAGGGATGGGTATTGTTTAGGTTTTATCCGATACCAGTACCAAACCGGTACTTTTGAAACGGTGCCAGTGCTTAAACGGTGCTCGAACCGGTGCTTAAAGAATGGAGAACATAAAATTGGTCCAAAAACCTCTCATGTTCAGCTGTTTTTTTTGTAAAAAGATAACAATGTTAGCCTTTTCTGCAGCTATAGGGGATTTATGGTATCACTCTTGCCTGGAAGCAGTGCTTAATCAATGGAAAAAACACAAACTTTGTCCAAAAACCTCTCATGTTTAACTGTTTTCCACTTTTTCTTTGGTCATTTTAGCCTTTTTGGCCAGGGTGAAGGGAGCATCTGCCATCAAACAAGAAGACAGCCACTATAGCTACGACAGTGTTTGCTAGTTCACCTTACATGCATTAATTTAATAACGTGGTTAGCTTACACACGAACAACATTAAGCTACAGAGAAGAATGGCTGCTGCTGCCATCATCATCCGTCATCATTTCTGCTACACTGGCAGGGCTAGGGGCCAGGCCTCTCCTCTTCGGGTTTTTGGGGGATGTTGCTAACTCTGGGTCTGATAACAGGCAACCCACCCGCAGTAGATGTGCACGGTGTGAAGTCTTGCAGCAAGCTATCAAATACGGCGCATTTCTTGGCTTTTAACAAAATGCTATACGTCGCCAGGTGTTTCATCAGATTTGAGGAGTTACCTCCTTTGCACAGTATCACCTTAAAGCACTTGTTGCAGGGTGCTGAGTTTGCATCTTTTGCTGTGAAGTACAGCCAGAATTTCACCGCTTCGCCTTGGGCATTTTTAATCTGTAGCTCTGCTCTAAAAGAATGTACGTACCTGGGCCCGCCTACTATCCTTGGAAAGGTAAAATGATTGGCTAGAATCCAAAGTGTATGACATCTCAGGAAAAAAAAAGCACAGAAATAAAGCACCGAAATGTGCGCTGCTTTTCGGTCTGGTTACTACCGTTTATGTCAGAACCCGGTACCCATCCCTAGGCCTTACTAATAGATTTTTTTTTAGATCACTGAAACCATCCTATTATCCCATTAAATACAGTGTCAACACCAAACTCTCTTGGTCTGCTTTTGGTGATTAAATGAAACTGACTTTTCTTTACTGTATTTTTCAGACTATAAGGTACACTTAAAATCCTTTAATTTTCTCAAAAATTGTCAAAAAGTGCGCCTTATAATCAGATGCGCCTTATGTATGAATTCTGGTTGTGCTTACTGACCTCGAGGCGGTTTTATGTGGCACACGGTGCTCAAAAATCTGTCAAAAAATGTTTTAGTACGACTTTGGTAAGCTATGAAGCCGCACCGCTTGATGAATTGCCTGAGCATTACAGCTACCATATTCAGGAGCCTTGCGGAGGACTATGGGATCTCTGTCCACTTCAGGTCCCAAACTCGAACGAACACTGTGGCATCGCTGAGAGTTAAAAACTGTCTTCTTTCATCTGTACTGAAATGATCAGCGTTGCTGCTTTACCAGGTGTAACAATTAAGTTTAACATCCAGGCATCCATGAAAACAGGATTTATTAAATCTAACAGAGTTAGAAGTTAGCAGGAAGTTAGCTCACTAGTTTCCACCTAAACATGATATAGCATGTTCTGACTGAGAGATTTCTGAAAAAATTAAAACGTACAGCTCTGCTATCACTTCCAACATAAAGGAAGACAGAAAACTAAACAGCAGTGACATTTGCAGGATTACTGAAGTTGGGCTAGCTGGTATATAATGATTTGCTACGTGATTGCTAGTGTTACAGGCCTTCGATGGGGTCTGTTTTTATACTGTTTTTTAACAGAAAAGCAGAGACAGGAGACATCAGTTGCGTTTGGTCTGCAGGCTCTTCCTCGTCTGGTTTATTAACAGAATTTAACAACGTCCTTTTCTTTTCATTTAGACACACACATTTCTCTTTTAACAACACAAACATTCAATTAGGTCCATAGCTCAAACCCTTTTGGTTACCTTGCACTCTCGCAAGAATAAACTTACAAAATAATCATTGTATGAGTGTCCTTATTTACAATAAATCTGTAACCAATTCTACTGCATTTCAGCATCAAAAACATTTCTGTGCAGCACCACTAACACTGCAATTAACCCGCTTATATACCATTATACATTCCTTATACTTTAACAGATTCAAACAATATATTACATTTGTAACCAATAAACAAAAATATTCTTCCATTGCTCACAAACAGTTCACAATCATCCACAAACAGTATACATCAGATTATTTACATTTGACACATAAGAACTGGGTAGGTCCTAATCAACTGTAACTTCCAATAATGTCAGGATAAAAGAAGCGTCTTAAGAGCTGCGTTTGTCACAAAATAAAACAGGTAATAAGACCAGCTGCCTATTTAGACTACGAGTGAAATGGCGGCTTCCATTACAAATGGCGGTATAGTTAGCTTTCTCTCAATCGGTGAAAACACACTCTCTCACAATATTCGCGGTCTTTACACTAAGACAGAAAAAGGTTTCTTTGGTTTATATGTACATTGCAGTGAGCAAACTTGAACCACTAACCTGTTTTTTTAACAGAAAAGCAGAGACAGGAGACATCAGTTGCGATTAGTCTGCAGGCTCTTCCTCGTCTGAGGCAGAGACGCGTTGCAAAGGCATATCGCACTCACCACTATCTCCCCCTTGTGGCAATGCCACGCAATTACATTGTCCAAAACTCTAAATGAAAAGTGCAATACCACCATAAAATCAGGTCTTTTACATCAAAAACAATTCACAAAAAAATTACAATTGTGACCATACACTTGTGGGCGTCACACTAGCAACTCAGGTATGCTAGTATAACATAAACATAGTGAAGCTAGGGGATGAATGCTAACTTTTTTTTTCACTCAATAAAAGTTAACGTGAGGGTTTCTGATGGTTAGGGACAAATGCAATCGCATGTTGGGATGCTGTAAACGGACCAAACTTCAGTCAGGAGAACAAGTGAGATAATCTATCCACAATGCGAGGTTAGTCATTAATATACTGCAACAACACAGGAATGGAGCAGCTGCAAGAGAATTCAACATTAATGAATCAATGCTACGGAAGTGGAGGAAGCAGGAAGAATGAGTTGAGTGAAGTTTGACTTATCTGACTGTTTTGTTTCGCTTAATGCGCCTTATAATCCGGTGCGCCTTATTTATGAAAACAGCCCCGTTCATCGACAATGCGTTTTATAATCCGGTGCCTCTTATGGTCCGAAAAATACAGTAGCTTTTTGCTTTCTTTTTCCTCTCTTTTTCTTTCTAAACTGTGATCTCACTATCTTATATAAATATATTCATTTTATTACTTAGTTATATTTTACTTTCTCATAGGCAACACAAAGTATTGTCTAACCATTGGAAGTGTGTTAATCTAAAAATTAATGATAGTGTTATGTTTTCTGCTGACACTAATGTGCATTAACTATTCTGTAATTACAACAGTACATATTTTTTTCCTTACACCTATTACAGCTTTTGATCAGTTTTCTCCCTTCTTTTATCTTTGCTTAAAACTTGTAACTGTATAGATCCGTGCAGACACCCTGCCATTATCTTTGTTTAATTTCTTATTGTTTTCATTTTTTTTTAGATCTTATTATTTAATTTCTCATAACTACTTAAACTCATGTCAACATAATGAAAAATTATTGAATCATCATCACTCCCATATTTGTCATATTTCTGCCCACTGCTGCTACTGTGATCATTTGTTTATTCTGTATTGATGGTTTGAATTTTTTATTGCCTAGAATTGCATTCCCTTTCACCACATTTTTCATTTACAGACACACGCATACGCTTTTACACACACACACACACACACACACACACACACACACACACACACACACACACACACACACACACACAAGCATACATATTTCTAAATTAAAGTAACTCAACTCTATCTGTCTTGTTGTGTTGTTTAAAGAAAAAAAATATTATTTTTATGGCACATGGACAGCAGAGCAAATGGCCTTTATTTCTTTTATTGCCAGCTACCACAAATAAATCATCCAGCAACCAAACTGCACAGTGATCTGCAGGCTCCAGAATCTTGGTTTGCTGCAGTCTAGACTTGCATTTCTTGGGGTGAAGTTGATAAGTGGTGTGTGGAAAACTAAAAGTTTTCAAAGAGCGCTGGAGTCTCTGCTGGACAAAGAAACTGGCTCTAAGTGGCTAGCTCTCCCATCCATGCTACTTTCCAGTGATAGCTAGTAAAAAGCCTTAATCTTATCTTTATCTTTAAACATGACGTGGCGTGCAAAAAAATGTGGCTTGTATAGTTCTGCTTACTCTCTATGGAAAAACGAGAGGACAGGATACTATAGTCAAAGACTTACCTCTTGAGGTATAAAGTAGTAAAAAAAGTTGTTATGTCGTTAGCTAGTTAGCCTGCTATCTTCAGTTACTTCAACCTCCACAAAACAAGAAGGCAGGCCAAAACACTAAAGCATTGAAAGAAGCTCCACATTTGAACGGGTCCTAGTTGCTAAGTCCAACTTAGCAGCCTTTGGTTTGCAGCCTTCTTATCCTCACAAAGGTAAGTGCTTCTATTTGTGTTTTTGTTGCGATCCAGTATATTGTGTCTATGCTTTGGTTTTGGGTAAGTCAGTGTTTGAGTGCTTGGCACTATGACTGACAATGCACTGAGGCTATTTGTATGCTTCTTTTGTGCTTTTCGTCTTGTTATTAGGGTTGAGCTTCTGTTTATCTTGGCAGTTGAATTTTGATATATTCAGTGCAGTGAAAACAATTTTTCTTCACATATTTAGCTAAACAAAACATTTCAAACAAAACAAGGGCCCCTTGTGACATCACGCTGCAACCTTATTTTTTTATTTCATTTTTTTCAGAGATGATCCCCTTGCCTTTTTTTTTTCAGCCAGTGTTTGTGTGCTTAAAAACACAACTCCCAATTCACCACTGATGTTTTATAGCTTTTCATGTTTGGTCTCTGAGACCTCTGATTTGCCTTATGATGATGCGGTGCGTATGGAAAAGCCAATGTAAAAGCTTTAATAGTAAAGTGCCCATGTTTAAGGCATACTGTAAGCCTAATGAGACATTTGCATCATGTGAGGATTTTGCACGCAAATGAGGCCCTTCCCACATTTGCCTCATGCAATGCATTTTATACAAATGGTTTCTATTAAAAATGCTAAAATGGTCACTGTAATGAGTCTTATGAGACACGCACTGCATATAAAACATAAATAATTGCCATTATTTTTTTGTGTTTCATGTTCATTTCCCATGTTTCCATATCTGTTTATGAAGGAGTTAGCGTTTGACTTCTATGGATGCTACTTGCTGCATAAGTTTGTGAAAATATTTTTGTCATTGGCATTGTTTTTCTGAGGGGATATAATTGTCTCCTGGTCTCTTCACCCTCTCTGCACCCTTGAGAAGGCTGTAGGAAATGTAAATGTAAATCAGCGTAATCTTGTATGCAGCACATTCACATAATTATTTCTCTGTAATACTGCCTTCATGGATACTCAGAGCTTTTTTTGACACATGGGGGAGGCCATCATACTCACATTTTCCCTACAGAAACATTGGAAAAATTTCACTCAGAGCAGCACATTGACTGCAACAGCTTATTTACTGCTTCGGCTCTGACACTTTTGAACCAGTGTACTGACATTCATCTTTGGTTTTTCACTTTTGTGTGCTTTATAGTATCGCTGCTGGACCTGCTTTACAAATCTTAAATGGACGGTTATTTCATCTCTTGCCTGTATAGTGCTGTATGTACACACACGCTGTATGCTTTCCCAGCTTTTTTTGATAGACGTATATTTGGCTGGTTGTTGCATTTATCCTTGCACATATGTATGTCGTAAATACAACACTTTACACACTTCATCTTGAATGCCAAAGGTTTAAACATTTAACTTTAGGATGGCTTTGAGCACAATGACGCCTGCAGCACCTCGCTTGGGTAAGTGGCCATTTGATACTTTTGCAAACATGATTTATTTATTTTTTTAATTTGTTTTCACTCGTGTTCAGGCTTGCTGATGTACCTAATCTATGTAGTCATGCCTGAGTGTTAAACATTTCACCTGTAGTTGGTGGAGCATTCTTTTAGGTGGTGGAGGTATGACTTTTGTTCTCTGAAAGAGTTATATTGACAAAGTGGCTTTGGGGACTGTAGTTCTGGAATCATTTAGTAATATATTCATATTATTTTACTGTGCAATTGACTTGACTACATAAACTCAGCACCTCAATCGAACTATTGTCACAGACAAGGTAATCTTCATATTTTTTCCCCTTATACTTCATATTCAATTTGCTCAACGCTCCAATTGAAAATGTTGCTTTAGGAAGTATTTGTCATCTGATATTAGCTGCCATGTGGAGTTTGCAGTGTGATGTTTGAAACAGCAGATACAAAGATATAACTTGATATCCAGAGTAACTGTGCATCTCACACTTTTGTTAATCTGCATGAGCTGATGTCATGGATTTGCTTTGTGTTTTGAATGCTTACAGCTTTAAGGCTGATGACACTGCTTTTCTTGCTTTTACGCTTTGCTTCGTGCTAAATTCTGCTGCTGTCGTATTTTTCACGATGTGTGTAGTGGTTTTTAATTTTGGGGTTATTTGATGTTGTGGTTGAGCTTAATAATCCTTTGTTTGTTGTTTGGATTGTTCTGGTTGTGACTGGACTTGTGTTTTGATAGTGCAGTGTGTTTGTATGAATATTCTTGTGTGAGTGTTAAGTACATATTTCCCCTGTGGTTGTTTCTAAGAGTGTTTATGTGTTCACTCAGCGGTTGCCTGTTGATTTCTGTTTCATATAAATTTTAAGGAATGGTAACATTGTTGATAATCTTTCAAACAGCTCATTCACATAAATGCTTCCTATAACACAGTCTTCTCTGAAAGTGAATACATGACTTATCGTATTAAACATGATAGGTTTTCATGTTTCCACATGCCTTTCCCAAGTTTCCATTCAACCAGCTATTAAACATGGCTTCAGGTGGTGAATGCTGGCTTTGCTGTTTTCTCTGTATTTCTGTTCCATTTTACAACAAAAATCTGAGCCATGACATTAAAATCACCTGCCTGATATTGAGTAGATCCCCCTTATGTTGCTAGAACACCCCTGACCTGCTGAGGCATGGACAAGAGGATCCTTGCGGCTGTGCTGTGTTGTCTGTCATTAGGCCAATTGCACAGCATCCTTTGGGTCTCATCGGTTGCACAACGAGGCCTCTGTGGATCGGCTTGTTCCTGCACATCCCACCGATGCTTGATTGTACTGGGATCTGGGGAGTTTGGATGCTGGCTCAATACGTTGGGCTGTTTGTTGCATTCTTTGAGCAGTTTTGTGTGGTGTAACGCATTGTCATGCTGGGGGAGGCCACTGCCGTTGTGGATTGCCGTTGCTATGGAGCTGTGTGTTTAAGTAGGTTGAATGTGTCAAAATAACATCCACATAAATGTTGTGACCAGGATATTATTGCACTGTAAGAGATGTATTGAGATTGCTGATGTTATTCCACCCAACCATCAGTAGTTTCACAATGAGACTGAAGTAAAATTGAAGCACCAACGTTGACATTTGTTGACATAGAGCAGGATTCCATGAGACGCACATGAACAGCAACCAACCCTGAAAACGACTCAGGCAAATAGATATTTAGATATATACAAATTTGTATGAAAAAAAAGTAACACGTGTACTCTCTTTCCTCACCCCCGTCCATAGCTGGGAGTTAACCACACCCTCAGTTACAGAGGAGGATCCCGCTTCAGTTCCCGTTTCTTTGGTTTGCTTCCAGAGATAATGAACTCACCTGTTGGTAATTGTCTGATTTGCAGTCTGCTGTTTAATAGAATAGAATAGAATAGAATAGCCTTTATTGTCATTGTACAGAGTACAACGAAATTGGAGTGCCACTCCCTTGGTGCAAGTTTCAATAATAAATATAAATGTAAAATATAAAAAGTACAAAAAAAACAATCGTAAGTACTCAAACAATAGTATGTACAATATATACAGAATAGCAGCATTAATATAATGACAGTGACGGTATGGAATAGGTTCAATTGTTTTTGTGCTTATTTACTACGGTGATAGCTCTGGGAAAGAAGCTATCCCTGAATCTGTTTGTCCTGGTTTTATGTGACCTGTACCGTCGGCCTGACGGTAATAGTTCAAACAGTTGGTTGCTGGGGTGAGAGTGGTCCTTGATGATATTGCCAGCTCTGCTGAGGTACCGAGAGTTTGCAGTGACCTCCAGGCTGGGCAGAGAGCAGCCAGTGATCTTCTGGGCTGTGTTGATGACCCTCTGCAGTACTTTCCTGTCTGCAGCTGAGCACCCTGCATACCATGTTGTTATGCCGTACGTTAGGATGCTCTCTATGGTGGCTCTGTAAAATGTCACCAGCAGCCTCTCCTCCAGGTTGTTCCTCCTGAGCACTCTCAGAAAGTGGAGACGCTGCTGGGCCTTTTTAACCACCGCTGTAGTATTTGCAGTCCAGGAGAGGTCATCAGATATCTGCACGCCCAGAAACCTCATGGAGTGTACCCTCTCCACACAGCTCCCGTGAATGTAAAGTGGGGCCGGGTCTGCTCTGCCCTTCCTGAAGTCCAAGATGAGTTCTTTAGTTTTCGTGGTGTTCAGTTGGAGGTTGTTAACTGAACACCACTCAGTCAGTTTGTTGACCTCATCTCTGTAGTCCGACTCATCCCCCCTTGAGATGAGTCCAACCACTGTGGTGTCATCCGCGAACTTTATGATGGTGTTTGAGAGATGGGTAGGGGAGCAGTCGGATGTGTAGAGCGTAAACAGGAGGGGACTCAAAACACATCCTTGTGGAGACCCGGTGCTGAGTGTGATGGTGCTGGACCGGTGGGGGCCGAGTCTGACAGACTGTGGTCTATTTGTCAGGAAGTCCTTGATCCAGAGGCAGATGGGGGTGGAGAGTCCCAGGTGAGACAGTTTCTGGACCAGGATCTCCGGGATGATATGATTGAATGCTGAGCTGAAGTCCAGAAAGAGCATTCTCACATAGCTTCCTCGGTGCTCCAGGTGACTCAGTGCAGTGTGGAGCGCTATGGTGATAGCGTCCTCGGTGGAACGATTTGTCCTGTAGGCAAATTGGTGGGGGTCCAGAGTGGGAGGCAGACCGGCCCTGATGTGCTGACAGACCAGTCTCTCAAAGCACTTCATCACTACAGGCGTAAGTGCAACAGGCCTGTAGTCATTTGGGCTGGCCACAGCTGTCTTCTTGGCGATGGGGATGATGGTGGAGGTTTTGAGGCAGGGCGGGACGGTGTTTGATGACAAGGAAAGGTTGAAGATTTTAGTGAAGACTCCGGTCAGTTCGTCAGCACATGCTCTGAGAACCTTTCCATGTATTCCATCAGGACCTGCCGCCTTCCTGGGATTCACTGACCTTAGAACACACCTCACTTGGTGCTCCCTAAGTGTTAGTGTGCCAGTGCTGGGGGCGGGTGGAAGTGGTGTGGCAGCTGAGGGCTTGGTCGTCTCAAAGCGGGCGAAGAAACGGTTTAGATCCTCAGCCAGTGAGGCATCAGTCCTAGATGTTGCCTGGTTATTGCTTCTGTAGTTGGTAATGTGATTGATCCCCTGCCACATTTTTCTGGGGTCGTTGTCAGCAAAGTGATCTTCAATCCTCCTCCTATAGGCAGCCTTAGCTTTCCTGATGCCTCTACTCAGGTCTGCCCTGGCCGCCCTATACGCAGCCCTGTCCCCTGACTTGAAGGCAGTGTTGCGGCTTTTTAGGAGGGATTGCACTTCGCTATTCATCCAGGGTTTTTGATTTGGAAACACCCTGACCCTTTTGTTGACGGTGACATTGTCAACACAGTTCCTGATGTACGAGAGTACAGTGTCCGTGTACTCCTGGAGGTTGTGGCTGGAGAATAAATCCCATACAGTTGTTGAGAAGCAGTCCTGCAGTTGAGAGAGGGCTCCTTCAGGCCAGGTTTTTATTGTCTTTGTCTGGGGCTTTGTTTTTCTCAGCAGGGGGGTGTAGGTGGGGGTGAGGGACATGCAGAGGTGGTCAGATCCAGCCAGGTGGGGGAGGGGTGTCGCTCTGAAAGCATGCCTGATGTTTGAATAGACATGGTCCAAAGTGTGTTCTCCTCTCGTAGCAAAGTCCACGAACTGGACAAATTTAGGAAGCACAGTCTTTAGGCACGCTTTGTTAAAGTCGCCGGCGACAATAAAAACCCCATCGGGGTGGGCAAGCTGTTGTTTGTTTATGGTGTTGAGCAAGCGGCTGAGAGCCGTGCTAACGTTAGCATCCGGCGGTATATAAACAGCTATCACAATAACTACTGTAAACTCCCTCGGGATGTAAAAAGGTCTGCACGAGACTGCCAGAACCTCCAAATCAGGAGAACAGTGTGTGTGAATGATCCTGCTGTTACAACACCACTCGTTATGCACGTAAACACATAGCCCCCCTCCTCTGCTTTTACCTGAGTTGCTGTTTCTGTCATGCCGGTGTAGCGTGCGGCCTGCTAACTCGACTGCAGCGTCGGGAATCAGCGGGTGAAGCCACGTCTCCATAATAAGAATAATGCTGCAGTTACGTGCAAAGCTTGTGTTGGCTATCTGTAGCTCCAATTCGTCAAGTTTGTGGGTGATGGATCTGGCGTTCGATAGGAAAAGGCTCGGAAGTGCTGGCCGGTGTGGATGTTTGCGTAGCCTAGCGTCTGAGCCCGACCGGCATCCCCTCTTCTGCTTTCTTTCCCTCCGTCGCCTTCTACGCTTGCTGGGCGGGCAGACCATCCACGGTGACCCTGGCGGTCTCGCTATCTCCACCAGGATGTTGTGTGTTCGCTGATTAAGATAAAGGAAAATCCTTCAGTTGTTGTTGGCGCCTTTGTGAGTATTTTTTGGAATTATCTGGTTTTTGTCTTCACCTCACCTGTGTTTCTTTGCTATGCAGGAATCCTGGTTGTGCCTGAGTGGGTTACTGAGAGCGAGAGCATTCCCCTGTGGAGAGATTATTCTGTGGACCTGTTTGTGCTTCAGTCCTGGACCCTGTTCATTAGTTCACTGTAAATAAACACACTGTCTCCGATCCCTCTGACTCCTGCACATTGAGTTCAATATGCACCATTGACTACGACGTTCTAATGTCCACAATTTAACTTTCACACCAAAATGGAACATCCGACTCTGTATGTTCCATGTATACAACCCATAATGCATTGTGTTGGTGACATCACAATCCCGAGCTCTGTACTTCTGTCTGTACGCCTCCTATATTTTACTGGGGTTTGCCCTAGGAGCAGAATGTTATATAGCAGAATATTGAGCTATATTGCGAGTATTTTAATGACTGTTACTGATGCTGATATTTACATCTGACATATCAGTTGATGTACTTTTTCTTTCAGAAACATGAAACATAAGCAGATTTGCATAACATTTGTTATGTGTAGGTATTTATCTACTAAGATAATATCATAATGCAGTTTTAAAATATTTTAGTTTTATTATTGCAAAAATGGAGTCCTTGTTTACACTCTGCTCAGATCAGCTGTGTTGTGTTTGTTGCACTGCCTTTTGGTGGAAAAACCATGCAAAATCTATGATCATAACATGGTTGATGGATGTTTCTTTACCTTTTAAATGTTTTATTTACTGTCCACTATAAATGCAGACACCAGTATATCTGAGAATTCCTAATATGTATATTGGTATAGCTAATAGCTAGCTAAAATATAGATTTCCTACAGATGCAGATATAACCAGGAAGATGTGAGTACTGTTTATACTGTGTATAACTTAAACACATAGATGACTTTACCAAATCAAACAACAAAGAATTTGACAGACAAAATAATAAGTAGTGAACACTTTTGAATATATTTTTTCCCCCATAAATGTAGGCCAGTCCTTTTCAGCCTCCTCAATAGAGCTACCACTATAATATCAGCTCCCAAATATCAGCTAAACTCTAAAGAGTAAATCCCATAAAATTATATACTCATAAATTTTAGCTTGAAACATTAATTTGTCAGGAACTCATAAAGATACAGTATAAGGTAATAGATTGCCTGGTTTTCATTACAGTTTGTGACATGTTGTGAGTCTTTAACAGTTACAGATATGACACATTTATACTACTCATGTTTTTCATGTTTGCTAATATTATACAAGCATTTATTCTACTTGTTCAGATGAACCCACGGCTGGAAATGGCACGATAACACCCAAGTGGGCCTTGTGTCCCGGGGAGCTGCAGGGGTGACACTGAGCAGATTCTGTGAGGCTCCAAAACGATACAGACTTACAACCACAGTGAAGTGCCCGAGCAAGGGGAAAGCAGAGGAAATCCTCTTTCTCCTTTTTCCCTAACACAGGACTGAGCTGGCAGTAGTACAAGGGTAGGATAAATGGAAGTACATCAGAGTGGAGGGATGAGATTACTCTGGTTGGGATTTGGATTGGGACTTTGAGGAAATGCTGAAGGTGGGAGTACAGAACTAAAGTTCTCACCTAAGCTACTGCATGCTGGAGGACCGAGGTCGGCTGAAGGATGAAAGAAAAGCCTGAAATATAGAAAGTTCCTATCTCTTTCTATGTAGTCTGTGTCGAGAAAAATGGTGAAAAGCATTAAAAGTGTTCCAGTGTGCATGTGCACGTGCAGTATCCAGTTAAGTTGCTACGATAAAGTGCTATATCTACACTGTATGAAAAAATATTAAAAGCAATTATTTGTGCCCAATTAGACATTTTGTTGGTTGCATTAGTTAGAATTCCCTTGCTGATACACACAATTAGAAACACTTTAGCAAACCATTTAGAGAGTGTGTGTCTGCGTGCGTGTTCAAATGAATACATCCTGGAATATTTCATAGAACAATTAAGCTGTCGTCTTAGCTTTCTGAGGTTTGGGTAGTTACAACAATAGCATGCCAGCCTCACTTTCTGACCTCACGACCCTGCTGTTGGTGCAGCGGAGATTAGCGAATGGTAAGCTTAACAATATTAAAAAGGCAACACTACAGCACTGTGCAGAATACTAACAGCAAGTCCTGTGCTACATTAGCACCCTCTCAAAGAGTGGGTATCATTAAATTTTTACAGCTCTTCAGCTTTTGTCTTGGCATTACAGCTTTTGTCATTTGAAGTAACAAAATACATCACAGAGCAGAATTTATGTGATGGGTTTTTTTTTGCTTTTGCTTTTTTGTACGCAACTTCTTTTAACCACATGCAAAGATCTGACCTTCTTCAGCAGCTACTGCAATAAGACTGCTTGTCATTTGTGTGTTTTGCTTAATGTTTTTTTATATGGTATCGATTTAGGGATTGTCTCCCTCCTGCTATGCTTAAAAACACAATTCAGCAAGATTCTTTTCAGCTTAAATCAGCGGGTTGTTAAAAGTTGTTACAAAGACATCCTGTTGTCCACCCTCCTCTTTCCTTAATACGAAATGTTGTCTTGCCTGTTGTATTTGTAATCGCAAGTGCAATGCTCGGCTTGTCCTACTGTGATAAGACATTTTTTTTTGCGGCTTTGGTCTCTAATCTACAGTACTAAGAACTTCAAGCTGTGTCCTGAATTTTTGCAGGGAACATCATTTTACTCTAAGTATAAGAAGAGAATTACTACAACCGGCATGGTATTTACAAGGGAAATGTGCCTGACATTTCATTGAGTCTTGAGTCAGTTAAGAGCAAACGTTTCATTCGTTTACTTTTCCTCTTTTACACTCATGTGCTTTCTGCCGTCAGTAGGATGTGACAGTCTGTACAGACTGCGTAAAAGCAGACAGTCTGAAAAGTTATAAAGGGTAAATACTATGTCATCGCTCTACATTTCTTTAATTTAATTTTATGTTAACAAACAACAGAAAGCACGGCTATACACATAATACCATTAAACTCTATTGGAAACAATACCAATGTAGGGTGAAAAAATAAGGTTCTTGGAAGAATCCTTTCATTCAAGCTTAAAATCGGGGGTGTCCAAGTCAAGTTTGGGCCTGACCAGTGGAAAGTAGTTTAACTGCACATTTAATTCCCGAGATTATCTCAATATAAGAAAAAGAAGTACAATTTCAAAAGTACATTGCAATTTTCTCTACATGATAAAGAACTGCTGCTGTAGTTAATGAAAGAAATTTGTCAGCACAACTTTTTGGGTTTAAATTGTAAGATATTATTATTATAACATATTAATGTGTAACTTCTGGTAACTTTTGTGGAATTATAAAGCAGACATTTTCGGTTAATTCACAGAATTGATAAAAATACAGGTTAAAGTCCAAAATGTATGCCCTCCTTCACATTTTCTAAAGTATTCAAATGGGCTGGGTTAGAGTCTTTGCTGATTTTTGCCCCTGCGTTTTATGTTTGACACTCCTGCTTTACGTGTTCTAAAACCTCAACTGTTTAGTAGGGAGCTATAAATAGTGAGGCGAGATTGTAGCCTTTATGAAAAAGCCAAAGTTAACGGCTGTCGTATTGTACCTTCATTTAATTTGCAGAACTGTAAACCAATGCATATTTATTAATTTACTCATTTGTGAACTCAGAATATTATTATTGTATGTCGGTGATGAATTTTCTAAGGGGAACAAAATGTTTTAAAATGATGGTGCTTTGATCTTTCAAGAGGGACCATTCGCAACTTGTCCCTCTCTTATCACTGTCCAGATTGCATTGCAAAAATTTGTAGAAACAGAGACAAAAAGGCGAAGAAAGTGGCACAGAGGTGGCCTCCTAATTACCGAGGAAAAATGGTTATTTCATGGCTGACTTTAAACATTTATAAGCTCTGTTCCTACTGTCAGCATGGGAGCGAGGAAACTACATTATGTAACAGCCTTGAAACGAACCTCATTCTTTTTCATGCTTAAGAGTTCGTAGATGCAATCAAATAAACACGGGGACTTTTACCATAACTTCTAGGAAAATAGGGCTTTGAGGAAGGACCTTGCAAGTGCATCAGGTGCCCATATAGTCATTAAGGATCCGTTTCCCTTTGGTCGTGAAAAACTCTCCATGAACCTAAAGTGGTCACGTTAAAAAAAGTAAACGACTGCATTTGAATTGTAGATACTTCTGATAAAGTAGAAAAATACCATGAATTATTTATTTCATCATGACAACGTTATAATTAAATGCATTAACACAAAATAGTCCTCTTTAATTATTCAACGCCAGTGTTTTTCGTGAAGGAATGTCATGTAGTTTGTTGAAAACGAGGAGGTTGCATGCATAACTGAGCAGCTGTATTTCCATAATAGGATCTAAACTGTATTCAGAGCAGTAGAAGGTTAAAAAAATACATAAGAGAGAGATGATGATTTGTGTGGGGCCTCCAAAAACATAATATCTACTGCATATCCAAATTATTTTTTGCCACCAAAATGCAAATATTTCAAAGAACCAGTCAAAAGTGGGAGCTCCAGGCTAAAGATTCTTGCGTCTGCTTTTGTAACAAGATAATTGTATTGTTTGGTATAGCCTTCAGTGTTATCCACATCATGGAAATATGCTTGTAGACAAACAGACACTTGTCTCTTTCAGTTTTACTCGTGCTTGGAATTATGCAAGGTGTTATTTTCAGTCTTGAAACATCCAGTTATTGAGTGATTACTTGACAATTATTGCACCCACAGTGAAGATATTCCCCATCAGATCCTGATGAATAGCTCTCCCTCTGAGAAGGCAGATGCCATTGAATCTCATCCCTTTCCCAAAGATTTTGGCTTAAATTATGAGACAATAAAATCAATTACCTACATCAGAACATTCAATCATTGGCCTAATTGTGGTTAATTTAATGCTTCAGTTGAAACCGATTCTATTTATTGTGCAGCTGTGAATTAATCAAATGTAACTGGCCTAAAGGAAGAAGCCACACGAAATGTGTGTTTGGGGTGAAAATAGCTAAGTTGTCTGTACAGTGAACAGACCATTAAACTTAGATTCAGCCTAAACTTTCCCAGTAAGCCACAAGCCTTTGAGAAGGGTTATGTCCTGAAGTCGAATCATGATTTCTCCAATTCGATTGAGTTGTTAAATCATTTATCCATATAATGTGAAATTTACCATCTGAGGCGCTAAAGTCTACATAGCAGTTTAGTTTAAGTTAGATGATCTAAGATATACGATCATGTGGGTGTCTGAATTAGGGCCGGTGTTGTGAGAAGTTGGTAACTCTAGTGCGTTAGAACTGGTGTCACCAGCACACAGCCACAGCATCTGTTACATAACTGTTACTGTAATCAGCTATAAGGTGTTTTACTGTACAGCTATTTAGATATTGTGTGCACTATTTGCTGCACATAAGAAAGGGAATTACATAAGAGCCCATGTTTATATCTCTCTGCTTGCCACTCATTAGTTGGTTCAAGCAGTGCAGCTTAGAAAACTTTGAAGGATTACTAGAGTGAAACACAGCAGCTATAAAAAAAAAACTTCTTAAGAACCTTAAAAAATAACTGCAAGCCCTCAGAGACAGAAGTGCCATATCATTTTTATGGGGAAAAAAGGGTGAATATTTAAAATCTTTGTTCTGAATGGCTGGATCAGATGCCTAGACCAGCGGTCCCCAACCCCCGGGCCTCGGACCGGTACCGGTCCGTGAGTCGTTTGGTACCGGGCCGCGAAAGTTGAGGCTCAGGTGTGAAATGTCTGGTTTTCAGGGTTTTTTATCGGTTTTCAGCGTTATTTTGTTATCGTTTTTATTGTTAACTCTGTTTTCCTGGGTCTTTTCACGTGTGTTATGAATAAATCTTCTTTTTTTCGGTACCGGTACTAGTTTTATTTTGTTGTATTTATCCGCGACACCTTAAAGGCCGGTCCGTGAAAATATTGTCGGGCATAAACCGGTCCGTGGCGCAAAAAAGGTTGGAGACCGCTGTCCTAGACTATGAGAGGCATTCCTCCAACACACCTTAAAATGTTACAATCTGGATGATAGAGCACATGTAAAATGCAATCAACTTATGTTGTGGTAGTAGACCTTTTCTGGTGATATTACACTTACTTAGAGTAACTGTGCTGTTGCTCCAGAGTCTTGTTCTTCCATTATTCAGTTTCAAGTGTTTAGATTCTAATCAGAGCAAACAGCAGGTATTGTATGGCACGTGTTTGCTATATGAATGCAGCTTGTGAGTGAGACTTTGATGAAACATGCCCCAAACACAACATGTTACATCAGTCATGGGTGTTTTACAACAAATGACAGGCCTGTCTAATCGTGCATCTGTAAAACCACATTTTCCTCCTCCAAATGTCTCAAGTCCCAAGTGTCTCTTTAATGAATTTCTCAAATTACGTACAGCTCAAAAATCTATGTACTCATATGTATATGTACATCATAGAGAATTTAATAATAGGCAAACAACATCGACAACTAACTTATTCTCTTCCCTAAAAATGTCAGATAGAGAAAATAGTCTTTATTATATAAGGATTTGTTTAGTCCTGTCAATGTTGGACCTAAGCCACTGCCACCACAGCTGTGGCTCTACTGAAAGTTCAAACTGTCCATGATAAATCTTCAGGTAAGATCACAGACTGCACTCATCTCACACTCACACCGAGGAACTAATGATAAAACAGCCATGACTATTTTGTTTCCATCTATAATGCAGCAGAGTCGGCTAAAGTGTTTGCCTGACTCTTGCATGCTTTCAACTTAGATTGCAGAAGCTTTCAGAAAATCTGTAGCCTCCAGCATCTGTCTCATTGTTAGTCTGCCTCTATTTTAAGTGTTTTATGACACCAAGCAGTTGGCAGCGATGGAGGGAAGAAGAAATATCCTGCTGCTGAATAAATGCAGAAGATAGAGGAGCACCGTTAGCTATTGTCCACACAGAAATGGGATTTACACAGGCTTCAGTGACACTGAAGGAAAGAACTGTCATGAGTACGATAGCCACCGTTTGTGTTATTATATTCACATTTAATAAATAAGTCTTTCTGTCTCAAGTTGAGGTGAGAAATGATAAATAGATATAGATAAACAGCTCGATAGATCTACAGTACTGTATAAAAATATTGAGACACCCATCCAATCTTTATGTCTACCTAGAGCCAGATTACCTTGTAATTTTTTTCAAAGTGGTTTAGAGCAAAACCTCTCCAGGCTTTCAGAAGGCCTTTCAAAACATATCTTTGGACATTGGCTGCTTTTTCATTTATTTTCAGTCCAGTCTTTGTACCTCTCCATTTTCAGAGGAATTATTTCTATTTTTTATGCTACTTAACACTGACCTATAAATCATTCAGTCTAACTAAGTCAAGGAAATTAACTGTACTATATCTACACATAACAGACAGTTTAGCAAAGACTGTTACTGTTTTGCCTGGGGCGATCGTGGCTTAAGAGTTGGGAGTTCGTCTTGTAACCGGAAGGTTGCCGGTTCGAGCCCTGGCTTGGACAGTCTCGGTCGTTGTGTCCTTGGGCAAGACACTTCACCCGTTGCCTACTGGTGGTGGTCAGAGGGCCCGGTGGCGCCAGTGTCCGGCAGTCACACATCTGTCAGTGCGCCCCAGGGTGGCTGTGGCTACAATGTAGCTTGCCATCACCAGTGTGTGAATGTGTGGATTGGACTGGTTGTGTAAAGCGCTTTGGGGTCCATAGAGACTAGGAAAGCGCTATACAAATACAGGCCATTTACCTGTGGTAAGGCCACATAATTTCTTTAGTTAAATCTACAAAAATTCCAAAGATAATGAATAGAGTTTGTGTGAAGCGTGAATTAAAATTCATGATTCCAAAAGCACTATAAGCTGAAAACTCGGCATTTCTTGGAATGCTGCACAGTTTATCCTTAAAAATATTAAGCAAAAAGGATAAAGGAAGAAATGGTAGCCTTAAACCTATTATCGGCAGCATCTGAAAGCCATATCCTTAGAATAGGAAACCAGCAGAGACCTGACACAGGACCTGAGATTTGCATCTGACCTTCAGTCTGCTGTTTACCGAAGTCTCATCAAACATGGTCTCAGTGAAGGAGGCTGAGAGATGCCAAATTACACAAGAATTTGACTGAAAATCGGTGGTAATGTGTCTTACGCAGTGATAAAACTGAATTTGACATTTTTGGTTCAAATCAATTTCTGTGGAAGAGGTCAGGAGAGAGGTACAACAGTGTTTACATCGGTCTGTAAAACATGATGGAGGCGCTGTCATAGTCTGGTGTTTGATATCTTGTTAGAACTGATGGAATTATAAATACAGAAAATTACTGTCGTATTTTAATCTACCATGCAGTACCATGCTGAACATGTTTACTTTCATTTTTTGGCATCACAGTGGTTCCAAACACACTAGCCAATGCAGTAAAATGATACCTGGATATAAAAACTTAAATTGCAACACTATCAGTTATGGGCTTGCCTCCCCATAGTCCAGAACTCAACATTGTTGAAACGGGATCATCTTGACAGAGAATGGAATAAAAGGCAGCAATCATCCAAAGAACAGCTCTGAAATATCCTTCAAGAAGTCTGGAGAACTATTCTTTAAGACTACTTAAAGAAATTACAAGAAAGCTTGCCTGGGAGAGTTCAGGCTGTGTTGAAGAATAAAGGTGGTTGTACCAAATGTTGACTTTCAAGCTCATTTCAATTGTACCAACTCAGTTTTTGCCTTATATACTGTATTTCCATCTACGTTTGCACGTTTCACTGCATTTATTTCCCATTTTCCTAGAGAATATAAAGAAATGAGGGGGTGATGCAAGACTTTCACACAGTGCTGTATATCTAGAACTTGATTTATTATAAACGGCACTTTAATCAGTTCAATATGGGGCTTCATAACTCAGGATACTCAAGGATTTTCTGCCAATCATGTTAGTCACTCAGAAAAATCACGTTGTTAACAGTTTGTGAGATCAGTGGAGCGCTCGCTGAAGCAACTGAGCTCACTTTGGTTTGCACTTTGAGAACTGTCCCGCTGAGGTGTCCCTCCTCCTATTACTTGTGATGCAAAACCCTTCTCAGAGGAGTAATGACTTTTTATGTGGCATATCAGGGTGATTGATACTTGAGTAACAGTGCTGACAAATACGGGCCAACATAAACACAAGTCGAAAGAGTGACTTCCCAGCTGAGAGATGCGAAGAAGCTGCCTACGTCTTGGTGGACAGACAACATTAACAAACCCACAATGTGTCTGCCCCAAAACGCGACAAAGGGGTTGCCTCTGTTTTCTGCAGTGGTAGCAGTCATGTTGGTGCTGTAGGTGCCAGATGGCACAGTCAAATAGAATGCGTGGACTAGTGAATAACGTAGGAGACTGGAAGTGTGGCATGACTGAATAAAAGAGTCTTAGATATTATATTGTTCTGCAGTGAACGCAGAATGCAGCTGAGTCAGTACCTCCTCCTACTTTTAGACTACGTTTGCTACATTATACAATTATACAGTGAGGCTTACTATACCTTCTATGGGTAATACCTAAGTCTATAACTAACCATAATCCCTATGCCACAATGTGTCTTGCAGACCTATCATAAGCCATATACCACCAGATATTGTAAATATTACACTCTATAAAGAAATAAGGGATACTTTACTTACATTTTAATCTTGCAGCCTACAGCAAAAATTAAATCTGGGTTTTTTTTTACTTGAAAGAAACCTTATGTTGTGTGCTGACTGCAGTAAACTAAATCAATGATCTACAAATGGCAAACACTTTTTACAAATATAAATGATGGGGTGGTGAGGAGTCCAGATTTTAATTAACTTTTGTTTCTTAGGTTGAAGCTTCATTCCCAACACTGAAAATGGGGTAGCTTGCCAAGGACAATCTTGTAGAAAGGTCATTTTAACCAACCAGCCAAAACTGGACCATCATCTAACATCATTTTTTGATGAGCTAAATTCTAACTAACTTAATTTCATATATAAAAAAAGAAGAAGAAAGAAATGTGAACCTGAAGTCGCAGATGGCTTAATTGTATGTTTCTTTAGACGCTTGTCTAAGTTGCACACTCAGGCTGAGGGAAAAAAATCATTCAAAATGAGTGAAGGTGCATGACGAGGTCAACATGTTGTTTTTCTGGCCTTTAAGAACTACATGAAAGAAAAAGGCAACGAGTTCATTATCTCAACAAGGATGCCTGCTCGTTAGTACAAGAACGCATAGCTTGCTATTAGCTCCAGCAATCTGGACAGAGTCATTAATTTCATGACTGTGTGGGTAATTTTGCACTGAAACTGGAAGAGTAAAGATGAAGCAAAGATGGCTCTCACTGTGCTTTCCTGGATGTTAATAAAGGTTTGACAGGCTCCGTGTGTTTAGAGCTTTAGTGTGAAATTTGAGACAGCTGATGGAAAAGCTATTTTGAGGAGAAACTCACTCGTTTTGAATAGAAAGTGCATCATGTTATAAACTCCCATGTTGATTCTGTGTAGCTAATCTATGGTAAGCTAAAATTATTAAATAAATAATAGGTTAAAGCAGCTAATAAATAAATAGCTGCTTTGATGACTTCCATTAAAATTGCAGTGCTCTAGCCCTTTTGATTTTTGTAAATGCTGATGCGCAGAGATGAGAGGAAAGGAAACAAAAAAAATAAAAAAGCCACTGAGCAGAAGGTCTCTGAGCCACAGGCAGATGTTAGTGCTGCTCAGGAGATTGATAAGGACATGGCAGTGATCAAACTACACTATATTAGGAACTGTTGCTTTGTTTATCTGTTGACTTTTCCTACACCATTTGTATTGTTTTGCAGATATCGGCCTGCGTGACAGCACAAAAGCTTAGCTACTTTGGCAGATTCATTACAGATTCCCACAGCACATCACCATTTTTCCCACATACCATATTTAGTGTGATTTTTGTTTTGTTTTTTTTAGTTTGGCACAATTGGCCTGAAAGTGACTTTGCTTTGATATGAACTATAATCAAATACAATGCAATATGCACTGCCAATGATGTGTGCATCCCACAGCTAAAAAAAATAAAAATAAAAATCCTCTTTTGCCTCAGTGTTTGACTTTGATAGAAGGAAAAAAAAAACTTTAGAAAAATGGTATGGTAGAACGCCTGAAGTCACTGGAGATTGTAGTTAAGAGTAAGTGAACCACATCATGACTTCAATGTGCTAGTTTTATTAAACCACCCAGGACACTGCTGGCCCTGCGCCAGAGGAGGGCATAGAGAGGTGGTGGTAGTTGGGGATGGGGTGTTAGTTTAAAGCATTGATGGAAAGAGCAGCAAAGACAAAAATCAATATTTGCAGGGTGGATGAAAATTCCCTCAGCTTCCAAGCTGGTTGTCTGGAGGAGTTTGGCTGCTATTCTTCCCTGCTGTTTTCTTCTCTGGGTGTCCTTTATCTCTTGCCAGAATCCCTCATTCACTGTGCTTATTGAAAACCAAGGGAATCCTTAAGAGGTGAATAACATGCATTTGGGAATTCTACATCCATCACATGGTTTGCAGCTACAGTTCTCCACACTCTGAGCAGTGACCTTTTCTATTGTACCTCATTAGTGCCATTGTGCATGTGAGTTTTAGCACTGTACGTGTGTACCTGTAGGTTATTGATGCGTCGGTGTCCCAGTTACTGCTTCTGTCACCCTGAGCTGATATATGAGGCCCTACTTTACCTCCCGCTCCCAAGATCCTTTGCTGCCTCTGGCTAATTTTTCCGCTGTGTATTGATGTAGAGACCGAAAGACCAGTGTCGGTCATGCCCTTTAACCCCACCCTTTAAAGTATGGAAGCCAGTGAATTGGAAATTTGCTGGCTTGTTGTTTTTACTACTGCATGAAGCATAAGTCTACTTGGCGTTAATCAATTAGACTATTATTAACAATGGATGCACAAGAAAATGTTACTGAGCCACTAAGAATAAGTTTGTGAAACAAAATATATCTGTAAATCTGTTCCCAATGCTGTCATCTTTGTCACATGGAGGCTTAGCTAGACAGCACATGTTACACATCAGTCATGGCCCTCTGCTTCATTTGCAATGAGGCGATCAGTCAAGATGTCCCAGTGAGCACATGTCAACTGGTGGCAGTGATGGTATAGGCTGGCGGGGGTGAATTCTGAGTTTTTTGCTGCATAAATCGTCACTGGCAGCTCCCAGCAGTTTCTGCCAAAACACTTGGCCTCAACAAGCCAGTGCATCTATGTAGGCCTCCTTATTGGATAAGTTAAAACATCCCAACATCTTAATTTCATATTGACACAAACTCAGCTGTGAGGATAATTGTGGATTTGTTGCTGTGCACACTGAAACCGAGAGAGCGGGAGAAGGCAAATGGAGAGCGCTGGAGTATTAAATCTGATTAACCAATCAGATAACCCCTGTAAAGCAACATTTGTGTCTGGATGCAATTGCCATTTTGTGCTGAATGTTTAGCCACATAAAACCGTCTCAAAGAGCAGTGCAGCATATTCTGATTGCATTGCATTCTGCCATGCATGTAACTGCACTTCCAATCTACATTATGCTATTAGCAGTTTTCATTATGTTACATTCTTCCATGCAGTTTTCTGGATGTAAGTAATAAGTGAGCAATTTGGTCACATCAGTGGAAATCAGTTAGAGCCATGATTTGTTTTAACTTTAAGCAAGCCTCTAGCTGAGGCCTGTACTACCAAGTAGAATGACACTTCAGATTTAATCCACACTGACCCTGTCACTGTGGCAACTTATGCTATAGACTTTACCTATACTAATCTGGATTAGGTTATGTTTAAAATAAGAGATTAAGAAGTATAAAACACATACAGGCGAATCAATTAATGTTTCACTATTTCACGAGATGCCCTCTGACATCAGTGTATGAGGGACTTTTTTTTTAAAGATCTAAAGTCTTTGACTTTCACTGTTAACCATCAATAAGAAACATAGGTTATTAGTAGTGTTGTGGAAGGTCATACTACAGCAGAGAAGCAAGACATGAGCTGTCATAAAGACATATCTGATGACTGGAGGCACAGAGACAATTGTCACTTTTTATAAAGGAATCTTATCAAGTACCTTATTGGATAAGTCACCCTTACATTTGACGGCGTCCCATCTATTTACTATGACATAATGCCCCACATCCAGTGGAATTTCCTCCAAATCATATTTTCTGAGAAAGTGCTCTTGCCAGTACATTTCATCCTTGTTATTGCCAAGCTAAATATCATGAAAGGTGAATATGTCCAAAAACCAGCTGTTTTGGCAGATAAACTGTCTTTATAGCAGAAATGACCTTGGGAGTGCATCTTAGGGCGAATATGGCTAGGTGTGATAATACTTTGGATATCAAATATGTAGGATGTAAGACAACTTGATTAAAAAAGGATAGAACCAATCAACTACATGTTTCATTAGAGAAAAGACACCTTAAAAACACGTCCTGTCCTACTTTTTCCCTGTTTGCTTCAACAATTTTATTCTCCATTAATAGTAAGTATTAATAGAGTGATGTGATTTGAAAACAGAGGGTTAGGAGATACCAGCAGTTCTGTTTCTGATTGTGGTCCTATTAGTTTAGCGTAATTATATTAGTTTAGGGGAGAAGCCTGAACCTGACAGCTTATTGTGTGGTTCTTTGACCGTTTTCTCCCATCTGTCTTATTTGTAATCTTTATAAGTGATTATATTTGCATTATTAAAAGTTTCTTGAATGGCAGCAGCATTTTGACAACTTGTTATAATGAACGCGCTATGTGTATGGTATGTTAGGATTCTTAGAGCCATGGATTTGGGATGGTACTTTGTAAAATAAACTAGATTTATAACCATCTTTGTGTTACAGCTCTGCCTGATTGCCAATGTTAGGTTACGTAACTCAAATAAGACAGATAGTTATGCTGAAGAAAGTTTAACATAATCAGGTATGGTCTTGCTCCCAGTGTCTGAAGAGTAAAATGTCTTTCAACTTTTAGTGCAATAAGGGGACATCACTTGGAAGAATTGAACATGATGAAAAATGAATGTATTTGGTGATGAGACTCTGATGAACCATCATGGCAGAAAGGAATCCCAGTGGTGACAGGATTTAGGAGAGGACCCCCCGGAGTCTAGACGCTGGCGGTGGTGAAGATGAAGACTGAGGCTTGAATGGAGCTGTCGCTGAGGTGTCTGATGTGGAGATGGGGAGGCGGTGGGTTGCAAGAAAGACAGCCTGAAAGGGAGAATGACAGAGAGCAAAGATTTTAACCATGCAAAGTAGAGGCTGGTTAGGTCAAAGAAGGCGGGCAAGAGGATCATTGGACTAGAGTAATGATGTCGGTATTGAGATTGATAGCATGGGAAAGCGCTAGACATGTAAGGAACGGAAAAGCAGCCGAACACCCAGAAGAGCAGGCAGAGGAGTGATTACAGATCTTCCTTATTGAACTTACGCAGAAGGTTCTGTTTTTCCATTTAAAAGAGTCAACAGTTGTTGAATAGCTGCACTGGACTGGTATTAGAGAAAACCATGCTGAACAAGACAAAAGAAAATGTAAATTTGACAAGTTGAGGTGGATTCTGAGTGTGCCGTCACTCTTTTCGCAACAGAAGACTACAGTCTTGGCATTCAGCAGGTCTCCACAACTGAAACTGACTCACCGGACTTCTCGCCCTGATCGTGAGACATCACCTGATTCACAGTCCTTACTCTCTTACTTATGCCATTTTCTCACAGACTGATTGAACCCATCTTCCTGCCTCCCTCCAGCTGGTGTCTCCACCACACACCAGATGGCTCAGATTGCCTGAAAAACATTTACCCTTTCAGTCTGAACGTGACAGAGTCTTTGCCAAGCATTCACATACTTATCACCAGTATGGAGGTGGCATAGTGGCTCAGTGGTTAGCACTGTCATTTCACAGCAACAAGGTTCAGAACTTGTTTCTGTGTGGACATTTTTAATCTTTGCCTTGTGTTTGTGCTGGTTTACTTACACCAATAAAAGTTGAAGATCAGACAAAATGTGCCAGCGCCTTTGCAACGATTGCCCTGGCCAAAATAGACTGGTACAAACCATCCCAACTTGTAAGTAACAACGAGAGCAAACGCTGACAAAAGGGCATTTGAGCACAGGGTATTTGTTGATTCTGACTGACACAGAGCAAGCATCCAGCATGGCCAAACAACCCAGATATCCATTGGCAGACAATGTCTCGTTGGTCATATTAAAAGAAGGAACAAAAAATATTGGTTCAGCTATGGTTCAGTACTGATTGACTGATGCAGGAATCACTCAGCCAGAAAGGACAAACAAGGAGTTGTGTGTGTGTTTTTCCCTTACTAGCACAAAAAAACAATTCCACACGAAAAGGGTCAAAAGCAGCACAGTGATGGTACTGCAGTCAAACAATTTCATTGTATCTCTCTTTAAATCTGCACTTCAGCCATTTGGAATTGATTTACTATTGAATCTGAAAGTGAGCTGCTTAAAAGTTTGATCTTTTTTATCAGATCATATCATAGCATATTTTAAGGTTGTCTTAGGTGGTAAAATTAGCCATAGGCCTTTGTTTGTTTCAGATTTTTTTCATATTGAGCAAGTTATATAATGACTAAATCAATACATGAGAAAAACTGAAATCATACTTGAAGAATATCAAATGAATGGATCAAATCAGTAAGAGAAGAATAGAAAATTAAATGAATAAACCCATAAGGAAATAATACAAAAATTACGAGAAATTTTTGACTATTGTATGTTTTTTAAAATTGCTTCTTGCAGGTTATTAAACTAGCAGACACTGGAACACCTAAGAGAAGATTACTTGAGAGCCCACAGTACCTTAAGGCCTAATTATTCTTCTATAAAACATTCTCTGTTTCAAATCCACTTTGGAAAATAAAGTAACAACAACAACAACACATGGTACACACTGTTGCATAGAAACAGACACAAAAATGGGGGACGACAGAGAAACATCCAAAAGTGTAACAGCTTTATTTACCCATGGCATGACACCGGCCGGTGCAGGACACATAGGTTAATTGTCTGACCTTCTCTTACTGTCAGGCCAATGGGTGAAACACAGACACTCTACCAAGACCTAATCTGTGTCAGGATGGTAATGCTCAAGCTTCGAGCTTTTAATTACATCTGTGAGCAGCTGGAATAAGAAATACATTTAACAAACTTGGTTTAGCCTGCTACTCAGATAACTACCTTTACTAAACACAACTGGTTTTCAAATGAAAAACAAAAACAAAAAACCCCCAAGCAACCTCACATATTTAATCTAATCACAAAAAGGCAAAGTATTCAGTGTAGCATCATGAGTGTGAAAAGAAATCAGTAAATTCCCCACTTTGCAGTAGGTAGATGGGAAAAATTATAAATTATATACAAATTGATTTTTTTTATATAAAAAAATTAAAAAATTAATGATCATCATAATTTCTTTTTTATACATTATTATTAAAAAGTGGTTAATTTTCTAAATTTCTATTACCAAAAACTTTCCAGTGTAGATGGCATTTGGAATTTGTTCATGCCAAGTTATACTACTACTTTTCAAATTAAAATGAAAATTTTAGGTTTCATTTTAAAATTTTAGTTCTAACCTTTAGGGCCCTACATGGTCAAGCTCCTCAATATTTATCCGACCTGCTGAAACCACATACATTTTCTCGGTCATTAGACCAGAGACTGCTGGTGGTACCGCGCACTCGTTTTAAAACTCGTGGTGATCGGGCCTTTCAGACTGTGGCACCACGGTTGTGGAATTCTCTCCCACTGTCTCTTTGCTGCACGGACTCCATTGATTCTTTTAAGAAACAGCTGAAGACATTTTTATTTAGAAAAGCATTTGATTAATTTCTTCTTATGCTGTTTTTATAGTTTTATAGTTTTACATTTTTTATTTACTGTTATATTGTTTTTATATTTCCATTTCCTGTGTTGTAAAGCACTTTGTGATTTTTATCTGTGAAAAGCGCTATATAAATAAATTTTACTTACTTACTTACTTACTATAGAAATTGTATTCTTAAATGTGACAAAACAAATTTCCCACGTGTGGGACTAATAAAGGTTATCTTATCTTATCTTATCTTAATTTGACGAATGCCTATTGTATATGGTAGCATTATTTATGCTATAAGCCCAATCTGTACTGCATGTATCTGAGAATATTTCTGATGATATAATCCACACATTTCCATGTACTTCTGCGGTCTATGTACCTCACTCTCTTGCAGATGTGAACTCATATGTGTGGCTTGTGTATAAGCTGACAGTCAAGCTTCTGCAGGAACCTGAACGCTATTATAGGAAAGGCTGTCTCTGCCAGTTGCATGTTAGTGTTTTACACAGTATGCTTCCATAAAGACCAATAATTTATAATGGCATACGAGAGACACTCCATCTAGTGTGAGAAATATGAACATACAAAGAAGATAATAGAAATGTGATAATTAAGGTTGTTCTGCAGAAATTTAAGGGTACCTTGATATGAGTCGTGCGAGCTGACCTTGGTCAGACATCTTGATACTTCAGACTTGTAATGGGAAGAAGTGAGGGATGGTTGATAAAATAGCTGGCTTTCAGCATTTGCCAGATCCATTATAATTTGAAGAAATTATGGCTTTTATGGAGTACTTTTAGTCTACTTTTATACCGTTTGAGTCAAGATAAAAGAGCCTTTCAAATCTTCCATGGAGAGATGATAGCAGCACAGTAATAGAGGTTAACACTGCTTCTATCACCAGGTGTAAAGAAAATGTACAAATATACTGTAACAGCTATTACCTTGAAATTAAATTTATCAATGTGTTGTTGTTTATATCACAGTCTGTAGCTGCCTTGTGTAGAGATATTACATAAAATCCCAAATTACTAAAATAAAAAATATTTGTCTACATATTTTTGTCAGAGAAGTAAGAACTACTGTCCACATACATTTTTGATATAGGGTCATTCATCAGGGTTTGCTCTTAGTACCTATGGAACCAATTAAAGACCTTATGCCATAACACATAATAAAATGTAGAGAAAAAGGCTTTGCAGTATCTTGCGAAAGGCTTTATGATGCTTTTTAAGTATAGTATGGAAAAACATTACTAGTGAATTAAGCCATGAACTCAATCCTATAAACATGTTTGGAATAAACTGGAATACTTAACCAATTAATCACTCAAGACTTGTGACCGACCTTAACCACACTGTTGAGGTTGAGTTCCAAATTAATGAAAGTCATCAACATGCTTTGTTTATGTGCAAACCTTAAATTTGGATGTATTAATTCAAATGTTGTAGTTTGCAGTAGTGAAAAACTGCATGGGAATTACTATATATATTTAACACCAGCAAAGTGTTTACAGTGTTAAAATGCTGTCATACAGTATTGAATGACAGACTCAATGCCTAGTGATTTTTTTATTTGGTGGCAGTGTGTACATTTTCGACATTGCCTTATAACGCCTATAGCAATGCACAGGAGGCAGGTGGCCAGCGACCTCTGAAAGCAGGTCCGCCTGGATGCTGGCTGATGACAGTAAAAACATGGACAGGAATTGTATTAATCAGATGCTATAGCCATAATGTGGAAAATCCAGCATCTGTCTGAGCTTTATATAGAAGAGCCTGGGGCATGATAAACCTGCAGTCATTTGAATGGCACAAAAATATGGGCTTGAAATACAATACTCTTCCCCTTGTGAATAGATCTCCCAGGCTCCCTTTTGCCTTTTCCTTCCCTTCTCAACATCTCTGCTTAATTTTACTTTCCCTCCAATTTCCTCATTTGCTGTCTCATATACTCTCATGGTCTTTTTGCCCGCAGTTCCTGTCTTTCATCTTCCACTTACAAACCAATTGCCTGGACAGCTACACCCCAAATCCATCTTTTTTTCTTTTCTCTTTTTTTTATCCTCCCACTTCTGCATTCACTCGACCACTTGACTTGTCCTTCTGTCATGTCCTAACTCTCAACAGAGACTCTAAGGAGTCTCTAGGGACAGCATAGCTCTCAGAGTGGGTAGGTAAGGTGCAGGTGAAAGAATATAAATAAGTGTGTGTTTTCTGTTGAATGACTAATAATTTGCTGAGTATTTACGGTTAAATTTCAAGCCAGATAGACAGGGGACATCACAAGACATTTCAGTGAAAAATGCTAATGAACACCAAAGTCAAAGAAAATTTTCAATTTCATGCATATGTAGTAATTATATAATCTAGAAATAATATTATTATAATGTTGATTTATTTATTAGTCACAATAATCACACACACAAAAGACGCAAAGATTAATAAACAGTTACGAGTAAGCTGACAAGATACCAACAGCATCATAGTATTACCTTGTATATCTGATATCTGATACAATAAGCGCCTCGAGGCGATTGTTATTGTGATTTGGTGCTATATAAATAAAGTTGAATTGAATTGGTCCATCAACACTGTAACTGATCAGTCATGTTGTTATGATATTGTGGCTTTGAAATATAGAAGAAAAGGAAAACAATGGTCTTTGTTTATATGCCTGTTCTGGAACAAATGGTGAGCATTTCAAACATTAATTAATGCATAATTGCCTGTGATTGTTTTTCTTTTAGCATTAGCTAACTTTTTTGGCCAATGCTAACCGAATGCCCAAGCAACACGATTGGTCAGTTTTGTTGACGCTTGACCAACATGCAATGATGATGTAGGAACAACACCAACACGGGTGTGTCAGATAGTGTGCATTACCCATGTTAGTGACTAAAGGCAGAATTTCCATCTACTCCAAAAGTTTTCTAAAGGACCCACAGATAAACTGTAAGAGCAGGGTGCTGTAGTCTAACATGGCCTGTTTTTTGTTGAAATTAAATGAACTCACCCAGTACGTAGGTTAAGAAAGTTTTCTCTGGCCCTGGTTTTGTGTTTTTGCAGCCCACTGCACTTGCATAATAGTGTTTATTTCTCCGTGCCTGTTGTGTAGCCTCACTGGGATTGCACTTAAAATACTTTTTGTAGAGTCTCAAAACTTTTAACATTTTACATCTGATACCCAAAGCTTAAAAAACAGATCCTTTATTGTTTTCACCTTTGAGATAAAAAAAAAAAAAATACATTTAAGGCAGAGAAGTAATTTGTCATATTATCATGGCTGGCCATTTGGGCTTGATACAACTGTTCTCCTGAATAGTCTGTTACTAAACTATATATGCCAGTTTTAGGCCACTGAGATTGCTTTGGGCCTCATTTGGAGTATTTGACAAAAGGATATTGTTACTTTTGACAATGTGGTTTCTAACAGAGGTCAAAAGTTTGCTTAAAACACTTTGCATTAAATGGTTAATAGGTTCGGAAAGAAACAGGAAAAAAAAGGTCAAGAACCGTTGCTTTGCATAGTCAATAAGCAGGACTTCTGACAGCCTTTCTTTCTCTGTGCCTCACCACTTGAAGCTTTAGAAAGTTGGAATGTCCTCACTCCTCATTCTGTCACTTCCTTCTCTTCTGCTAACAGTTGTGACCTTTCATCTTTACCGTACCAATAATTGCAGTGCCTCAGGTACTGAGCTTTAACGGCCACAGACGGAAAGAGGGAGAATGAAAAGAAAGATAGAATGAGCCAGGGAGACAAGAAATAGCTGTTACCCAAACCCTGAACAGACTACTGCTGCCCCAACCCCAACCCCTCCTCAATCTCTTGTCTTCTTTCTTCCCCCACACTCACTCCTCTCCCCTCGTCTTTTCTCATTTCGATTGAAGGCTAATGTTCAGGTGCCACATGTCTCTGCCTCGAGAGCCCCATGCGAGTTCCGATTTGCCCTGTAGCACCAAAGACTTCTCATTTCACGGTGGAACAAAAAGGGTACACTCACAAAACAAATGAGGAAAAGGTTAACATATTCTAAGCACCTTATCTACATTAAACAACGACACGCCGTCTCGTCGACACAGGGCGGCTATAAGACTGAACTTCAACAAGCAGACAGCATCCTGGCTGCTCTCGCTTACTTAAATTATGCGCTCTGAAAGAACTAATGCAGTGACTGTTTTCCCTTGCCAGTGGACCATAGTGAGCCTATTAAAATCACATTGCTTCTAGTCTTCCTCTATAATGTGCCTCTCATTAAAAGCCCATGGCGGCATTAAATGAACAGGCCCGCAGATAATGCTACGAACTCATGGATCTGATGCGGCTTGATTATGATATCAAAAATGGCCCCCTAAACACCATGACCAACTATATCAACAGACAATGAAGGGATTCATCAACCCTATCAGACTCGAGCTCATTTCATAGAGCGGCTTCAGGAAAATCATAAGCCAGTCTGGGTCACGCTGCATTCAGCCTCTGCACAATTGCTGTCGTGATTTGAGAAATGACTACAACGTTTTGAAGGGAATGATTACTCACTCCAACATGTGCGGATACTTGCAATGTACCTTGTGAGTAGGAATGTGTAGAACGCCATGGTCCTCGCGCAGCAGTTGGTTGTCAGGTGGGCACAGTGCTTTTATTGCCATTGACCTGTGAAACAGAAGAGCACAGGTTCCCTTTTAATTCTATACAAAGGGAAAGTGAGAGACTCGAGTTACGTAACGCAGAGTTCAGATAATGCAGAAACACAAATGTCACTCAGCTGAAAGAAAAAGCTGCCCTTGAGACTTGGTTAATTTTATCACATTTATCTCAGTTCATCCTTGCCTATGAAATTAAAGCACCACCCTCATTGATTCTGTTATGGTTTCCTTAAGCTTTCTGCAGGTAATTTCTTAGTGCGACAGAATGGATGTCACCACATCTTTAATCTATTTGAAATCCAAATCCTGCTAACAAGTGACTATAAGGAAAGCCTAAATGATTGGAGCAACTTTCATTTATCGATCAGGAGCAATACTTGCTGCACTGACTACTTAAATTTGCCATTTAGATATAATGTACCCTTTTCCTTACTGAAAAGAGAGGCATTGCAAGTTTCCTATTAGGGGTTTAGACAGTTTTAAGGAACCATGACAGTTTGTTTTGTTTTCTCAGAGCTTGTTTGACTAGTCAGCATCCACAGGAAGTAAATTATTACCCCTGTCTGCAATGGGAAATGGGGACTTAATAATAAAAACAACACATTATTAAACTATGCAACTTCAAATATAAAAAACTAAAATAGAGAAGGCACTAATTTTGAGATTTTATGTTCTGAGTTTACCACCATTAATCCCCATACAAAGTCAAAAGCACCCCTTCTCATCTTTAGTTGCTTTGTACATGTACAGTTTAACTAAAAATATAGTGCTTTGGTAAAATATTTCATCATTATTTATTTGTTTGTTTGTTTAGTTTTGTAGACAGGTACATCTAAATGCCTCCGAAGGACTATCCTCTCGGTTATTAGCATTTAACCCACTCTATAAGTAGCCACTGGTGATAAAACAGTACAGATAATTATCGTGAAATAACATTTTCATCTATAGAATATCAGACATGGTCAATATAAAGTTGGTAGAACACATTCCATCCATTGATTTCATGGGCAACACAAAAGGCAAATGACAATGAGTGCCACCCAAAACCAATCATGTGGTTGGAACAGCGTTAGAGCCAACAAGGTTGATGGAAACAGTGTAGGACAAACAGCCGGTGTCGTACCAAAACGATTGACTGCCAAAAAAAGATTTTTGCCAAAATTTGATTTCTCATATTTTAACTTTTGTAAATGAGTTGTTGACCTATAATCTCAACAATATCTCAGACATATCTCTCATAAATGATATCAAGTCATTTTGACTGAAAAAGAACATTCGCCTGACAAGGTTGAAGCTGCAATCTGTTTTTAGAAAGGTGATTTTCTCCAGGTAAAAAATGTGTTTCACATCAAAAATGTCTTTTTCAAGAAAGATTTGGTCAAGAGGGGCACAGAAAAGTGTATAAGATCACAGTTCTATAAAGATATTGTAAGTGGCTAAAATGTACTGGATTGATAATAATGTAGTTGCAATAATACAGAGTCATAAAAATACTTGCAAAGAAGATAACTTCTTTATTTTCTGTATAACACCTTGGTTATATATTAACTACAGTCTATTTTCCAATATAAAAAAAGGTATTAGACATTAACAGAAAAGCACATCACTTTTTGAAGCAACACTGTCAGTATGTAAACATTTGCACACATGCAAATGTTGTAGTGTAGCTGTGTACATCAGAACATTGTGAGGGAGGTAAAAGATGAAATCAAATCAGAAAATGTAAATGAAAACACGCATTAGTGAATATGACACCCCAACGGACACAGAGCAAGACTAAAAAGACAAGACGAGTAGCATACACTGCTGTCTCCAAAGCACGTTCATGAGGTTACGCCACAAATCGTCTGAATCTGAAGCAGTGCCATCGTTGTCTCTTGTTTAGTATAAGTTCAGTTCAGTGTCAAGTCTGTGTCTGTTTCTTGTTTCCCGTTTTATTGTGAAAGGTTGTGTATATAAGCCCTGTGTTTTCGCGTGTTCCCTGTCGCGTCGTACCCTCAACTAGCTGTGTGTTCTGTTTCTAGTGTTTAGGCTTCTGCTCCAGTTTAGTGTTTCTTTTCCAGGGTTTCAGTCCTCGGTTTCTCTGTTCAGACTTTTGTTTGTCTTTTGGTGAGTTTAGTTAGTACGAGGTTTTTCCCAGCAATAAAGCTGCGCTTTAAGTTTCACTTCCGTGTCTGAGTTCTGCATTTTGGGTCCACCACTCCTGCTTGCTCGCCTGCCACACAGCCAACCATGACAAGTTTATTACATATACCAGTGGTTTTTTATTTTTATTTTAAATACAATTGTATGAGGTTCTACAGTACAGTACATACAGTACAATCTTATCGCTTCACTCAGCAGTAAAAAGGAACCTTTAAGCAAATAATCATGTTATATTTTTATTATCATACTAAGATTTTTTCCATAATGCTCAGTCCATATTGCTCTACATGTTGCATGTTCTTACCCTTTTTTAAAATAATATCACCATAATGAAAAAAAAAATTGTCAGTGAAACAACAAAGACATGGCAAAGCTGAAATGACCATCAGAGACACAAGGCCTTTAATGGTATCAAAATACTCTTAGAAGTCATTCTTGGTGTTTTCCTTCCTTCCTTCTCTTTTCTAGCTCAAGATTAAAATCAGTTATCACTGAGCCAAGAATGCAAATTGTTCATGATCCAAGCAACTGAGGGAGTTAAAATCTTATGGAGTAATGTAGTATATATAACATATCTACATACAGCAGTAGATTTAAATTATTTTCTTTGTAGAAATAAGTGTTTTGGACCATAGCTGATCCCCTTCACATTTACCCTTCAAAGTCATCGGCCCAACATTGCTCCATCATTTTTTTTTTTTTTTTTTTTTTTTTTTTTTCCCCTAAATGACATCAGAAACAGCAGTATGCGACATTACGTGATGGCAGAGCTTCAGTTCATCCTTTGTCATTTTTTTTTTTTTTTTTTTTAATAAATAGGACAGGGGGAATGAATGAGAGAAAGAGGGGGAGAGAAAGAAAGAAAACCAAAGGGGAGAAGAGACGGTGAGAAGGGGGGGGAAGAGAGAGAAAAAAAAAAGAACTCCTGGGTCACCTGTATGGAGAAAAAAAAAAAACAAACAACAAAAAAAACAAACAGAGGAGACAGCAAACAACAAAGAGCAACATAATAATAGAGAAAACAAAGCACCATCACAATAAACTAGCTAGTCATAGATATCAATATTTACTAAATAATAAACGATATTGTGCAGCACGCAAGATAGACAGCGCACAGTGTGCTTTGAGGCAGCAGCCAAGAAAGCTTTAGTCCGCGTCTGTGAATACCCATGTGTGCATACCTGTGTGGATCAGCATGCTTGCATTCCAAAGGTTTCTCCATGTAATGATCTGCTAGGGAGTGTGGGGGGGCCACAGCCCCGTCCTCCAGGGTGTGAAGCGGGTATGGAGGAGATCAAAACTCCAGACATCCAGAGGCCCCCAGAACACAAGAGACCATGGAAGACCAACAGAGGGGCAGCCGCGCCACTGTTCCAGTAAGAGCCGAGGAGAGTCCCAGATGAGGGCTCACACAGCAGCCGCGGAGCAGAAGTCAGGGGGAGTTGCAGTGACGCGCCCGTGAGCTCCGCCGGCCCCCAGCTGTGCCTGAGTGACCGAGCCCCAGGCCGAGAGGCCGGGGGCACCCCACCTCCAAAGGGGGCCCGAGCGAGCCCCAGGCCCCAGGCCCCGACAAGCGGCCGCCAAGGAGTGAGCCGGTGTGTACCCGGACGCCCACCCCCAGACACAAAGAACCACCAACACACCGACACCTGAGGGAGTCCGCCACCGGCAGGGGAAGTGGTGGTGGGTGGAGATAGGCCTCCAAACCTTGGAGGGCCTGAGGTGTCCCCAGAGAGGTGGCGTCTGATACCCAACCTGACATATAGACACAGACATACAGGCACACACAGACACAAACATCCATTCCCACCCTCGTGCTCTCATATGCACTCACTCCACACTCAACCAACGTGGAGACAGACATAAAGAGACGCTGTACACACAATCACACTCCCCAAGCGTACTCTACAAACCGGGTCTAGGTACCCTTGCCCCTGGAGGGGGGAATTGCACCCAGACCCAGGTGGTGTTACCCTTTTCCCTGCGGTGGGGAGAGGCAGACCACCCCGACTCCGCAGCAGCAGGGAGGCCCCACACCCCAGACCGCAGTCGGACGGCCAACTCCTCCTACTAGCCCTCCCGCTCCAGCAGGCCGCAGAGAATGGGGGTGGGAGAAGACTCCAAACCTCCCTCCACCCGCTCATTGTAGTGTTGATGCATATGTGTTCTAAGGTGCAATTAAAACCCAGGAGGGCATGGAGCTACCTGCCAAGGAGCAGCAGGTAAGCGCATAGTCCCTCCTGCTAGCCCTCAATGACTAAGTGTATTTAAAATTGAGAGGTGGGCAACGACGTCAGGGGTGAGGTATACACCCTGATGGTGATTTGGACTCCGTGATTGTGCCCACCCCCAAGATCCTATATGTATGTGTAATGAGAGTGTGAATAATGTGAATGTCTAAGTTGTGGGATAAAATTGAGGCAGAGGCAGCCAGAAGGGGACGGGGGGGGGGGGGGGGGGGTAGCCTCCTCTGCACCCTGGTGACATACCCCCACTCCAAGGCCCTGCATGTGTGGGTGGTTGTGGAGGAGCGGGAAGAGGGAGGCAGCTGGAGATGGGGAGGGAAGGAAGGGAGGGGCAGGTAACCCCTCCCTGGGGCCAGCTCCCCCGCTGACCCCAGTAGGCACTCCCACCCTCCGCGACCCGCCAGGGAAGGGGGGCCCAGGCCCATCAGACCGGGGCCCAGTGCAGTAGCGCCCCCCGGCTCCACAGAGCCCTGGACAGTCCACCCAACCCCACCACAGAGAAAACTGCACCCACCCCACCATCCACACATCTTCCAGACTACATAAGACGGTAAACGCCCAGGCTGAGATCTTCCTCCACCTCTCCTGTATCTCCCCCTCCTGCAAGATGTGACCATCCCCCCCACCAGTTGAAGAGCCCCCCAGGCGGCTCGACGCACCGGCGGCACCCTGCTCCAGGGCCGGGCCCCCATGCACCCACCCGCCCACAACCCCGGCAACACACCAACCAGGACCCAAGCCCCCGAGGCCCGGCCCGGGCCCCAGCCCAGAGACGGAGCGCCCCCAGAACCTCACGCCCATCCCGGACCCACCCAGGGGCAGCCAGGTTGCCAGGTCAGTAACCCACGTCCGTCAGTAACCCATCATTTCTAAGAATATATAAATAGGTTTTACAAACTGTTACGTCAAATAGCTCCAGAGCAATTTCATCATTAAAGCATATGAAACATTGCAGCTTGTTATTATATGATGTTTTCACTGGGTTTCACTTAATATCAATGAAATGTTCCAATAAGATGTTTTCTAGATCGCCGCTCATTTGCTAAATTTAATAGCCATATGCAGGAGAGTGCTCATACAAAAAAAGGTTGAACTAAGTACACACTAGCACCTTCAGGGCAAAAGGTTCTCAGCCTTGTTTTGGCTTTTTTAAGAGTCTGTGGGATTATATCAATAACGAGCCTACTCTTTACCCTCTTTGTTTTTCTTTTATTGAAGTGCATAAAATATTACTTTTGCATGTTGCTGTTGCACGCTTATATATGCATCCTGTCTACAAATAGCTTTAACTGCATCATGAAAGTTCTTCAAAAAAATTGTCATCAAATTATCAGCACGAGGCATTTAACCTAACAAATGTGTTTTCCAAATAACTATTTATCAGCGTAAACCACATCAATCTCCTCTCAATGCAGCTATTCTCTGCAATTATCATTACTGTGTGCACATTTGCTAATAATTTATTCAGTAACTTTATGTACAGCTGGGAAATATAAACAACCAGAGCATGGTAATGACCTCATTAGTATTTGCATTCAGAAACCCTGAACAGATGAGTTTTCAACTGAAAACTTGTTGGGTAAAACGGAAAATGGCAGAAATATGACAAGAAGACCCGTGGCATGGAAATGATCACGAAGTGGAGAAAAGAAAAATGTTAATAATGGCAGAATCAGAAACTGCCTCTGGAAAAAGACAATAGACTGATAGACAATACATGAGATCCTAATTAGATAGACTTTATTTCTGCGGCTCACAAAATATGTAGCCTATTCTGCTGGTTCCCTTTCGGCCATTCTCCGGATTTTCTCTCCAGCGGCCCTCGGGTCAGAGAAATGTCTGTGATAAAATGTCATGATGAAAACAGAAAAATGTCACTCTTGTTAGAACTGAAATGCAGCTTGAAATGTAATTCTTGTTTGCCTTGCACACGCTTCCCCAGACACACAAACACATAGATCTCTGACCTATTTCAGTATTAAAGAAAGAAGAAATCCTTGTTTGCCTGACTATGCATGTGCAGATATTCACATGCTGCCATCGATGTAAACAGATTTTGCACGAACACACATGCACACGTGTACAGATAGATTCTCCGGCTTTTTGTCAGTGAAACCAACAGTTAAAGGGCACAGAGACACAAGGAGAACATACTCTGCAGACAGTTGCAGTTGAAACAGACTGAGTTTAGTGAAGAGGAATTTATTTAGGTGAAGATGGTGTCTAGAGACTACAGCTTGCTGGCTGGCAGAGTTGGAGGGATAGGCAGAGCTGGAATAAGACTTTTAATGAGAGTTTGAAGCATACAGGTTTACTCGGCTGTATCCTTTATTGCTTGGAGAAGTGATATAAATGTTAGTGCTTGATATTTAGTGTAATTGTTTTGGCTTAAGCCACACTTGAGAGTAATTCTACTGATGGCAGTGTATCCAACTACACAGCACTTTGAGTCATATGAAGTTGCTGCATTGAAAACTTTCCTCAGAGGATGAAACCTGTGGTGATCCATCAAGTTCTCCTCTGGCGCCAAATGAGGTTAACATTTATTGTGAAGAACTGCTGGATGGGTTAACATCGATATGCATTTGAAATATTTAAATATATTGAAAATATATTTCACTACTCCACTGACACAGTACTTTGTACAGACAGTTATGATTTTCAGCTTTTGCCCCATTATCATGGGCTCACCTTAAATAGAATAAAGCATTAATGTTACTTCCTGCACTTTCTTTTGAGATCTCTTAAAAACCTGTAGTTGGTGTGATACATGCATCCATAAGTTTTGTGTATCTATTTAATATTACCAGAGTTGCCAGACATGACACAGTTTATTCAGAAAATCCAAGGACTACATACAATTTCAACCCATCTGTCACGCGGCCTGGAAACCCACAACCGGATTCAAGTGGGATGTACACAGCTCTTTGAGGGCAGACAGAGCAATTAGATGCTGAATGAATTATGTTGCTATGTTAGCTGTTGGTGTCATTGCTTCACCACTTTTGCTCTTTTTACAGGGAGCGAGAGACATGGAAAACAATGTCTCTTTTTGAGGTCCTTGTTAGAAAATGTGTATTCCCCTGACAGATTGGTGATTGGTTTTGGGTGTTTGCAGCTGATCGCTGCTTAAACTCGTCACAAAGGTTCAGCCCTAAACTTTCTTCATTATAGTTTTGGGAATCTAGTAGTTTGTGTGGAACATGCCAACTGTCTCTCTGAGCTGTTGTGAAGCTTGAAAAAGTGCGACACAAACTGAAAACAGAGAACATTCAACTTCAGACTAAAATTGTGACTTACTAGTGGGACTTTTGCTTTCAGGGCAAATGTTCTCCATTAATGCTTTGTCATGCTTTCCATCACTGCTTGGAATGGCATTTGGGACATATTTCATGCTAGCCACTTGTGACCGTGGGAACTTGTTAGCAACCACAGCAATGATAGGGAGATTTTTGGTACAGCAACCTCTTAGCAACCATTTTCATGCTAGCAACTGCCAGGAAGCACTGGCGACTATGCAGGACTACTTGGGAAACACATTTTTCCCACAGAGCCAATCATCAACAGATCTTTATGCCCATGTGACTAAGGTCCAACTTAACTGTCTATTAACAACTTTCATCCCAATTTCCTAAACAGTTTCCTTCATTATACTAGCTTCAGCCAACTCTTCAACCTGGTGAACCAAGTCAGACTATAGTGGGACTTTAAACTAAGTGGCAACAATAAATACTCCAAGAACTGCAGAAGTACATGCCAAACAGTATTATATTCTCTACTAAATACTAAGACAATATTTTTGTTTTATCATAAGTCATTAGAAGGTTATCAGCAAAGTCCACTCATTCTGATGAGTGTGCTGGTGGTCATTTCAAAAAATAATATTCATAATTATGTAGATATTAGTCCTTTAAAAAGGTAGTTTGAGGGTTTTTCCTACCTGTGCTGGAGTGACATGGATGAGGCAGGCCTGAGGGGTCATTCTGTGGTGAACTTAAGCTGCACTCACATTGCTTTGATTCAGTTATTTTGTTATGTGTTAGGGGAGAAGGTAATATAGTTTCCTCAGACAAAATTAGCCATTTGTCAGCAAGTTTTAATCCATTTTTGGTTTGCTGTAATTATGGCTTGTTCTTTGGTTAATTGCACTGACACTCCCTCAAGAGATTCTGATATTTATTTATTTTTTCTTTTTAGCTAATGTTTTTTTAATGACTTTGAAGGAAATACACTTCATAAGAAATTGGAATCTTAAGTTATATGTCTACAAGGCACCTTATTCATAAGACATCACAGCTATGAGCTGCTACCATATTTCAAGTGTCACTTGCTTGACCTACGTTGCTTCCCATAAATGGGACATTCTCCCTCCAACCAGAAAACATTCTAATACCATTCTCTCGGCTTCAGTTCATCTCCAACATAAACCCATGAGCTTGTCATCACTCGCTATATTCATCATTGTATACAGTCAATGCTTTAAGTGCTCAGTCTTGCTGAATTTTTTACCCTTATAGCAGAATGTCCAAGCTAAAAGGAACTTGATTGCCATTGGCATGGCATCAATGTTTCACAGGTAGTGACAGCATTACACTTGACACTTACACTTATATCCTCTTCCAGTTTTTCCAGATGACTTGTTTTATGTGTTCTCATGAATATATTGTGTTCAAATTTGCACATTCCTGCCTTATTAAATATGTGTGCACGTGTGTATGCGCATGCAGTGTGCAGAACAAAGACAAAATAAATGTGTTAATTTGCTTCCTCGCAAGGATCAATGCCCATAAAGCCCTGTTCTTTCACATCATAATGCTAACTGATGCACTGTCTAGACAAGTAAGAAGCATATTCTGTGGAAAATGTAAAAGTGTGGTTTCTGTCTAACAGTTGTAGGGTGAGGAAGTTGTTGACACGGGAGAAATTCTTGCCCTTCTAAAACGTCAAGCCTCTTAGATGACAGCATGCTGCAAAATGTGCGGTTTTTGTCAGGCCAAATTGTAGCTATCAAAGCTACTTTCATGGATTTGCTTTTCAAAAGCATGTCTGTCACAGTTTTGCTGACACTGATGCACTTCTCATGGAGTGTCATTTGTGAGTTTTTATTCTTGATTAAATCACTATTTGTTCAGAGTTCGAGTAGGGAAAAACAAGTCATTTGCATAATCTCACCCTTCCGAAACACTCACTACTTCCTAGCGGCTTGTCTGGCCTGAGAAGTGATAAATAGTAGGAGAAAATAAGACCCATATGATGAAGCAAATATAGCTAAAAAAAATCTCAGGCATTTGAAACAAATCAGACAAACAGGAATATTCTCATTTGCTGATTTAAAGCTCGGTAGATTGTTGTGGATGTCGGTGAATCCAGTATCCACAGCCCACAACTGAAATTCAAAATAGCTAATAGCTGAAAGTCTCATGTTATTCTTTTCAAGACTTATGCAAATTCTGCAAAACAAATTCATATACACAGAAATAGCAACTGACGAGCATATGCATTATTCCATGGAGCGTGTATGCCCACATTATATGCAAATGTTCTGGACCGAGTCTATGTGTGCTGCATATTTCCTCCTTGTACCAGACTCTTCGTGTTCTTTATTTAACCAGAAACTACTTAGCTTTAGTGATTCATATAAGCGAAGCAATAACCCTCACTTCTGTCAGAGGACTTACTGAATGTTTATGGTGGGGCCAGTTTTACTGACTGCTACAGAGCCGCCAGCGCCAATGCCAAATTCACAGGCTTAATACATAGATCAAAAATCTCCAAGGCAAGGCGCCTTCAGCAACTCACAGCATGCAATTAGCAAAGAATAACAATGCCATGTGGCGTGTAATTAGCAACGGGGGATCAACCTCTTCCCCACTTATTACCGCAACCTGACCTCACCAAGTACCAAGAAAGTCAATTTAGGAATGAAAAGGCAGCAGTATCACCAGAAAAGCTGTTCACATTCATAAAGCCTTCTGACCTCAAGAGGCCCTGACCAATGGAACTGCTAATAAAGTCAACTTATGAAAAAAAGCCTGCCATTTCCCTGGCTAATAATATGTTTATGTAGAGAGGCATTTGTCTAATGAAGCAGTTTTAATTGCGCATTCCCTTATTGTTTGCTCTCCAATTAAATCCACTTTGGCTAATCCTAAAGAACCTTGGCCATATTTCCTCAGACAAGACGCAGCTGTTGCTTAATGGTAGTTTTCACATTAACCTCTTGTGACCCGGTCCTCAGCGGTACTGTTGCTCTTCACCAAACTAATGCACATTTGATGCGTGTTTCCACTTTTACACAAAATATCTTTATATTTTTATTTCGTTAGCTTCATAGCATAAGTGCCTAAGTCATTGACTTAGTCAAATGACTTAGGCAATTATGCTATGAAGCTAACGATTTATCTTTATACCTGCAATGAACCTTCAGAGTCCAGAAAGGGTAAAAGGAGACATTCTGCATAAAGCAGCAAAGATGAACACTAGCCATCACCTAGAGCTGGGCGATATGAGATTTTTTCATATCACGACATGTTTTTTTCATTTCAGGCGATAACGATATCTATCACGATATAAGCCAAATAACTATATTTGTAAGATTTAAATGTGCCGTTGCTCACAAGTAAAATGTGAAATAATCAGCAGCTTGTTTTTATTTAAATATTTATTTCCCATAATAAGTTCAACAGGGTAGATGTACTTAAGGAACATGAGACTTTTTCAGATAAATAAAGGCAAATATTGCAAACTACACAAAAGGCAGCCGCTAAAGCATTTAAGTTTCAAAATAGAACAAACAAAACAGACTAAATTGTCAATTCCACTTAGAAACAAAATATTAATTCTAAAAATAAATCTTAGTTTGTTTTACAGAAGAACAGACAAAACTGACTAACTTTTGTCAATATCAAATAAACTGAGAACTAAAAGGAAATTCTCAATCTCTCCTTGTTGTATAGCTGAGCTTTTCAAACAGTTTTAACAGTTACTTTAGTCTGACAAAAGCCGAATGACGAATTAGCGCTTCCAGTCAGAGACTGAGGCTACGTCCACACGTACACGGGTATTTTTGAAAACGGGGATTTTCCGTTTTCGTTTTAAAAAATAATCCCGTCCACACATAAAGGCAGAAATGAAGGAAAACGCTGCTATGAACATGCCAAAGCAGCAGGTGGCGCTAGATTCCTAACCGTGCAGAAATGTTGGCCAATCAGAAGTCTAGAAGCCTCGGTGGGAAAAAGTAAACAAAGCTGGGGCATAGAAGCAGAACAGAGTCGTATGTGTGGACGGACAGTAACTGTGTGTATATGTAAGCATTTAAACACTGCAGAGAGTAGAATTAACAGTAACAGTATTGTAGAAATTCATTTCACCGAAACAATAACGTGGCGCACAGTGTGACGCATGCACCAGTTTATTGTATTTCCAGACTTGCTTTCGGCACAATTTACAGTGCACGCTACTCTGTTTTTTGTCAGACTTGAAATAGCCGAAATACCTTCACACTACGGAACTTCTATGGCTCTTCCGTTCGACAATCTCTCCGGCATTGGAACCATCATCTGTTTTCTCTTCGGTCACGCTCGGTTGATTTTTCTAGTCGGCACACTCATTTCCTCCATTATGCGCTGGCTCCATTACCCGCTGGCTGCTTCCCAAACAAACACACGTGCGGCTTGGCACTTGTGCTGTACGTAACAAGTCACGCGACGTGACGCTGCGGCTGTGATTGGTTCGGCTCTGCGCTACTTGATTTGGATTGGCTGACCTTTTTTTTTTTTTTTTTTTTGAGGACAAGAGCGGCGAGGTCTATCGCAATAGCTTAATTTCTCTATCGAGTAAAAGTTATATCGCGATACATATCGTTATCGTTCTATCGCCCAGCTCTACCATCACCTATCTCGTATACTGTAGTATCAAGTGTATAGTGCTCTTAGGAACATGAGGATGATGAATGTTGGCAGCAGTGTCACAGTCTGTGTAGCTCTCGCACTCTCTGCAAGACATACACCATGAAAAAGATGATGAGAAAGTTTGCTGCCACAACCTGGCAACAGGCTGAAACGGATAAATCTGATGTGGCTGGATTATTTGTATTTTTAAAAAAATGTCAGTATAAATTCTAAATCGTTTTCACAAAACCCACTTGAAAGCAATATAAAGCTGGTTTTAGCCAAACAAGTAGTTAAATCCAACTCCCTTGCATGAAAGCATGAAGTTAATCCATTGTTGATTACTAACATTAGATAAGCAGATTTTTGTACTTGGATACTGATAATACTTCTGTGCTGTTGGAAAACGACTCAGCATGTTACTCAGGAAATATGCTTTCCACCATGAAGCTGCCTAAACTTTAAGTTGTCTGCAGTAGAGCTGGGCGATAGAACGATAACGATATGTATCGCGATATAACTTTTTCTCGATAGAAAAATTAAACTATCGCGATAGACATCGCCGCTCTTGTCCTCTTAAAAAAAAAAAGAGCAGCCAATCCAAATTACGTACCGCAGAGCCGAACCAATCACAGCCGCAGCGTCACGTCACGTGACTTGTTACGTACAGCACAAGTGCCAAGCTGCACATGTGTATTTGTTTGGGAAGCAGCCAGCCACCATACCGCCCGGGTAATGGAGGAAATGAGTGTGCCGACTAGAAAAATCAACCGAGCGTGACCGAAGGTTACCGAAGAGAAAACAGATGATGGTTCCAATGCCGGAGAGATTGTCGAACGGAAGAGCCATAGAAGTTCCGTAGTGTGAAGGTATTTTGGCTATTTCAAGTCTGACAAAAAACAGAGTAGCGTGCACTGTAAATTGTGCCGAAAGCAAGTCTGGAAATACAATAAACTGGTGCATGCGCTACGTCCACACGTACCCGGGTATTTTCTATGCGTTTGCACCTTTCGTCCACACGTAAACGGCGTTTTTGGTCACTGAAAACGAAGATTTTTGAAAACTCAGTTTTTGCATTTACGTGTGGACTAGAAAAACGGAGAAAACGCAGCGTCAAAGGTGTGCGCATTTTTTGACGTCACACTGTGCGCCACGTTATTGTTTCGGTGAAATGAATTTCTACAATACTGTTACTGTTAATTCTACTCTCTGCAGTGTTTAAATGCTTACATATACACACAGTTACTGTCCCTCCACACATACGACTCAGTTCTGCTTCTATGCCCCAGCTTTGTTTACTTTTTCCCACCGAGGCTTCTAGACTTCTGATTGGCCAACATTTCTGCACGGTTAGGAATCTAGCGCCACCTGCTGCTTTGGCATGTTCATAGCAGCGTTTTCCTTCATTTCTCCCTTTATGTGTGGACGGGATTATTTTTTAAAACGAAAACGGAAAATCTCCGTTTTCAAAAATACCCGTGTACGTGTGGACGTAGCCTCATTCTCTGACTGGAAGCGCTAATTTGTCATTCGGCTTTTGTCAGACTAAAGTAACTGTTAAAACTGTTTGAAAAGCTAAGCTATACAACAAGGAGAGATTGAGAATTTCCTTTTAGTTCTCAGTTTATTTGATATTGACAAAAGTTAGTCAATTTTGTCTGTTCTTCTGTAAAACAAACTAAGATTTATTTTTAGAATTAATATTTTATTTCTAAGTGGAATTGACAATTTAGTAGTCTGTTTCGTTTGTTCTATTTTGAAACTTAAACGCTTTAGCGGCTGCCTTTTGTGTAGTTTGCAATATTTGCCTTTATTTATCTGAAAAAGTCTCATGTTCCTTAAGTACATCTACCCTGTTGAACTTATTATGGGAAATAAATATTTAAATAAAAACAAGCTGCTGATTATTTCACATTTTACTTGTGAGCAACGGCACATTTAAATCTTACAAATATAGTTATTTGGCTTATATCGTGATAGATATCGTTATCGCCTGAAATGAAAAAAACATATCGTGATATGAAAAAATCTTATATCGCCCAGCTCTAGTCTGCAGCTTAAGTCTCTGACTCGCCTTTTGCAACCCCAACTAACTTGCTTTTTCCACACTGTGCAGTGAGAGTGTGTAGGTCACAAGCCTGCAACTCGCTTTGCAGTTAAGCTGTCAAAACAACATCTAAATTCATTTATGTGCTGAAAGGTTTTTTGTGTGTAGCATCTGTTTTAGATACACGGCATAAGGAAATATGCTGTTTGCAGCTTGAAGTTTACAATGATGTCTTGCTCATAACATGCAGTCTAGGGCTGGGCCATATTATACCGTTCACGGTAATACCGGTATAATGTTAGGCAACGATAGGAAAATGAAATATCGCGATAGAATGGGAGTAAAACGCGCATGCGCAGTGCCTTTGTTTTCATACGCACATGGCCGATTGTTGAGTGAAACAGATGAACCAGAATTGGTTTGTAAAAATGGTGCAACTTCCGTGATGTGGAACTGGTTTGGTGTTTGTCCGTCAGATACACAACAAAGCACATTTTTTTGCAGAACATGCAAGCGGCCGTTCTAAGATGCTCTTAAATCTGGGAGTAATCTGGGTCCTAAACTCCGTATGCTTCAGGTCAAACAACACTGCAGCATCACTTAGAGTTAAAAACTGTCTAAATTCTTTCATCTTTAATAAAACGATCAGCATTGCTGCTTTACCAGGTGTAACTATAAAGTTTAACTTCCAGGCATCCATGAAAACAAAAGTTATTACATTTAACGGAGTTAGAAGTTAGCAGGAAGCTAGCGGAAGTTAGCTCGCTAGTTTCGCTAGTTACCTAAGCATGATATTGCATGTTCTGACTGAGAGATTTCTGAAAAAATTCAAACGTACAACTCTGCTATCACTTCCACCATAAATGAAGACAGGAAACTAAACAGCAGTGACGTTTGTAGGGTTACTGAAGTTTGGCTAGCTGGTATATAATGATGTGCTACGTGATCGCTAGCGACACAGCTATGTTAGCATAACATAAACAGTGAAGCTGGAGGACGAACACTAACACTTTTCCACTTATAAAAGTTAACGTGAATGTAACACTTATGTGCGTGTCTCAAATACTCCCAGATCAAAACAAGAGTATATCACCCAAATTTGACACCAAAGAGCTCAAAGATTTGGACCAGTAGGTTCGGCTACGTACAGGAGAGGCGAAATGAATGAGACTCAGACAATCGCGAGTTTTGAAAAATAGCCGGAATTGTATTTTTCTTTTTCAATTAGAAATAACAGGACATTATGACAAACACATAAAACACTTACAAATGAAATTATTCCCTTTCGGTACCGGTACTCTCTTAATAATACCTTTTGGCAAAATCACAGTGATCACTCGATGAAAACAAAAAAAAAGAAATCTTACCTGGGTGCACCCTTTCTAGAGGTACAGTTCACATCTAACAATGAACCACAATGTCAATCATCAGCATATAAATGTTAACACTTATTTGCATTTTCACAGACTTCGTTTACAAATAGCAACAGTTAATCAGCTGGAGGGTTATTTCCGACCGCTCACACTCACTTTTGTCCACATTCATGGAATGTACAGAGTCCGTAAAACGTGTCCTTAAAACAACCCGCCCGTGAGTCCAGGGGGATGTGTGTGAAAAAGGGGGACTACGAGTACAAAATGGCGTGGTGTGTCTCTGTTTTGTTGCATCTGGCCTACCACACTCTGATGTGCAGGACAGAACAAAGTCATTTGGTCCTTCAACGGGGTTGGCTCGCCATCAATTTCAGGATCTGTTGGAATGCACCAGGAAGATACAAACCAAAGAAACAAAAAAAACAAAACCAAACAAAAGAAAAAAAAAAAACCTGACCTGTCAACGACAGTGTCATGGGACATATTGAGTTCCTCATAAAAATCACAATTCACACATTCACTTCAACTGCTGGGTTTCAGTAAATTGAACAAAGTTTCCTACAGAACATTCCTAAACAATTATCATTAAACACTGGAACATTTTACTTGCAAGGCATTCATGAAACACAGATAAATAATGAACAAGTAAAACACTTTGCTCACCGATCTCAGAATTAGAAAGACGGAGCAGCGCGAGATGGCGCACGACCGATGAAATGGCGTCGTCTCTAACTCCCGACCTTTCTCGACTAAGCAATGTAAAAAGAACCAGCTAATTACTCGTCTTAGCAATATACATACAGTAAAACAATCTTTCGTAAACGGCGAGTGCTAGCTCTCCGTCCATATTACTCTTTTTCATACCTCGTCTCAGTAAATCGCTGTGTCTCGTTTCCTCACTAGCTTGCTCATGGAAGGTTCGCGAGCGGAAGAGAGAAAAGAAAAATCTGTGTCCTCCTAGGCAGGGGCGGCAGGCGGAGCCTGTACCACGTTTCAGCAGCTCATTGGCCTAGAGTAGCACGTGTCTAAACCAGAACAGTTAACTCCTTAACTGCTGCACCTATGGTTTATTCATTACAAATGAAGTGTGCTGCTTAGATTAATGATTCTTTTATTCTGGTGTATTCTAGTTAAGCCATACTCAAATATGGGTTACACCCTCCCCACTTGATGGTATGCACGTCCCTGTGCGTCCAAATGGTTAGACTGCATAGAGCTTGAAATGGCTTCGTTTAGGCTATTAAATACTGCATTAACAACATACAGTAAGGGGTTACCTAAGGTAGAATACTGCAACCTTTCTGGTGTCTGACGTGACCTTTGAGATCGACGAAGAACGTCATGTTCTTCCCGAGACCTGTTCTGTGAACCAAATGAACTGGGCTGCTCAGTTATGACTCTTTCTTGGTCATTAGGACGCTCTAGCATCGTCTCATCCACTTCGGGCAGGACTTGCTCACTAGGTTGCTGGGTCCTTTCCACAGGATTTTCAACTTGAACGTTGATTTCCCGCAAACTAGGCTCAGGTAAGTCCACATGTTCGGGTAAGTTCTCAGTTGCAGTTTCAGGTAAGTTCACAACTTCCGTTTCCTCAATTTCCTCGGATTGTCTGTCACATTCGGTGGGGTTGTCACGTTCGGCGGGGTTGTCACGTTCGGCGGGGTTGTCACGTTCGGCTTCATCATAAGCTGGAAATTGTCTTTGCACACTTTCAGTGCGGGGCACAACGAGAGTTGGCTTGACAGAGCTGGTAATGGAGATTGGTATCCAGGTAGGTACTGGTAAATACTCGGAGTCGAGGTCGTCGTCGTCTTCCTGAACAACAGTTTGCCTTGTGTTCCGCCGAGCCTGGGGCTTTTTGGGACTGTTTTCAGTTGACTCTGTGACCGGTATGAAGCTACAAGGAAGGAGCAGGTCTCTGTGCAATGTTCGGACTGGTCTTTCTTTCGCTTCCGGTTTGACCGTATAGACTGGTAGTTCGCCTGCTCTTCTCAGAACTACGTACACATCATCTTCCCATCTGTCTGCCAACTTATGCTTTCCCCTCAGTTTAACATTACGCACGAGAACCCTGTCACCCACGTTGAGAGTTGAGTCAACCACTTGCTTGTCAAAGCGAGTTTTATTGCGCTCAGCATTCTTTTGTGCGTTTGAGGTTGCGATCTTAAAACTCTCCTCCAACCTATGTTTTAGATCACTGACGTACTGGGAGTGTGACTTCTTCTGAGCATTCACAGGCAACCCAAATACTAGATCAATGGGAAGCCTTGGTTGTCTCCCAAACATCAGCACATAAGGCGAATAGCCCGTCACATCATTCTTGGTACAATTATATGCATGTACTAGAGGTTTTACATACTCTTTCCAATGCAACTTCTCATTGTCATTCAAGGTACCAAGCATTTGGAGAAGTGTTCTGTTGAACCTCTCAACTGGATTGGCTCTGGGGTGGTATGGCGTTGTGTGTATCTTTTTCATGCCAATAATTTCGCAGAGTTGTTTTATTGTCTTCGATTCGAAATCGGGGCCTTGATCACTTAAAAGTCTCTCTGGGACACCATAATGAACAATGAAGTTCTCCCAGAGGGCCTTTGCAACAGTGCGCGCTCGTTGGTTGGGTGTAGGGACAGCTACTGCGAACTTAGTGAAGTGATCAGTCATAACTAATACATCCTTAGTGTTAGACTGATCTGGCTCAATAGATAGATAATCTATACAGACCAGTTCAAGGGGCCTGCTTGTCTTGATGTTCATGAGGGGAGCTGCCCTCTCTGGCCTACACTTCCGGCGAACACACCGTTCACACGTGTTGATCATTTTTTCAACTGACGTCTGCATTTTTGGCCAGTAAAACCGAGTTCTGACCAGGTCAATAGTGCGGTCAGTTCCTAGGTGGCCCATGTTACTGTGGAGGTGTTGGAAGACTACTGACCTCAACTCCTCGGGTAACACGAGTTGAAAGGAGATGTCTGGACCGGTTTGCCTCTTTCGGTAAAGAACTCCATTCTGCAGTTCAAGACGACAGAGCTCACGCAGCAACAAGGGAAGCTCAGGTAGTTCTGCTCTAAGACTGGGAGGTGGGGTCTGACCAGTTTCTAACAGAGTGACTATAGCATCGAGAGCTGGGTCTAGCCTCTGTTTCTGTCTGAGCTCATCCTCTGCCATAGGCGGGGGAAGAGGAGAACCATTCAACAGCTCCCCTGCAAAGCTATCAGGGACAGCTGTAGCATGTAAGGCTAAGGACTCAACTAAAGCCAAACCTGGGCAAGTGAATGACCCTGAATCCAGGCCTGCAGAATTAACTGAATGCCTTTCGCAGATGGCCTGTACAACCTCCCTAGAAACCATTTCTTTGTCATCGCCACTGAGGTGAGTGAGGGCGAATTGCCGGATCCTTTCACTTTCCTTCTGTGAGACAGGATCATCACCTGGGCTACCATGGGGACGACGAGACAGTGCATCCGCGTCTACGTTTTGTTTGCCAGCCCTGTACTGGAGTTGGAATGAAAAAGTAGACAAGGCTGAGAGCCAACGGTAACTCGTTGCATCCAGCTTCGCTGATGTTAGGATGTACGTTAACGGATTACTGTCTGTCACTACTGTGAATTCTGTACCATATAGGTAGTCTGAGAACTTTTCGGTGACAGCCCACTTAAGGGCCAAGAACTCCAGCTTGTGGGCTGGATATCTCATCTCACTTCTTGAAAGTCCTCTGCTAGCAAAGGCTATGGCCCTCAACTGTCCATCCTGGAGTTGGTACAGAGCGGCACCAAGGCCAATGGTACTAGCATCCGTATGGAGGATATATGGGAGTCTGGGGTCGGCAAAGCCCAACACTGGGGCTGAGGTTAGCCTACCAATGACTTGTTCAAAAGCCTCTTGACACTTTTGAGTCCACCTGTCACCAAATAGCTCTTTCGGGCTATGGTACATGGAGCTTTGTTGCTTCGTGGGTCTTTTCTTTCCTTTTCTCAATGGTGGGTAACCAGCGGTTAACTCATTCAACGGCCTTACAATATTAGAAAAACCCTGGATGAATCGCCGGTAGTACCCAGCAAAGCCCAAAAATGACCTTAACTCTTTAAGGTTGGTGGGGACGGGCCAACTCGTGAGGGCTTTGATCTTCTCTGCATCAGTCTCGACTCCACGCTCTGACACCATGTGGCCGAGATACTTAACAGAGGTTTGGAAAAATTTACACTTCTCGGGTGCTAATTTTAACCCAAACTCTTTCAGCCGCAACAGGACCTTCTTCAGGCGTTGCTCGTGTTCTTCAAGAGATGATGAAAAGATGATGAGGTCATCAATAAAGACAAGGACCTCCTTAAGATTCATCGGACCCATACACCGCTCCATGAGCCTTTGAAAAGTGGAGGGTGCGTTGGTGATCCCTTGGGGCATCCTATTGAATTCCCAAAATCCTAAGGGACATACGAAGGCTGTTTTCTGCTTGTCTGACTCTGACATCTCAATCTGATAATATCCCGACTTGAGATCTAGGACCGAGAACCATTTCGACCCTGCTAGAGCGGAAAAAGCCTCTTCCAGATTCGGGAGTGCATATGCATCTTTGATGGTTTGGAGGTTTAACCTCCGATAGTCAATGCACAAGCGAACTGAACCATCTTTCTTTTTGACTACTACGATTGGGGAAGCGAATGGTGATTCAGATTCCCGTATCACTCCCACGTCGAGCAGTTCCCGCAGGTGCTTCCTCACGGCCTCCACATCGTGTGGATGTATTGGTCGGGGTCTGGACTTGAATGGGGTTTCATCACTAAGCTTGATGTGATGTTGCACCTTCTCTGTGTGTCCAAAATCCAATGCATGCTGTGAAAACACTCCAGGCATTGAATTTAGCAACTTTGTGACACGATTTCTCCATTCATCAGGTAGGTCATTTCCAAAGTCGAAACTGATTTCTTCAGGTTGAGAAGAATTTCCTGAGTGGTCTGGAGAGTTTGACATCTTCTCTGTCTGTTCTTTACATATGACTCTGGTCACAGCATTAATGTCAGCTAGCACACGGCCTGACGGGACAACAATGTCGTGATCGGTTTCATTTTTCACTACAACCGGCAGCTTACAAGGCCGCTTGGCTGGCAGGTTGACAAGACCAGTTAACACAAGCAAACCACTGGGCAAGGGAAAATCTGATGACGATTCGACAACTGCACATTTCTCATTAATGCAGTTGGGAATGTACACCGAAGCTTCTAAAACTGCCGTCTGCCCTGCCGCCACCACAGCTTGCTCTTTACCCGTTAACTTTGCACACCCAAGGCTGCAATTGCTAGCGGCTTTTCGACGTACTCCAAGGATTTTGAGGAGCGCTCTGAAACCATGGGGGATGGGCTGAAAGTTCGCACTGGACTCATGGAAGTCAGCATAAAGGGCATCTAAGGTATTTGTACCTATCAAGATCTGTTCTCGCGCCTCGGCTCGCAGAGGGGGGATAACTAATGCTAGGGTATTAACACTAATATCCGAACCCACAAAGTTCTTGAGAAAGGTGATTGAGAGTTCTACATAACCTAGGTAAGGGACGGATTGGCCGTTTGCACACTCTACATCCAGGAGATCGCCCAACGGGTTTATAGGCAAGTCTGAGAGATGCTTCTCATAAAAACTCTGAGGCACGGTTGTCACTTGTGACCCTGTATCAAGAAGACAGTTCGTTTCTCTGCCAGCGATAATGACAGTAGCAGAAGTTTTGGTTCCGACCAAACCCTTTGGAAGGTGTATAGACGGCGCTTTTGACTGAACTTCCCTTGAAAAGGCACGTTGAGGCTTGGGACGAGAATTGTCTCCGGCAGCCCCCACTTGTCCCACACTGGAGGCTGGGATTAGTTTAAAGGCGGCTCATCACTGGCCCTAGTTGATGCTTCCCAACTAGATTGCCTTTCTCTCAGCTGTTTTCGCTTCATGGCCACTAAGGATGGATTTGGTTCGCTTTCACATGATGAGGCAATATGACCGTCCTCACCACAGTGAAAGCAATACCAAGGACGCGGCTTTGCATTGGCTTTTGCAAAGTTCTGTGCGGTCGAAGCCTTCCTTTTCGTGGGGTAGACTTCGACTTTGGCATTAACTGTGTGGCACTCTGACTTTGAGTGCTTGGGCTGATTCTGCTTTTGGCTTTCTATTTTCCAACTGTTAAGTTGTGCACTCAAATCAGCAATTTGTTTCTTTAACACATTGAGGTTGGACTCACAGCTACTTGCTGTTTGTACATTTGACATGGCCCGGTGCTTTGGATTGCTAGGGCCAGGTTTGCTCTGACCAAGATGTTGTCTCATACGATGGACTTTTGAGGCTTGCTTGTCCTCTTCCGTGCGTAGGAGCAAGAGTAGCTCAGAGAACGAAGGTGGGCTCTCTTTTCTTTGTCCTAGCTGGAGGTCGCTGATGAGACTGTCCTCCCAACAGCCACGAAGGAATTGCTTTAACAATTGCTTGTCAAAATCCGACACATTGACACCTCCTCGTCGCATTGCTTTGGTCAAACAGACATGTAACCTTTGCAAATAGGCTGATGGTCTTTCTCCTTCATTCTGAAGTGTGTTCATGAATCGCGCATAGAGCTCATCGCCATCTTCGACGGCTCCAAACGCAGAATCGAGTACTCTCAGGTACTCAGAGGGTCTAGCATTTGGACCTAAATGCTTAGTGACGTCTGTGGCAGGCGACAGAAGACTGTCAAGGATCCTCTGTGTGCAGTTCAAGTCAGAAACGGCTGGATCACTCATGAGGACTTCAACACTTGTGCGCCAGGCGTCGTAATCAGCTTCACTGTTAGGGCGAGGAATGCGCCCAGAGAAAGCTCTAATCCTACTCGGCATGGGCGAGTGTGAAGAAACTTCACTACTGCGCACCACATGTTCAACTACCACCCGCCGGACATTGGGCGGGTTAAGCTCAAGTGTGGGATGGAACTGGGTCGGTGAGTCAGGATCGATCAGGTTTTGATTTAAGGTTGGAATCGAATCCGTAGACTGTGAAAAATCAGCAGCAGGTTGACTGGGGGAATGGTCACCCTGTGCATGCAAACTTGTCTCGCCTCTGTCAACAGGGGGAGAAACTGTAGGCTGAGGAGATAGGGGGGGCACGTTTAAGTTAGCCAGTCCCTCTTTGAGCATGTTTTCTAGTGAATGGCCACTAAGATTGGCCATTTCAGACAGTTGTCTCATGTATGCTCGTGACATTCCTCGCATTCGCTGCATACGCCTCAGTTAAACTCCTAATTTCAAACGTGACTTCAGGCTGAGCAGAGCTTTGAATAGTCTGCGGCAAAAGAGGATTCAAAGTATCCATTGCACTGGCATGATTGAACTCAGCTATCATCTGCCTGTGAAACTCAGAATGCGGATCATCTATACGGATGTGGCGGTTAACTGAACCGTGTTTCCCCAGGTAAATAGCTACTTCTTCATCGAGGTCGCTGTTAGTAAGCCCTTTTATGATTACTGCGTTTGGGATTTTAATTGCCTCTTTAAGTACTACGTCCATTTTGTCAAACTAGGTTTTGATTGTTTCTTATCGTTGTAATACTTAATAAGATGAGTCTCATGCAGTTTCACAATAACTCCTGGCTGCTGGCTCGCCAACTTGTAACACTTATGTGCGTGTCTCAAATACTCCCAGATCAAAACAAGAGTATATCACCCAAATTTGACACCAAAGAGCTCAAAGATTTGGACCAGTAGGTTCGGCTACGTACAGGAGAGGCGAAATGAATGAGACTCAGACAATCGCGAGTTTTGAAAAATAGCCGGAATTGTATTTTTCTTTTTCAATTAGAAATAACAGGACATTATGACAAACACATAAAACACTTACAAATGAAATTATTCCCTTTCGGTACCGGTACTCTCTTAATAATACCTTTTGGCAAAATCACAGTGATCACTCGATGAAAACAAAAAAAAAGAAATCTTACCTGGGTGCACCCTTTCTAGAGGTACAGTTCACATCTAACAATGAACCACAATGTCAATCATCAGCATATAAATGTTAACACTTATTTGCATTTTCACAGACTTCGTTTACAAATAGCAACAGTTAATCAGCTGGAGGGTTATTTCCGACCGCTCACACTCACTTTTGTCCACATTCATGGAATGTACAGAGTCCGTAAAACGTGTCCTTAAAACAACCCGCCCGTGAGTCCAGGGGGATGTGTGTGAAAAAGGGGGACTACGAGTACAAAATGGCGTGGTGTGTCTCTGTTTTGTTGCATCTGGCCTACCACACTCTGATGTGCAGGACAGAACAAAGTCATTTGGTCCTTCAACGGGGTTGGCTCGCCATCAATTTCAGGATCTGTTGGAATGCACCAGGAAGATACAAACCAAAGAAACAAAAAAAACAAAACCAAACAAAAGAAAAAAAAAAAACCTGACCTGTCAACGACAGTGTCATGGGACATATTGAGTTCCTCATAAAAATCACAATTCACACATTCACTTCAACTGCTGGGTTTCAGTAAATTGAACAAAGTTTCCTACAGAACATTCCTAAACAATTATCATTAAACACTGGAACATTTTACTTGCAAGGCATTCATGAAACACAGATAAATAATGAACAAGTAAAACACTTTGCTCACCGATCTCAGAATTAGAAAGACGGAGCAGCGCGAGATGGCGCACGACCGATGAAATGGCGTCGTCTCTAACTCCCGACCTTTCTCGACTAAGCAATGTAAAAAGAACCAGCTAATTACTCGTCTTAGCAATATACATACAGTAAAACAATCTTTCGTAAACGGCGAGTGCTAGCTCTCCGTCCATATTACTCTTTTTCATACCTCGTCTCAGTAAATCGCTGTGTCTCGTTTCCTCACTAGCTTGCTCATGGAAGGTTCGCGAGCGGAAGAGAGAAAAGAAAAATCTGTGTCCTCCTAGGCAGGGGCGGCAGGCGGAGCCTGTACCACGTTTCAGCAGCTCATTGGCCTAGAGTAGCACGTGTCTAAACCAGAACAGTTAACTCCTTAACTGCTGCACCTATGGTTTATTCATTACAAATGAAGTGTGCTGCTTAGATTAATGATTCTTTTATTCTGGTGTATTCTAGTTAAGCCATACTCAAATATGGGTTACATGAAGGTTCTTCATGGTTAGAGACAAATGCAATCGCATGGCAGGATGCTGTAAACGGACCAAACTTCAGTCAGGAGAACAACTGAGATAATCCATCCACAATACGAGGTTAGTCATTAATATACTGCAACAACATGGGAATAGAGCAGCTGCCAGAAAATTCAACATTAATGAATCAATGGTACAGAAGTGGAGGAAGCAAGAAGAATGAGTTTAATAAAGTTTGATTTATGTGACTGCTTTGTTTCGCTTAATGTGCCTTATAATCCCGTGCACCTTATGGTCCGAAAAATGCGTACTGCACACTGCAGTTTAATGTTGCAAAGCACCTCTTTTTGACTTCAGTGGATATTATACATGGTTATGCTCAGGATATGTCAGCCCATTTCTACTGGAAATGCCTTTTGGTTAAACTTTCAGCAAGGAATTTGCATTTGCACTGTTACATTTTTATAAAGCTTTAATGTACATAAAAACCAGCTTCTTGTTTAAGTGAAAATAAATGGAAGGTTGTCTTTTTGCGCTAGTAATGTTGTGGAGTTGTATTTTGTCTCGCATCAATTATATCGTCGGTTATATCGTTATCGCAAATTTTCAAATATATATCGTGATAAATATTTTTGGCCATATCGCCCTGCTCTACACTGAAAAAAATATGTTGTTGGATTTACTTAATTCAATGGTGGACATTTGTTGCACACAGATGTTTTGCTTTGGCAGCAACTTAAACAATTGAGTTAAATTAACACAATTTATTCATGTTCAATAAACCTGTGCAATTTGTGTTGATAAAATGTGACTTAAACATGTTTTGATGAAGTAATTTGAGCTCTTGGAATATTTTAATCCTTCACAATTTTTTCACTTTATCCCAACACCATTCAATAACTTTTACCCAATACTACTTGGTCACTTAAATACTACATGTTATCTTCAAATTACATTTTGCTATTATATTCTAGTATCAAATACACAATTTTCAAATGGAGGCCTTATAACAGATTGTATTGTTCTCTTCCAAGATGGTTGCTGGCATCCACCAGTAACCTTTAAAAACAAAATGTCTAATTTCACTGCATTGACAGTAGGTAAAGAATTAAACTGACATTACTCCTCCACTGAATCTATATAAATCAACAGTTAAATAATGTCAGTTCTTCCGTGTTCTCTGGAATCAATCACAGCAAAGAAATTAGACTGTTTCTTTTGAAAAATGTTACAGGACAATACAAAACATTCTATTTAAGGCCTCTGACGTCAAGATTCAGTTAAACAACAATTATAACTAAACAATTTGAGGAAATGTTAGTTTCCATTAACATTAAATTAGGTTACTGAATTGGCAAACACCTTCCTATTAACATTACCCATTTTACCCCAATAACTAAAGAAATTAGCACTTGCAGGTCAAAAACTTTATTCAAGAGACGCAAAAATAACATTGATACAGTGACTGTCAAAAATTACAGCACTGATCATACTGTGACATCTTGGTTCAAAACAGCATACTTAGAAATATTCAACGTTCTTTACTTCAACTGAATGAAACTGAAAATACCATTTCACACGACCCATATGGGATATTTAGACTGTATAACTGTTCACGCTACATCTCTTCACTAGTAAAAGAAAGAAAAAATACAAACAGAAATTGAAAAATGCTGCCAAACAGACAAACAGAGAACTTGTACAGAGCAAAAGGAAAAACAAACAACAACAACAAAAACAGCTTGTCCTCATGGCAGTTGCAGAGTATATAAAAATGAACCCTGCGATCTGCTCCTGGAATTGAGCTTCAAAAATGCAGCAGAACAAGTGTGAGATTTAAATGTCCTCTCACCTAGAGCTGATCACCTTGCATGCATAACAGTGAGCTTTCCTTGCAGGAGCAGTTTTGTCTTAGTTGTGAGCTTTTCTTGAGAGCTGAGTTGCATCCAACTCCATTACCACCCATTGAATCACCTCAAAAGTGTAGCAGAGCTGTGATGGGTAACTCATATTGAAGGAATAAAAAAGGTCCAAACAGCATGGCTACTGCAAAGGTCACGTTATCCAGATCTTGAAGAACTACTATACCCTCGATGATGATGCCAACATCAGAAAAGTCATTGCCTGGCGCATCTCTGGAGACAGATGTTCATTGTGGTTTTCTCAATCTGTGCAGTGGCCTCAGTCAAGTCCTGGTTAAACACAAAACATTTTTTTAAGATTCCCTTTTAAACTCATCTCTTTTGAATCTACCAGTTCTAATGTTAGAGTAATTTAAACCATAGTAAATAGCTATAGCCAAAGAGTTGCCTGCCATGCTGCCATTCATGGTCTAACAGAGTTTCTAAGAGAGAGTGAAAAACATAATAATTTCAAATGCTTTACATTAGTTTTTGTTAGAAAGACACCGGCCCATCAGAAATCCAGGTTATGTCACTCAGAAGATGTTAGAATTTAGACTTTCAGCCCCACAATTTGGTTAGCTGTTGGTCAGTTGGTCTTTTTTTTTTTTTTTCCAAACAAAAGCTAATGTAAATATTGGGGGGATTTTTCTTTGTTCACTAGAATGACAAATTTAAAGTTTTTTCACACTGATGTGACCCCTAATACAGGGGTAGGGGTGGGGCCTCAAGGGCCGGCGGCCGAGTTCACTACTAGGCCTCATGTGAACTTCAAATTATTAAAGAGGACTACTGGTCCTAACCAGTCCAATGAGGATCAAGTGGATAACTAAATGCATTTTTAAATGTTGCAAAGCCACAATCTACTCATAAAACACTCACCATGAACTCCTGCACCAAGATGTTGCAATTGTCTTTCACACAGATGCGGAGCACTTTGATGAGACTCCCTTTGAGCATTAATGTCATCCTAAAGTATTATAACAAAGAAAACAGAGATTTGTGAACTTTTCAGTAGCACAGAAGAAAATGATCCCAGACAAAAACTTGACTTTTTAAACCAGTCAACATGCAACACCAGCATCTACAAAGCAATATCAAAAATTCCTGTTTGACATCAACTTTATGGATATATAGTTTCCAGAACATATATTTTTAAAAAAAGATAATTTTTTCTCAGTGGGCCAGTAAATGCATGACAAAAAAGAATGGCATCCTTTCAGTGGAATCAGTACTCACAGGTAATAGTTGACTGTTTCAATGGATGCAGCATAAAAATCTTTTACTGACCTAATGCAATACATATACACTTTGTAGTTAAAGAATTTTAAAGTTCTTACTGTCATCATGGCAGCTACATCCTTTAGCTTTGTGCACTGTTCCCCCGATCACTTTGCAAACACTTTCAGCAGACTGTCAGAGAGAAACTCAGCTCCGTCAGAAACCTTGACTGTAAAGGCATGGTTGGGATGCACTGGAATGCTGCATTTTATCTGAAATAACATTTTGAAATTTTGAAATAACAGCAGGCACTGTGCTTGGTTAATCAGTAATGTTTTGTTGAATAAAAACTGTGTTTCCAGATCTTATGGGATTAAAAAAATCCAAAGATGTTTGTTTCTGATTTGCAACCCAAGAACCCACAAGTTACAACCTCATTTTAGTTCAAGTGTGCATTAATGTGAGTCCAGTAATCACCTTTCTGACAATACATACAGGTATAAGTTAAACCTATGGCAGATTTTGGATTTCTCAGTTGTTTTAATAGGGTGGTCTATTTGTGTATGCATGCACCTAATAATTATACAAAACCTATTATAATTAAGTTACAGAAACCTTAAGCGAAAATAGAATATACTTTCTTACCATAACACCTTGAACCCACAATCCATCAGCTGACTCCTGGTGAAATGCAGAATAGATGTGGTCTCTCAATGTGCAGCAAAAAAAACAAAAAGAAAAGGACAGCAGGTGAGGGCAGGAGGGGTAGGGATGTAAGCTAGCATAATGCCGCTAATGATATTAGCTAAAGCTGTTCAATGTCCAAAATCTCACTAACACCACGGTGCAGTAAATACACAATGTAACTGAAGAGTCAGTTGGCAAATCTATTCACACAGAAAACCAAATTATGTTATGAGTGCCTCATAATTAGGTTTAATGTGATATTACGGCTCTTGTGCCAAAGACAAATTCAAATGAAAAAGCGCCAATTCTTTGACAACAGATAAAACAGCAAATAAGCTAATGGCTCTTTTTTAGCATGTTACATGGCGACACTCTAGACGTTTAACTACATTTGGCTGAAATATGGTAAATATTAATTCAAAAAATCAAGACATACCAAAAACGTAGAGTTGGCTGCTCGACTTGACTGAGATGGATGCCTTTTTTGAACCACGATCCAAAGCCCGCGAGATGAAATCACGCGTGGTTTCACGAGATTTAACGTTGCTATCTTATTGACTTACTTCACCTGAACATGATATGAACAATTTAATACACCCTTTCTGCATATCATGTAGTTTTTACACTATATAGTTACATTTATCTTTAAAACATGAGGTAATTGTGTTAAATACATGCAAGATGCTTACATAAATCCAAGAGATGGCCAGTCCCTTTTTTTCAGTGTAATGCAGTCTGCTTTAATAAATTATTACCTTCAAGTATCTTCATAAGTCAAGTTGTACTGCCATCTTTTGTTTTCTGTCTTTTTGTAATTTTTGCATGAAGGCTAAAGAAAGAAAAAAATTCAGGGAAAAACGACAAATGAAGCACTTAAATCAGTCAATGCAAATACATACATACCAGTGTATGCAAATATCAAAAATATCAGCAGAAAGTTGGTTGACAGCACTAAGTATGTGGTAGTTAATGACCCTCATATGGCCTAGCCATATATAATATAGCACTTTTTATCTCTGAATAGGCAAGTGTAATGGCGAGCATAGCTCAGTCCATGTCCAGACTTGCTTCTTAATTGAAAAGCTGGATACCCCCCGTTGCCTACCCCCCACACACTGGCAGCAGCGCAGACACAGTGACACTGATATTCTCTAGACACACAAACTTACGCAGACACATGCAGCCGTATCAGTCATAATTAAACTGCTTCCCTGACAGGGCCTCTGAGATTAAAAAGTCTAGGGGAATGAATTTTGCTGTCACCTTCAGCAAAGGGCAGTTTTCAGACACGGGGAGACAGAGACAGAACTCCTCTGTCAGATCCTTCCAGCTGCAGCCAACCAGGGGATTAGATGGCTAATGTTAATGGGGTAAAGGCATCCTGCAGAGTCACCAGGAGCCAATATCCTCCCTCCTCTGACCTGAAAAACCTGATAACCATACAAAGATGTGTGAGAGGTCCACCTTTGATGATTGCATGACTGTCCGTCAGGCCAGAATGGCAGGACTCACACTGGCATCCAAGAAGTGGCACAGACCCAGGCTGAGATAATCATAGTTTCACTGGAAATGAAACATACAGAGCACTGCACATGATTATATAGCTGCTGTTTTCTGTAAAACTGTTGTGATAATGTGATCATGATAATGCATAATATCCTTTGTGTTGTTTGGGTGAAGTAGGAGCTGCTGACATTGTGGCTGTAGGTAAATACTAAATACTACACTTTGCACTAATAGGGTCATGTAATGCTGCTGGCATCAATGTTAATGTCACACTAGTCCTTTGTAAAAGGTTTGGGATATGCTGCCAGATGTAAGACGATTATCATTCATGATTCATAAGATAATGTAGCCCCTATTTTAGTTTTTATGCTTTAAGTGTCTAATCTCATTAGTGGTGCTAATCACAACCTCTTTCTATATTGGATTTTTACAGCTCTAACTTGGTTAAAAGCTAAGCAAGGGATTTTTGTTTTTTCCCCCACTACAGTTTATTATAGAAGAACTGTTTCATTGCAGTCTACATCAATGAGCCAAAACATTACAGACATCTGTACCTAATATACTGTTGGGCCTTTCCTTTACACCCAAACGGCACCAAGCAGCTAAAGCATGTCATTCTCCTATAACAATTGTTCCTTGTCATAGTCTCTCAGGACTTTACACCAGGGCTTTTCTGTTATAAACATTAATTATGAGAATTGAGAGAACTCAACATGCACCATTGTTATGAGACAATCAGCCTTATGTCAACTGTGAGTGGTCAGAATGTTTTGGCTGCAGAGGATATGATAGCCAGGCCTGCGAGAAACTGGCGACTTGTCAAGGGTATAGAGCTGGGATTGCTTTGGAAAAGCCAAAGAAAATGGACGGATGGACATGATGGCCACCTTAGTGAACCATGGATGTGCTGTGTATCAAATAGTTGTTCCCTGTGTGTGCAGACTGGATGTGTAAATTATAATAACTCTGGAGGACAGAAAATTTGATTATTGGCCGATGAACACTAGTTAACCCTGATGCCTTATTTGCTTGCTTATACAAGCTGAACCAGTTGGTAAATACTGGCTGACTGGTTCAGTTTGCTTGAAATGCTTGTGCTCCTAGAGTGTTTGGTCTTTGGCCAGAATTGATTTCAACTTGAGGCATGCCCTTCTACACACTCCAAGCCTAGAACGAGCATTGGTTGTGCATTTAAAGTAGAGGAAGCTTAAGCACTTGGGATGTTACAAAAGAGAAAACACTGTAATATATTTATTTATCAGTTCGTCTATCAAATAATAGTTGTACACCTTCCAAAGCTGATATAAGACAACCTGTCAAGTCAACCTAACTGAAAATATTAGATTTTTACCTAAAGGCTAAAGAAAAAAACATTTTCAGAGGTTTTTGTGTTCTAAACCTTGTTGATAAAATCTAACATTGTCAGTTAGGTTGACGTACGGTTGTGTACAATGACCATATTTTGTTTCTTTGTACATTGCACAGACCAGGATGCGACCAGGATGATAATGTGCAGTCTGAACCTACCATTAGTGCATACACCCAAAACCAGATTAACTGAACTGTTTGGGGATTTGAAAGTCAAGCATTAAACATGCCGTCAGAAATTACACTCTTTCTTTGCATGTGAAATTAAGAAGAGTACTAATACATGTGGCAAGGCAACACACTGTTCCGTGCAGTAATAACCATGCCTTTTTGAAAACTGTATTATGGTGATGGTAATAAATATTGGCTAAAATAGTTTGTGATGATAAATCAAATTTCCCTTTGGCTTGAAATTGTTTAAAATTCACCCTGGTTTGTCTGTGTTTTTACCACTGGCAGAACACAACACAGCCTGATAACCTTGGCTGTTGAGAGACTCAAATTATATTGATTGCTTCACTGCCACATGACTGATTTAGCAAGAGAATTTTGGTTCTCAGTTTTCCAATACCCTACCAACCTGGAACACATACAGTGACTGTTTTTAAGCCTACTAAATAATATACTATAATAACAGTTATAATAAAGGCCTATGTTATCAAGGCAGTAACAACATCCACGGAAGAAAATTTCACATATATTTTCAGATAAAACTCTAAGTGGATTGGGCTTAGTAAATAATACGTCTCGGCTCCGAATGACTCAGGATAATTTGCAGTTACTCTGGTAGCAGATCTGTAGCACTCCAGCTGACAGCTGATGTCTGCATCTTCATTAAATCAAGTAATAATGACTAAAATCAACCAACCGTGCATTACTCATTAGAACATAAGACACTTAAAATGTTTTGTCAACAGCGCTAAACAAATGAAATTTACATTTCATTAGCAGTGAATGCTAAAATCTTGAACATTCCTTAACCATTTCCACAGAGCAAAATCAAGACAAGCTTGATTGAATCAAATTATATCGTGGGAATATCTCCTGTGTACAGGAGATCACAGAAGAGCTTTTATGGTTTTCAGTCTGCTAAATGTATAAGCTACTCCACATGGCTCAGAATAATTGATCTTGATTATAGATTTGATTTAGTCTCTTTCAGGAAGTCAGTGGATTTTTTTCCGCTCAGATGATTGTCATGTAGTAGCACAGCGTGACAAAACTAAAAATAATGTAGCAAGGCCATTTTATTGTCTTTTCTCATTAGTCGCTCCCAGCCCTGCTGACAAAGTCTGACACATTCTCATTTTACAAGACTGTGCAGAACTTTCTGTGATGAAATCTAACTAGAGCAATCACCACACACCCATTGGCTGTGACTGTTCTGGAAGACCAATAAACCCAAATGACAAGATGCCAAGCAAAGCCTTTTGCTGGGACTCGTCTGCAATAAAAGAATAAAAGAACTTTAAGGAAATCAATATAAAGTGCTTGTACTTGATTAGAGCCTTGGCCTCTTCTTTCAGAGTTCATGCAGACAAGACCAGAAGCTCTGTGTGGAAGGTCAGCAGCATAATTCAGTCTTCCCAGTTTTCTGGGCGATGGCACCACTTACAAAGTTGAATATCCATTCAAATAAAAGCCCACAGGGCCAACAGCTAGACATATATGTGGAGAATGAGAAAGCACATGTGTGTAGTGAAGTGGCTTTCAAGCTGAGTTAGTTCAATCACACAAGTGATACAGACACTCAGAGGTCATGAAAGTACATAACAGCAAAGATAACATGAAAACTTTTCTACTGATGTTTAACAGAGATGAGTTTCCCATTCTGCTTGGTATGCTGCGGGGTTTGCATTGTGAGAAATGTCTATCAAACTTCAAGAAAGACCATTTAAATTACTCCAAAGTTGGACCTGACTGAGAATCGCTTTATTACTTTGAGCTGAAAGGAAATTCACTGCCCTCAAGCTTAATGAGAATGAAACCGCAGTAGAGGAGTCAGAAGAGCCATTCCCATTCCCCCAAGTGACGAGTGACATAACCTGGAGATTTAGAAAATGAATTAGAACATGCCCATCATGTGTCGCAACATCAGGTTTTTTTTTCCGGGTATGTGGTATCCTATATGCATCTGCCTCACATGATAGGATGTTAAAGTTATGTTATTCAGTGTATTGGCATTTTTTGCTAAGCACAAATATCTTAGCATGAAATGCTTTTATAAGAATATTACATTGCCAGTGACTCATATTATCTGGTTAATTTGTACACTCAAAAAATAAAATAAATGAATAAAAGGCTGACTTTAACTAATTTAATTACAACTTGACATGCAATTTTGTTACATTGGTACAATGTGAAATGTTAAGTTTAATGGAATCAAGTCTAAAGACATTTATTTAACTGATATATTTTCAGTTTATACTGAGCACATTTTCTAAATGATTATTACAGTAAACCTTTGATTTTATACATCTCAAATGTATTTCTCAAAGTTGTTGCTTCATGTTTGTTGAGTTTGAAGAATCATCTTTTTGAGCGTACCGAATTGTGGTTGCTATACACTGATTCTATACATTTTGACCGAGTGATACATAATTATGTCAGTTTTGTTACTCTGCAACATCTGAGGCTTATATTTGTGGTTTTCCTACAATGCTTAGAAAGATTGTACATTCAAACTGTTATATGTGTTATTTGTTTAGTTATACAGTTTATGTATGTATGTTTATGTATTTTACAGTAGGTGCTCTGTGAATTTAATTAAAATTTTTATGTACACTAATTTCAATGCGGAAAGAAAAAACTATATAAAAGTTAAGCAGTCAAGTCAGGTGTGCAGTTATTGCCACTTTTCCTCATTCTGCAAACAACCCACTTTTCTTTAGTACATTAACCATATTTAGAATTCTCTGTGTTAAGTGAGGATTTGTCTTGAATCATCTGTATCACCCAGTGACTGTAAATCTGGGTGGTGCGTAGTGTGACACTAGACTTAGTTAATCAGAACAGAAGCCCCTCAGGTAACTTTGCTCTTAAACACCTCATGCAAATCATGTCATTAATGCTCTTTGCTTTAGATTACATCAAAGGGTCGCTCATTTTTGCTGTGGTGTAATTGGCACATAAAAGCTATTCGAGAAATGTAATTTTAGTAGTGTTGCCTGCCCTATCATCATTTATCAAACATTCATGTAGTCATGCATATTCATTGTGGCAGATGACGTTCTTGCATTCTAAATGTTCAATGATGATCTAAGAAAGAATTAAATTAGTGGGCAAACCATTGCACTAAAAATTCATTTGCACAGACATTTTCTGTATGGTGTCATACAACACGTAATTAGTTACTATGCCATTTACAGACTGTACTGTGGGGCTTCTGTGTATTTCTCTTGCCTTTGACATCAGCTAACGGGAGATGGATACCTAAAAATAGGACAGCATGCATTTCGCTTCAACATGGTGACATTGTTCCCTGAGAAAAGGAAAGTTAATAAGATATGAGTTTGGGCATTTATTTTACAGCACATTAGTCTCAAAAGTAGAGTTTTTTAAGGCCTGTTTCATTGAAATTAAGTTTCAGCAACTGTTCCCTCAAGCATCCAAGTATGGAGGAACTTAATTATGTGTTTAGAAATTATCCAGATACATTTTCGAGCTCAGAACTGAATGTAGTCCTTGGGCTTCAGACATCATTTACCAGATTGATTGTGTTGGAGTTGTAACTGCATAAGCGTCTCATCAAGTAAGCACACACAGTTCAGGCTTTTGTTAGATACTTTCCACTCATTCTTTTTTTTGTTGTTTTTTGGATTTACATTCAACAGAGATTGTGTCACTCCCACTTTCCATTTCCAATAGTCCTAGAAGTCTAGTCGGCTTCAGAACTCGTAAATCCCTACAGCTGCATCTACTGCAGGTGAAGTGGATGATGGTTTGCTTTTCTGACACAACAAAATAAGTGTGGTTAATAAGGTTTAACACATGTTTCTGAACATTCTGTCTTTTAGTTACAAGGTACCAAATTCATTTAATCTATACAAAGTTTTATTACCGTACTTTCTGGACCATAAGCCGCTACTTTTTCCCTAGGTTTTGAGCCATGAGGCTTATACAAAGGTGCGGCTATTCTGTGGATTTTTCTTCCACCACTAGGGGGACTCTAACCAGAATTAGAATAAAAAACAAGATAGATGAAAAATCAATGCAAAGAAGAATACACTACTTTTTCTTTAGCAGATAGAACACGCACAACAAATTACCAACTGGTAATTATTTTCAAATCCTCGCCCCTTCATCATGGAAACCACACGAAGAAGTTCGTATGATGCAAGTTTTAAGTTGAAGGCCATCGATCTTGCTATCCAGGAGGGAAACCGCGCTGCTGCACGCAAGCTTAGCGTCAATGAGTCTATGGTGAGACGTTGGAGGCGGCAGCGGGAAGAGCTCATGCAATGCCAAAAGTCGAGAAAAGCTTTCAGAGGACATAAAAGCAGGTGGCCTGAACTTGAAAATGTCCTGGAGGAATGGGTGAAGACACTGAGAGCAGGTGGCCGAGGTGTATCCACTGTACAGATCCGACTGAAAGCCAAAACAATCGCCCGCGAAATGAATATTAAAGATTTCAAAGGTGGGCCGTCATGGTGTTTCAGATTTATGAAACGTAAAAACCTGTCCGTCAGGGCACGGACCACTCTCTGTCAGCAACTCCCCCCTGACTATCAGGAAAAAGTTGAAAACTTCCACAAATTCGTTGAAAAAAAGATACAAGAAAACTCCATCGGACCAGACGACATAATCAATATGGATGAAGTACCTTTAACATTTGATCTGCCTCTGACCAGGACCGTTAACAAGACAGGTGCATCATCCGTGTTGTTGAAAACAACAGGCCATGAGAGGACGCACTTCACCTGCGTTCTGGCATGCACGGCATCCGGACAAAAACTTCCACCAATGGTGATTTTTAAGCGCATAACTATGCCGAAAGAACAACTCCCGAAAGGCATAGTGGTCAAAGTTAACACCAAAGGGTGGATGATAGAAGGTCTAATGAAGGAATGGTTAACGGAGTGCTATGGGAAGCGCCCGGGAGGATTTTTTCACCGGAAAAAAGCACTGCTTGTTTTGGATAGCATGAGGGCCCACATCACAGATTCTGTGAAAGCAGCGATCAAGAAAACAAACTCCATTCCAGCTGTGATTCCTGGAGGTACAACAAAGTTTTTGCAGCCACTTGACATCAGTGTAAATCGGGCATTTAAAGCTGCACTACGGGTTGAGTGGGAGACTTGGATGACAAGCGGTGAAAAGTCATTCACAAAAACTGGCCGCATGCGAAAAGCATCCTTTTCTGATGTCTGTCAGTGGATCCTAACAACGTGGAGTGCTGTGAAAGAATCCACCAATGGGTTCCGAAAGGCTGGACTGCTGCGCGAAGAGAGCGGCGCACCTTCAGAGCCAACTTCACCGGAGGATGACAGTGACACGGAGAGCGAGACTGATGGAGACAGATGTGATGAAGCGCTTCTGAGCCTGTTCAACTCCGACACTGAAGAAGACGACTTCATGGGTTTCAGCGAAGATGATTAAAGTGACATGTGGTTTCAAATACAGGAAAAATGGAGGTAAATAAATAGCGGTTATTTTCTCTTGGTTCTGTTACGTTTTAATCAGCAAAGTTGCTGCCGTGTTAAAAGGCATTGTTCGGAAAGAATCTGTTCAGGTACATACTTGTACATTTGCACTACAAGATTGTTCTGTACATGCAGTAAATATCTATTTTTTCATCATAGATATCTGCGGCTTATAGCTGGGTGCGGCTTGTATATCTTTTTTTTTTTTTAATTTTTTAAAAATAGAGCGGATGCGGCTTATATACAGGTGCGCTCTATTGTCTGGAAAGTACGGTAATTATACCTACTGTATGTTGATTTCATTAGTTTCATTTGTAAATAAGATCTTGCTAAATACTCTATAAGTGATATAATAAGTGATCTTTAATTTTAAAAAAAAGGCTTTCTGCATCGACCATGGGCCTGACTTGCCTTGTCCATCTCTTACTGAGGCACCAGTTGTGCAGACTATGGCATAAACCTTTGCCATGTGACCTAGCCTTAGAACCAACAGACCATGTATAGGTCATCCTGCCCTCTGAGCCGTTACTCTTTTTTAATGATTGTCAGTGAAGTTGATGCCAGGAGCAATTGTGATTTTTTTTCTGCTGGCAAAGAAAAATAAATGCATACATATATGTGTACATGCATACAAACATACAGGCTTTTTCTTCCGCTGTGGAATTCAGGCTTGCAAGGACATATAAATACGTAAATAAATAAATCAATAAACGCCTACTTCTTTATTTGTCTTAACCATTTTAATCTTACTTTCACAATGCACTTGACAGTGTGCTTCACACGATGACAAAAAAGCTGATGCAGGGGCTGCACACTAGAGCAAGGGGAAAAGGAGAGGAGGGAAGGTAAGGGGTGTGGGGCGGGTTGTGACAAACCCAGTCAGTTCATGCTCACAATGCATCTGTGCCTCATTCCGCAGGGAGGTGAGGCAGAGAGTCTGACTCCCTCGCTCGTCTGGCCTGCTATAACCCTCGGGCCAAAGTGTGACACGAGCAGTCTCAGATGGGAGTGCATGTCAAGTGTGCAATGGAATACCCAAGGTGCCAACAAAGATGTAAGTGCCCTCAAGCATAACTAGGAAGTCTGCGAGGTGCATGTGAGGGAGCATGTTCTATTGATAAAGCGACTCGGATCAGGTTGTTATTTAAAGCAATGTCCTCCATTAAACCTTAACCCATGCAGGCACACAATCATATATTATTAGAGCCCTTAACTAAAATGTTGATTCTGCATGACGCGATCTCTGCGAGATGGTACTGGGAACAGAAGCCCATGGATTCCTTGGGGACTACTGGCAGCTACATTTTTGCATCAAAAACATTTAGGGCTAAATAAATAAATAGGTCAACAACTGGAGTTAAACCTTTTAGCAAATTATTGTGAATTCATGTAAAAAGATACCACGCAACTCCTACGGGTTTAAATGCAAAAATACTGAAAATTTCACAGACTGAAATGAGTCTGCTCCGAAAGCAGTTAACACACTGCAAAATAGATGTAAGTAGTATAAATCCATCCATTCATGCATGCATCCATCTATTTTACCAATTTTGAATCATCGGTTAACCTAACATTTATATCTTTAAGCACGTTAATGCATGTTTATTAAAGGCCCCAGGGAACAAAGAGACTTGGCTAGGACCTTCTTTCAATGTGCCACTGTTTTTATTTAAGATTACTGCCAAAATTGAGGGTTAACGTGCTTTTTTTTTTTAAAGCACACTGATGCCTACAACAGGCAGTAGACTTAACATTGATCATTTATCTCCATCAGACAACTAAAAATGTTGGTACTGAGAGTCTGTACTTTTTCAGTCCAGGGTGATAATGCTGCCATTTATAACATATTCTGGATCTGGCATTATATAGGCAGTGGCGTGTCTAGAAAATTTTTGTTGGGGGGGCCAGGTAGGGGCACAGATTTGGAGAAGGGTGGCAGATGTAATTGGCAGATAATGTTTAAAAAAAAATTCTACCAACCATTAACCATAATTCAATAACCCTATAAACCTAATAACCGAATGCGCTTTTAACTCTTATTAGAATGAGATTTTAACCACTACGGTGCAAAGTTTTTAGATACTGCGTTGATAAAGTACAAGAGATACAATCAGTGCTTTGTCAGTGCTTACTCAGCATTCAAGGACAGCAATATTTGCATAGTATTTTTATTGACATGTAGTGCACATATGTTTTGGGCAAAAACATTTTTGAATATTAAAATACGAACATTTGTAACAAACAATTGACAAATTAGCCAGTTCCAATGTAAAACTTTATCTGCTTATTAAAAAAAGAAGATAATCTTCTCACAAACTGGTGTTTGATTTTGAAACAGGAAAAAAGTGGGGAAACAACTGAAAAGACTAACATTTGAATAAAACCTGAAAGCAAGTAAATACTTTCTCTGCTGCCTTATGGTAAACTTTGGTAATATTGATCAAGAACAACACTGGCTGATGATGAAATACAGTCAGCTGGCATGGTGACACTGCCAGTATTAACCTGCAGGGCTGGACCGGGACAGAAAATCAGGCATTTTGACTACAGACCGGCCCACCAGGTATTAAAACCATAAAGCCTTTGAATGAAAACAAATGCTGTTGTGACAGTGATGTACACTATCTTGTTGGTATATGTATGATTTCTATACATTTTACGTCAGATAAAAACTTTGGTTGTAAGATTTAGATAATTATTTAATAAAAGCGAGATATTTTAAATGAGAATAAGAAAGAAAAGTAATTTCTTTGTGCTCCACCTTTCCCTGTTAATTCCCTACCTGGCCCCCTGGCATAACTTTGCTAGACCCACCCCTGCACAGTTACCAGCTGTCAGCTACGTAAAAAAGGATCCTGGTGTTATTTGTCTCTCAGAAACAGTTCATAACTTCCCTTCAACTCATTCCTGTCACCTAAAAGGTAAACCTGTTTCTCCATCACCTGTTCAGCTCTGATGATTCAGTAAGGACATCTCCTGGTTTCATCTTCATGTTTCCCTCTCACCACATATCCAAACCGACATCATGACCAGCAGCTTTACAGCTGTGGCTCCAGCAAACATCAGCTGATACTTGAAATTAATATTAAATAAATTCTAACAACAGCTGATCAAGCTTAAACGTGCTGCTGTTGTTTAGCGCGACATCTGCTGGTTTCCTCTTTCTGGCCCAAAGTGGGCGATAAACAAACAAGAGAGAAAAGCCGATCAGCTGATCATTGATCAGTTTCATGATTGAAGTGGCAACAGAAGAGGGAGGGGGAGAGAATGAGAGAAGAGGCAGCTGTGCAGCGTAAACACACAGAATAAATCCAGCTTTGTCTTTTTCCATTCTAGCTAAAGTTCGGGACAAACTGCGTCTCTTCTCAGCTCAATACCAAACGCATAATATTTTCTCTGAATGAGGGACCATTCCATTTTTAAGGAGCCGTTGGCAACTCTACTAACTAACCTTATGAATAAAATAAAGTTCACTATCAGTAACATCATAGCAACTGAACAGCTGTACAGAAACTCCTTCATGCTAGCTCGGGCAGTATGAGTTATTGCAACTGACAGTAAAAAGTCAGCACAACAAAAATAAACTGCACCTAAACTTAGTTTATATCTGACCCAGATAGACTGCAGGTCATAACTTCTTACCTGAAGTTCAGTTCACCTGACACTCGGACTGGCGGCTGCCTCGGGTCTTTCCTCCTCCTGCCTCCCCTTCCCTCATCCACCTGCTGGCCTCTGTGGAAGCCCCGCCATAGCCACCACCAAACAACTGAGTTATTTTTACACATCGACCTGCATCTGGCCAATCCACCACCTCTCATTGTTCATGCCCTTACAAAATAAAAAATAAGTCACCGGGCATATGCCCGGTATGCCCGATGGCCAGTCCAGCTATGCAACCAAATCTGCAGCTCCATACAGCAATGTTACGACTTAGATGATATAACTCATAACTCTTATGTTAGCTCCCCTCAGTAGCATACTGTCTGAAATATTCGAGGGCTGCAATAATTCTTTAAGTGTTATTTTTTCCTTGGTATTCTAATTTCACCGAAGTTTACTAAACTCAACAAACTTAGTATTACTTACCGGGACATTTATTCTGTCCTCATTTTCTTTCACCGAAAAATTGTTTCCAGCGGTGCCGTCTTTCGTGCTTGGCTCTCCTACCTTTGCTAACGTGATGCGCATAGCGCAGAAGCCGATGCTGCATTCACTTACACTCGGATATCTGAGCTTCACCGTGAAAACATAATCGGACATTTGATATTTGATTGAATTGTATTGTTTTGCCTTTGGGGTGGCACCTGGGGTGGCCAGTCTGGTTGGGGGGGTGGCCTGTGCCCCCCCAGGCCACCCCGCTGGACACGCCATTGTATATAGGGAACTCTATGTGTACTGGGATAAGTTGAAGCTAGGGCTGAACGATATATCGCATTTGCGATAATATCGCGACATGATCAAGTGCAATTTTCTAACCGCAAAGGCTGCGATTATACTGCGATTATATTATACAATTCATGGGCTGCATCCTCCTGAGGCCGCATTTGTAGACCGATTACATCACAGCGACGCGCCGAAGGCTGTCCAAATTACTACCATATCCCAGAATTCATAGCGCGGCCCAGCCAAACTCCAGTTTCCAGCAATGGCGGCCGCTACTAAGTTTTAAAATTACTCATACTAATCTTTCTGGGTCACAAAATAAACTTTTAACATATTTTCAGGCGAGAAAGTAGTTGTGTAAACATCAAATATCTGCTCGGTTTATCAAGATATCCCATATTTGCAAAAGTGCTTCGACGTTTTCAGAGGCGTCTGCTACCCACCAGCTCGACAGCTAGCCGGGAGCTCGAGGGTTACTGATGCGGCCGAGAACGGCACAACTCCCGGCACATCATTTTCAGATCACCGCGGAGTTTCGCTGCTTGGGTTAAACGTAATATATGTCACTTAGACAACCTAAAAATGTTATTGTTGGGCTTTTTTCAGTGTTTTGTTTGTTCGTGAGTAAATCGGTTTGGCTGAGATTAAAGTTATTAGATTAGATAAAATAAAACTTTATTAATCCCCCGGGTGGGTTCCTCCTTGGTTTTCACACAGCTGACTAAACGTCAAACAGAAAACTTATTAAACAGAAGTATGAGACAGTCGAGAATTTACACCAGTGTCTGGTTATATTTTAGATAGCAAGAAGCAGACGGCCGAGTTTATTAAACTCCACCGAGACAGCGGTGACGCTAATCAGAACTAGACCGTCCAATTTCACGCCTTTAAACTTTAAAGGCGTGTTTGTGTGTGTGTTTATACAATTGCTATTATGTTTGCACTTTATGTGTAATGTTACTGACTGCAGAGATCAGTAAGATGTGTGTATTTTTTATTTATTAGTTTTATTTATTTAATATTATTTTTTAATTGAATGACTGTCTAGTAGTTCACAGATGTCGAAAAACTGAGTGTGGTAAAGCCACTGATTTTTTTTTATGTATATTTCTGCAATCTGCACATTGTACTGACTTTCATTTTAATGTTTACACCAGGGTTCCTTGTCAGCACTTTATGCTCAGATGTTTGTAAGCTAAAAATAAACTATTGTGTATGTTCAAATATACTGTTGTGATTGAAGAAGTTAAATAAAAATGTCAGTCATCAATTCATGCATCACCTCATGTCATCATAACAGAGGTCTGTCTTCCAGGAAAGAACAGTTTAAAATTAATGTAATATAGTATTGGCCATACTATATGATGTATTGCTTGTCTTTGTTTAATAATACAGAAGACAAAGACCTTAAAAAATAATCGCATATCGCATCGCAATCGCAATATTGGGGCAAAAAATCGCAATTAGATTATTTTCCATAATCGTTCAGCCCTAGTTGAAGCTACTGTAAAAATAATTCTGCTGGGATATGGACTAGCACCGCGCTCTGAGGAAACAGTTATTTAACAGATAAAGTTGGCCCAGCCCTTTCTTTTGTAAGCCAATGAATTTGAATTTAATTTCCTGAAATGTCATAGGGGACACTGAGTCTGTCTGTTGATTAAAACCCAATTTAAATTCCACAGAAAGCAGGAAAAACATTGGTGAGCAATAATGATGCAAAAATACATTAAATAAGTCTCGATGATGTTAGTTGCTAGTTAGTGTTGTAAAAAGGTACAAATTAGGGAACAGTCAAGTATTTTTGAGAAAGGCACGTGTAGTTCATACAACCTGTGGACAGGTTTGCTGAATAATATTTATGTTTAGTTCAAATATTTCTAACAAATCCAACTAACCACCATAGATGTTAATCAATAGTAATCTGCACCCATTGAAATCCACCTTAAGTACTTCTGCACACCAACTGTTGGAATAATTATTTTCACAGAAGTGTCTAGTTTGCAAACTGAATGCCATTTCTTGCACGAAACCAATCTCACATTTCTAAAAATAACTTTTGCTGCAACTCTGAATAAACAGTCTTAAACACTTCTGAGAAACTTCACTGCATGCATGCTGTTGTCTCAAGAGAACACTTAACCCTGCTTGACTATAAAAGAAAAAAAAAGAATTGAAAAACATCCTCTGCTTCTTACCTTCAGACGATTATTTGCAGGATCTAAGTTTTGTCATGCTTAGGATTTTTTTTTATCAAGCAGTATTACCTTCATGGTTAAAAATGACGCTGTTCTCAAACATTGTGGGATGATTAATTAGTTCATTCAGGCACTTGCATGCCCAGAGCACCCATCATATTGAAGTAGTGTGTGTCCTCTCAGAAACTGGAACGCTGTGTTCTGACAGGAGGCAAATCTAATTTGACGTTAATTTTGATCTCTAAAGCTGGTCATCCGCACTGTAATTTATAGGAGGGGTAATTAGATTTGTGTGTTTTGAGAGCGTAATCATTTACTGTCATGAAAACAATGACTTTAAAAGCAGCAACACATGGCTGCAGACTACTGACAATATGCTTTTTGTATGAACTATCAGATTTGACAAAAATTAATCCTGTATTAATCATTTCAAAGCTAATGGTGACAGACACGGCATGTGGGTGTTACACTCCATTGTCTTACTGTGTCACTCTGCTGAACTATAGACAGAAAAACAAATTTCAGAGTACTATTCAGAATTTTAAATGACTGGTTTTATTATACTTTAAAATAAATCTCTTCATTGCAATAGTGTTTCTGTTATTTTCCACTTTTGATCTGAGACTGTATTACTTCCATGTCCAGGCTGTGACCTGTTGATAAATATAGATCTGCCAGATATGCCCCGTCTTCTTCTCCGAGGAGTATTTATAATCTTGAAATGTTAAGAAATGTTAACAACTTTGTTGAATGATTTGCATTTTAACCACACCTGCCAAACTGTGATCACATGTTCCCATTGCCATGATTTTTGTGTTTTCCCTGTTTGATTGCCAGTTTGTAGTCACTGAGCCGCTTGTTGATTAGGACCAGACCAATTCATAATCACAGCTTCAGGTCAGACACCGTTCTAATCTGCTTAACTTTCTAGTGTTTCAGATATTTCTGAAACACTTTCTTTGCAGTGTGCTTTAATTTGCATTATTCTGATTGGTGTTTGGAAAGCAAAGTTGATGTAAGACTGGTTAGTGTGTTTTAAGAGGGGGCAGTTAGTCTCATCATGAACTGGCACAGGGGAGTCTTTTCAGGGCTCATTGATAAGGTTTGAAAGGCTTTGGAATGGGGAGTGTGTTAGGGGCTGGATTTAAGGTGATTAAAAAAGTGACGTTAATTACCACTAAGCATCTGCATAATTCATATGTTGGTGTTTTTCTGTACACATATAAAACGCATCTACAGGATTCTGCTTGTAGAGCTTCTGTTGGGTGTTTGTCCCAGTGGGTAAAGCTCTGATGACTGAGTCGACCCCATACTTTACTAACATATTGCACAAGGGGCAAGATGACACCATTAAATATTCTAACTCACATTTTAATTGGATTGTGAAAGTTAGACAGTGTAATTGCATTTAGAGCTCTTACTGTAGAGAGACTTTTCTTTTAATGCATTCACTGTCACATTGACGTTTCCTGATACTATTATGGTGATACCAGGGTAGATGTAGCTCATACTGCGTGTTTGATTATTTATGCTAAACTGGTATCTGTTTTCCTGACATTTAAATCGTTTTTGAAAAGAAACACCATATATATAATTTATCTTTTTTCTTTGATGATCAGCTGTTTGCTGTATTTCTTGTCCAACAGCAGACAGTAGAACAAGGTCATCAGCATAAAACAGAGGTTTCACCTCTCTGTCTCGGATGTAGAGGCAAGGAGTGCATTGCTCCATCTGAACAGCAAGCTCCTTGTTAGATGTTAGATAAAGTTGGACTTTGCAAAATGGATTGCAGTTTTGAGAAACTCCTTGTCTGTGCTTAAAGAAATCAGTTTGTCTCCAATTTTAACAGAGCAACAATTTCTCCAAATACATTGATTTAATCAGATCACGTCTCTGAGTGCCTCTGAGAACTGCTAGTGTACTGATCGTCAGTAAATTGTGACTGGGGCTTTATGGCAGCAAAACTCTCTATGATTAAAGTCATACAGTTTTAGTGAGACTTTCCACCTATAACATTTAGGGTGAGTCCATGTGATTGTGGGGATTGCAAAACTCCGAGCAACCATCTGAAAACCATCTTGACACTCTAAATCAAAGTTTGCTGCTCTGCCAAGAAGCTGCAGCACATCCACTAAGAATATTATGGGTACTGGTTACTGTAGCCTGTGGCTATACTTGCATTCCATATATTGATAGAATAATCATACCTTATATTTCAACATATTTTGAAACAGTTGGAAAAAGTGAAAAAAGTGAATCTCCAATAATACTACAGTAAAAGATGAATGTCATACAGTTATGTTATTTTATTTTTTGGGCTTTAGTAACAATCCCGCCCCCCAACCCCCCCAAAAAAACCTGCATTTTAAAAATTCATTGCAAGAGACCGAATGAGGGCAGGCAGGTTCAACCTGATTAGCAGTGGACTTGACTTTCTACTTAACCATGTGCTGCAGCAATACAGGAAGACAGGAGCTCCTACAGTATTACTGTGAAAATTAATGTGAAATGGTCTTGGCTTGAACAGTCCTTGCATAATCTAGAATGGTGATAGAAGGCTTTGGTTAATTAAAATTCTATATTTTTGATAAAGAATTCCATTCAGATTCTTGTTTGCTGTCTTCAAATGTGCACTTGTCTTTCAAGGTTTATCGTTGTTGGGTTTCCAGCCTGACTCTTAGGTATTGTGCAGATGTATAAATGTGCCCTGGCCTCCTCCCTCAAGGATCAGCAACATAGGTCACTTTGATCTCCTAGCCCCTGTCTTTCAAGGTTTCTACCTTTTGTGAAATGTGTCTTATCAGAAAGACTAAGGGTGTTGGAGGGAAAAGAAAACCAAGTGCATTACTGCTTGGACAGCAAATTTCTGGCTAATCCCCTGAACCCCTGCCGATGGCGAGGCTACTAGTACATCATTACTCTTTCATGTGTTGGGCAAGCGGCTGGGTTGTCATCACTGACAGAGAAAGTGTCAAAGTGGATGTTTACATCAATAATTAAAAGTGAGGGCTCAGTGAGTCATAACAGCTGAGGTTGGGCTGATGTTATACTTTAATATTTCCTACAGTTTGTCCCTGGGCTGTCCATTACCGACACATTTCCCAAAGAGCTAGATTGTTGCCATTCTGTAGCTTGTGATACCAAATCTGTAGGGATAGTTAGGAAATATCCTAGATCCTTATTTCAGATTTTTAAAAAGACACAGATAAAAGCAAAAAATAACCAATGAGATTGACAGTAATGGCAGCTTTGATATCACATGCTTAACATTTGTCCAGGTTGTTTGATGTTAAGCCATGCTAAGATGTGAGCTAAAGCTAGCCCGGGCCAATTGGCTGGCTAGCCCAGGCTAATTGGTTAATAAGGCAAATTCAATTGGGCTTGCATAAATACATTTTGGATTTAGCCTAAGCTTTAAAAAAGTATTTATTAAAAACCCAAGCAGCCAACTTTTTAGAGCATCTTTCAGTAAAACCAAATCCTGAACATAAAATGTCACTTCTCACTCCAAGAGCTCACAGCTTAGTACATTCGTAACAGGTGAGTCATATAAATGTGTACCCTCTGCACAATTTTCATGAAAAATGAAATTAAGGACAAAAAAGCTTCATGGACCAATCTGTAAATGCTTTTCTCCCCCTCCTTTGGGCATTTTGACATCTGCATTCATTTACATTCTTATTTTGAAGCCAGCTCCAAGTCTTTATACGATTGGCATTTTTAGTTCTCTGTTGGTAGGTTGGTGCTTGGTTCAGCCTGTTCCAGATATACTTTGATTGGATAACATGACAGTACACCAACAAATGTGGAGGTAAATGGTTGCAATTATGTCTCAGGCAGTATAATTTTGTAGTGAAACAATTTTAAATTTAAGAACAAATGTTCAAAACACAAGGTATAGGTCAAATTAATTTACAAGGAGGATGGAGTGGCTAGAATAGAACTAAAAAACCAAAATAATTTCTGGATATTTTTAATTTGGGGTTGGGATACAGTTGGTCTGTGCACAAGTATCACTGTTATCACTGTTTCTTCTGAAACAGCATTGCTGTTTGTTACTGAAAAATATAACAAAAAATATAAAAATTTTACAAAATACATAAATATGCTATTTTTAGGTACTTTCTAGATTTCAGTTTTTCAAGCTGGACAGTTAAATTTAAGCAAATCTGACATTTTGGTGTAAAAGCAGAAAATCTGAACCAGCCAGTAGATCCCAAAGGTAAAGCATGGCCAGTTTATGTTTGCTTGGACAGGTATTCAGTCGGTTTTCTGCCAGTCTAATAATCAGTGTTTGCTCTCAGTGATACTAGACTGGATAAATGGAAAAGGACAAATTCTAGTACTTCCAAAAATCCTGTCAACCTAAATACAGGCAGAAACCAGCCCAAAAACACTATTTTCACTTCACAAGTATCCCCTAGTGCTGTTGAGTGCTTAGGGTCAGTGCAGAGCTGCTTCCCTCACTGCTGGCAGTAGGAGAAAACAGTGTAGTGTGATTTATGATGTTAATCATTAGCGGGAGAGCAGTGGAAGCATAGGGGGAGTGGAAAGAAGCTGCAGTGCTTGATGAAGTGTGTCCCCTCTGCTTGAGCCAAGCCCACAGTTTGCTCCATGCAGAGTGGCTGAGCCGACTGCTGTCTGCTATAGCTGGATAGACAGCAACTAGTGGGATGCATACATTTATCACAAGACTGTAGTTAAGACCATTGTTCTTAAGTCCAAATAACATTTAGTGCTTGATTCAATCCAGACATTTAACCAAAAGGGCCCAAAGCCTATTAGGCTGTATTGATGAACAACATAGTGTTCAATTCATTCATTTTAATCTCTCTGACAGCTGTTAGAAAACACTCAGTTTGATACCACTGAGTTAAATTTGTCAACAGCCATTCATAGTTACAGCAAGTGTGATTCTCAGTTAAAATAAATAATAAAAAAATAATAATAAATACAATTTGATTTCTTCTTCTATGATTACTATAGGTACTTTAGTCATTCTTTACCCTTTTATTGGTTTTTGAGGACATTTTTAAGTCATTTGTGTTTTAGGACACCCTCAGTATAAATGTTCTGGCCTCAAAATTGTATTAAGACAATTCCTGGATGAAACCATGACATTATCCCCGCTGCTGCCTGCTCCTGGGAACCAGATGAATGCAGAATATCTGTTTCTCCCTTTTCTTGTTCAGTGTCACCAGGATCAGATCATCATTTTGTTTGTGTGTATATACATTATTGTAGTATTTATCTCTAGCTACTAAAGCACATAGATATAATTTAATGCATTGGTAATATAAAAACAGTGATTGACAACTTGTGTTTTTTGCTGCAGGTTTGCATGAATAGTCTCCATTTGGGCCAACTGCATAAAAACGCGCGAGAATTAAGATATATAAAAAGTAAAATTGATGACAGATATGATGGCTGGAAGCCTTCTGAATCCCTTTTAATAGCAGGAGACACATCAGTGCTCGGTGTGCTTTCTGACTACTTGATACTAAACTGGCAGAATCCAAAGAGGAAAGCCACCCAAAACTTAGCAATCTCACCAGCAAATCCCACCATCTCTTTGTCAAATACCGAAGAGGAACAAGGTCTCCATAGGAAGTCGGCCGCTTTGTGAAGCATGACAAAAGTTCTGGATGGGGAGAGGGGAGCATTTCATATCACACAAGCTGTCAGAAGTTCAAAGAGGGTTCAGAAAGGAGTCAGACTTGATATGACGGGAGCTTTTGGTGCAAACAGACCTGAGACTCTACCTTACGTCTCACATGCAGCAGACATCTCCCTGTCTTCTCAAATGGCAAGTCAAATCGCTGGAATCTCCCGTCTGATAAGTTTTTGTTTTTCCTTCTTTTCCACTGCTATAATATAATATAATGGGCCGCTGCCTTGGCTTGCCAACGCTGGCAGTTCAGGGAGACGAGTTTGTTTAGGAGAAAAGATGGCTGGAGTTCATAACCCGTATTGCACAAAAATAACATAAAATAGGAATCTGTAGGTGGCAAATGCTTTCATGGTTTAAGTGACTCTCTAGTCTCAAATTCAAATCAATGCTGATTTCTCAGTCACTGCTTATTATATTGAGAATCCCATATCCTGTAGTGTGCTCCTTGTCCTTCAATAAATAATACTGAGGCTTGAAATGACTCAGCTGTGACAAGTCTTATTGCTGTCAGCTCTTTTTAGAATTCTCTGCAGGGTTATATGTTCGTGAATCAGTACCCGAAGCAGGACAAAACTGACAAACTGTTCACGAATGATCCATGGAAGTGTGGGCGCATTGATGTTGTTTATGCGTTTACCATATGGATGATAGATGTGGGATTAGGCTGTATCATGAATCACATCAGTGTCTTCTCAGTAACTTTTGAGATTTGAGCACCTAAGACTGTTTTCTGGAGAGATTCTACTGGTGCTAATGGATTCACAAGATAAAAGTAACTGAACAGAAACTGAATCCTCTACAGCATACATGCATAAAAAAAATCTTTTAGGATGTAAGGCAAAAGATAGCCCATGCTACTGAATTTTTGGAACAACGATCCTCTCTATAACATATGTGATCACATAAGTGATTATAACCTATTTTAATATAGTGGTACTTTAAATAATACCTTGTTATTATATAAAGGAAAACACAGATTATCCCAACCATGTTTCAAGTTCTTTAAAGCCACACAAAATCACCTGCTGCATTTTGCACTTTGCACTTAAATGGTTGTTGTTGGCACTGCCTGCTTTTGCAGTCCTCTGTCAGCAGAAAATAATCACACAGATTATTACTGCAGTATTGTTATATAGCCTACTTTGCCAACAACTGCAGACATCTCCTGAGAACACTGATCATCAGCAGACATGAAGCCATTTGCTCACAGTTTACTTTAACACATTAACTTAGAAATCTGCAGATCAAGTTTGCAAATATATAATACACTATAATACACAGAATACACTTGTGATATGTAAATACTAGGGGTGCAACGATACACAAAATTCACAGTTCGGTTCGTTTCGGTTCGATACTTTGGTGTCACGATTCGATATTTTTTCGATACAAAAAAATGTTTATGCCTTTTTAATTTGTCATTTATTAAAATTATAAATATATATTTTAAATCAAAATTACAGTTTTTAAATTTAATGTTGCTGAAACAACAAAATAATAATAATAAAAAAATCTATCTGATCGAGAAATCACACAAAGCTATACTATACGCTTCTTCTGGGCTATATTCTCAGCAGCACGTTAAAAATATCAGGTCCCCATAAGGAGAATCATGTGCTAACGGCTGTCTAAATGACTCGGGTAAAGTTTGTAGCATGCGTGCTTGTTGTTTTTGTCTGCTTCCACTTGTCTTTGCACTAGGATGATGTCGGCATAAATGTGCAGTCATAGTCGTTGTTCCCACTCGTGATGTCAGCGTTAATCTCATTAAAATGACATTAACGCCATAACACGGCAAATCTCCATTAACGAGTTACCGCGGATCACCCCGTGCGTGGGGCTGGACAGCATCAACACATTAACAAGCTAACTGCGCTAACGCACTAGTTCCCACCAATTGAGCATTGCGTAGCACATCTGACATACTGTTTTACTTTTGTCCATGACGCGCTTACCATCAGGGTCATGCTTCACATGAAAACTAAAATAGGTCCAAAGGCCAGATCTGAATGAGGGTGGGGGAGGTTCAATTTCGGGTAGCGTTGAGGCAGTTGCCATGTTGCAACGAGCTTAGCTTCTGTCTTGCTAGCTTGCACTGCGCTCAGTGGATCTGCACTCGACAGTCCAGCCTAGGTGGAGTAGTCGAACGCAGATCCACTGAGCTCTCAACACAGACAGTATCGTCAGAAGAAAAGTTGATAAAATAAATAAAAAAAATGTTGTATTGTTCGATACATATGCGTACCGCACCGAAAGCACTGTATCGAACGGTTCAATATCGATACGAGTATTGTTGCACCCCTAGTAAATACCAATGTATGACAGGCCATGGCTCTTTTTGCAATTCCTACCTGATGTTTAGCTGTAAATATAGGCTCAGTTATGATTGGTATGGTAACCCAATGACCTGACTAAGTCAGCGTGGCCTTGCTGGAGCAAAGCAGTGTGGATCAGCATTGAAGTACAGCTAAGCGGGGCAACCTTGTAAAAATGAACTGGATCAGAAAGGAAGACCGCAAACATCACGAGCCTTGATCTTGTAATGGAAATGCTTTGCAACAGTGCACCACATGTGAGAAATATTTTCAACAACAACACACCATTATAGCTCGGGAACATTTATTTTCAACACTTGTGGCACCAGTTTAGCATTGTCATTGAATTTATCATGCAATGCAGTCAGGATGTTAGGGAGTGAAAGAGCAAAACAAGTGCGCTGTTAGGTTGATCAGACTGATCAAGGTCATCAAGGTCACTGATGTTGGCTTATCACTGAAACAAGTTGTGTTTTGGTCCTGTAATAAATGTAATGAAGGATTTTTTGGAGAGTGCTGGTGATCCCGTTCTTTCACAAGGTCATTTCTTTCCATCTAATTATCAGTCGTTGATCAGACAATTTATACTTGTAAAATTTGCTAATTTAAAGTGTAAAATGTAAAAGTAAAAACGAGCCTCAGTGCCTCTTGTATTATACATATTACATCAATGTATTATTAATCCTAATTTAGTAATGTGAAAAGCATTTTTTTCTATTGCAGCTGGCTTAGGTAATTTGAAGTGTTTTGTATGGTCATGATTTCTTTGATTTTTCATAAAGTTTTTAGAAATACTGAAACATCTCCATCACAATTACCCAGAATCCCAGGTCACACCTTTACAAAGCCTGTTTTATTATTTAAAAAATTCACTCTTACCCTTTGCTTCTCAGGGTTGCTCTTAATCGTTTTCTGCTCGCAGAGCTACGAGACACTGCTGCCTATTTGTTTTTAATGAAACCACAACATAATTTATTAAAGAAAATATTGCTGTTCACATATTATATGGGTTTTTCTATGCTATGCACTCTTTATCGGTTCGCCTTGGGTACAGTAGGGAACACCAGCTGTATTTATTGCATTGCCATGGTAACTGGTGTTCGGCCAGACAGCAGGAAGATGTCAGTCAGAATGCAGAACTATACCTAATGTTATTCGCTGAACAGGCTCGATCATTTCCTTGCTGACTTTTCGCTGCTAACATGTGACTTTACTGAATCCATCTTACAGCTCCGACCTCAAGCAATAATGCTGTACTCAAAGCAATCTCAGCATAAAAAAGCTTCATTGTTATGAGCTTGCTCCACATTCAACAAATTGATCTGTGAAATACATTACAGAAGAGGGTGTACCACCTGAAGACATGAAACGTTTTCACCGTCTTGATTACTGATTATGCCTTGATTAGCAGGGAGATTAAAGGGGGTGTGCTTGTGTGTGTGTGTATTATCAGCCCATGTGTATATCCATTTCAGTAGACACTATTGCTGTAATTAGCAGATGTGACACTCTTGGGTGCCTCTTGTAGTTAGATTGCTTAGTTTCCTGCATCAGGAGAGCACCATGGTTGGCACGGTGGCTGGCTGCTTCCCAGTGGATTCAGAGGTTAGCGGTGCTTACAGCTTGGTCCTTCAAGTGAGGCGGAGGGATGTGACATACAGATATTATGAAGACAAGCGTGCAAAAAATTAAATGTGCATATTAGGGGTGCAACGATACACAAAATTCACGGTTCGGTTCGATACTTTGGTGTCACGGTTCGATATTTTTTCGATACAAAAAAATGTTCATGCCTTCTTAATTTGTCATTTATTAAAATTATAAATATATATTTTAACTCAAAAGTACAGTTTTTAAATTTAACCCTAACCCTTGTGCGTGTTTTTTATTTTGACAGTGAATGCGCACCTGCGGACCACTTATGTGCAGCCCTGGTTATTTAGCTCGTCATATTGCAGCCACAGAAATTCTTTTGTCCATGAAACCATAAAGCTGCACTTTCTTTTTGCCTTATAGTCTGATTTGTCATAACTTCTCCGTTTTGTGGTAAGCTTTTATTTGGCTGTCACTTCTTCACCCTGACCTGTCTTATTTGGCTCAGCAGAACTAAAATATATATCTCTCTGTGAAGGTTCTCAGTCATCCAGGTCATCGTAGTCAAATATAAATCCTGCTGCTTTTACAGACGCACTCACATAAGCTCAGCGATTCTCTGCGCGATCAACCTCTCACATGTTTAAGCTGCGGGAGATTTCACTTGTCATGTTTGCATAGTAAGCTAACGATTAATAAGACGATGTCAGAGGAATTGGTGCGCAAATTATCATCACTCACAGATCAGTGCTGTCGCTCTCTATACACAGTTCGCGCGATTGCAAAGTGAAAGCAAAAAAACAAGCGCAAATTCAAACGCGATTTCAATATGTCACATATTGACAGTGGCTCACCGATGCCAATGACATAATTACCCAGCTACATTTCTGAAAGAATGCAAAAGCATTGACATATATTTTTCCTTCCTACAATAGCCCGACGGGCAGGGCAGAGATAGATTTTGGTAGCCCGACTGAAAAAATCGCTAGCCCCAGGACGTCGGGCTAGCGATATTGCAAGCCCTGTATCTGATTGAGGAATCACTCATCTTTGGAAAAGAGAGTTTATTACAGAGAAATGTCTCTTTCCAAAATAAAAGCTATACTATCCGCTTCTTCTGGGCTATATTCTCAGCAGCATATTAAACATAAGGAGAATCATGTGCTAACAGCTGTCTAAATGACTCGGCTAAAGTTAGTAGCATGCTTGTTGTTTTGGTCTTTGCACTAGGATGATGTCGGCATAAATGTGCAGTCATATTCGTTGTGTTCCCACTAGTGCTTTCAGGTTAATCTCGTTGAAATGACCTTAACGCCACAACACGGCAAATCTCCGTTAACGAGCTACCGCCGATCGCCCCGTGCATGGGGCTGGACGGCCAACACGTTAACGAGCTAACTGCGCTAACACACTAGTTCCCACCCATGTAATTGAGCATTGCATGGCACATCCAACATACTGTTTTACTTTAGTCCATGACGCGCTTACCTTCAGGGTCATACGCCACATGAAAACCAAAATAATTCCAAACACCACATCTGAATGAGGGTGGGGGAGGTGCCCTGCGCTCTTCCTTCTGACGATGCTGTCTGTGTTGAGCGCTCAGTGGATCTGCGCTCGACAGTGCAGCCTAGGCGGAGTAGTCGAACGCAGATTCACTGAGCGCTCAACACAGACAGCATCGTCAGAAGGAAAGTTGATAAAATAAATTACAAATGTTGTATTGTTCGATACATATGCGTACCGAACCGAAGGCACTGTATCGAACGGTTCAATATCGATACGAATATCGTTGCACCCCTAGTGCATATATATTAATGTATATATTTACTGCAAGAGATTGGTCTTGTTAATCACTTGTAACTTTGTTAATGGCAATGTTGCATGGCTGTTGTCATGCAGTGCAGACTTTGCAGCTGAAATACTAATACATTGTGAATACAGAGTCTCTGTGGCTTGAGTATATGACCTTATCTCTGAGTTTTTAGAGGTTGTATGTGAAATGCTTTGCCCAGTCTAATATTTTTGACCAATCCATAATTTGCTAAAAAAATGTTTTTTATCTGAAAGTAAAAATCCTCATGTTTCTAATCCCATGAGTCATACCCTGATCATGTTGCATCCTTGTGAGATAAGAGAAAAAAAACTCCCACTGTCAACCTTATCTGCAAGTCAAGTGTCACTCAGGTTTCCTGTGTTGTGTAGCAGCTGTACCGGTAGTATCTTTGCGCATATGAATTAAGGCCACCATGTGTGAGACATCTAATCTGTCTGATCATCCTGCTTTACAGCATTGATACGGAGACTCATATTCAATTATTATCAGTGTTGCCACAGTTACTTTGAAAAAGTAATATATTACGGACTACTGATTACTCCTTCCAAAAGTAACTTAGTTACTTTACTGATTACTTTATTTTTTAAAGTAACTAAGTTAGATTACTAGTTACTTTATTAGTTACTTTCAGAAGCTGCCAATAACACTCCCCACTGCCTCAACATAAAAACATCAACCGATTTTGCCAATACTCACTTTATTGGAAGTGTATTTTAACAGTAATGTCAACAATATATCTCCTGACATTTGAAGTTGAACTTAAAACTTTTTTCCTGACAGAAATACTTGTTTGTATGAAAATAAAGACAGTCTTGTTACTTCACTTAACATAAATACTTTTTATAAAAAAACAAACAAACAAACAAACAAAGAGTCTTTCTTGACTTCCCTTAAGATACTTTTTATACCATCCACATGTAAGCACTATTGTCCGCTTTTGTAACTTTGGACTAATCTTATGAAAAAAAAAAAAAGAGACTGCAGGTCCAACTTAAATTGCCTTACTTCCTTGCAGGTAATTGTTTTAAGTTAATCAACTTGAAAACTTTAATAAGTTTATTAAGTGACTTTGATAAACTTAATTCAATTACTTGTAAATAGTTATTTAAATTGGATTCCCCATTCTCTGTTTTTTCAGTATATGTTGTCATCGCATGTTATGGGGGAAACAGTAGAGTGGAGCGAGTAAACCAGTGGTTGTACCTCATTAACAGAAGCTTCTCAAACCTTTTGTCAGAAAGTCGATTTCTTTTAGGCGTGAGCACCAAACCTCCCAGACTAAAAAGTCGCTCCACAGGAGCACTTGATGGGGTTGGAGTGTTATACTTTAAAAAAATTGTCTTTATGCTTGAAAATTTATGCAGAATCTGAAGGTCGTAGCCTGACATCAGGTAGTCCATGACTTCTTTTTCTGCAGAATAGGTCTCCTCCTCTGGCTCTGCCTCAAAAGTGAAAAAGTCCATCTCACCTTGGCTGCTAGATGTAGTAGCACTGGGCACACTGGCAGGGTTTTTTGCCAGAGGAGCAGTGGTGCAACACTCTGCTGTCAGAAGCTGTTTTACTCGCTCCCTCCTTCCTGCATCTCTCAGCCATCGGAGTTTGAATTTTGGACAACTGGCAGCTGCAAGAAGGGCATCTTTGTCATCCAGCACACCGGCGAAACGAGTCTGAATAGCCTAAAAAACATAATTGATATTTTTATGCCTACAATTTATTATGTTATTGAATTATTTGCAAACCATGCCTAATATGAGATCAGTATTATGGATTAATTTTGTTTTAGGTTACTTGTAAACATTTTAATTGTTTTAATCTTATTTTTCAATGATAATTAATATTCTGTTCCATGTTTGTGAATTGTATGAAGCAAAAAATCTGACTAATTTCAAGATAGAGCGTACCTGTACAATGGCATCTGGAAGGCCTGCAGTCATCCTGGAGAGGTCATCTTTCACAGCCTGGGTCTTCTGCATCAGAACTTCAAGTGTTGGTAGTAAAGTTCCATATGGACAGTCGCCTTGTAAAATGTCCAGTGCTGCAGTCAGAGGTTTCATGGCCATGCAGTACTCATGCAGGAACTGGTATTCTTGATCTTTGAAGCACTTCAGTCCTAGCTTTGTGCACAGAGTATTCAGCTCACCCATGGGGATTTCTGCAATTCTCTTTACAGCATCAAAAAAGGAATTCCACCTTGTGGATGTTGGTATTAGGAGCTTTCTTTTGCTGATTTCTTCCACTGTTTCTGATGCAAGTGTAGATCTACTCGATTTGGTCCAAAGAGCTGTGCATTTTGCTGTGCTGCTCCTATACACAGCCCTGCTCTCTGCATTGGTTGTTAAATGTTTCTCCACATCACGTGTGCAAATTATGTTGATGGTGTGCGAAGCACACCTGCGGTGCGGGGGAAGAGACAGCTGACCATCACTTTCATTCTCAGCCGAGAGGATTTCTGACAGATCAGAAAAAGTGACATCATCGTCTTTGGGGCTGGACTCTTCCTCCTCCGTCTCATCATCGGACTCCGTGACAGGATGATAAACTTGAAACGCCTTAACAAAGTTGGATCCATTATCAGTAACTGTTGCAACTACTTTGTTGAGTAATCCATAAGAGGAGTGGATGTTTTCGATTTCTGTACCAATGACATCATACGTGTGTCTACCACGAATTCGCCTACATGCTAATGCAACCTTGTGACGCTCTAATGTGGTTCTACTGATCCAGTGGAGCGTTACTCCCATATAGCTTCTGTTGTTAGCAGTCCAAATATCCGCAGTAGTTGAAACAAAGTCAATCTCATTCAGTGTGGCCTTCAAATTTCTCTCCATTTCTGTAAACTCCTTCTCCAAGTAAGAAGTAAAAGTCGTTCGGTGAGGCAGCTCGGCATTAACAGAAGTAGGGATCTTTTTTATTATGGCACGAAACGAGGGCGAGTCAACAGTGTTTATAGGTAGCATTTCTTCTACAATATACTGCGCGACCAACTTCTTCAATTCTTCATCACTTGCTGGTTTTGCACCAAAGTCCAACTTTTGTTGTTTGGGGGGTGTAGGACCTTCTGCGGAAGTCACGGCTCTCTGCTTCGGACCACTTGGTGGGACTCTCTCTGTGAGTTTGACTGTGCTGTGCTGCGACTCCAAATGTTTCTTTAAGTTTGACGTAGTGTTTTTGAAGGTAGATAACACTTTTTCGCCAACACAGAGTGTACAACGAACCTTAATATTTAAATCTTTAGTTGACAGAAACTCAAAATAGTGACCATATTTCCAGCTAAAGAACGAACATCTCTCTCCCTCCATTGTTGTTTACACTTTTTTACGTCGCTGGCTGCTTGTGAGCGGGAAACGTGACCTGTCGCTTATGTGACGTTTCACGACACGTATGCGTTTGTCATCCGCTGAGACGAAAAGAAAAAACCAAATCTTTTTGCTTAAAAAAAAATAGTAACGCACAGTGGTTTGGACAAGTAACTTTAATCTGACTACTGTTATGGAAATAGTAACGCGTTAGATTAGTCGTTACTGAAAAAGGGGTCATATTCGGAGTAACGCGTTACTAAGCAACGCGTTACCGGCATCACTGATTATTATACATTGTGCTGCAATGTTGTCATCCACTTAAAAATCCGTCTATTAATTTGGGACAAAAACAACTATGCTGTGTCTGTCACAAATGCAGAGTATGTATCAAACAAGCAGCATAGTAAGCCTTTTACTTTGTTTAGAAATTGCATAGTGCAAAGCAATCATCAAGCTGAATGTACTCCACCAGTTCAATGACTTAGCTACTCTGTGCATCTTAGGGCTAAAAGATAATGGATATCCTAAACAGTAATGACAGAAGCCCTCCATTCTTTGTCATGCTGTGAATAATGTGCCAGTGTTTGGTCCATCAGCTGTGTAAGAGCTAAATGGTGCTGCAAGTATCAGTTTGATAATGAATAGTGACTGTCAAATCTGTCTCAGAAACTTTGTTGAGTGCTCATTACTTCAATACCAATTAAAAGGGAGAACTGTGGTTGCTGATAGTCCAAAACAATGTGTACATGTTACATGCTACATGACATCAAATCCAGAAGACACATGCTTGCAGGCTACCAAGCCCACAAATACCCAGTACAGATTGCAAAAAAAAAAATTCAACAAGCTTTTCTGAAAACTTTCTAACTTGGTTGTAACTATATTTACCATTTTTAAATGGACAAAGGCCACAACTTTGCATCCACTCAAACATGAGTAGGCTTTGCAAAGAAAGTGGTTAATGATTATACACTCTGCCATCCATCTATTTTCTCAACCACTTGTCCAATTTAGAGTTGGGAAGATGATGGAGCCTATCTAATCAGTCATGGGATGAGAGGCGGCCCTGGACAGGTTGCCAGTCTATGGCAAGGCTAACAGAGAGAGAGACAGACAACCAATCATACCTATAGCCAATTTAGAATCACAGATTAATGTCTTTGCACAGTGGAAGGAAGTTTCTAAAAGTTGATAAGAGTATCCACTTTCATTGAAATTCACTGAGATTGCAGTCATCACTGAAATCTGATGACATATGGAGACGAAGGCTTGTGGAGAACATGCCAACTCCACACAGAAAGGCTCCAGGAGTGAACTTTTTGCACCACTTTGTCACACTCCATTTCTATTTTGTTCAATATTTGCAAATTATTGTTCTTAATAGCAGTTTGTTTATAATTGTTTGCTATATTCCAAAATTTAATGGCTGTAGGCATGGGACATCAGATTGCAATGATGACGCTGGAATCCTATTGAATCTTGACATTTAGATTCAAACTGCATCACAGAGAACGCATCCTACAAATGTCATGTTTTCCAATGCAAAACAAGATGACTGTATTAACAAAAAGCCTGATGTTTTTTAGGCTGGAGTGCAGATATGTTTAAAAATAGGTCAAGTTTGCCGGGTCATATTTCTCCATTAAACCAGCCAGTTGGCTTGGCACTTGATACCTGTGTCAAATGTGAAAAACTGTGAGATGAGTAACGCTTTATCACACAGCCGTGCTTTTTCGATTAAAAAACTCAAACTCTGCAGGTAGGCAATTTAAAGCAACACTAAGCAAATGCACCTGTTTTATCAGCTACACTCAACAATGGACTAACCTAAAAATGAGACTACTGAACAAAATGTGCAGTACAAATTTAATCAGGCTGGTAACAGTTGAGAAAGCTAGACTTACTAATGTCACACATTTTGCCTCCATTGTCTTTATGATAATGTTGTTAATTTCTCAGTTAACCCCTTTTTTTTGGACATATACTTAAGCCTTTAATGACTATAGCAACAAGTGCTGTGAAATAGTAAACAGGCTTTCATTCGTGCCCAGAGACTGGATTCTTGGATGTACCCCTTTTTCAGGTATTGTCCCTCCTCACTGTTTCTCTGACCCTTCTCATTTTGAATGTTTGTATAGAAATGTTGGTTTCCTTTAAAGCATTTGAAGATCTCTTCATACTGAAAAAAGACCAAATGAAAAGCTGCTGATAATCACATCTTCCTCAGTGGTACTACAGTGCAAGTTAGCATTTGTAAATGAGCATTGTCATCCATGCTAACATTGCAACCATGTTGTTGTGCATGCTGATATAAGCATACGCCAGTGTTGGGCAAGTTACTTTGAAAAAGTAATTAATTATAGTTACTTTTTTTGAAGAAGTAACTAGTAACTGAGTTACAATATTCTAAAAGTAATTAATTACTTGAAAAGTAACTATTATGCTACTTAAAAAAAAAAGTTTAACCCTCTGGGGTCCAGGCTATAATTGGCCATTTTTAACTACTTTCGATGTTCCCTCTACATTTCACCTTTAAAAACTATTTACTTTGCCTTGTTTGGTATCATTCTTTTAAGCACAACCTCGCCTGTCTGAATTTACAGTTATGTTTTCATTTTGACATTTTTTGTATTAACACAATTGATCTGAAATCAGACAAAAAACAAAATCCGAGTAAAAAAGGTTATATTTTTTACTGTACACAAACATGTTTATTGAATCATATTTCATAACTTTAAATGCAAATATAAATTGCCAATTTTAAAATCATATGCACAAGTTTTGCAAATAACAAAGTTATTTGCAGCCATTTACTTTTTACCCTTTTTTAAAATAACCATTTCAAACTATTTACATAACAATCAGCTGTTCTGCATTCAATAAGATGCCACACAAATTATTTGTGCCACTCCAAAAAAATAATTTCTGGCACTATAAAGGAGAACATCACAGCCTGATACCTGCAGGTCTGACAGCAGCAGGTGTATCACCGCTTCTGTTTTTTACCTGGAGACAGCAGTCGCCTCATTGTTCTGACACACAACACAAAACTATCCACAACACTACACACTAACTACACAAGACAACACATTAACTACACACTACAAACACGCTAAACATCACAAATCTCTCACATCTCAAAACTCTCTATCTTTTTCTGCTGTCTTCCTCTCTCCCTCTTTCTCTCTCTCTCTCTCTCTCTCGCCGTCACTCCTAAAACTTCCCCCTCTTCCTAAACAACCAAATGTCATGTTGCCATATAAATTTTGATTGGTCGACATGGTACATTTTTCAACCAACACGAAATGGCTGTTTTCTGTTTTGTTTTTAAATTTTTGGGTCATAAGCAGAGAGTGCTTGCTGGCACTGTCCTTAGACGTTAAACATGATGAAACTATTGGGGAAAAAACGCCGCGTATATATTGTTTATCATGACTCTGGTTTTACGTGGCCTATCAACACAATTTAAAAACTGGTATATATCACCTTGTTGCTTTGTCATCTTGAAGTGGTCATGTGATTGGCTTACCAGGACTACTTTCTTCTTCCTCAGTCAAACAGCAGCACTCATGCGATTGTTTTGCCCCCTACTTCCAGGTGTTGTGCCAAAAAGTGATCGTCTGCCAGAAAGTGATTGCCGTCCGCGGGAGCAGGCGCAGCTACTTAAAGCTGTAGCGCCCAGATTACTTACAGCTACTTCCGTGCAACTGATATAAGGTGTGGGAAGCTGAACACAGCTTCAACCGTCTGTTTGTTGAAAAATAGCAACGCGACTGCATTTTCTTGTTAGTAACGGTAACGGCGTTGTAAAGACAGGAATAGTAATTAGTTAGATTACTCGTTACTGAAAAAAGGTAACGCCGTTAGTAACGCATACACATTGCATACTGGCATACGCATTGCCGCTATACTGCTAGGGACCATTTTTCATTTATAGTTAGATGTAGTTGCAGCAACTATGTTATATTGACTAATATATATTTTATTTAATCCCTTAACATGTACATTTAACTATTATTTCATTAGCTACACGTTGCTAGTGCCAAGTTGGAGCCTCTTTTAGTTTTACTACTGCCTCAATTCTACATGTTGCTGGAAACATGCCTCAGTTATTTTGGTCAGTATTGACATCATAGTGTTACATGCTGCAGATGCCGCATATTTGTCAGCTGTGGATCCATAATGGGAATATCCTGTTCCACCACATCCCACAGGTGCTTTGCTGGTCTGAGATCTAGTGAATGTGGCGAACTAGCAATTGTTTTTTTTTCTTATTCTCTGTAAACTCTAGACATTGTGTGGTAAACTCCCAGTAGATGAGCAGTTTCTGAAGCCTATCTTGCATCAATAACCATGCTGCGTTTACAGTCAGTTAAATTGCTTTTCTCCTCCATTCTGATGCTCAGTTTGAATTTCATCGGGTCATTTTGACCATGTCTAAATGCCTAAATACACCGGGTTTGCTCACATGTGATTGGCTAATTAGATAGTTGCACTAATGTGCAGTGAGCAGCTGAAAATATGTACCTTGAAAGTAGCACCAAGAATTAAAATCAAAACTTAAACAAAAGAAGCTGAGACCTCTTGTTAGCCAATGTAGTGCAGATTGGCAATGCTGCCTTCTTACAGAAGTGGAAAATGTGCAATGAAAAAACGGACACTGAATGAGACAGTGTGTCTGCCAACATAGTCTGTACGAGGTCGGCACTTGATAGCCAAGAATTTCCAACTGCTGCTAATCACATCTTTTGTGTAAGCCTGAGAAGGTTTGGTGAGTGAGTACTCCAAAGTTTTATAGCACACAACAAAGTTTAATTTTGTAGTATGCTATATATGCGGGCAGTGTATTAGATTGCCTAAACATCTCTGACCTGTCAGGTCATGAACACAGGACCTCTGTGGTATCTTGTAGCGTCTGAGAGTCAGACGCTGATAGCATATATTTTAGATCATGCTGATCGCTGGGTGGTGCATTTGAGAAAAGTACTTGTGCCATCACATCTTACAGATGCTTCAGTGATTGGGATCAAGAAAGCAACTGTGTTTGAGGGTGGTACTTGTTAAAGTGCAGATTTGTCTTTTGCATACTATTGTTCAGTGTTTTACTGTAAGAAACAATCACTGCCCCCCACTGAGATCACCTTGAGTACAGTAATCAGTGAAGTGTTCAGTTTTTACAATTTATATCTATGCTGATAAATACTGACTCGCTTGTTGGTGCCAAAGCCTATAAAATCAAGGGCCTATTTAATCACAATCCTGCCATATTAGTCTTTTCCTAGCCTTAGCCCTGTCTCTGCTGAAGAATGGCTGGTCGTGCTTAGGGTCATCCTGCAAGGCCTCTCATAAATTCTACCTGCGTTACCTGTCTTCTGGCACTTGCTTGATAACACTCATTATTGCTCAACGACCTGGAGGCAAAGCTTCACTTTGGGCATCATCACCTTCGAAACTCAGCATGGGAAACTGTCCTCCTTGCAGTTCACCTCTGCTTTTAAAAGCCATAAACTTATGCCTGACAAGTTAGCCAGGAGACAAGAATCACAAGCGGTGATTATTTGATATTGTAAAGTGAATTACATCCTCTACCATCCTCCAGAGAAAAGGAAGGTTTCCAAAGGACCAAAGGGATGTATCAGTGCAGTTTATGAGGCTCCTCAATCACACAGAGGAGTGGTTGAATCTCAGATCAACCCGGGGCGACAATGAAAGTTTGAAGTCTAAGTCAGTGGTGAGATGAAATAATAAAAGGAAATGGAAAAAAAAGCTACCATCTTCTGTGATGTAATTTTTAAACTCTGCAGTGATTATTGCAGTTCACAATGATAAATCGAAAGGGAACGAGTATTCATGATAAAGTAATGAACAGGAAACTGTAGACTTTGAACAGTGCTTCAGTGTGTAGTGTTCGATGAAGCACCTTTCTTTCATGTAAACACTCTTCTTAACGCACTCACACTGGAATATATAGATGTTCAACTGAGAAGAGAAACCATTTCAACGGTCAAATAGAGTGAGAGTGCCTTAGGAGGCTATTCACACTAGTGCTGATAGTTGTTATTAAAACCCTGTGTGCTTCACTTCAAATGGGTTTAGAACAGCTTGCGGATGTGAACAGGGCAATGGAGCAACACCATAATACACTCTGGGATGTTCACCTCAGGCAAGCATTCTGTGATGCTAAGCATCTCTCTCAGAGCTGCCAAAGAAAGTCCATTGATTTCTCCCTTTGTTTGTGGAGTTGGTTCCATTGTGGGATTTGAAAGAGAAACAGAACTACCGAACCATTCTCAAGGTGAAGGCTCCCCAACAGCTAATGGTTAAAAAAAAAAAAATCAATCAATTAACATGTTTCTTTTTTCTAGCAGCAGCAACTAAAACATGCCTCTCAAGGCTTTTTAAAAACTGGGTCAAACTAAGAAGTAACATCCCAGAGCTGGATGCCGTGGACAAGAGGTCTGCAAGCCCACTTGGCTGAATTGTTTTGGGGTTTTTTTCATTAGAAAATAGCATAACAGCTTATCATTTCAATTTTAACTTCATTCAGCTGTCTGGGTCATATTGTTAACATCAGCCATCGTCTATTAAAAGATTATCCTGATTGGAGCCTGTACTGTACATCACAGTCTGCCCCAGTGATACACACTTATGGCTGGCTGTATCAGGTTTTTATCAAAGGCTATGCATTCATTTGATTCAGTTTTCACCTTAGCAGTTGAATTAAGGTAATAAATACTGCAGCTAAAAAGCTAAGCTAGGCATCAGGAAACTATAATATGCTAATATACAGTGTCCTGCAGGATGCCAGTGGGATTCTTGTAGTGTGAGAAAAAAGGAAATATTTTAATCAGCAATACAACTTCTATGAAAAATAATCATTGCTCACTTTGTTCACTGCTGATGCTCTGCATTAACACAACTGAAACTTAAACAACTGCCATTTTTATGTATTTTTGTCTCAGTGAGTTACTCAGAAAGCCATGCTGTCAGCTTAATGGAGCATGGAGTATTTGATAACTTTGATAGTTATCATTCCGGAAGCAAACATCTGTATTTACAGTAGATATTTATAGTTACCTATACAAAAATGCCTGCAATTGCTGTTTGGTAGTGTGCACTCTCCTCTTAAAACCAGGTGTTTGGTGTAGCTTAAGCAGTGTTTTTGTTAACAATACTAAGGTGCATTAGATGTTTTTTCTGGGTGTATGTCTTCCAGCCGTTTTATGTCCTTGTTTTGACAATGCTTTAAGGGCCTCTGTAATCTCACTGTCACATTTTTCACTTTAACAAATTAAGAACATTTCTGTGCAGCTGCACTGGTTGCCTGTCGTAATAGACATTTCTTCAGCAAAAACTATGTCAGCATGACATTTGTGGGACCTATTAAGCTTGCTGATATAGACAATCATAGCAAAATGGCAGTAAACAGTGAAGATTGGTGTTGTTGGTTTAAATTCAGTTCTAAAGTGAGTGCATAGGAAAAGTGTCAATCAATTCAAATTTTTCCGTATCCTTAGCAAAGACGTGGACCATCTGCTCACTGGTACTAAAACACAGATTTGGTTTTGACTGCTGATATCTGCAAAATAAGAATCCCAGTTATAAAAGAAATGTTTTTCTCACTCTGCAAGCTAAATACATAATATTTAAATGTACTTTTTCCGAATAGATTTTATATATCATACCTATTTCAAGATTACTATTTTCTTTTTTATTAGGATTTAAGATAAGATAAGATAAGATAACCCTTATTAGTCCCACACGTGGGAAATTTGTTTTGTCACAGCAGGAAGTGGACAGTGCAAAAGTTATGACGCAAAAATTAGAATACAATAAGAATAAATACAGTACACAGCTGTACAGAATAGAATAAAATAAAATACTATATACAGTAGAATAAAATAGAATAAAAATATACAATAAGATAAAAATAGAATACGAATGCTATATACAACTGAGTAAAAATACAACGATGCCAGAAAAGATTATTGCACTTAGTGTTATTGCACATGTGTGGATGTGTGTGTTTGTTCAGTTAAAGTCTTTGTTGTGGAGTCTGACAGCAGTGGGGAGGAAAGACCTGCGAAATCTCTCTGTCCCACACCGTGGGTGCCGCAGTCTCCCACTGAAGGAGCTGCTCAGTGCTGTCACAGTCTGCTGCATGGGGTGGGAGACGTTGTCCAACAGGGATGACAGCTTAGCCGCCATTCTCCTGTCACTCACCACCTCCACTGGGTCCAGAGGGCATCCTAGAACAGAGCTGGCCCTTCGGATCACCCTGTTCAGTCTCTTCCTGTCCCCAGCAGAGATGCTGCCGCCCCAGCAGACCACACCATAAAAGATAGCAGAAGCCACCACAGAGTCATAGAAGGTCTTCAGGAGTGGGCCCTCCACCCCAAACGACCTGAGTCTCCGCAGCAGGTACAGCCTGCTCTGCCCTTTCCTGTAGAGGGCGTCTGAGTTATGAGTCCAGTCAGGTCTATTGTTCAGATGAACACCAAGGTACCTGTAGCTGTCCACAGCCTCAATGTCCATACCCTGGATGTTCAGTGGTTGCAGTGGAGAATGCTTGTGCCTGCGGAAGTCTACCACCAGCTCCTTGGTTTTACTGGCGTTGATCTGGAGGTAGTTCAGCTGGCACCAGTCCACAAAGTCTTGAGTCAGTCCTCTGTACTCCTTGTCGTCCCCATCAGTGATGAGGCCGACTATTGCAGAGTCATCAGAGAACTTCTGCAGGAAGCACTGGGTGGAATTGTGGGAGAAGTCTGCAGTGTAGATGGTGAAGAGGAACGGAGCCAGAACCGTTCCCTGTGGGGCCCCCGTACTGCAGACGACCCTGTCCGACACACAGCCCTGAGTCCTCACATACTGTGGAAATAAGTGGAATGCCTCATCGATATTATTAAATATATTATACTTATATATTTAATTCCAAGTTTGTGGTGAGTGATCTTCAAATTCAGCCTTCAGTAGGTCTCCTTTAGAAATCCCTTATGATATTATAGATTGCAGGACTGCACTGGTAATGAGGGTGTTAAATGTCCTCTTTTACATGAGATATGTAGACTCCTTCACATCCTGCTGTGGTGTAAATGTTCCTAGGCCAGTGTGTCCTTGATCTGCCCTGCAGTCCTGTTCCAATTGGCTATTCTTTGAATATCACAGCTGGACCACACTGAATGGCTCCTTTAAATACGAAGAAAATATGGTTTAACCATAAAAAGTACATATTAATGAACATCAAGGAAGATGACAATATCATCTTGTTAACATTTTGTGTAATAAGTAATGCAATGTATGATGTGAAAAAATGGACTCTATTCAGAATCAAAAGTCATTGTGACTAGATTGGAGTCAAAATGTTTGGCCTTGCTACCCACATAAGCTCCAACTCTGCCCAATATGCAGAATAATTTTCAATTTCTGTGAAGAAGTTAACCGAGGTCACGTAAACATTTGAGCTAATGATCTGAAAGCTAAAGCTCGGACCAACCATCCTACTCTAAAACAGCTGATCAGACTAGGCCTGTGAAAGTAAAATGTTTTGCTCTCCTTGTTCAATAAATGACAAAGCCTATGTAAGCTCAAGCGTTTTCCTTCTTTGAGACTTTTCTCTTGATACAGCCAATGTTTCAACAATTCGGTCTTTGCTGTTATCTCACTGGTTCATGAATACTCCTTTGAGAGGCATCGAGGATTTTGATAGAAAGTAATACTCCTCTCAGACGACACTGATGAAAGTAATGCATAAATAATCTTGTCTTGTATTTGTAGCTTCTGCTTAGGATGCGTAGAAATTAAAATGCTATCACTCCTTATAAAGAAAAAAGCCGTATTTGAGTCTAAGCTTTGCCGCGGAGTAACTCTTCTTGAATTGACATTAAAAATTAGTTTTGTGCATCTGCTTCTCTGAAGATGAGACCACGTTCGATTCATAGGGTGTCAGCGTAATTCTTTGATAGGAAAAGATTAAACTGGAATTGACACCGAAACTTTGAAGCTGCAGGAAAGCCATGATATCCTTTTGCACCTCAAATATGATGAGCATAGGTAAAATTGACAGACAAATAAAAACACTGCATTGCTAATGGACATATAAAAACATACAAATTTACCAAAGATTATAGCTGTAAAGTGATATCGTTAATGTAATGGTCAGGGTAGCCATCAGAAAAAAGCACATGCATAACTTCCAGCCAAAGTCATCTATCTCACACTGATTCTGAGTATTTAAACAAACTAAAATAACCGTTTTTGAATACAAGTCAACTAAAACTATCCATTTAATGTAAGTTAATAACAGAGCAAAATTTCATCATCATTCATCCATAAATTGTATGTGAAGCTTTGTGGATCCTATCACACACTGTCATTGTTTCATACAGTATGTGCAGCTCTCTGCACATGTTTCTGAGTAGCTGGTGTGGAGCAGGGAAATTATTTTACTGCTATTGTTAAATAATTGTCATCATTACCATTGCATTAATAATATAATCTGGAGTTTATATTGCATTCAGGGGTTGAACAGTGTGTCTTTCAGAAAGGCTAAAAGTAACAGGACAGGAAACAGGCTTGGAGAGTTTTGCAGAAGCAGGAAGTTATTTTGAGCAGCAGGCTAAGACGAGGCTTTAACAATGTAACAGATAGCTTTAAGAAGGCCTTAAGATGTTATGCATACAGTTATTATGTTGACCTTGTATTTCAGGTGCAGTTATGACTATTTTATACACAATGCATATCTGTGCTTATTAAAGAGTTGGAGCTCGGTCAATTAATTGGGGGTTGGAAGCTTTGTTCGGCGCGATGTCCGGACAATCTATTGTGCAAGTGACTTGGAGCCATAGAAGGAATTGCAATACATGCTTACAAAACACTTATATATCAGGTCATTTCATATTAAGGTTTAAGTAGAGGTTCTTGGTTAAAACATTTATTTAGTAGAAGACATACATATAGTCTCAGTGAGCCTCTGGTCTGGTAAAAGGTCAGAAGTGCAACAGGTGAATTGAGAAAGAGCATGTGGGGTCAACACACACACACACACATGAGTTAGATTTATTTAGAGGAGAGATTAGTCATGTCTCGGCAAGAAAGAGGAACAATTCACTTTAAGACAAGAACGGAAAGTACCAGCCATGAAAATAGAAGATGATCTTCTGGGTTAAAAGTCATTGTGGTGTTGATCTGATCTATGTATAAAATGTATCTGTGACGCATGAAGCGGCGTCAGTAAATCAAACCCTGATGCTATAAAATATCTGTTTATGCTTTGATTAAGTCCGAGATCACTTGCTGTCGGCGTACAGAGTGTTCTTCTCACACGTGTGTAGTCATTAAAATCATTGTTTGACCAAGACCTTCTGGACCATGGGTGGTTTGTACTCTCCTTCCTCAATTTTGAACCTTAACACTGGGCCCTGGAGAACAGTGCATATGTTACATGGCGTGTGTTACCAGCCATATATGACCCTGTGCATAAGAAAGGGTGAAATGCAGCAACCCCTGTGCACCCAGACAATTGCAAATCTGCAAGCCAGGCTCTATTTCATGTTTGCTTTGACCAGGGCACTGACCATGACATGCTGGAGATATTGATGTGACTGTTGGGTTTTTTAGGATTATAGCTTTACAAAAGAAATTTTATATGTGTGTGTGTGTGTGTGTGTGTGTGTGTGAGAAACAGTCGCCTTTTTGGACTGTTTTTTTACACAATATCCCAGTGAGAACTGAGGAAAAACATTTTTGGGTGATTTCTTGCCTCTTTGAAGCTAGAACAAGCCACCCAAACACATGAAATATCATTGGAAAGCCCAGGATGTCCTCCACATCAGGACTTAGTAGGATATGTCAAATAAGTGAAAAGATGTAGACCAAAAACAAATGTCCATTACAGAGGACGGCTGGTGTTCAGAGACGCAGACATAGCGCCACAGACATAGCAACACAGACATAGCGCCTTTAAAAAGTTAGGCGTACCGGCACAAAAGTTAGGCGCACACAAATTTTATAATAATTGATATAATATAATGTGTTTTTCTGGATACACTGTGCTTTTTCAGCATTCAAAGATTGATGACACCGTGTCAGAGCACTGGCTATGAATTTCAGAAGGATCAGGCCTTAACTTAAAAGTTAGCAATAGTTCTTTTCCTATTACAGCTACATCCACTTCTGTCGTGCCTAGGCTGCTCACTAGGGCTGGGTATCATCACTGATTTCTATAATCCATTCGATTCCGGTTTTCAAAGTCCCGATTCGATTCAACTTAGCCTCAGACAGTCAGAAATATTATAATTCTGATCCTTTATCAGTACTGACTTCATCAGAATTGTGAACATCACAGCAGATGCCTTTGTGTGAAAGTAACTGAGAATAAAACACAGAAAAACATGAAGGAGATTTTCCTGGTGTGGCTTTTTATAGCAGATAACCTTAAAAATATTCTACAATGTTCTGCATATAAAGTTTAAATTTCTTCAGTATTGAATAACAGAAAAAATAGGCTTTCTTGTCCGAGGTCATTTAAGTGAAAAAAAGAAAAAAAAAAGACAGCAGCCGACAGCGCTGTAAACAACGGTAGACTGGTGGGTAATAAGCGAATACAGAAAACAGAGATTGGAGACGGGAAACTGTTCTTGAAGTACAGAGAGAGAGAGAGAGAGAGAGAGAGCTAGCTGTGCATGGAGTGTGATTTTAATAGTCGTGGAAGCAAAACAGCAAAATTCATGACCACATTGATCAAATGTGAAGCGCAGTTTGCTGCTTCTTTTGCTGCTGGCTCGGTGAATTTTGGTTGGAGAGACAAAACCTGCAGCTCAGAATCAGCGCAAAAAGACGTAATCACAGCGCGTACCGGACGCATCAGGATCGCTAAGCTCCGGCAGCATGTACGTCTACGGGCCGTCGGGTGAGAAAGCCGAGAAAGACAAAGCTGATTCTGATGCGTCGGTCCGCTCTGTGTTTACGTCTTTGTGTGGAGTGCGTGTACCTGCTCTCATTTGCTGTTTGGTTGTTGTTGAAATGGTTTTGTGAGCTTTAATCTGAGAATCTGGCGTTTCTGGCAAAACACAGTTATATTTAAAAGTCGATTCAGGATTTAATGAATTGATATCGCTTTACTCAAGCTACTCACCTCCCACTTCCACCTGCACTTTCAACTGGACCACGGCCAATCAGAGAGGTCCCGCCCCTGACTATCTCTGATTGGTTTAGTCCACGATAGGGGCATAATGTGTGTCTGTTGTTGACCACAGGGAAGGTTGCAGATTTTTTTTTTTTTTTGCTACCCGAACAGTTGGTCGCACAGGTGCAACCAAATATTTTTTTTTAGTCGCACCACTGAAAAATTTGGTCGCATTTGCGACCAAAGTGGTCGCACTCTAGAGCCCTGCATAGCAACACAGACATAGCAACACAGACATAGCGCCACGGACATTGCGCCACGGACATAGCGCCACAGACATAGCAACACAGACATAGCGCCACGGACATAGCGCCACAGACATAGCAACACAGACATAGCGCCACAGACATAGCGCCACAGACATAGCAACACAGACATAGTGCCATGGACATAGCGCCACGGACATAGCGCCACGGACATAGCAACACAGACATAGCAACACAGACATAGTGCCACGGACATAGCACCACGGACATAGCGACACGGACATAGCGACACGACTGACTGGGGAGACGAGAGTGACTAGACGAGGAACACGAGGAAGGCAAAGTAACAGAAACCTAAATTCGAGGAACTATGAATATAAGCAGAACATAAGCAGAAAATAATGAGACTGAAATAATGAGACTCATAACCATGAATGACAATAATCAAGGAATATAAATTAACCAATAAACACAAACCCCTGGATCACAGACCGAGTACCGTGCCAAAGTGAATGTATACCGTATTTCCCGGACTACAAAGCGCACCTGAATATTAGCCGCACAAGCTAAAATCAGGGGAAAATCCTGTTTTGTACATACATTAGCCGCACCTGACTAAAAGCCGCAGGTGTTTCAATGTTGACTTATCATATGTAAGAGAATATGCACAAAGGGAATTGTCAGGAAAGAGATGGCTGTTTGGAGACACACCCCTTTTATTAATATTTTGAAAAACAAGTTATGGGTACATATTTGCACATGTAGTACATAACAGTAACCTACAGCACACCAGAAAAATAGATTCAGACTACCTTTTAGGCTCAGGTGCAGTGACACGGCTTTAACAAGAAGAAAAGTCAGTCATTCACCATCTTTCTCTTCTTCCTGCGCACTAAAACCACCAAAGTCCTCTTCTCCAATGTCGGAAACGAACAGGCTCAGGATGGCTTCGTCATCCACTCTCCGCTTCTCTCCTTCGTTGTCACTTTCAAAACCAAAGAAATCCTCGTTGTCAGTGTCAGAGTCGAACACCCTCAGAAGGGCCGTGGCGGTGTCCTCCTCTCCATCATGCAGCAGTCCAGCCCTTCAAAATCCGTTGGTGATCGTGGATGTTTTCGCACTTTTCCACGCTGTCAGAATCCACCGGTGGAGTTGGGCATAACTTGCTTTTCGCACGTTTATCGCCGCTCGTCATCCACGCCTCCCGCTGAACGCGTAGCGCTACTTTGAAGTTTGTTTTTCGCGCTACTTCGTACGGCACTACGTTTCCTGGCGGACGGACATGTGACTAACATACCACTCTTGAACCCCGATCCTTCCGCCAGGCAACGTAGTGCCGTACAACAGCGGAACAAACAAAACAAATCGTCTTACGATATCACAAAAATCATGGAAAATCCATAGAAAAGCCGCACCTGACTAAAAGCCGCAGGGTTCAAAGCTTGTGCAAAAAGTAGCGGCTTATAGCCCGACAATTACGGTACATGTTTTGAACATAAGAGGAATCTCCTCAGCACCTGAAAACTGTTTTCATTTACAATGAATAATCTGGGGCGTATTTGCTGTGAGGTGCTAACCATTGCATCGCTGTGCCACACTCTTCCTGTGTTTAGATATTTTCAGTCTTTTCCAGAATGTCTGCAAATTGTTGCTGTTCTTTGTGTTTTTCTAAAATCATAGTTTGCTCTTCATTTGTAAAATATGGCACTCTGCTGCTACTAGACCAATTCAGGGTGGCAACAATGACACTTTTATGTGAATGTGCTCATAGCTAGGCTGGGAGACCAAGGCCTGATTTAGCAAGCTGATAAGCACCTTTGTGTGACTGCTTAGCATGACTGCTGATGTTAGGGTAAGTGAAACCAGATCACAGGAAGATATTCTGCAAATATTACACTAGCTTCGTAGTGCATGACCCTGATAAGATAAGCCTGATGGACAGGAACATATAGGCGGTATAGTATGGGAAATGTGGTGTAGCTCATGACACCACCAACACTGTATCTGTTCCATGTAAAAAGGCCTTTGGCACTTTCCCAGTCAGTTTCTTTGTGAAACAGGTGCAATGAAACACTTTTTTTCCTTCATATTTTTCAAGAATATGCAAGAGGCTAAAGGGTTGTATATGAACTTAATTTCACCTTGAATGCATGACAATTGGAGTATTTTTTTAATTCAGCGTTGAAGCCCAACAACTACTGAAACACGAGGGAAACAGTTATCGCCCTTATCTGTTATTTAATGAGTCACAAAGAATTACGTTACAGTACATGTTCAGTGTACCAGAATGCCCCGACAATGAATGTAGAGCTTGTGTTATCCAGAGCCATTCCACCTGTCTGTGGCATCAAAATGCCGGACTTGAACTGACATATTGAGCGCAAGGAAAATAGGCTCTTAACTCAGAAGAATATCTGAGAAAGTAAGAGTGATGACTTCAGAGTGGGAGGGAAGTCAGCAGAACTGTTCCCAGAAGTGGGATATCTAAGTTTATTAAAGCGCTGCAGCTCTACTCCTGTCACACAGATTCTTGGAAAAATACAAAGAATGTCAATGCTGATGCCACAGAAAACAACAGCGCAATGCATTATTTAACAACTAATTCAAATAACACAAATAATTCATCAAACAGTCTTGGTCACTCTTGCCAGATCCCTTTTGATAATCCTTTCTGTCTCACCAGTTCAGTAATTTTACTTTGCCTGTCTGTTCTTTTGTGAAACATTCACAATCAAAGGCACTTTGTTCATAATAAACAAGGGTGGAAGATTCATTGCGGATGCCAACAAAGAGATGCTTGTTGATGTTTTGACTGGCACTGAATATTTGCATCCATGGTGTGTGGCTGGTTTGGTTCATGCTGAAAGGAGTGGATTGATCTGAGAATTGCTAACTGAGGTGTCTGTTCCTCTCTGCCCAGCTGATGCACACAGGCTAGCACTGTTGTTTGAACAAAGCATCCTGTTGAGACTGGTTTAAGGAGTCTTAATCAGGACAAAAACAAACATTACTTACTGGAGTAAATGGTTTGAGTCTTCAGGAGCATGTGTGAACCTAAAATGTTGGAATATTCTGTTTTCAAGTTGCAACTTTATGCACTGTTAAGAACACACAACAACACACAATTTTGTCCCATTTCTGTAGTTGAATATTTGAAAAATATCAGAGATAACACAGTTTGACAGACATAAAATAGTATTTTGCACCAACAACGTGATTCCCAAAGAGCTATTAGCTGAAAACATGGCACACCTCAGCAGCAGTATATAGTTTTTTCTCCACTTGTTCAGGAAATTGGAAACGTGGCGGTCGAAGAGGAATAGGCAGGCCTACAGAAAACTACCTAGCGGAGAGAGTTGCATCTGACACTCTAGTTGAGCCATCTACTGTTCAGAGAATCCTCGTAAGAAATGGTCTCAATGGACAGCCAGCTGTCAAGAAGCCACTCTTAATGAAGAGGAAAGAGAGGGAAAAGGCTGAGGTATGCCAAATTACACAAAAACCGGACTGTCAGTGGTAAGGTCAGATCTTATGAAGTGGTAAATCAGTTTGGTTCAAACTGGAATTTTTGGTTTTATTTGTCTGAAATATTTATGGAGGAGCTCAGGAGGAGGGTACACGAGTGGGTGTCTACAGGCATCTGTAAAACCACCTAAAGAATGATAAGAAAGCTTGCCTAAGAGAGATCATGCAGTGTTAAAGAAAAAAGGCAGTCATACCAAATATTGATTTTCAAGTGTATTAGAATTGTACAAACTGAGTTTTTCTTTCTTTCTTTAGATGTTTCAATAAGCTGCTGGAACTCGTCCCGTTGAAGAGTACTATAGAATACAAAGTAGAATTTATCGGTCAGTCACAACATTAGTTTGATTTTTAAACTTTCGCTGTTGTCTGACCAAAAGGTTTTACGTTTTGAAAGCTTTTCCTCCATTTAACTGGAATCTCTTTGGTCAAATAATTTAAGAATAGAGCGAATTAAAAAAAGGCGTATAATATTTTATTTTATAAAATGGACAAAACCTCCAACCTCCAAGGTGTTGACTTCACAGACAAGTCAAGCAGGAAAGATGGAAAAATTGGCCATTTTCAAATTACCAGTAGTAAAAATATCCCCTCGAAAGTGAGCATGGCTCTCAGCTGAAACTGTGACATCTCTCTACTATCGTCTCACTACCAGCCTCCTTCCTGGAATTCAATTTGACAGAATATTGCTGTGTGTGTGTCAGCCTATAACAGCGCACAAAATTATAAGTGTAGAATCGGTGGTGGCTCTCCTGTCATTCATAGATTGGAAGACAATAGACAGATGATGAATGATGAAGATAAATGGCATTCCTCCCTGCCAAATGTCGCACTGAACAAATGAATTCCAAGAGCGCTTCTCATCATTTCAATGAGCTTTCCCCCGCTATGTTTCGGCATAAATCATGTTAACCTTCTCATTTTCAAGTTCATTCATTTTTAAGGTGCTCTTCCTCCTGTCTCAGTGGCTGTGGGCCTTGTGGATGCATCAAAGGGATCTGATTGCAGAGATTCCATTAAACTCAGACTGCAGAATATTGTGTCATTTTCCCAGGAATGCCAACTCTACCAACCATCATAACTCAGAGCTGTCATTGCACTGCTCTACACAGCATGCAAATAATAATACCTGGTCAAGGCTTATGTATATATGGAACAAGAGTGTGAAACACCAGCAGTATAATACTACTTTACATTTATACATACCATGAAATTAACACCCACATATGGAACATGTGATGCTGTAAGACCTCCCTTTACACTTGTGGAATTTTTGTCACTCCTACAGCATACCCTATGTAAATAGCTGACACCATTGCCAGCATTCCTTCTTGAATGTGGTGCAGCACAATATGTGTTAATTACATTGTGATCACATCCCAATGCTTTATATGGAATGCCAACTCTGATAGAAAGATGAAAATGCTTGGACTTTTCCCCTCTTTGGTCCCCGCTCTTTGTTGTGATTGGTTTTTCTTTGGGTTTTTAAATAGCAAACATATTTGCACATGAAATTTTCCCTCTGTACATTCAACATTCCCTCCAGGAATTTGCTGGTATCTATGAGTTTTATATTAAGACTGCAGTTACTAGTCCTTATTTTGATTGATTATTGTGATTATTGTTCTCTCTCTGGTCATTTGCCACAAAATAGTACCAGAAATGCATAGGACGAATTGCTGTATTAAACAGAGGAATCACAATAGTTGGGGCCTGCGTGGATAATCCTTTGCACGTCAGGTTACGGCTTAGTTACAGCATAGGTTTCATTGTAGGCTTTTAGATGGGTGGAGTTTGAATTTAACACAGAACCATAAATTCCGTCTAAGTGAGCTCACAGTGCTTGGAACTTAATCAGTGTCTTTTTAAAGATCAGTGATGTCCACTTCAAGGTATTTGTCATGACATCATCTGTACAAAGTTACAATTTCATGGTTATGACTAGAATATTTATGGGTTAATAACAATTAAACTATGCTTCAGATTTGATGTCTAATACAAAGTTTAGGGAAACATATTTTTGTTTTTTATTTTTGTTTAAAAAACAAATATTGGTGATTTTATTGTGAATTTTAGCAAACTGAAATCCTATGACAAAGAAGTTATCTATATTTTACATTTCTTGTTAACATGTTCTAATTATGTCATCATTAAAAACAGATTGTTTTGATAAATGTTTCGTAATTTTACTTAAAAATGTATCACTGGTTAGTCTCTAAATCAGTCACTTTGCGTACTGCACTTACTTACGTGTCCTAAGAAAAACAACCCCACCAAATCAGTCCTCAAAACTGGAACTTTAGTTTCCCGAGTGTTTACTAACCTCACCTTAGAGCAATTTTTGCTTTACTGGCTCTTCATTCTCACTGGATATATTTTGTAAGATAATATTAAAATTTGTCTTAATGCATGCTCAATCATCCAGGTAAGTAAATCCGAAAAGGTTGATTCTGTTCATCTGGACGTAACGTTTTCAGTGGGAGAAACGTTTCGTCACTCATCCAAGTGACTTCTTCATCTCAGCTGACTGCAGGTTTCCCAACCTTAAAAACTAATTTATAAAATTTGTACAATGACTGAAACCAGCCCACTGAATGAACAATGGGCTGGGAGGTTAGTTACTTGATCATTAATATGCAAATTGTCATGACCATTGATCAACAACCACTGATCAATGGTCATGAGAACCATTCACAGAGAGTTGGGGAATGGCTGCAATCACAGCATTGTAAGATGGTGAAAGATGTACCCTTAGGCCCCCTTTCTCGATTCAAAGATGGTCTTTCCGTCTTCATGTAAATGGCCTTCTTGACTCCGCGCTCAAACCAGCTTTCCTCCCTGTCCAGGATCCTCATCCTTGAAAAAGTGTCCACTGGCCTGTAGGTATGAATGGACTCTCTCTCTCGTGTTCTGGGGGCCTCTGGATGTCTGGAGTTTTGATCTCCTCCATACCTGCTTCATGCCCTGGAGGACGGGGCTGTGGCCCCCCCACACCCTCTAGCAGATCATTACATGAAGGAACCTTTAAAAAAAAAACAAGCGCGTCCATGCTCACAGGTGTACACACGGGTGATCACACCCACAAACTACACCCTTTTTGGCTCCTACCTCAAAGCACACTGTGTTCTGTTGATCTTATGTGCTGCACAATAATGTTTAATATTTAGTATTTACTGTCATATTCCCATATATCATTGTGATGTTGTTTATTCTATTACTCTTGTTCTCTTCTGCTTGTTTTCTTTTTTCTTTCTCAGCAGGTGATCCAGGTGATTGATATATGCATTTTTTTTTCTCTGCCCGTTCTGTTGGTTTTTGTCTTTTGCCCTTCTCCCCCGTCCCTCTTCTCAGCTGTTTCTCTTTCCCTCTTTCTTTCTCCCCTTCTTTCCCCCAGTCAAGTCTGTCCCGTATTCAGTAAGTGAAAATAAAATAAACAATAAAAGGTGAATCAAACGGACCATTACGGCAAGGCTGGGATGGTCAATTTGGTAAAGTAAATCCGTTGGGCATCTTTCTTTGCCTTTAGACAACAATTCTGATGGCAAAAGAGCCAAACGGGACAGGCCAAAAAAGAAAGAAAAAAAAACAGGTGTGAATGGACTGCAGAGTCCTGTCCTGACGAGGTAGCTCTTCTGTGTTGTGCCATCCGCTTTGCCAGAGGTTTGGTTGGTTTCCTCGATGTATGACTCATGGCAATCCTCCTGGCACTTCACAGCGTACACTACATTACTCTGTTTGTGTCAGGGGACTGGATCGACTCGGGGTTCACCAGTTTTTGGCGCAGCGTGTTTTGGGGTTTCAAAGCCACAGAGACGCAGTGTTTAGAGAAAATGTGTCTCAATTGTTCCGATACTCCTGACACATAAGCGATCACTAGAGGTTTTCCTGGAGTGGCAAAACAAAATATTGTAAATAATGCAACGTGTGCTTAAGTTTGAAACAATAAATTTCAATTGGTAAAACAAACGAGAAAGAAAAAAGATATTGACATATAGGTTTGTGTGTGCATACATATACATATATATATATAAACACCCAGCACGCCCCTGCGGGCGGTTTATCCTTCAAGCTCGGGTCCTCTACCAGAGGCCTGGGAGCTTGAGGGTCCTGCGCAGTATCTTAGCTGTTCCCAGGACTGCGCTCTTCTGGACAGAGATCTCCGATGTTATTCCCGGGATCTGCTGGAGCCACTCGCCTAGCTTGGGAGTCACCTCACCTAGTGCTCCGATTACCACGGGGACCACCATTACCTTCACCCTCCACATCCTCTCGAGCTCTTCTCTGAGCCCTTGGTATTTCTCCAGCTTCTCGTGTTCCTTCTTCCTGATGTTGCTGTCATTTGGAACCGCTACATTGATCACTACGGCCATTTTCTTCTGTTTGTGGACCAGCACAGATGCTGCAGGACCGGATGCACTGTCTACACCGGCTCTCTCTTACCCTTTACCCGCCCCTGTTGCTTGTCTTGTGTTTCTATGGTGTATTGATAGTCATGTGCTTTTGTGCTGAGGTGTTTTTTCTGTTATCAAACTGTTCTCCCACTAGGAGCTCAGTCTGAGTGGAGTTTTTTTTCACCTCCTCTTACCTCATGTAGTGTATTTTCGTTGTTTTTTCCTATCAGCCTACCTTTCTGACATGTCTGCCCAATGTGATGTTTGTGTAAAGTTGGTCAGAAGGTTCCTTTGTAAGTGCGCATGCGCCATTAGCGTGCTGCCTGCTGTAACCCTAATTTCCCTCGGGATGAATAAAGTATTCTGATTCTGATTTGTCTACCAGCACTATGTCCGGTTGGTTAGCCACCACCATTTTGTCCTTCTCTATCTGAAAGTCCCACAAGATCTTAGCTCGGTCATTCTCCACCACCCTTGATGTTTCTGTATACTATGCCGGGCATACAAGGTTATGGCGTTCTATGTATGCCCTGCCTGCTAGCATCCAGGCATATTTGAGACCAACAATCAATTTCGGTACATAGGATTATACACTCAACAGAAATATAAACGCAACACCTTTGTTACTGCTCCCATTCCCCATGGGATGGACGTAGAGACCTAAAATTCATCCCAGATACACAATATAACCATCCCTCCCAAACAGTGGTCACAAATCAGTCCAAATGTGTGGTAGTGGGCACATCTGCTATATTGAGATAATCCATCCCACCTCACAGGTGTGCCACATCAGGATGCTGATCTGACATCATGAGTAGTGCACAGGTGTACCTCAGACTGCCCACAACAAAAGGCCACCCTGGAATGTGCAGTTTTTTGCGCTATTGGGGGTCTGGGGACCCAGAACCGGTCAGTATCTGGTGTGACCACCATTTGCCTCATGCAGTGCAACACATCGTCGCATGGAGTCTATCAGATTGTCAATTGTGGCCTGTGGAATGTTGGTCCACTCCACTTCAATGGCTGTACGAGGTTGTTGGATATTCGTGGGAACTGGTACACGCTGTCGTATACGCCGGTCAAGCACATCCCGAACATGCTCAATGGGTGACATGTCCGGTGAGTATGCTGGCCATGCAAGAACTGGGACATTCTCAGCTGCCATCTGCCCTGAACAATGTGAACCATGATTCATCCGTGAAGCGCACACCTCTCCAACGTGCCAGACGCCATCGAATGTGAGAATTTGCCCACACAAGTCTGTTACGGCGACGAGCTGGAGTCAGGTCAAGACCCCGATGAGGACGACGGGCATGCAATTGAGCGTCCCTGAGATGGTTTCTGACAGTTTGTGCAGAAATTGTTTGGTTGTGCAAACCAATTGTTCCAGCAGCTGTCTGGGTGGCTGGTCTCAGACGATCTTGGAGGTGAACCTGCTGGATGTGGAGGTCCTGGGCTGGTGTGGTTACACGAGGTCTGCGGTTGTGAGGCCGGTTGGATGTGCTGCCATATTCTCTGAAACGCCTGTGGAGACGGCTTATGGTTGAGAAATGAACATTCAATGCACGGGCGACAGATCTGGTTGACATTCCTGCTGTCAGCATGCCAATTGCACGCTCCCTCATTGCTTGTGGCATCTGTGGCATTTTGCTGTGAGACAAAACTGCACATTCCTGGGTGGCCTTTTGTTGTGGGCAGTCTGAGGTACACCTGTGCACTACTCATGATGTCAGATCAGCATCCTGATGTGGCACACCTGTGAGGTGGGATGGATTATCGCAATATGGCAGATGTGCCCACTACCACACATTTGGACTGATTTGTGACCACTGTTTGGGAGGGATGGTTATATTGTGTATCTGGAATGAATTTTAGGTCTCTACGTCCATCCCATGGGGAATGGGAGCAGTAACAAAGGTGTTGCGTTTATATTTTTGTTGAGTGTACATTGTTAACCAGATTAATTTAGCAGAACCTGGTATTTAACTTTCAGTTTGTGTTCTTAATTTTTTCTTGTTTTCTTTTCCTTCTTAACGAGTGTTTTTCAGACAAAGCCAATCAGGGTTAAACCAGAACTAAAACTGGATAAGCTGAGTTATGATGAAGTTTGTCCAGGTTTATATGAAGGAGTTATACTATTTATACTCTTTTACATCTTTCATCTAATTACACAGAAATCTGCCAAACTTAATGTGTAACTAAATCATGTTTGTGAGTAGGTTGAAACTAGGCTTTTGTTTAAACTGAGACATCAGTAGACAAAATAACATCAAGGTAAATATTCCCAAACTGTTGTTTTGTGAAAGTTTATTCATTTGATTTTAAATTAGGTCAAACTAATATTCACATTTTAATTTATTACACATTTGACTTTTACGTGTTTTTGTAATTTGCAAATTATGAGAAATACTCCTCTATCCTTGATGTTTTTTATAAAAGGCTTTGCACAAATAACAGACCTTCTGTTTCAGACTAACTGCTTATTTCCCATTGGGAGCTACAATTTCCTGAATAAATCTACAGTGGCTTAATACATGTTTTGATTTAACCCCTTATATTTATAGTATAAATGCGATCTGTCCAGTCAAAAAGAAGGTGAAATGAATGTCATAAGTCTGTGACAAATATTCTAATATCAGAGTGGAAGATGTGAAAATTAATTGTCTACTTCAAAAAAATAAAAAATAAAAAATAGATGATCAGACGGATCATCTGGAGATCTGGAGATTAATGACTGACAAATTGATGGTGGCTTGAAAACCTCAATACCCCCACGGTTTCCCACTTAATCTACTAACATGCAAATGTGTGACTGATCAATACCACAGAATATCTATTTCGGGCCTTTTTGCTGATATTGCAACTGCTTGAAACATCAGGAGCTGAGAAGACCTTATTTTCAGTACAGACTTGTAAGCTGCAGTGTGGAGATTAAAAAAAAGGGTTTAAGAACTGAACTGGCTGATACATCTGCTCTAGACAACCTCAAAATGACCCATGAACCATAATGTAGTAAAGATGTCAACTGGTAGATGTAAGCACAAAAACAGCTCCCAGGCATTTTTTGATGAAGCAAAAAGAAAAACAGTTTTGACACATATACTTTAGCAATCCTCTTTTTCTTCTTCACCCATAATGGTCTGTTAGAACAAGTCACTTACTGAAACACATTCAAGAAACTGACTTTAAATCAGTGGTAAATAGTTGTCGGTGTTGCTGCGATAGCGGTGCAACATGTGAGTCAATGTCTAATTTTAGATATACATGTAATCAATTCAAAGATACTTTTATACTTGATATTTATTGATATAATGTATTTGTATTCATGGTTTTGTTTTTGTACAATAAAACTATTAAAAATGTGAAGGCAATACTATGATTGAAAGGAAACAAGTGGAAGTCAGGGGACCTAAATTAGAATAATATATTAATAAACTACAGCTGCCTACTATAATGTATGATTACTGCATCCCTCTGCATGTTGCTATGGTGAATCAAATATTGCTCTTGATGAAAGATATGCAATTGACTGTAGATGCAGAAATGTCTCTTTTTGTTTTTCAAATATGAGTCACTGAGGGAAGCATTAAAATTTTATTTTGTAAAACTGTACAGATATGGAGATGGATTCGATTCATTATTCACTTTTAAAGATGGCTTTAACGGAAACTACCCACAAATCAAACCAATTATGAGAAAAAGACATTAAGAGATGCAGCAAGTGTTTTGCAGTATTGAAAATAACCATAAGTGGCGCACACACACACACACACGAACATATGAAACAATAAAGAAAGAGGGCTCCATTCTGCTCATTTTAACATATTAGTTTAAATATAAATTATATGATTGTTAATATAATATATTTCAGATTTTTTCACTAGAATAGCATGGATGAATCATAGCCCAGAAAAAAATAACAGATTTACAATACTTGCACTTGATGTTGCCCCTTAGTTCAACCACTGCCTTTTAAGGCTATACTTACTAAAAGACATATTTCTTTTGATGGTTCACCTACTCCTAACTTCTGCAAACAGAAACCAGTACTTTTGAGCATGCCTTCATTCCCACATAACAGTTAGAAGGTTCTAAGAAAAAAAGAGAAAAAAAAAACGGAAAAAAACAAACCTGTGAAAAAAAAACTTATTTCTTGTTCTTGGTCGACATTGTTCTTTCTTACAATAGGAACAATACTTTAAGCAGAACATTTCTGTTAGGTGAATATTGCCTCATTACATGTGTATTAATTATGATTAACAGTGTCTAGTACAGTGTTACTTCACTAAAAGCTGAACAGAAATATAAGAGGAGCATTCCTTAATAGCAGTGATGATGGTTGTCCCACTTTTTTCCCATGTAAGCTAATTCTTTTTGCTGCCGAAGCACAGTGACTTTAGTCCGTGCTTGTCCCCAATGACCAACCATATCGCCCCTATTAGAACAGCTTACAGACTTATACCCTTTAAATCAACCATTTTAATCTTTCAGTAACTAACAACAGGGTTAGGAAAGTGGATAAGCACCAATCCATCTGTCAATCTCACGATCCACTCATATCCGACTCACGAACATTCGTGAACAATATACTAAAATATCTCTGCTTGAGGCAGAAACTCATCCCTAACCCAGAGCAAGCTTTTTTGTCATCTTCCAAAACTTGGAGAGTACTTGTAACAGAGCGATATAAATATTTCTGAGTCAGAGTGAGCTCAAGCAGGTGGGCGTGGGTGATATACTCAGAGCTCTGTCTGTTCCAGAGATGACCACAAAAAGTCTCATCACCAGAGTCTGGTGACCAGACTAAAATTAAGACAAAGATGTGGAATTCATCGGTGCATTTCCATCACTGTTATGCCTCAGAGTTTTCAGGAGAACACTTTAAATTGATGGAGCTTGATGCAGTCTATGGCCAATGACCCATGCAGACATGTATTGACTGGAACGGTGCTATTGGAAAGATGTCAGGCTCAACAGAAACAGTTCTGGAAAAGTGTCTCCCCCCTAGAGGCTGCCTTGGTGGCTTCATTAAAACTTATCATGTATGTGTTGGATTTCTGTGTTGGATAACTAAGGTTAGTCCAAGAACACTGTGATTTTTGTGCCCAAGGGTTTTCTTATTTCTTGGCCCTAGGCTACATGTTAGAAGGACAGGGCATGTGCTGTAATGCATTCGATTAGGGCTGGGCGATAGAACGATAACGATATGTATCGCGATATAACTTTTACTCGATAGAGAAATTAAGCTATTGCGATAGACCTCGCCGCTCTTGTCCTCAAAAAAAAAAAAAAAAAAAAAGGTCAGCCAATCCAAATTAAGTAGCGCAGAGCCAAACCAATCACAGCCGCAGCGTCACGTCGCGTGACTTGTTACGTACAGCACAAGTGCCAAGCCGCACGTGTGTTTGTTTGGGAAGCAGCCAGCGCGTAATGGAGGAAATGAGTGTGCCGACTAGAAAAATCAACCGAGCGTGACCGAAGAGAAAACAGATGATGGTTCCAATGCCGGAGAGATTGTCAAACAGAAGAGCCAAAGAAGTTCCGTAGTGTGAAGGTATTTCGGCTAGTTCAAGTCTGACAAAAAACAGAGTAGCGTGCACTGTAAATTGTGCCGAAAGCAAGTCTGGAAATACAATAAACTGGTGCATGCGTCACACTGTGCGCCACGTTATTGTTTCGGTGAAATGAATTTCTACAATACTGTTAATTGTACTCTCTGCAGTGTTTAAATGCTTACATATACACACAGTTACTGTCCCTCCACACATACAACTCGGTTCTGCTTCTATGCCCCAGCTTTGTTTACTTTTTCCCACCGAGGCTTTTAGACTTCTGATTGGCCAACATTTCGGCACGGTTAGGAATCTAGCGCCACCTGCTGCTTTGGCATGTTCATAGCAGCGTTTTCCTTCATTTCTGCCTTTATGTGTGGACGGGATTATTTTTTAAAACGAAAACGGAAAATCTCAGTTTTCAAAAATACCCGTGTACGTGTGGACGTAGCCTCAGTCTCTGACTGGAAGCGCTAATTCGTCATTCGGCTTTTGTCAGACTAAAGTAACTGTTAAAACTGTTTGAAAAGCTCAGCTATACAACAAGGAGAGATTGAGAATTTCCTTTTAGTTCTCAGTTTATTTGATATTGACAAAAGTTAGTCAGTTTTGTCTGTTCTTCTGTAAAACAAACTAAGATTTATTTTTAGAATTAATATTTTGTTTCTAAGTGGAATTGACAATTTAGTCTGTTTTGTTTGTTCTATTTTGAAACTTAAACGCTTTAGCGGCTGCCTTTTGTGTAGTTTGCAATATTTGCCTTTATTTATCTGAAAAAGTCTCATGTTCCTTAAGTACATCTACCCTGTTGAACTTATTATGGGAAATAAATATTTAAATAAAAACAAGCTGCTGATTATTTCACATTTTACTTGTGAGCAACGGCACATTTAAATCTTACAAATATAGTTATTTGGCTTATATCGTGATAGATATCGTTATCGCCTGAAATGAAAAAAACATATCGTGATATGAAAAAATCTCATATCGCCCAGCTCTACATTCGATATTACTTTTTTGTGCTTGTACTACAGGCTCAGATTGGAACACTTACAGATCTGTTCTGGTGGAGCTCATTTAAACACAGAGGTTAAATATGCATCCACAACAATTACAACAATCAGCAACACAGTTTATATTTTCTGCCTTTTCCCATTTTATAAGACAGTACGTTTGCTGATTTCCTTTTTTAAAAAAAACTTTTATCAGTTAATGTCATATGTATACATTTTATAATAATCCCATTCTTTAATGTGAATTCTGTTTGACAGAATTACAGTTTATCTGCATAATTATTTATTTTTTCCTCACAGTACAGTGTTAGCAAATGCTGTAGAGAACTAAACAGCCCAAACAAAGACATGGTTCTGTGTTTATCATTCCAATTTGGATATGAATTTAAACATACAGGAAAGCATATGCAGCATATATCCATTCGCTTCCGCTTCTCCTTTTCAGGGTCGCGGGGTGCTGGAGCCTATCCCAGCTGTCATAGGGTGAGAGGCGGGGTACACCCTGGACAGGTCGCCAGTCTGTCGCAGGGCCAACACACAGGGACAGACAACCATTTGCACTCACATTCACTCGCACATTCACACCTAATGGCAATTTGGATTTTCCAGTTAACCTATCCCCACAAGCTGCATGTCTTTGGACAGTGGGAGGAAGCCGGAGTACCTGGAGGGAACCCACACAAACACGGGGAGAACATGCAAACTCCACACAGAAAGACCCTGGCCTGATGTTGGAATGTGCAATGAGTTGCAGCATATGTATCATAATAAATTTTATTATTGAGTCTACCTAAAACACTGTGAAATTAGAATATTGCAGTTTCAAAAGCCACCTAATCTGTTAAATCTGTGGTGGCAAGCAGAACTGGCATAACGCCTCTCACTTCACCCAGACACTGGAATATCAAAAGATAAGTGTAAAGTGCATTTAGTTTCCACAAAAGTGTAAAAGTCTTAATTAACCTTAAAGTTAACACTTTTCTGTGAGCTCCAGATCACTTTTCCATAATCAAGTGATCTGGAGACTAGCTGACAAAAACTGACTCACGGTTGCCTTTTCTACATGTAATTGAGTGCAGGGGACCATGAAGTGGACAGCCGAGTGTCAAATGCTTTACCACTAGTGGGAATACTGTTTGTTTTAGGCAAGGTTGTAAACTGGGAGCGGCATGGATGAGACATAATTAAAACATCATCATCAAGTTCACTTCCTAAAATTTACACACAGTTAACCGCTCTATTCCAGATGAGACATTACAATGACTTTGTACTTTGTAGCTGGTGAGGTGAAGACTTTAATTTCTGGTCTGACATTCAAACATCTTCATTCTCACATAGGACTTTTCCAAAAGTTTTGTGTTGTATTCCTTATCTTTTGGACAAATAGACATAGCTTATTACATGGCAGTAGTCACTTTTTTTTTTCTACATGTTCTTCAACATTATGTGGGATTGCTGCAATGTATATTCTTATTCTTTTAAGAATAAATGAAAACATGTTTTAAATATCTAAAAGGTTTAAATACCTGAAATCAATTGGAAGTAAATATAAGACTACAATAGCATATTACATAAATGAAGTGCACATTTAATTACATATTTTATTTACAGCAATTAAAGCATATTATGCCATAGGTATTAAAGGTACTGTGCTGCAATGGTTTGAATCTTGCTATCTAATAGACTTGAATGGAGTTCATGGTTCCTGTGAATGGAGCGACCGTTTCACACACTAAGGTTAATTATGGAGTTCCACAGGGTTCCATGTTAGGACCAATTCTGTTTACATTATATATGTTTCACTTACAGGCAATATCATTAGAAGGCATAACATATACAATATACTGTACTGTACTTGTATAGCGCTTTAGTAGTCTCTAAGTACCCCAAAGCGCTTTACACTACATCCACCCATTCAATCACTGGTGATAGCAAGCTACATTGTAGCTACAGCCACCCTGGGGTGCACTGACAGAGGCGAGGCTGCCAGACACTGGTGCCACCAGCAGGGAAGGGGTGATAATAACCTAACTGATAATAACCTTTACGAACAGTTCCAGTCTGGCTTTCGTCCTCTACATAGCACTGAAACTGCTCTTATAAAAATAACAAACGACCTTCTTATAGCAGCTGATTCTGGTCTCCTCTCCATCCTTATCCTTCTTGATCTGAGTGCAGCTTTTGACACCATCTCTCATCCCATTCTCCTTAGCAGATTAGCTTCTATTGGTCTCTCTCACACTCCACTAGCCTGGTTTAAATCATACCTATCTGACCGCACTCAGTTCATTCAATTAAAATCCTTCACTTCTCAGCTTTCTCCTTTATCCACTGGGGTGCCCCAGGGATCTGTCCTCGGGCCCCTTCTTTTCATCATCTACCTTCTTCCACTCGGACATATTTTTCGTAAATATAATATTCAGTTCCACTGCTACGCCGATGACACCCAGCTCTATCTCTCTACCAAACCTGACTCTACTCTTCCTCCACCCTCCCTCATCCTCTGTCTAGCTGAACTTAATTCTTGGTTCTCCTCCAACTTTCTTAAACTCAACAGCAATAAATCGGAACTTCTTCTGGTTGGCACTAAACGACTGCTATCCAGAATTAACAATTTCTCTCTCACCATCAATAACTCGCTGGTCCCTATCTCTCCCTCTGTGAAAAGCTTGGGTGTCATTCTCGATAGCACATTATCCTTTAACTCACATATCAATAATATTACACGTGCAGCATATTTCCAACTCCGTAACATTAATCGCCTCCGCCCCTTCCTCACACCTCACGCCACTGCCATTCTCATCCATAATCTTGTTATCTCTAGAATTGACTACTGCAACTCATTATTATTTGGCCTTACACAAAAATCTATCAACAAGCTCCAACGTGTCCAGAACTCTGCTGCCCGTATTATTACTAGGACTTCTTCTACCCACCACATCTCCCCAATCCTGAAGCAACTTCACTGGCTCCCGGTCAAATTTCGCATCCATTTTAAAATAATTCTGTATACATTCAAGGCTATTCATTCTCTCTCTCCACCGTACCTCTCTGACTTATTACAGATGAAGCTCCCATCCCGCTGCCTCAGATCTTCATCTTCTCTTTCTCTCTCTGTTCCCTCTGCTCGTCTGATCACAATGGGAGGGAGGGCCTTTAGCTGCTCTGCCCCTCGACTTTGGAATTCCCTACCCCCGGACCTCAGAAATATTAGTTCATTCTCTCTTTTTAAGTCCACCCTCAAAACTCATCTGTTTAAAATTGCCTATTCTTAAATTTCTGTATGTTTTAACTTTTATCTTCTATTTTTATCATTGTGTATATTTCCAGTTTTTATCTGTTGTACAGTGTCCTTGGGTGCTTTGAAAGGCGCTATTTAAATAAAATGTATTATTATTATTATTATTAAGTGTCTTGCCCAAGGACACAACGACCGAGACTGTCCAAGCCGCGGCTTGAACCGGCAACCTTCCGATTACAAGGCGAACTCCCAACTCTTGAGCCATGATCGCCCCAATATAATATAGAATATATATAGCATATATATGTTCACTGCTATGCTTCATACTTTATCTATCCATGAAGCCAGAAAACAGACACCCATTATTTAAACAGCAGGAATATTATAAAGATATGCATGACCTCTAACTTTCGGCTTCTAAATTCAGATAAAACTAAGGTTATTGTACTTGGCCCTTAAAAGTCTTAGAAATATGATATCTAACCACATGCTTACTATGGATTGCATTACCTTGGCCTCCAGTGACACTGTGAGGAAACCTGGGATAGTTTATGAGCAAGATATGTCATTCAATGTTCATATTAAACAAATATGTAGGACTACTTTTTTCTATTTGTACAATATGAGAAAAAATCCTATCACAGTGTGACACTGAAAAAATAGTTCATGCATTTATCACTTCTAGGATGGACTGCTGTAAATTGTTATTATTATGATGTCCTAAAAACCTCTTAAAAAGCCTTCAGTTGATCCAAAATGCTGCAGCAAGAGTAATGACAGGCACTCGAAAACCTTCTCTTCACTGGTTCCCTGTTAAATCCAGAATCAAATTTAAAATCCTTCTCCTCACATGCAAGGTCTTGTTGATAGAGTTTGAAAATATTTTTTAATAACTCATTGAATGTATTAGCAAGGAGAGCTCTGACAATGATGCAGAGGGCCATGTCTGATCTAATAAAATAGGCAAGCTGATGACGTGCAGGCTCAGCCAACACTTCAGATTAACATCTATGAGAAAGTTTGAATGTAATAAGTTTTCATATTTTAATTCTCCATGGATACTGACAGTTGCCACACACTGCTCAACCCTGTTAATCCAGCTAATATTTCTTAAATTTATATTTTAAGATGCTTTTCGAAAATCAAGGTGTAGTCCTGCGTTTCTGAGGTCATGAACAGCATTTTTTCATAGACGTGTTCCTCACAGGACAGTTGCCACAAGTATGAGATTTATAGAATATGATGCTGAACATGAAACAAAAAACGTATTTAAAGTGAGATCAGTTTTAAACGTTTGCAGCAGTAATATTAATCTAGTTGACAGTCGTGGAGGACAGGAGGGAGTGCAGAGGTGGAGATGTCCATGTAGAGTGCAGACAGGCAGCGCAAAAATAATGTTTTCATTTTATTCAGTCTTGTTAAATTTCTAAATAGTGGAAGAAGATTGTCTGTGTTTGTGTGTTTACCAGTGTTGGACAAGTTACTTTGAAAAAGTAATTAATTATAGTTACTAGTTACTTCTTCAAAAAAGTAACTGAGTTAGTAACTGAGTTACAAGATTCTAAAAGTAATGAATTACTTGAAAAGTAACTATTGCGTTACTTTTAAAAAAATGTTTAACCCTCTGGGGCCCAGGGTATAATTGGCCATTTTAACCACTTTTGATGTTCCCTCTGCATTACACCTTTAAAAACTATTTACTTGTTTGGTGTCATCCTTTTCAGCACAACCTCACATGTCTGAATTTACAGTTATGTTTTCATTTTGACATAGTGTATTAACACAATTGATCTAAAATCAGACAAAAAACAAAATCTGAGTAGAAAAACTTGTTTATTGAATCATATTTCATAACTTTAAATGCAAATATAAATTGTCAATTTTAAAATCATATGCACAAGTTTTGCAAACAACAAAGTTATTTGCAGCCATTTACTTTTTACTCTTTTTAAAATAACCATTCCAAACTATTTACATAACAATCAGCTGTTCTGCATTCAATAAGATGCCACACAAATTATTTGTGCCACTCCAAAAAAATAATTTCTGTCCACTATAAAGGAGAACATCACAGCAGGAGGTGTATCACTCCTCCTGTTTTCATTCAGCAGTCGCCTCATTGTTCTGACACACAACACAAAACTATCCACAACACTACACACTAACTACACAAGACAACACATTAACTACACACTCCAAACACACAACTCACAAATCTCTCACATCTCAAAACTCGCTCCCTCGCTTTTCCTCTCTCTCTCGCCGTCGTTCCTAAAATGTCCCCCTCTTCCTAAACAACCAAATGTCATGTTGCCATATAATTTTTTTGATTGGTTGACATGGTACATTTTTCACCAACACGAAAGGGGTGGTTTCTTTTTATTTGTTTGTTTTTATTTTTTGGTCATAAGCACAGAGTGCTTGCTAGCGTTGTCCTTAGACAGTAAACGTGACGAAACTATTCAGGAAAAAACACGTGTATATATTTTTTGGCCTATCAACACAATTTAAAAACTGATATATGTCACCTTGTTGCTTTATCATCTTAAATTGGTCATGTGATTGGCTCACCACGACTACTTTATTCTTCCTCAGTCAAACAGCAGCACTCATGCGATTGTTTTGCCCCTTAGCTCCAGGTGTTGTGCCAAAAAGTGATCTTCGGGCAGAAAGTGATTACCGTCCGCGGGAGCGCGCGCAGCTGCTCAAAGCTGTACACCCAGATTACTTACGTAGACAGCTACTTCCGTGCAACTGATATAAGGTGCGGTAAGCTGAAGACAGCTTTAACCGTCTGTTTGTTGAAAAATAGTAACACGACTGCACCGCATTTTCTTGTTAGTAACGGTAACGGTGTTGTAACGAATGGAATAGTAATTAGTTAGATTACTCGTTACTGAAAAAAGTAACGCCGTTAGTAACGCTGTTCTTAGTAACAGCGTTATTCCCATCACTGGTGTTTACATGTATAAAAAAATAAGTTCCCACTTGAGGCTCTGTGTGTAGTGGACTTAATACCTTACAGCTCAGCAGGCTATGCGAGTTTGGATATACTGCCCGCTATCTATCTGTTTGCAATTAGAAGTTTAAAAACAACACTATTTAACATTTTCTGCTTGTTACAATGGTAAATTACTGTTATATAGCACCATTGTGAAACCTGTGAGCCATGACAGAGTCTACAGATCCTCCTGTAATGATTTTAATCTCAAGCTCATTATGTCTCTCACACAGAGGCCACTCAATCACATCAATTGATTAATTAAGTGCCAAGGGCATTTGGGGACACAGGTGACAATATCATCCCTGTGGACCAGATGAAGGGCCTAAAGCAATAGTCGTTAAAGAAATGGTACTGTGGGGGTCAACGTGACTGTCAAATGGCCCTGTTTCTACATCCAATTAAAAAGCAAGTAGTCGTTCCAATAAAAACTGATAACTCACTGCAAGGACAGATGTTCTTTCTGGACTTCCTGGTGTTTGTTAATGGCATACACTCCAGTGTTTAGTCATCAGGAGAAAAAGAACAGAGAAAGAAAAAAAGGATTTGTGCAAGCCAGCATCATAGTGAGGCATGTAATACAGGCTAATCCTCCTCTACTCATGCTACTGTGAGGCCCGTAACACTGAAGGAGCGCCGACTCAACCTGCAATAACAGCTGGGTAAATGCATGCCACCCCTGTCTTGGCTATTCCCTGACACTCACTGAACAGCATTAGCACAGGTGGGAGTAGATCCACCTGTTTTGTCTTGCAAATCTTTAACCGGAGGCATAGCGCCAACGCGGCTTTCATAATAGTAAAATAAATACTAAAAATTCACATGTAGATGTCTTAGTTTGTGTTGCCACTGTTTAAATAAACAATTCAGATTAAATTAATATCAAATCAAAGATGTAAAAAGACCCTTAGGAAAAATACCTTTCTGCTGGATGTTTGTCCTAAGCTGTTTCAAGAAAAAAAAAAAGGAGGACACAGTGGTTACTATGGTGATGGTAAAAAAAAAAAACTTGCAACATGCATCTTCAGATTTGTCTTACAGACTGAACAGTGTAGAAATCAAACATTTTCAGTCTAAGTATTAATTAAGTATTAATGTGGTGACTGACAGTGATTTTATAAGATTTTAGGGTCATCTTGTTTAAACATCCAGTATCAATGTGTTCCATAGTTTAACAGCAATACCAGGCAATACTCCTTTTCAAAACAAGTGCCCTTTGTTTCCAGTGAAATAGGACCCTTCTGGTTCTACAGTGAAAGTCAACGCAAAAGAATGAAAGTCAGCTCGGGTATTGGGAATAAAGATCTGTGAGTTTAGGTGTGCGTATATCTCTGTTTGTGTGTGGGACAGCTGTTTGCATTCCCCTTAGGGATGACCTGTGCCAAATCAGGAACATAGTCACCATGAAAGGAAATCTCGCAGCGTGAGGTCTCCTCCAGATCTAAACAACTCCTCCCTGGTAGGTTGCAGCCAATTATTCCTGCATTCAGCACTGTAGAGGTGACTGATACAGGAGCTGCTGGTCAAAATCCCACAGTTGAATGAGTCACTTCAAAATACCCCTGAGAAGCTGCATTTTTTCCACTTAAATTAATCATTAAGGAAAATTGGGGTTACGTTATTATACCGTATGTGAGATCACATACACCTATTTTAAAACGTCACTTATGTAACACCCTTATATTTGGTCCACATTTCCTCTCTGCATTGACATGAAACTTGGATAAAATGTGGCATGTTTAAGGCTATGAAAATAAAAGTGTTCTACATAACATAAATGCATCATTGTTGGTGTTTTTAACCAAATTGTTTTGGTTGTTTTGGCTCCTTCTCCCATTTCTCATTAATCTTAAATCCATCACTCAGTATATGAACATCAGAAAATGTAAATTACAGAACTCATCTGAATTTTGCACAATTGTACACAAGTATAATGAATATTTGTATTATTATTAATAAATTAATAGTTTGATGTATTTAATTCTATTTGATGATGCTTCTCAAAAACACCCTTAATCATGATTGCTAATTCTGGGAGAGTGTAGCCCACATTAACATCATTTTTATCTTTTTTTAGAAGAATTTTTCTGTCTAAACTCTTGAACCTATGGACATAAGTAAATGTTGAGTTTCATCTCTTGAGATGCTTTGGGGTTGAGATCAGGTGACTAACCGGGTCATAAAAGAATATTTCTTTTTTTTGTTGTATGTTTTAATATCATTATTATTGTAAGAAATGCCATCCAACCATTTTTGAGCATCTGTTTGATGTGAGCACACAGTATTGCTCTACCCATATAATGTGCTGTACTTCGGATTATAAAGTGCATGTTTCAAAAGACCTTCTCAGTCTTGGGTACATGTTGTGAAGTGCTTTTTCTTTACAAAGGAATTTTCAATAATCCTGTTTGGTTATATATATATATATATATATATATATATTAATGTTGCTTATTTATAAAATATGAGCTTTTTGAGATGGCTTCTCTTGAAGTTTATGCTCTCAGTGATGGGTCTCATTTGCTCCTCAACTAATTATGTTCTCCTTCACTTGTATTGACATCTTGTTGGACCACATTGTGAGAGTTCCCACGAACAGCTACTAATGCAAACTCTATAGTTGGAATCAATTCAAGACCTGTTAACTTCTTAATTTGTCATGAAATATCTGGGAAACTGGCAACATCGAGCCATAAAATTGCCTTTCAGTCAATTATCCAATTAATTGTCCAGTAAATTATCAATAATTGTTCCAATTCCTTGTTAATGCACACTTTTTTTGTTAAACCAGTTCTATAAGAAAAAAAAAATCTGAACACTAACACTTGAACTACATCTTGATTGCTTAATTTCAAATCCACTGTGATGGTGAAGAGTGTCAGAGTTACACAATTTTTCACTGCCCGAACACCTATGGACCCAAATGTAAGTGCAGATCTGTAATTATAATTTTCTGGAAAACAAAGAATAAATACAGAAAAATTGTAATGAGTGCCAGAAAAAAAAATATTCTAATAGAATGCACTGATCAATTCAAAAGGTTGACATTCTAATATTAATTTCATTTTAATTTGTTCTTTACAATTGCTCTGTTGATAATGTGATTCCCAATTTCTTTAGATCTGTCTAGCATGTTAATAGAAAGCAGTTAGTACAAATTATTCTCGCATTAACCTTTTGAAAGAGTCATAAAATAGTGATTTTTCTCATAATTATACTCTCTGGTCAATTACCTCAAATGATTCTTCTATTTATCTTCCTATTACTGGCGAAGCTACAATTGCATGCCTTTTAAATCACAACTTCATAACACATCTACAGACAAGCTGTGATATTTATGGAAGAAACCTTACATGGCCTCTGAACATTACTTTATAGAAAACTCTTGAAAGACTTTTCAGATCTATTGACACTTAGCTTAGTCTGTAGGGGCTGAGCCCAGCGAGTTTCAGCTTGGATAGATTCCATTTAAGAAGATCGCTGTGCCATTTCCTACCACAGTACCTACTCTGAGCCTATCCTCAGCTGACGGGTCAAATGCATCTCCATCCCCCTGTAGTGAAAAACTTGATGTGACCTTCTCCATCTAACTGGCCTTTTAAGAGAACATTTAATCAATAATTCCCATCATGTAAAGTTTGGTTTCAACAAGAGGCAGAGATATGCCTGTTCCTAGACTTCCTGCTCCTAGACTCAAATCGTGCTTCTCCATTGTTCCCCATATTCTTTTCATCACATTTAACTGACATGCAAAATATTGTAGTTATTGCTCTTATGCTGTATTACCCTTCCATGCCCAAATAAAACGCATGATCGGAAGTGATTTTGATGGAGATCATGATACGGGTTATCACATTGCTCATTCCTATTCTTATGATGAAACTTTCGCCATATTTTAAACAACTGTTGCACAAGGATTTTATGCAATTAATATACCAAAACATGTCATCATAACCTTCACTGTATCCATAAAAAATCAGAAGCTTTCTGCAGTCTGCAGGCGAAGGAATGGATTAATATTCTGAACTGTGTGCAACCTCTATGTGTTTACTAGATTTTACCCAAGCACTCAGTGATGAATTTAAACAATTGAAACAATTAGACTTTTGCAGTCAAACTCAGTTCAGGTGGAACCTCTGGAATATTACTGTTATTACTAACAAAAAGCCCACCCTGCTGGCAGTTTTTGCCAGGCCTGTGGTGCATTTTCCAATTATTCATACTGTATTTAGTGGTGAGTCAAACAAAATTACATCACAGATACAAATTTGGTGACTGTTAAGTTACATATGGGCCTAACATGTTAAATGTGACACGTTAAATAAATGCAAATTGAGAACTTAAGATTGTATTCGCAGAGTGATGAATCAAAAGAACTGCTCACATTGATCAGATTGGCCCACTCGCTGAAGGAGGAAATGCAGGAACATAAAGACTTAATATACATAAGTATATACATACACTGTCATCATTTTAGTAAGATTACTATTATTAATCTTAATAAAATTTCCCATGTAATACATAGATGACTTAAAGAAGTGTGTTTAAATTGCAAAATACAACATACCAAGACTATACTGAGCCTCTTTTACAAGGGTAGGAGTGAAAAACATCAAATCTACGACACAAATCCACCCAGCTGAGATGACACTCAGCCTGAGGTATGAGACTGTGCACCTCTATCTCGTTTCTTCCTTCTCTCGAACTGTCTCTTCTCTCACTGAACACTTCCAGATGTGTTGTTTCTTGATGCATTTGATTATATCTCTGCCACTGTAAATCGCTCTGTGCCTACACCCACAGGAACTGATATATCAGAACGCCGGAGGGGTCGTGACAGTGCTGTGAGTTTTAAATCCACACCTACAGTTTTGACAGTGCATTCAGGTATTTGAAAAACAAGTAAATGTTCTGTGACAATATATGTTTTGGAATTTCCTTTGAAAATGTAAAACTACAAATGATTTCATATTGAAAGCAATAGCAAAACTTCTCCAGGAAGCAATTAACAAAAGAAGACAATAAGATGCTTTTGTTTGGTTGAGGTCCAGCTGAAGTTTAAAGAAAACTGTTGTTGACAGAGCTAAACTCTACCTGGAACTGAGCCCCGCCTTTTGTAGCGTGGCAAACCTCAGTAATCCATATCGGATTCACACCTCTTCAGCCTGTTCAGAAAGGTGCTTTGGCTTAAATCCAGATTAGCGTGACCCAGTAGCCTGCTTGGGTTCATGTTTACACATATACTTTATCTGTCTAAGGCAAATGTGTGTGTTTTAGTGTAGTCTCATTCTCATTATAAGTACTCAAGCCAATTTTACAATTTGTTAGCTACTTCTAAAGTAATTAAAACTGGACTTCAGTGACCTCAAGCATGCTCAATGACATCAGAACAGGGTTTATTATCAAGCTGTTATCCCTACACTCGCCATCACTGGTAAAAAATATTTAGAGATTTGAAATGGTGGCCTCATTTCTGCAGTGCAACAAAGATGTTGAAAGGTATTTACACATACAGCAAGAAAGTACCTAAAATAAAATATATACAGTAACAAAGTGAGGCTCCTGTCATAGTTAATGCAAAAAATAATTAACAGAACTTCAAATAGGCTAAATCAATTATAATTGCCTTAAAATTGGAGATCATATGGATCAGTTTGCAAGCAGGGTGATGAAATGTGGCTCCCTGGCATACAGCCCAAAATGAAGCAACTTTGTGCCAGTTCGTTAAGTAATGATTTAGTCATCTTAGACTGGAAGTCTTTACATCATTGCATTGTCTGTACAGACTTTAAAATAATATGTATCTTCAAATCAATAGGAGAAATAATGTTAAAATATTCCTTAATAGTTTATGTGTCATATATAATATAGATTTAAAGTGCGGGTTTTATTACTGCAGGACACAGAGCAGTAAATTCCAGTGCATCCGCAGGGCCAGATTAATTTACGCACTCATTCACTCCAGGATGCATCTTTGAATAGCGCTGACCTGCAGGGCCCATGGCCATCTGTGGCCCTTCTCCGCCCCCCTTACACAGTGAGAAAAACCCCAGCTGCTCTTTTGGCTGTGGCAGAACTCACCAGGAGGAGTATTTAAAAATCCCTAATCTATCACTCTGCCCAGCCAACCCTGTCTCCACTGGCTGGCTTAGAACCTACAACGATTTGCACTGTCCATTCCACAAGAGACACATCATTACTGCTTAGTTAATCTATCACCGGTGGAGGGGAGTGTAGAGAAGGAGAGAAAGTCAACCACAATGATTTTGAGATTTACTGGGATCATATATAAACACCCCTTACTAGGTTGCCTTATTTATTTATTTATTTATTTATTTATTTATTTATTTATTTATTTATTTATTTATTTATCTATCTATCATCAGATTACTCCTGTGTCACTGGATCGCTTTCAATCTGTGTTGTTAATAGTATACCCATCAGCGTGGCACAGTGGGCTGGGAGGTAATCGGACACCCCACAGCGATAACAGAATTAGCAATATTAAAAATGTCCATGCTTGATGTTGCATTAGTGAACATGGCTGTGTGTCAAAGCTGTTTATACAAAAAAAGAGGTCTTTTAATCAGCCTTCTGAGATGAATGGGTGTATACATGTTTACACGTCAGGGATTTATTTCCATTAATATTTATTTCCATTAATATACATGGTTCATTCTAGAGGACACTGGGATCCGAAAGGCAAATAATGCTATAAAAAATATCTTACTCATAGGTTCATTACTGCTACATTCTCAGTTGTGCTTTTAAGAAATGTACTGACCTGAGGGCAAATTTCTTATCAACCCTAAACAGCCACCAGTGGTTGTCCAAGGTAGTGGAGCATTTCTATGCCTGTGTATGTAGACACTCTACATTTTCTCTTTGGGTTTTGGTTTTAATAGAGGCAGCCTTTAGTATGCTGGTTTAGGTTCCCTGGTGAGCTAAGCATAGCTGTGAAAGGCAGACTTTGTTTCAACCATTTGACATGTTGTAGGCTATTTCTCTTTCAAGAATGATTGCGATTCTCTACTGCATTTCAAAAAAAGAATCAATGGGACCTCTTGGGGGCGAAATAGGGTAAAAAGAACAGGGTCTGAATACAGCAACCATCCTCCCTTAACAATTATGATGCAACATAGGAAGTCATGAACATGCACTGATTGACAAATTCAGGTTTGTCTCACTTCTTACAGAACTAAAGGTATATCTAATATCTGTATTCCTTCTCTCATGGCGCTTTATACATGAGTATAAAATCAAGCACCCAGCCATGCCTGCCTTTATAAACATCTGTGAGAGAAAGGGTCATGCTATTGATCACTTAATTTGAGTAAGGTTCTGAGGTAATCCTACACTTCATCTTAGTCCGTCTTAGTGTAGTACAGCTGAACATTTAAACAAGCTTTGATTGCTCTGTTGTCTAAGAATAGATGTAACACATTAAGCTGTGCAATTAGAAGAGGCACAGCTAAGACTGTAAAGTGTGAAATAACTGTTTAGTGCCATAGTTGTTTCCCTTTTAGATGACAAAAGATTAAAAAGTATTTCGGTTAGGATTGTGCCAACAGATGATCTTTAGAAGAATTAATGATCAGGGCCGTATTTGGCTAATTGTCTCATTCATTTTTTGAATAATAATAATAATAATAATAATAATAATAATAATAATAATAATAATAATAATTATTATTATTATTATTATTATTATAACAATAACAACAACAATAATAATAATAATAATAATAATAATAATAATAATAATAATTATTATTATTATTATTATAACAATAACAATAACAACAACAACAATAATAATAATAATAATAATAATAATAATAATAATAATTATTATTATTATTATTATTATTATTATTAAGATAATTATGTATTATCTAGACAAACTGTGAGGGTAGGTTGATTTGAAATTTGAGCATGTTGCAATTGTATGTGTGTAAAGCTGCTCGCTGTTCTCCTCCAACCTGCTGCATGTGTTTACTCTTTAGAGCACATGAAGCTGAATGGAAGACAGGTGAAATGACGGTACCATTACCTGAGTTGATGACAACTCATTGAAGAAAAGTTTCCAATAATCCTTAGTTGGCTAAGTTCAAAGATGGACAGATTAAAAATGCACAAACACAATCTCCTTGCATTCAGTAACAGTAACAGGATGTCAGAATTCAGTGCTGATGTCTCAGTTTACTGATACCGTGTTATACTGCAATATTTAACATGAGAGTTTGTTACATGGCAGTGCATGTAAACAAATAAAACAACAAATAAACAAATAAAATTCTTAGCAGTACCTTTAGTCTTTGCATACTTCAATAACTCATCTTCCTTGTTCGAACTCCCCATGTGACTTGACTAACCAATCAGAACTTAGTCCTGGACTTGGTTTTCCCACAGTCAATTCAACACATCATTATAACAGTTTTTCGAAAAGTGTATATATAAGCATTCAAACATAAAAAAAACAAACACATTAAATGGAAATGTGTATATAATCCTCTCTCTTAACATCAAAAACACATCTCTGTATATCAAATGAAATATGAATTCACTTTGACACTTTACGCTTTATATCCATCCATCAATCCTTCTCTTCCACTTCCTTGTCAGGGTCGTGGGGTAGAGTTACCAGTTAACCTATCCCCACTAACTGCATGTCTTTGGAATGTGGGAGGAAGCCAGAGTACCCAGAGAGAACCCACGCAAACACTGCACACAGATGGTGGAATTGAACTCAGGACCTTCTTGCTATATTTAGATTTAAAATAATAAATGAAAATAAATAACAGCAAATAGCAAAAAATAAATAATGCTAATATATACAAGATAATCATGAACCATTGTGAATATACTTGCCATGAAGCTGAAACCGGTAATATAATACTAGCATAAACAAATTAATTGTTCCTTAAAATCGTCCTCCCCATGTGGTTCTTGCGCAGACTAGGGTTGTGTACAGTACAGAGTCATTATAAAAGCAGTGAATGTGTCGTGTAAACACAGGAGAGCCGGTAATTGCAAGTTATTCCCAAAAGTTCCCGTGCGCTTTATTTTCAGCATCATTGCATTATTTCCTAATTATTTTGCTGTGCACTTAGTGGAGTATTTGGACTGGCTTTTGTCTCCAGGCAGTAGCATTGCAGTCAGTATTTTTGTCTTTCTGTGTGTACCTGCAGGCTAGGCCTCACAGGAGATCTGGCAGTGAGTGAGCGCATATGCGGTGAGTCATCTTCACACTGTGGCTCTGATGAGACGCCGCTGCACGTGCTCAAACACATGGTGGGTTACACTTAACTACAGGCGATTAGAGGGCCTCGGTGATCTTTATGCATGTAGTCAGTGCCGTGCGCTGCATGCACACTAGCTGCACTTCTTTAAAGAACATCTGAGAGTGTAAAGTAATTAAGTCTGTAGCATACCTCTGCTTTGCTTTTTTTTTTTTTTTTTTTTTAGCTAGCATGAAATGGTGTTTTTACTTCATTATATTTTTAAGGAAAATATATTTTGCTTCCATCTAAATTCTACTGGCAGATTTGGATCTTTGTGGATCAGTGGACTTTAGAGAGTCTCTGCTTCCTATAGGTTCCTCTCACAGTTCAAAGAAATGCAGGTTAGGTATCCTGAAAGTTGGCCATCAATGTGTAGTTGTTTATATCTCCTAGTCCACTGACAGGCTACCTCTCACCCACCACCAGGAATAAGCTCTTTCCAACTGCAGCATTGACCAAGATATAATGTATAAGGCAGTAGACAGATAGCACATCCAACTGTAGAGGTGTTTCCCAAAGGTAGCTGAACGGATGTAACAACTCATATCTTATAACTATCTACTATTATGCTTCTTCAGTATATTTTTATGTCAATTTAAGTATTTAAAATGATTCCACAATGATATTTTTTTACTTTTTAAAGTTTTCTTTCTTTGGCTTTTATTACATGTCACTGCCTCGTTCAAGGAAATGAAGCTTGAGGTGGAAGAATACACCCATTCTTACATCTTACTAAGGAAAAACACTACTGATGACTTAAGAGAGCCGCAAGTCTGAAATAGAAGAGAACTTGTGGATTTTATACAATGGTGGCTCCAAACATCTCTTCAGATCTGTTAAATATAAAAAAACGGGGACCGGCAGAACGGGCAGAAAAAAGAGAGAAAGGAAAAGGGAAAAAAGGGTGCATATGTCGATCGCCTGGATCGCCTGCTGAGAAAGAAAAAAGAAAAAGAAAAGAAAAAAGGAGAAAAAAAAGAAGAAAAGACAAAATAAAAAATAAAATAAAATAAAATAAAAAATAAAAATAAAAATATATATAAAAAAAAAAAATAGGCATCAAGAAGTGACTGAAGCCTTTTGATGTATTGTACATGTGAAATGCAATACTCTTCTCAACACCTCTGTACCGCTGAAAGTACTGAGAGAGAAACGGTATGAGTGCCTCATTAATTTGCCACTGATTTTGATTCAGAGGGATGAGGAAACCTCTCGGCCACCTCTTAGTGACCTTTGAGACACACACCAAGTGGAAAATAAATAAATTAATTAATAAAACATGTTAGGAAAAAAATTCAATAAGGCCACTTATGTGACTTCAAGCACTGTTAGTAGCCCAAATTATAAAGGTCTTAAAGTTTTGAGAACATTCACCAAACTTGTAGATTTGTGATATTTAGCACTCAAACTTTTGGAAATCATCACAAATGGTTTAACACCACATACTGGATCCAGGCGCTTACCCTTTACAGATATTTGTAGAATAGTTGGAACTTGTAAGTCTGTCAAGTGTTATTGTCCCAGTAACACTACATGAAAGCTGTGATCACTTGTGAAGTAACAGAACAATAATGAATAAAAATAAAGTTGATGTATTGTCACGGTCTGGCTAGGGCAGACCGTATGTTGCAGGGAAGGACTCAAGCGCAGACCGAAATGAGATGTGAATAACAAAACAAGCCGTTTATTAAGGCAAGAAACGAGGGTACAAAATAATAGGGAATCGATGAAAACTAAACAATGACCTAAACTGGGTGAACTAAAACGAAACATACAAAACTCTAAACATAACGAACTGACAGGGATACCTGGAGCGGAGACATAGGAACAACGGAGCAGTACAACGGGTGAATACAACGGACGACCTGACCAAGAATGACTGAGAACACACAGACTAAATGGACACAGGAAGATAATGAGGGAAGTGGCAACACCTGGGGAAACAGCTGGCACACATGAACATAATGACGTCACAGTGGGAGAGTAAAACTGAACACGATGAACACAGAAACGCCAGACCTCTTCACAATAAAACAGGAAACAGAGTGAGACATAGACATGACAACCTGAACTTGACAACATAAGCCACAGACATGACATACATGAAAAGCAGGGGAGACTTAACATGGTGGAAACACGAGGGGAAAATAACTAGAAACACCTAGGCATGAAAACGATGAACTTAGGAAACCTGAAGGCTACATAAACTAAACACAAAACGCTGGGTCAGCAGACCCAGGATCATGACATGTATAATGAATGATGATTATTCCTGGCTTACCTTTTATAATTTCATGGAAAAAGAAACAATATTTCCAAATATCTGAGTAGTGATTTGGACACTGATTACCACAGAAAGCTTCAGAGTGTTTAGGTCAGTCAGAGAAATTGCATCAAAAGCAATTCAATTTCTTGCTTTCCTTTGAGTTATACTGCTCGGATCAAAACCACTGATAGCAAGCACATTTGCCTTTAAGAATCCCACTATTTCAAAAATAGCCTCGACGGGCAGGGCAGAGATAGATTTTGGTACCCCGACTGAAAAAAATCGCTAGCCCCGGGACGTTGGGCTAGCGATATTACGAGCCCTGTATCTGATTGAGGAATCACTCATCTTTGGAAAAGAGAGTTTATTACAGAGAAATGGCTCTTTCCAAAATAAAAGCTATACTATCCGCTTCTTCTGGGCTATATTCTCAGCAGCATATTAAACAGCTGTCTAAATGACTCGGCTAAAGTTAGTAGCATGCTTGCTTGTTTTTTTTCTGCTTCCACTTGTCTTTGCACTAGGATGATGTCGGCGTAAATGTGCAGTCATATTCGTTGTGTTCCCACTAGTGCTTTCAGGTTAATCTCGTTGAAATGACCTTAACGCCACAACACGGCAAATCTCCGTTAACGAGCTACCGCCGATCGCCCGTGCATGGGGCTAGACGGCCAACACGTTAACGAGCTAACTGCGCTAACACACTAGTTCCCACCCATGTAATTGAGCATTGCGTGGCACATCCAACATACTGTTTTACTTTAGTCCATGACGCGCTTACCTTCAGGGTCATACGTCACATGAAAACCAAAATAATTCCAAACGCCAGATCTGAATGAGAGTGGGGGAGGTCCATGTTGTAAGGAGAGCTTAACTTCTGTCTCGCTAGCTTGCCCTGCGCTCTTCCTTCTGACGATGCTGTCTGTGTTGAGCGCTCAGTGAATCTGCGTTCGACTACTCCGCCTAGGCTGCACTGTTGACCCTAGGCGGAGTAGTCGAACGCAGATTCACTGAGCGGTCAACACAGACAGCATCGTCAGAAGGAAAGTTGATAAAATAAATTACAAATTTTGTATTGTTCGATACATATGCGTACCGAACCGAAAGCACTGTATCGAACGGTTCAATATCGATACGAATATCGTTGCACCCCTAGTAAATATATATAAGAAAATAGTATAAACATATATTTCACTGTATATTCTGTGGCGTCCCAGCATTGCAGCTGGCTCCCTCATAATCTGTTAGCCGTCATCTGTGTCATGCTTTAAGTGCCTATAGATCTTTACTCGTGTGGTTGCGAAACAGCATGGGAATAAACGAGATTTTTCTCACACATGCAAGTAAATATGACGGCTTCTAAAGGGAAAGGCATGGAGTTTGGTTAAGGTGGGCACACACCACAGTACATCTCATTATCGTTTTATATTTATAGCATTAGCATTTCATTATCGCTAAAGCCGTGCTGCAATGTTGGCGGTGATGAGAGGGAGGAGGGGTTTGCTCACAAGAGTCTGCAAATGTTACAGTTTACAGCTCGCATATTTACTGGTAGAGCAAGCTAGGATGATGATGTTGTTTTATTCAAAAGGTCCCCGATTTTAAGAGAGAGAATATTCGGTTGTATTTTCTGGTGTTTGTCCTTGGTTCAGCTTCAGTGTAGAGTTTCTAATCAGGACTACAATTAACGACTCCACAAGTTACAAATTCCATTGCGAATATTTGCTTTTGGCCATATCAAGACCTTGAACTATTAATGTCTAGGTGGAAAGTAGTTGTAGTTTTTCATGTTAAATACTGATAGGATGAAAAAATACGTATATACATACACCTTTGTGCTTTAGCTTCTTTCTGGGGAAAAAAAACAGCAAGTCTACAGGAAAATAGCAAGCAGTTACATTTTCCAACTATCTTAGCAAAGTGATAGAGTGATTAACACTGTCACCTCACAGCAAGAAGGTTTCTGGTTCAAACCCTGGCTGGCGGCTTTTCTTTAAGAACTCCCCGTGTTCTCTCCTCTGCCTGTGTGGGTTTCCGTATTTAGAAGTGCTTTTATTAGTCAGTAAGATAAGAAAAGCAGAATACGAAGGTAAGTACATTACAGTATCACCATGACACAAAGATTTCATGCCTGCCAGGTCATCTTGTATGTCATTCATTTCTTTAAAGGTCATCGTGGTACTACAACATAAGCTCTAGTACAGGGATGTCAACATAAGGCCAAGGGCCAGAATTGGCCTGGCACAGACTTACTTGTAGCCCACTGGACAGCTTTGGAAAATGTGAAGTAGGGCATGAATTTTGGACTGTATTTTCACACAGTTTACAACTTTTTCTACCAGTAAATACCACCAAAATTCTGATTTCTCATTAGTTTCTCAGATTTTACATTATTATTATTATTATTATTATTATTATTATTATTATTATATCTTCTATTATTTCTTGCAGTTTAAGCCCGACGTCTTTCTTTGATTTACTACAGCAGCGTTTCTTTATCATGTAGGAAAACTGAGACGTTTTGAAGAAATTGCACTTCTTTTTTACTGTTAAGATATCTTAGGGATTGTAGTTGAACTCCTTTACATTGACAGAAAGGGTAGTTTCACTGGTTAGGCCACGCTTAAGGTTAAAGCGGACTGAGTGTTGACCCAGATGTAAAATGAGTTGAGCATCCCTGTCGTAGTCCTTCTGGTAAATCCTTTAGCTTTTTCCTCCCATTCTTTCACATTTTTAAACCGTTACTTTGCCACATTTGTGTATGAAAGGAAGGAGAACTTACTGCGATGTAGTCAAGATTCACAACTTTTCACTAAATCACATGTACAAAAAAAAAAAAAAAAACACTGCAAAAAATTCTGCTGATGAGCCCTCTTACCTGGTCTGTGAGGTATGTAACCCATTTACAAAGTCACACCTGACACCCAAGTGCTCCCGATATAGTTTCCGCCACCTGTCAATCTGAGAATAAGTAGACCTATATAGAACAGGCTGAGGTGTAAAACAAACATTTACACAAAGAGAAACTTTTCTCTGAATCTACAGAAAGCTTTATATCGTAAGTAAATTATACAAGTTAATATAATATACATCTAAGCTTCATCTCTGCTGGCTGCTTTTATTTTGTTAGTTTAGCTGTTTTTTTTTTTAAAGATTAAGTTCATTAACAAAGCAATAGAATAAAGCCATGGAAGTGTTTGCAAACAATTAAGACACAGACAGACTAAGAGTTGCATCAAAAGCTAGCACATCAGCATAATGTAACAGGTATTCACAGACATTAAACCTGAAGACAGATCATTTGTCTTCATAATCCCTTCCTGTTCCATTTTAGGTAGTTTTTCGATGTTGTTGTTTGTTTTCATTTTGATATGTTCCCAGAATGTCTTCTTCCAGCTTCATTCAGCCTAACGCACTCTGCAAAAACACTTAAGTGCTGAGTCTAAGCGTTTCGTAGTGAAAATTGTCTGCATTTTGGATGTTCGCTCGTTTAAGATAAATGGAGATCTCCATGTCAGAAATCGTATTTCAAGTTCTTTACTTGGAATTTCAAATCTGTATTATATTACTTTTCAATCAGTCACTCAGAATTTCAAAGTTTTTAGCAACTCTGGGAAGCAACATGACCCCACCTTACCTTTCTGGCCCTTTGCTCTTTTTATATATCCTGTACCTTTTTGCATTTCCAGCACACAGGAGATACTGGGATTCTTGGGATTAAAAAAAACAGCGGGTGGGGGAGCTTCTCTGCTATGAACAGTTTGCCTTTTCACATCAAGGAAGCTGAATCAGTTTTCTCTTTGAAGACACAGCTTAAGTTTTTTTTCTTCTTCTTTGCACTCCAGTCATTCTCTAAACCTTTATTTAACCAGGAAACTGAATGCATTCTTCCTTCAGAGTCATCCAGGTACTACAAAAAATTTGAAACATAAAAAAGAAGGAAAGAAAGAAAGAAAGGAAAGGACGAAAAAAAAAAGCGCTTCTTGCACCTATATGATATGGTATGAACTATCAATCTTCCAGTCATTAATCTGCTTGTGTATTTACCATGTTTCCTAAGTCTTTATAACCATGCTTTTTTCTGAGATTTTACAATGGTCATTGTTCTTTTGGTTGTTCCACTAGTAAGACTAAAATTTACATCAGCAACTATTAATGGATTTGCACAGTGACAAATGTGGCAAAGAGGCCAAACAGAATGTCTTTAAGTCCTCAGAATTACAAGTAATCACGACAGATTCCTTAATTTTTCATTCAAGGCATTCATGAAGTCAAATTTGACATGACATGATATATTTGTAAAAATAAGTGACTTTCAATTCATCATTCATGTATGTGTATATATATATATATATATATATATATATATATATATATATGTATGTGTATATGTGTATATACACATATACATATATATATATATAAATTTTTTTTTTCATCGCTTCTGTGACAGTGAACAAAACTCTGACAGAGTGCTTCACCTGCTACAAAAGAACACAGACATTGCCAGTGTGTATACACACTTACTTTGGTCACTGGTCTCTATTTACATTATTTTCTCATGATTTACCAGAGAGCAATTTGTAGTCTGTCATGTCTCTCAGTGATGAAAAGGCAAGATTCTGTGCCTCATCTGAGATGGAGGACAACAGACAAAAATATTATGCCGCCTCAGCCCAACATTAGGTGAAGGTCCTATGACTACCTTGCGCCTGCCAAGGCAGATGTGTGTGACTCTTTCAAAGTGGAGCAGTACAATTTGTGCCCATGAACAGAAATCAATACATAAAATTTCACGAGCATTTCACAAACTGATGTCAGGCTATCCAGCAGCCATTTAGTCTGTGAAAACAAATCGACAGATTAACTTTTGTGACTAAGGGCATCTGAGACAAAGGTGTGAGGGAGCAGTCTTTGAAAAAAGTCCCTCCTGGTCATTTCAAGCTGAGCACATTAGACCTAAGTTGTTGCTATGGCTACAGGCAGGATGAATTCCTGTCGTAGATCAGAGCGCAGTGGACTCAACCGCAGACAGGCTGGCAGGTTGAACTCTAATTTCCCTTAGCATGTTCGACAGGACTGAATGCAAAAATAACACTAACCCTAGTGGTCCATATGGCTGATTCTGGGAGGACCAGCTGCTCGGGGCTTTCAAGGCCATCATTGTTATTTCACATCCTCAGTGAGCCATTTTAATTTCTGATGAGGGGCTGGTGCTTTGGAGGCAAACCGGGATGTGTAAACCACCTGTGTGTATCTACTCTTTGGTATTTGAAAATAGAGCATTTTAAGCATGCTGATTACCAGAACAGAAAGCTCAAACACATTTCTGAACCCGTTTCACACATTTTATTCACTGTTCCCAAACCTGTTCAGATATATGCACATACACAAGTCTTTACCAAGGCCACGCTGCAACAAACCTTTTCACCTGTGCCGTTACCCATGCATTGCTTCCTATGAATAGGAAACAGGTTTTGTGCATACTAAAGCCCTCTCAGGGCTGCATTAGTATTACCAGAGGAGGCTGGTAATTTGATTTTGCCTATGCAAATTGGAAATTTCAGTCAGTCATCCAGGCAGCAAAATAATTTAGAAGAAACCTTGGGAGGCAGGAACAGAGCTATGCCTTGTGTATCACACTATAGCTTCCAAAAACTTTCTTTAACATGCACTAAATGCAAGGAACTAGTATCCCCAGATATATGACCCTTATAAGTCCAAACCAGCAGTTGTGTGAAAACATTCCAAATAAAAATTCAAGAAGAGTACCAGAAGAGCCAGATTAACTAAAACAAACCCATCTGAGTTAACTCGGGTGGAATTTCTGAAATCTGTTGAAAAAAAAAAGACTGAATTGATTTTGATTAACTGATTCACATTTACCATCAGAGATTTACATATACACGAACGCCCTACAAATGATGAAGGTGATTCACCAACCACTTAAAATTTTCATATGTGAAATATTTCAACCTTTACTGGATCGACTGTCCAAAACGTTACACATTCATGGTTCATGGGATTGATTTATAATGACTTTGCTATCCACTGAACTTGCGCAGAAATGTAATTTATTAAAATCAAAAACAATAATTCAAAATTTGACTTTAATTATGGCCCTAGAACTGTGAAACTGCCAGACTATAAAGCAGCACTAATGGTATTTTACAATAAAGCTATAAAAAAAAAAAGTCTGACTCATTCACACCGCTTCCATTAATTGTTTTCATCACATTGCTGGACTCTGATTTAAATTCAAGCACACAGCATTGTGTAATAAGGTCCTCTGAGGTCAAGCTAATTTTATTATAAGAAACATGCAGCTACATTAACAGAAGGCAGGTTAAAATTGATTTTCTTTCATGGTAATCTGAATCGGTGTTATTTGAATTTCCGTCTTATAGCAATGTTGAATTTCATGAAAAGAACATTTCTGTGTGTGTCATTGTATGATTAATCACACGTGTAATTTATAGTAGGAGGTGTCTGTAATGTGGATGAAGTTAGCTGTCTCTTTATCACCTCCAACTTTCATATCAATTTGAAATTAGAACTCATGACACTAAAATGCCATCGAAGGCCTACATGTGCTGCAGAGCATATTCCATTAGTCAGCGAGTAAAATGATTAAATATAAGATGCATTATGTTTTTGTTATTGCTTAGCTTGTAAGTCTGGCTATGCTCACAAGAACATAAACATGCACACTTGCGTCTTGTCTCTGCCCATGCCCCGGTTGCTAATAGCACCATTACAGAGTGTACAGATCTGCCTATCCATCGCAAGCCCATATTCCCCTCCTACTAATGGACTGTCATATGAAAACACACAAAGAGCCGATCACATCTTTTATAAATGGCAGGTTTTTGCACTCTGGTGGGAAATGTTGTTTTGCTGTCAACCCATCCCTCTTCCCCAGGCTTATATTTGTGCAGACAGCTCCCAATTAAACACAGCAGCCAATGACACGTATCAAAATAATGCATGCCAAGGACTGGTTGAAATTGAGAAAGTTGCAGCTAAATCCTTCATTTTATATTTGTGATGTGGTCAGAATGAGGCATGGATAGCTGAGCAGTCAGAAAAGAGAAAGCAGTATATTTAGGAAAATCCTTAGACAGATGTGCTATTCTACAGAAAGTGAACAGAGCGGGCAATAGTTTTCCTTGAAGAGATTTAATGAATTTATTATTAAAACTGTATGTGGCATTGATAAACTGCACAGCAGCCTGCAATGGAAATGAAATTAGTTCATGCTGGGTTCCTGCATTATATCACAAGAGGCCAGTCAAATGAAGCTTAAACATTTTTCATCTTTCTTTTTTCATCAGCATCAAAATAGAAACCCTCAAGCAGTACTACTTCCGGAGTAAATAAATCTTAATTTCGGAATCTGGAGCACTACAGTGTGTCTTTGAAATAGCTTGGTTTGAATAGTTTGTACCCAGGGGTATGGCAGTGAAATAATAAAAAGGAATGGGCCATGAAAAAAGTTGGAAAACTTCCTAATATGATATTTAATCTATTTTGTTTAATCAAGAACTGATTCCTAATTCAGGAGGTCTAATTGGAACAGAGCTTGCACAGCATGGTAGCTGAGGCAGAAAAAATTATTATGTAGGACAAACTTCTAGGCCTAGGGCCATAGCCAAATACCAAAGTGAAGTATGTGTTGCAGTAGTTGTTTGCAAAACAAGCACACATTTATGAAGACACATACTAGAATAGCAGTAAAAGTGAAGTTTTAGCTAAAACACGTTATTTGTGCTAAGTATGTCATGACCTCAAAAGGCTTACACGAGTCGTTCAGCAAATTTAGCCTGTTTCCGTGCACCCATAAAAACAGCACTTCACTGAGGATATTATGCCCAACCAAACAGTCACTTCTGCAATGCCAACTCCGAAGGTATTATGCAGCTTTCAAATTGTGTTCTCTTTGCACCTCTGATGCACTGCACAGCCCCCCCATCTAGCAGCATTATTCAAGGTTTATGCAAAGTCATAATGCTGCTAAATTGCCTGAGCAAAGTTAAGGTGCTTAAGTGTAGGTCCAATAATCTGCCAGTCAGGAAAACATGACAACACTTTCTGAAAATCTGAATTAATCCTAATTTTAACTTTGCTTTGCTGCCTTGATTACAAGTTACATTTTCCTTACAGGACCAAGACAGTGTAAAAACAGATTACATTCTTGCTTGGAGAGAACAGTGGGAGGCTATGCAAATAATTCATCTGATATTTGAGTTTGAATAATGCATTTTATAATCACAAGTGGAACATGAACACTGGAGGGACATGTTATACATATATATATATATATATATATATATATATATATATATATATATATATATATATATACATATATATATATATATATATATATATATATATATATATATATGTGTGTGTGTGTGTATTTGACAGATGGAATGTGCCAGGAGCGATCCAAAAGTTTATCAACTGCAGTGCATTTGCTAACACGATGGCCTGCAGTGACACAGAGCTAAAATGCCATTTCAGTATTTCTGCTTTGATTTATTTTCTTGTGGCACATTTCAACGTTAATGTGCGACTCAGTTTAAAGGTTTTGATTAGAGAACACATGGACACATATACTTTTTCCTTTAAGCTATTGGATTGATGCTGTCGAGCTGATCTTCAAATTTCAAAGTAGCTTTCATCTTGCCTCAAAACACATTATTCATATGCAATAGTGTTATACAAACAGATATATCAATTATTAAACAGGTCTTAAGGCTTCTGTTATGGTGAGACAAAAACATTTAAATAAAGGAAAAGTAATAGAATTGTAATATGTTGGTAATATTATGCTAGTTTGCTGGAAATGGGTTAATTTTTAAATATATAAGGTATAACAGATATAACCATATCATTGCATTACATTACCAAAATGTTACTACACTATTAAAGAATTGGCTTGTATTTTATATTTCACAGTTATTTTTTTTTCAAATATTGACATGATATTATCAAGCTCCAATGTAAATTATTAGTGTTTCATCTTAGGCAGTGGGAATTTTGAGTTAGATCTTTATAATGTCATGTATATAATGCAGATCTGTAGTTGTGTTAATCTCATAGTAACTACACAACCACATGCGTAACCTTCTATATCAGGCTATTCTAAATGAGAATGTATGTGCTCTGCTTGATGCATCATCATAATCTGCATTATTCTGAGGACTTTACAGAAAACAAATCAGTCGCAGCTTATAGAGCAGACTGGAACAAATGTGCTCTTACTTTATACACAATGACCGCTCTTGCAGTAATCTCCATTAAACTGTTGTATAGTTGTCCATCATGGTATGAAACCAGTCTAAAAATACTGAATGTATACAGCTAGACCATGTACAACTAACTGTCCTTGTCCACTTGTCCACATTTTTATATCATTTAATTAAGTATTAAGTAGTATTTAGGTAAATCCTTACTTTTAAATACTACTATTTTACTTGTAAATGACTGCAAAGGAATGCACAAGACCCACTTTCTCTCTAAGAACTGCAAAATAAACCACCTGTTGTTCATACGAATAATAGAGTTGTTTGCTGAGAAATTCATAACGTTGCTTAGACTGTAAAAGTACAATTCCGTTGTTTTGCTGACACCTGCACAGATATTTTTCACTTTTTTTGTGTATTCCACTGAGCTGGGCATAGTAGAAATACATTTCTACTAGTGTACAGTATGTACTTATTGCAGTGGATCTGTACCTATAGCTACTTCATTATTCAAACACTCTTTCACCAGCGATATATAACAACTACAAACAGCTTTTTAATCGAAAATTACTACAAAATCAAGTTTTCTTTGTATTATTGTAGGGTGTTCATCTTACAATATAAAGCACCTTGAGGCATTTGTTGTTGTTATTTTGCACTGTATGAATAAAATTGAATAGAAGCAACAAAAAAATCTGAAATCTTTAAGTGCATCAGCAGCATCTCTACTGTGTTGCTGTTTTCTATACTGACAGCAGTTGGCACTTTTTGCGTATGAGCAAAAAATGTTTCTGAAACTAAGCTACTGTGGTTACTGTGAATGACACCAATGGTTCTTGTTTTGATTTACCTGATTCAAGTGTATAACTCTATATGACAAAAGGAACCTGTGTTTATGTTTAAAGTAATCAAACACCCAATTCCAACAGTTTGGAGAGTATGACAGGGATGCAAATGTGTTTTTCTGTCAATAATATATTTCTTTCAACAATTCAGCAACCAATATACAAATGGTTGGTGGAGAATATTAAGTAATAAAAATTGTGCAAAGATATCCTGTTGGAGGTAGTTTTAATTTACACAGGAATAAAAGTGTCTGACATGGAAGACTTGTTAGCTTATGTAGCTTACCTGGGTTTCAAGGTTATTTAAATTGGCCTGCGGCCTAAAGGTTATTCCTCTTCCATCCACCTGCTTGATTTTATTACATGAATTACCACTTTCTTATTGAGGTTGGTGATCAAAAGTGCTTTATGTGTGATTCTATACCCTTAAAATCTACATTTTGGACATTCTCAAGATCTGGGTAGTTTTTTTCTTTAATTCAAATTAAATGTTTCGAATACTTGAAATGGAACAGAGATGGAATGTTAATTTTAACAAAAATGTGCACACCTATAAATGAAAGAATCTCTCAGGGAACAAAAAAGTTATATATTCTTTATAACAAGTGAGCATGAGCATTATTGTCTGCTTCGAGCCACTCTTACATACATTCTTCTGCTCCTGCAGATTCTTAAATACCAAATGTGTCAATCCACAGAGGTGCCAAACAAATGCATGACTCAGTGCTGAAATGCTTTCCAAAAACTGCAATGCATATGTCTTTCTGTTAATTACTTTTCAAATTATGAACATATAAATGTGTATATTTGTATACTTGCAACTTACGTTAAAAATACATTCGTCAATAATACTTGAATCATAGAAATAAAATCCAAAATCGTTGTGATTTTTATTGGTTTGCTGACACGTCAAAGTAAGTACCACATCCAAAGTCAAAACATGTAACAAAATATTAAATAATGAATCTGGACATTTTGGAGCTTTTTCTTTAGATACTTGTGACCTTCAGGTTTTAAGCCCTTGAAGTCATTTCTTTCTTTTGACATCTGTTTTGCAAAAATGCTACTTGTTTTGATATGTGCACAAATTTAATCATGTAAATATCCCTGAGCTTTTCAGGATTTGGCAAATGTCAATCTTTGCTGTTGTGACACACACTTAAGTATAGCCAGAAGGATGTATCAGCAATATAGTCCACTAATACATGGTTAGTGTCAGTCACTCCTCACCACAGTCAGTAGTTTTCAAAACTGCCAGGTTGAATGAAGAGTAGATATAATACATTTCAATCTGTATGACAAGCTTTGGAGGGGGGGGGGCTGTTTCATTAAGACCTCAGCCTCGCAGTCTGTTGAGCTGTAAGCTGTTTTACTTTCTGACACCTGTGAAAACATCTAATAATGGGGTCAATGCATACATTAATATAGGGGTTCAGTATCTAAACAGAATGTTGTCTTGTATGCTATTTAACCAGTTTTTATCTGGTTAAATAGCTCAAGTTCACCACATGTTTTACGCAGAATAACAAATTTACAAGGTTACGATAAATAAAAAAATAGGTTTAGCACATATTCAGAACTCAATTAAAAGCATAATACAATTACCTTAAAATTTGAAAAGATATGGTTGAACATTTCAAGCACACTTCCAAGAATATTAGAATAGTTGGAATATTGGAACAATTAAGAATGTGTGAATACAGACAAAATGGTTTGGTGAGGAGAAGAAGCGAAGCACCAAAAGAACATCTTTAGTAAGAATGTAGTGAGCTGTGCACACTATTTAAACTAGTTTGATGCAAGTAATCAGTAGTGATCAAACGCAAAAGATTTTTACAGGAAAAAGAACGTAAGTATGCCATACTATGAATGCTTACATTAGAGTATTAAATGGTACTGAAGATATCAGAACAGAAAAAAGGTTTTCTGTCAGTAAAAATGTATCTGTGGAACTTAAAAATGTGCATAAAAGAAAGAAAGCCACCCCTGCTTTAGACTGAGAGTGGAGATGTTCGTTTTAAAACATCTGAAAAATCAATTTGTGATGAGGACACAAAAACTGTTCTTCTACAGGTGTGGCTGCACAGCACCGTTGCAGTGTTTGTTTAATCTTTCTGCAGGTCTTTGCAAAAGATATGGCTTAGACTAGAGGTTCATTTGCTTTTTGAACAATGATACAAGCAGTTTTTCCAAAGTGTTTGCTTAGTTGTTAAGATCTCAAATTAACATTCCCTATTTATATTGCTGCCATTTCTTTTTCATATTATGAACTGATAAAAAGCTTTGGGCTTTGATATCTCATTATAGGTTCCTCCTGCTTTGTAGGCATCATTTATTTGAATCTTTACTGTGCTGGGGTGGAAACCATTGCTGTTTATTGTTAGGATAAGGTTAACAGGGTCAGAGTATTTAAAAAAAGACTTTGAAATTTGCCTTTCCTGTGACTGTGAATACGCTATAGCTCTAACAAGCTAATTAAAGTATAACCTTGGTAAAAGTTATTTGAGAACTCAAATGACTGGCCAAAGTTTTGCAACTTGCTCCTTTCTAAAACTGTAAAACAAAATGATGCACAATCTTACTTAAAAAAAATGTAAAGAATTTACTTAAAGCTGTATTCATTTGGCAAGTATTTATAGTTCTTTCACGTTAACTGAGATGTGTACAGGTAACTGTAATAATCTAAGTACCACCTAAAACATCTGGCTTTTTAAATTAATTTATGTTTTGTTATACCTGATGTTTTCAATCCTAGACACTGATGCACATCTAAAACCTACTAACATATTTAACCTCCTAGGACCTGGCGTCCACATATGTGGACATCACATTTTGGGTTATTTAGACCAAAATACTAAATCTTGCTCTACAAGGCCTGATATCCACTTACGAGGACATTATACTGCTACTGTTCTATCAAAATTTTAAATGAATATCCTCATAAGTGAAACAAAAAATTTGGTCAAAAAATAAAATCTTAAGTCTTAGGAGGTTAAAACATTTGTCCTTCCTAAGTTATGAGTGGTTGCTGGTAGTTGCTGTGAACCTTAATGCCAAAGTCCCAAACATGCAGGGCTAAACACTGGTCAGTGAACCGAGTCTCTAGATGAGGGGTGGGGAACTGTCACGGCCGGTGTGTTTGAGGAGCATGGACCCAACTACAGTCACACACAGGACAGGGAAGTTTAACAAAAAGCGAGCCGTTTATTTTGCCCGATAACTACCACAGACACAAAAGCACAGGCGAACAAAGGTGAAAAACTAAACGATAACCTAAACTGGGAAGACACTAATGATGGACCTGGAAAAGCTCTAATGATAACCATAAGACCAACCGTGAACATGAGAAAACCGAGAGAAACATGACATCCATGAAACATGAGGTAAGAATAACAGATGATCTGACAGTGAACAGAGGGAGACAGAGGACTTAAATACACAGAAGGATAATGAGGGAAGTGGAAACACCTGGGGAAACACCGCTGACGCAAATGAAGCTGGAGACCACAGGGGAAGTACTGCCATCATTCTGCCATGCTTAAAAAGTCATATCAATCATAATCAAATGTCATTCACGATGAGCTTTATATTTTGACACCTAATGCATTTTGATGCTTGGCAACTAATTTTTTGTAAAAGTATAGTTTGTTTTTGATTCGTTTGACCTACAAAGTATGATTTACAACAAAGCAGGTAGGAATGTGTCTCTATTCCTTACAGTACTATGTTACACTATGTGTAGTTGATTATAACCATCATTGCTGGTTATAATCCTCACTTGCTCACCAGAAATATGTGACTTTTAAATTTCTGGGAAGTCAAATATTAAGATTGCTGTGCTATGTAAGAGCAGGCTCTGGCTAAATGCAGTCCAAGCAAACAAAGCTACTGTGAATTGTAAGTTAAACCAGGAAGCTCACCTCAACTCATCTCTCAGGTCTAATATTTCCTTAAAGCCTCAAGTCTTCCTATGTTTGTTCCCAAAACAATTAAAGCATTTCCTTTTCTTACTGGGTATTCCCAAACCATTTACCCTTCTGTCTACATGTACTTCCAGATCCTTCAGCTAATATATTAATTTACCATTTTTCATCCTCTGCTGAACTGCTGTCATTTCAAGGGAACAAGCCATTGCAGGGCAGATCTCTCTTTTTACAGAAAAAGAAAAAATCAGTTGCTTGTCACTATCTAAGCCAGCCTGGAGTTCAGCAGTATAATGCCATTGCTCAAACCAAATCAGAATAAAACCAGATGGATCTTTAGCTCACTGACAGAGTCAGCATACAACAGCAGCAGCACAGCAGTACTATGGGGTAGTATATGTATTATTGTGTCAATGCCACTCTTGTAAATACATTAAAAAATAAACAGGGACATGACATTATAGTATGAAAATAGAAAAACCCATACAATGTAGCTGTAACTGCTGTCTCCAAAACTTAGTAAGCATCCCAGAGGTAGGATTTGCTGAATATTAATAGGCTGCTGCTAATACAATACCAAGCTGTCTCACGTTTCATTCTCGTACACAAATAGAGTATCAGCAATCACTCTATAGTCTCTACACACTGATAGTAATTTTAAAAAGCTATCACCGATTAGTAATATTGGTATTAGTATTATCTGTTGACATCTGATTTTTTTTTTATGTTTAAGTCTATTATTGGATTTCTGCATAAGATTATCCACAATTTAGCATCAAAGGCCCTTAAACTTGCTAATAAGTTGTCCTTGAGTGTATTGAAAGTCGCCTATAAATAAAAATGTAGTATTATTAAATTATTACTAAACTGTTAAACAGTTTCTAACAACATGTTGTGCTGGCTCAAGGTTGGCACAAGTTCACACGTTCTGTTAGCGGAGACTGTTTTGTTAAATTTCAGTGCAAAACAGTTAAGGCTTCTGTAAAGTGGAATTCTTTACCACAAATGGAGTGCAATACTTTTAAACTATATGTACTCACATTTATATGAAACTCTTCCAGTCGGACAACTCAAAGTGTTTTAGATGAAGTCACATTTTAACCATGGAGCATTTAACTTTTATATACTTCAAGGTCAAATTAGAATCACCAGCTGCGCAAGAAACAATGTGGACACACTGGCACTCATGGGTGGAATTTTCTTCCACTGATGGAATATTTTCTGTTCTTCTTTTGGGACTGGTGATGTAAGCTATAAAATAGTATTGATTTTTAGGTACTGTGTGAATTGCCTTATTGCTTTAAGATTTGATGCAACTGATTGCTGTCTTTTATTGTCATCTTCATCATTAGGGATCTCTTCCCAAGAACTACACATAAAAATGAACGTTTAGCTATATCTGGTACCAAACACATTTTGTTTGGTACCAGATACAATTTTTTTAATTGCTTTTTTAAAAATGTTTGCAGCATTAAGTACATCATCCCTTACCGCTGTTTTTCCTCTTCCCCCCCAGTGTATTTATTTTTAAAACATAAAATTATTTACCGGACATGCCTAATACTATATGGACTGCTCAAATGAAAGATATTGATTAAACACAATGTCATTATATCAGCTATGGTATTAGCTTTCCTTTTTCTCTGACAGTCTGAAATGGCAGGCCTTTTCATTATTACCTCAATTTGCAAAAACAATCTCTGATGTGAAATACAAGTACATGTCTTTTTCTATTTCTAGCACATGCAGAGAATTAAACTGAAATATCATTTGGCACATTAAGCAATTCTGCTCTTTCGTCCCTCTTCCTGGAGCACAAGGTGCAGCTCCATCATGTGCTTGATGTTCTGCCACAGGCCAGTCAGCTGTTAGCCTCATTTTTTTTTTTTTAGCATCCTAATTTTTAACCATGATGGAGGCTTTTGGAAACTGCGGATAAACACATTGCTACAGCTGCACATGGTTCCTAACTAGTACCAGGGGCGATTCTAGGATCAGAGCTTTGGGGGTGCTGAGCACCAGGAGAGCTGCCCAGCCAGGCAAGATAAACTTTACTTGTCACAATGAGACTTCTTCCTCATCTCTGTCAGTCCCTGCATCCCCAACTCGGGACTCAGTTGTCCCGAGTTCCCTGTGACTGTCTCCTTGGTGCGTTTAAACCCCTGTTCCTCCCTGTCCTCATCGTCTGTTGTTTTCGTTTCGTTATCAGTCATCATAATTTTACCCTCTCTGTGCAAGTCTGCAAATTTCTTCATTAAATCATACGATTCTTAAATTCATCAAGTCTCTCTGTGCCTGGGTCCTCGTCACAAAACATGACATCACTGTTTTGTACATTTTAACACAATTTAATCCCCACATTTGTGAAAGAAAAGCAAAACACTTTTTTTGAAAAGTCTGTACCAAAACCATCAAATCTGATAAAGGTTATTTAAATGCTGCAAAAGAAGAATGGATTGGAATAAAAAAAAACAAATACATATTCTAACCTTAATTACTGGAGGAGAATGATAAATGATGCTCATAGTGAGTAAAAAGTAAACTGAGAGCATTTTTTGGACAGAGATTCACTTTTAATGTATATGTATAATATAATGCAGATGCATAAAAAACACTCCCAAAACAGAATAAATTATTACAAATAAATTATTACAAAATATTAAAAAAAAAAAAAAAACTATAAAAATGGAGGCAACTTTGCCTGTGGTAGATTGTATACCATGTATGAAAAAATCTGTACTGCTGATACTAATTTGACTAATTTAATAATACTAATTTTGTGTTGTAAGATTTATGAGTTTCATGCTTTCATAGTGGTACTTGGGAGAGCTTAACATTTTAGTAGTACAGAATCTTTGAAACAAGCTTAAAACATTTTTAGAATATAAACAGAGCATCTGCTTCTCTTTACAGCTCCTCACTCCACCAGGGCTGTTTGGCACTTTCTGATAGTGCGCAAATGTGATGTACATAATGCAGCAGTCATACAGACAACTGGACAGTCCAAAAGTTGGCCTACCTATTACTGGCTGAGGTTTTAGTAGAGTTGTAGCTGAACCACATAAAAATATATCATTAATTTTAATCTCCTCAATCAATGATAATGTTATGTTGGAATGTTGTTAAAGAGGGTCAAAAATGTTTCAACCCAGTTTGTTTTGCAGATTCTGTATAGCAGCTTTAATATAGGGAGGACACAACTTCCAGACTGTGTGAGTAAAATCAGGTTTTTTTTCTCTCTGTCAGTTTAACAGTTTCTGTTGTGCCTGTCACTGTTCCCTGTCTGTTTTCTTACCTGGTTCTTCCTGATCTTGTACTTTCTCCTCACGTTCTCCTCTTTACTCTCTCCCTCTTCGGACTGACAATCATACACAAATAGACTGTATTCAATTAGATGAAAAATTAAATTAATATGAAAAAATACTATTAAGATCACTAACAAAAAGTCCTCTCTCAGTGTACTTTCAACCAAACGGCAAATAACCAAACCACATGAACATCTAATAAAAGATATAAATATTGAAACACTAATCCAACATTATTCTTGATTGACGGATCATTTGATTTTACACTTTTACCTGAATGTGGCTCCTTTTTTTGAAAAAACTTCCTTATATCCATTATGAACCTGGCTGTCTCTCTGTACACACACACACACACACACACACACACACACACACACACACACACACACACACACACACACACACACACACACACACACACACACCAACATTTAAAACAGGACAGTGGTAACAACAATAGGCTACGGACAATGTCAAGTTTTAAATTATAAATAGGCTGTATACATGTAAATGGGAGCAACAGAACGGTCAAATGTCGCTGATTTTACTACAGAGCAGGACGGATTGTAGGGTAGCAAACATCGTCGGAAAACACGTTTTCAACCCTGCAGGTTACCTGGTGTAATGTTGTCATGGTCTGACTCCTACCTAACTATATAAAGAGTAATTGAAGGTTAAATGTAGCTAATATGTCCTGTTTTAAGCCAGGCACTTACATCTCTGCTCCGCTGCTTCTCAGCCACCATCTCTCTGGCAGAAAGGGCGCTAGAGCCAGAGTAGGGGAGAACTGGAACAAACCATTTTGGGAGGGGGGGTGGTATCTATACTTTTGTTGCTAAAATGTTACGTCTCAACCAAGTACTGTATGCTTTTTATATTTTTAGTAGTGTGTCACACAAACAGCAAATATTGTCAAAAAAGTAAGAAATCTTTGGGGGTGCTTTGATTCATTTTCCCTGACTCGTACCAAGATGTGAGCTGTGGATGTACAGTATGCTTGCATTATAATAATAATAATAATAATAATAATAAATTTTATTTATGAGCGCCTTTCAAGTCACCCAAGGACACTTTACAATAGGATAAAACACTTAGTAAAACAATGGCAGAATAAGAACAATAAAATAAAGCACAAGATAAAATGAACAAACAGTGGATTCACAGTGAATATGCAGATTTGAACAGATGAGTTTTGAGTTGGGATTTAAACTGGGGGAGAGAACCAATATTTCTTATTTCAGGGGGCAGAGAGTTCCACAGCCTGGGAGCAGAGCAGCTGAAAGCTCTGCTTCCCATGGTGGTGAGGCGGAAGGAAGGTACAGTAAGCTGGACAAAAGAAGAAGAACGAAGTGAACGGGCAGAACAAGTGGTGGTTAACAGGTCAGAAAGGTAAGAAGGAGCGAGGTTATGAATGGCCTTGAAGGTGAGCAGAAGAAGTTTGAAAATTATCCGGAATTTCACAGGGAGCCAGTGAAGTTCCTGAAGAACAGGGGTGATGTGCTGGTAGGAGGGCGTTCTGGTGATAATGCGAGCAGCAGAGTTCTGAACCAGTTGAAGCTTATGGAGGGATTTTTGGGGGAGACCATGCAGAAGAGAATTGCAGTAGTCAATACGGGAGGTAACAAGACTATGTACAAGAATGGACGTAGACTGGGTGGAAAGAGAAGGAAGCAATCTGTTAATGTTACGTAGATGGAAGTAGGCTATGAATATCACATGCAATAACAGTTTGCATTCAGTTGGAAAGGAGAATTTCTGCTGATCTCCTACAAGTTATTTAGAACTTCTTCTTCTGATCATCAATATTATTATTATTCAACTCAGTCAAGATCACACACGTAGGGTATTAATGGCAGAGAACAGAACAATGTCTTTGTATCCTGCAGTATCAAGATAATAATCAGTAGACAGCCCTAAATGTGATAACCTACAACCAGCGACAGTGTTTCTGTTATCACCGTGACAGTATCTGTGTTTAGTAAATGCTAATCAAACAAGGCCCATTCTTTGTGTGTGTGTGTGTATGTGTGTGTGTGTGTGTGTGTGTGTGGAGATAATCCCAGCCTTTTTTAAAAAAGAATTTAAAAAAATGGGCACAATTTTTTAAGGGCAGAATACATATTCTAGCTGTGGGCCTTTGTTTTATCTTCTAACTGTGTCTAGTCTAACAGTTATTCATTTAATGACACGTGAAGGAAGCTGCATCCTGTAGCAGTCTGCAGTATTGCTATGTTGCTAACTAATCAGGTCTTCATAAATTAACTTAAACCAGAACTGACCGGCCGATTTTTCAACTTTAACATTATGGTTATCTGTATGGCTTTAAAAATTTTAAGAAATCGTATCGTTATTAAGGGAGAGAAAACAGAAATTCAAAAGTCACACAAAAGGTGAAAAGATTGGATCTGGAGAAACATCCACTTGTGTATCTGTCCTTATTTTTGCCCTTGCCTTGTGACAGTGTGTTTGCAACACTGCCATAGAGACAGGAATACCAGGCACCACACATAGCAAACAATTTATGAAAAATTAAAGAGCAGATCTAAAAATAGAGAGAGAGCTCCCTGTAAGATTACCCGTAGTGTTGGTGTGCAGCTTCCACAGCGGTGCTTCAACAAACAGAATATCTATTTATGCCTCGAAAAATTAATTTAAAACGAAAAAAAAGACATGAGGTAACACTTTGGGCATTACCTTATGAGATTCACTGGTGACATTGAGGATGACGTGTGGCACACCTGTGACATGAGAAGGATGAGTTGTGAGTTCTGCTTGAGAAGCTTTCATTTCTTCCTATCCTTAAACTACTGGCAAAATGCATATTCAGAAACACCAAATCAAAAGGAAAAACAATGTTTAACTAGAAAAATTTGCATTTCCTGCGAAAATGCAGTGTGGATGCTTAAAGCTGAAGCTGTATGCAAAAACTAGCTGAAAAAGCTGAAAAGTTGCAGAAATTGTAAAAACTTTGCAGAAGCAAAAGAACTTTGCTAAAATGGAATAACTTAGCAGAACTGCAATATCTTAGAGGAAACATAATACTTGGCAGAAATGCAATAGCATAGCAGAACTTTGCAGAAATATTGTAACTTACCAGAAACATGATAACTTCTCAAAAATACAAGAACTTAGGAGAAATAGTATAAGATAAAAGAAAGAATATATTTAGCCAAAAATACTTAAACATTACAGAAACACTATGATTTAGAAAAATAGTACAACATAGCAGAAATACTGTGATTTACCAGAGACACTGTGATGAACTATGAATATTGTAATTTTAAATTAATACTATGTTTTAGCACAAATACTATAATTTGACAGAAATACTATCATTTGGCAGAAATACTATGATACAGCACAAATACTCTGGTTTAGCACAAATATTATAACATAGCAGAAATACAATTATATAGCAGAAATGCTATATTTAGAAAGAAAAATATAATATAGTAGAAATAGTATGATTTAGCAGAAATACTGTATTTAGCACAAGTACCAAAAAGTAGCAGAAATACTATGATTTAGCAGAAATACTATGATTGAGCAGAAGTACTGAGATGTAATAAAAGTACTTTGATTTAACAGAAATACAATTATGGAGGAGTAATACTTTAAAATGGGAGAAATATTGATACACACACACACACATACACAGAGCCTAAAGGGAAGAGTATTTGTGCCATGGAGTGTTAACAAGAATGTGAGGTCCATATTAGAAAAGCTGGTAAAATCATAAAAGTTTGCAGAATTGTAATAAATGATGAATATGAATTACTGGTCTGTGACAGTGTATTAATCTGTAGGGAAAAAAAATGTTGACCAAGGTGGAATCGAACCGGCGACCTTTGGTTTGCAGACCTGTGTCATTACCAACTGCGCCACTGGGAAAGAGAGCAGCCGTTTGGAAAAACAGGGTGATGAGCAGTCAGAATTAGATCGCGGTGAGAAGCAAAAAACACAGTTTTTTGGAGTTACAAAACGTTGTGTAACTCAAACACTAGGTGGACTAGAAGCATAATCCTTGTACTGGGTGAATCAGCGGACTTTGGTGTACTTTGACTGCGATTTTCATTGCTCTATGTACATCCGTCGCTGAGATATGGCGAGAGAGGAAACGGAAGACCTCAGACATGATTGGCTGGCTGGGAAGCCCTGCAGGCCCTGATATGTGATATGAGTCTGAGTCCTCACAGAGGATTGGCTGCCTGGCAGAAATATATAGAAAGAGTATGATTAAGCATAAATACTACATTTAGCAGAAATAGTATGATTAAGCACAAATCCTATAAAAAGCAGAAATAGTATATTAAGCACAAATCCTATAAAAAGCAGAAATACTATATTAAGCACAAATCCTATAAAAAGCAGAAATACTATATTAAGCACAAATCCTATTAAAAGCAGAAATAGTGTGATTTAGCACAATAGTAATAAGTTAAACAGAAAAATCGGAAAAGCAAAATGGACAGCTGAAAAAATGCTGAACATGCTGAAGGTCCCTCAAATATACTTGTTAAATGAAAAAAATCAGCAAAAAAAAATATATAACAGCCACACAATCAGAAATATGTACACATAAGGAAACACACATGCACAGAGAGACACACACACAAGATCCAATTCAGTCAAGCAGTCTAAATATATTGAATTTGAAGCTTAGAATGAGATCATCCCATTAAAAGCCTTTCTCTCTCTCTCTCTCTCTGTCACACACACACACACACACACACACACACACACACACACACACACACACACACACACACACAGGGAGAGAGAAGTAAGTTTCTAGGTCAGCCTGGGAGCAGCTGAATTTGAATCCACCAATCAGAGAGCCTGTGCACTTTTTCCCGCCAAAACAGGTGCTTCTGTTTACACACGCAGCACAGAGAGACACAGGATTATTGCAGTCTATTTCTCATAGTGACGACTCCCCTCAAACAGATGACCATAATTTCCTAACCGTAGGGGCTAGAGCGGTCATTCTTACACCGTTTTGTTCAGAAGAGATGGGGGAATCTTCAAGTGTTGACAATTTATCATTAAATAATGAATTATTAGAGATATATGACATGGATGACTTGTTGTCTTAGAAGCCACGAATTCCCCAATATGCAAATTTGAATACCTGGAGCCCACATACATGATTGGCTGGCTGGGAAGCTGTGTAGGCCCTGATTTGTGGATTTGAATTCCTCAGCCCTCAGATATGATTGGCTGGCTTAGAAGCCATGAAGGCCCCAATATGCAAATTTGAATGCCTCAGGACACATATATGATTGGCTGGGAAACCGTGCAGGCCCTGATTGGAAAATTTGAATGTCTCAGTCCTCACAGAGGATTGGCTGCCTGTGGACCTGGCAGAAATATATAGAAATAGTATGATTAAGCATAAATACTACATTTAGTAGAAATACTATGTTTTAGCACAAATCCTATAAAAAGCAGAAATACTATATTGGGCACAAATCCTATAAAAAGCAGAAATACTATATTAGGCACAAATCCTATAAAAAGCAGAAATACTATATTAAGCACAAATCCTATTAAAAGCAGAAATAGTGTGATTTAGCACAATAGTAATAAGTTAAACAGAAAAATCGGAAAAGCAAAATGGACAGCTGAAAAAATGCTGAACATGCTGAAGGTCCCTCAAATATACTTGTTAAATGAAAAAAATCAGCAAAAAAATATATATAACAGCCACACAATCAGAAATATGTACACATAAGGAAACACACATGCACAGAGAGACACACACACAAGATCCAATTCAGTCAAGCAGTCTAAATATATTGAATTTGAAGCTTAGAATGAGATCATCCCATTAAAAGCCTTTCTCTCTCTCTCTCTCTCTGTCACACACACACACACACACACACACACACACACACACACACACACACACACACACACACACACACACACACACACACACACAGGGAGAGAGAAGTAAGTTTCTAGGTCAGCCTGGGAGCAGCTGAATTTGAATCCACCAATCAGAGAGCCTGTGCACTTTTTCCCTCCAAAACAGGTGCTTCTGTTTACACACGCAGCACAGAGAGACACAGGATTATTGCAGTCTATTTCTCATAGTGACGACTCCCCTCAAACAGATGACCATAATTTCCTAACCGTAGGGGCTAGAGCGGTCATTCTTACACCGTTTTGTTCAGAAGAGATGGGGGAATCTTCAAGTGTTGACAATTTATCATTAAATAATGAATTATTAGAGATATATGACATGGATGACTTGTTGTCTTAGAAGCCACGAATTCCCCAATATGCAAATTTGAATACCTGGAGCCCACATACATGATTGGCTGGCTGGGAAGCTGTGTAGGCCCTGATTTGTGGATTTGAATTCCTCAGCCCTCAGATATGATTGGCTGGCTTAGAAGCCATGAAGGCCCCAATATGCAAATTTGAATGCCTCAGGACACATATATGATTGGCTGGGCAACCGTGCAGGCCCTGATTTGAAAATTTGAATGTCTCAGTCCTCACAGAGGATTGGCTGCCTGTGGACCTGGCAGAAATATATAGAAATAGTATGATTAAGCATAAATACTACATTTAGTAGAAATACTATGTTTTAGCACAAATCCTATAAAAAGCAGAAATACTATATTGGGCACAAATCCTATAAAAAGCAGAAATACTATATTAGGCACAAATCCTATAAAAAGCAGAAATACTGTATTAGGCACAAATAGTATAAAAAGCAGAAATACTATAATTTAGCAGAAATACTGTATTTAGCACAAGTACCGAAAAGTACCAGAAATACTATGATTTAGCAGAATAGTAATAACTTACAAAATTACAAATATGGAGGCATATTGAAACACAAATGCACAGAGGGACACACAAACACAGGCTCTAATCCAGTCAACCAGTCTAACTATATTCAATTTAAATCCTACAATGACATGCTGCCAAATAAGGGCAGGGTCCTCTCTCTCCCACTAAACACACACACACACACACACACACACACACACACACACACACACACACACACACACACACACACACACAGAGGGAGAGAGCTGCCGAATTTAAATCCACCAATCAGAGTGGCTGTTTACGTTTTCCCGCCAAAACAGGTGCATCCTTTTTACACACGCAGCACAGAGAGGCACAGGATTATTGCAGCCTATTTCTCATAGTGACGACTCCCCTCAAACAAATGACCATAATTTCCTAACCGTAGGGGCTAGAGCGGTCATTCTTACACCGTTTTGTTCAGAAGAGATGGGGGAATCTTCCAGTGTTAACAATTTATCATTAAAATATGAATTATTAAAGATATTTGACTTGTAATGCACCATAACTGAGTAGAGCGAAGCAAAAACTGCCTTGACTTGCCCTCAAACAACGCTTTCTAACTCTAAATGTATTTGGAGTATCGATATCATTTTTTCACCGTAAGAGACAGCAGGCTTTGGTGAACAATCATGGAAATTTTCAGGTCTCTGTGGAAATCCAACAAAAAGTTATGACGAGAGAAAAAAGTGCTTCATTTCCACAGTTTGAAATCTGAAGAAATCTGAGCGAAGGACGAATTTCCTACCCTCAAACAAGTCCAACTCATTTCAGAACGGTAATAGGTGAGAAAGAAATTCTTGAATTGTGAGCGTCAGGGGTGTCTGAAGATATTCGGGGACAAGCCTCATGTCTTAACTTTGCTTCGTTAAGGAGATATGACGATTCGAATATGCCTCTCATTACAGAAATCCAGCCGTGATTTTGAACAAACTCTCCATTGACTTTATATGGAGAGTTTTCTGACCTTGTGTTGGTCTGAGGAGATTTGCCAAAATTCTATAAATCCCACAACAATGATGGTGACATTTTCTGAAAGCCAGCAAAAATACCTACGTTTTGATGTATAATTTGTGGAAGTTGAGTGAAAATTGAGCAAGTAGCAGGAAGTTGTTCGGACATGAAGTGAAAATTGCAAAAGCTTCAGTGTCACACTGGAAGCCAAGAGCATAGCAACCATAACAACACATGTATTTTGTGAAAAATCACAATTTTGCAACTCAAAACTTTAAGAGGCATAAAAGTAAAACAGTAAAAGATTTGAAAAAGCTGAATCATACCTGAATAGCCCAATAATTTGTGAACATTTTAAAATTTGAATGGTTGTTCTAGGTGAAAGTATGAGGAAGTAGTTAAGTTTCAAAAACAAGCAAATTTTAGCAGAATTGCTGAAGTTTCCCATTCATTTCAATGGGACAAATTAAAGGAAAAAAGCTTAATATTTTAAAAAGTATAATAGTTAAAAATACCAAAAGATATAGCCGGAATAAGCAGAAATAGCTGAATAGTTTAAAGTTTGAACGGTGAAAATAGCACAAAAACTGTGGAAGTAGTTAAACGGCGAAAAGTGTACGGAAGTCCTAAGAATAATAAAGAACTAGAAAGATTTGCATTTCCTGCGAAAATGCAGTGTGGATGCTTTAAAGCTGAAGCTGTATGCAAAAACTAGCTGAAAAAGCTGAAAAGTTGCAGAAATTGTAAAAACTTTGCAGAAGCAAAGGAACTTTGCTAAAATGGAATAACTTAGCAGAACTGCAATATCTTAGAGGAAACAATACTTGGCAGAAATACAATAGCATAGCAGAACTTAGCAGAAATATTGTAACTTACCAGAAACATGATAACTTCTCAAAAATACAAGAATTTAGGAGAAATAGTATAAGATAACAGAAAGAATATATTTAGCCAAAAATACTTAAGCATTACAGAAACACTATGATTTAGAAAAATAGTACAACAGAGCAGAAATACTGTGATTTACCAGAGACACTGTGATGAACTATGAATATTGTAATTTTAAATCAATACTATGTTTTAGCACAAATACTATAATTTGACAGAAATACTATATTTAGCACAAATCTTATAAAATAGCAGAAATAGTATGATTTAGCACAATAGTAATAACTTAAACAGAAAAATTGGAAAAGCAAAATGGACAGCTGAAAAAATGCTGAACATGCTAAGGGTCCCTCAAATATACTTGTTAAATGAAAAAAATTGGCAAAAAAAAATATAACAGCCACACAATCACAAATATGGACACATATGGAAACACACATGCACAGAGAGAGACACACACAAGATCCAATTCAGTCAACCAGTCTAAATATATTGAATTTGAATCTTACAATGAGATCATCCCATAAAAAGGCTTCCTCTCTCTCTCTCTCTCTCTCTCTCTCTCTCTCTCTCTCACACACACACGCACACACACACACACACACACACACACACACACACACACACACACACACACAGAGAAGTAAGTTTCTAGCTCAGTCAAGCAGCCTTGGAGCTGCTGAATTTGAATCCACCAATCAGAGAGCCTGTGCACTTTTTCCCGCCAAAACAGGTGCACGCAGCACAGAGAGACACAGGATTTTTGCAGTCTATTTCTCATAATGACGACTCCCCTCAAACAAATGACCATTTTCGGAAACCCAGCAAAAATACCTACGTTTTGATGTATAATTTGTGGAAGTTGAGTGAAGATTGAGCAAGTAGCAAGAAGTTGTTCGGACATGAAGAGAAGACTGCAAAACCTTCAGTGGCAGACTGGAAGCCAAGTGCATAGCAACCATAACAACGCATGTATTTTGTGAAAAATCACAATTTTCCAACTGAAAACTTTAAGAGGCATAAAGGTAAAACGGTAAAAGATTTGAAAAAGCTGAATCATACCTGAATAGCCCAATAATTTGAGAACATTTTAAAGTTTGAATGGTTGTTCTACGTGAAAATATGAGGAAGTAGTTAAGTTTCAGAAACAAGCAAATTTTAGCAGAATTGCAGAAGTTTCCCATTCATTTCAATGGGACAAATTAAGCTTAATATTTTAAAAAGTATAATAGTGAAAAATACCAAAAGACATAGCAGGAATTAGCAGAAATAGCAGAATATTTTAAAATTTGAACGGTGAAAATCGGCTGAAAATTGTGGAAGTAGTTAAGTGCCAAAAAGTGTACGGAAGTCCCAAGAGGAACTCAATAGTGTGGATGCTTTAAGCATCCACACTATTGAGTTCCTGTTTCTCTTTATTGTGTGGATGCCCTCAATGGGCATCCACACTATTGAGTTCCTGTTTCTCTTTATTCTTTATTATTCCGGGTGTTTCCGTACACTTTTCGCCGTGGATCTACTTCCACAATTTTTGTGCTATTTTCACCGTTCAAACTCTAAACTGTTCTGCTCTTTCTGCTAATGCCGGCTATGACTTTTGGTGTTTATTACTATTATACTTTTTAAAATATTACACTTTTTTCCTTTAATTTGTCTCATTGAAATGAATGGGAAACTTCCACAATTCTGCTAAAACTTTCTTGTCTTTGAAACTTAACTACTGCCTCATACTTTCACCTAGAAACTCCATTCAAACTTTAAAATGTTCTCAAATGATTTGGCTATTCCTGTATGATTCAGCTTTTTCAGATCTTCTACCGTTTTAATCTTATCCCTCTTTGAGTTTTCAGTTGCAAAATTGTGATTTTTCAGAAAATACATGCGTTGCTATGGTTGCTATGCAATTAACTCAGAGGGGACAGTGAAACTGTTTGAATTTTCTCTTCATATCCAAACAACTTCTTGCTACTTGCTCAATTTTCACTCAACTTCCACAAATTATACATCAAAACGTAGGTATTTTTGCTGGCTTTCAGAAAATGTCACTATCATTGTTGTGGGATTTATAGAATTTTGGCAAATCTCCTCAGACCAACACAATGTCGGAAAACTCTCCATATAAAGTCAATGGAGAGTTTGTTCAAAATCACGGCTGGATTTCTGTAATGAGAGGCATATTCGAATCGTCATATCTCCTTAACGAAGCAAAGTTAAGACATGAGGCTTGTCCCCGAATATCTTCAGACACCCCTGACGCTCACAATTCAAGAATTTCTTTCTCACCTATTACCGTTCTGAAATGAGTTGGACTTGTTTGAGGGTAGGAAATTTGTCCTTCGCTCAGATTTCTTCAGATTTCAAACCCTGGAAATGAACCACTTTTTTCTCTCGTCATAACTTTTTTTTTGGATTTCCACAGAGACCTGAAAATGTCCATGACTGTTCACCAAAGCCTGCTGTCTCTTATGGTGAAAGAATGATATCGATACTCCAAATAGATTTCGAGTTACAAAGCGTTGTTTGAGGGCAAGTCAAGGCAGTTTTTGCTTCGCCTCTACTGAGTTACAGTGTATTACAAGTCATATATCTTTAATAATTTATATTTTATCTCTGAATTATGAAGACCTGAAGATTCCCCCATCTCTTCTGAACAAAACAATGTCTGAATGACCATTCTAGCCTCTACGGTTAGGAAATTATGGCCATTTGTTCGAGGGGAATCCTGAATGTCAGAAATACACTGAAGAAAACTCACACCTCTCTCTGTGTCTGTGTGTGTAAGGGCTGACTACAGCAGGTGCAGCTAATTTAACTGACCTACATATACCAAGCCCAGACTCTCAACAGCTCCTGTTCCCTTTATTCTCTGTGTATGTGTGTCTGTGTATCAATATTTCTCCAATGTTTAGGTATTACTCCTCAATCATAGTATTTCTGCTAAAACAAAGTACTTCTGCTACATCTTAGTACTTCTGCTAAATCATAGTATTTTTGCTAAATCATAGTATTTTTGCAAAATCATGGTATTTGTGCAAAATCATGGTTTTGAGGCCAAATCATAATATTTCTGTTATTTTATAATATATGTGCTGAATATATTATATGTGCCAAATCATAGTATTTATCCCAAATTATAGTATTTCTGCTAAAAAGCAGAAATAGTCCTTTTTAGCAGGAATTTCTGCCAAAAGATAGTATTTATGTTAAAACATAGTATTTCTGCTAAATCAGAGTATTCCTGCCAAATCATAGTATTTCTACTGAAACATAGTACTTCTGCCCAATCATAGTATTTGTACTGAATGATAGTACTTGTGCCAAATCATAGTATTTGTTCCAAAGCATTGTATTTGTATGGAGTCATAGTATTTCTTCTAAATCATAGTATTTCAAACAAATCTCAGTAGTTGTTGTTAAAACGCAGAATTATTGCCAAATCATAGTATTTGTACCCAATCATAGTATTTCTGCTAAATCATAGCATTTGTGCCAAATCATGGTATTTGTGCAAAAACATAGTATGTCTGAAAAACCATAGTATATCTCTTATGTTATAGTATTACTACTAAGGCATAGTACTTGTGCCAAATCGTAGTATTTGTTGCACATCATAGTATTGGAACCAAAACATAGTATTTGTCCCAAAGCATCGTATTTGTATGGAGTAATAGTATTTCTTCTAAATCATAGTATTTCAATCAAATCTCAGTAGTTGTGTTAAAATGCAGTATTATTGCCAAATCATAGTATTTGTACCCAATCATAGTATTTTTGCCATGTCATCGTATTTGTGCTGAATCATGGCATTTTTGCCAAATCGTGGTATTTGTGCCCAATTAATAATTCTGTTATGTTATAGTATTACTACTAAGTCGTAGAATATCTGTTATGTTATAGTGTATCTGCGGAATATAGTATGTGTGCCAAATCATAGTATTTATACCAAATCACAGTATTTGTGCTAAAACATAGTATTTCTGCCATATTGTTTTATTTGTGCAAGAACATTGAACTGTTATGTTATAGTATTACTACTAAGTCATAGTATTTCTGCGTTGTTATAGTATTTGTGCTAAAACGTAGTATCTCTGCCAAGTCATAGAATTACTGCAATTTAATAGTTTTTTTTAGGAAATCTGTTATGTTATAGTATTACTACTAAGTCATAGTATTTCTGCCAAAACATAGTATTTGTGCCAAAGCATCGTATTTGTATGGAGTCATAGTATTTCAATCAAATCTCAGTAGTTGTTGTTAAAACGGAGTATTATTGCCAAATCATAGTATTTGTACCCATTCATAGTATTTCTGCTAAATCATAGCATTTGTGCCAAATCATGGTATTTGTGCAAAAACATAGTATGTCTGCAAAACCATAGTATATCTCTTATGTTATAGTATTACTACTAAGGCATAGTATTTCTGCCAAATCATAGTATTTGTACTAAATCATAGTACTTGTGCCAATTCATAGTATTTGTTGCACATCATAGTATTGGAACCAAAACATAGTATTTGTCCCAAAGCATTGTATTTGTATGGAGTAATAGTATTTCTTCAAAATCATAGTATTTCAATCAAATCTCAGTAGTTGTGTTAAAATGCAGTATTATTGCCAAATCATAGTATTTGTACCCAATCATAGTATTTTTTGCCAAATTGTGGTATTTGTGCCCAATTAATAATTCTGTTATGATATAGTATTACTACTAAGTCGTAGAATATCTGTTATGTTATAGTGTATCTGCGGAATATAGTATTTGTGCCAAATCGTAGTATTTATACCAAATCACAGTATTTGTGCTAAAACATAGTATTTCTGCCATATTGTGGCATTTGTGCAAGAACATTGAACTGTTATGTTATAGTATTACTACTAAGTCATAGTATTACTGCCAAATCATAGTATTTGTGTGAATTTGTATACTGTAATATCACTGTAGTATGTAGTGGCTAAGTAGGGGGTGTTTACAGTGTAAATAGGTCATCTCTTGTGTTGGAGTGCCCTCTTGTGGCGCCTTTTGGGTAGTGCCTTAGTAATAAACGTGAACCCTGTAATAAGTGGTATCAGACTGATTTGTAGTGGAGGAATTTGTTGCCAGTTTTCTTAATCATAGAAACCACACCATATCACCTCTCCACATCCTCCTACTGTATGCCATACCTCCCTGTACCATCCATCTGACCGCCAATAAACTCCACCTGTGGTAATCTAATCCCTGGATGTCAGCCTCTCCTTCTGACCGAGGATAGTTACTATTGCAGCACCACCCAGCATTAAACTGACGTATACCATTCTGTACAATAGTATTTGTGCTAAAAAGTAGTATTTCTGCCAAATCATAGTATTACTGCTATTTCATAATATTTAAGCGAAATTACAGTGTTTCTGCAAAAACATTGCATTTCTGCTAAATCATAGTATTTCTGTAAACGTATAGTACTTGTACTCAATTATAATATTTGTGACAAAGTGTAGTATTTGTACCAAAACATAGTATTACTGGTAAATCATAGTATTTGAGCCAAATCATAGTATTTGTGCTAAAACATAGTATTTCTTCCAAATCATAGTATTTGTGCCAAAGCATAGTATTTCTTCCAAATAACAATATAACTGCACAATATAGGTTCTTGAGCCACATCAGTGTTTGTGCTAAAACATAGTATTTCTTCCAAATCATAGTATTTGTGCCAAAGCATAGTATTTCTTCCAAATCACAGTATAACTGCACAATAAAGGTTCTTGAGCCACATCAGTGTTTGTGCCAAATCTTAGTATTTCTTCTAAATCCTAGTAATTCTGCTCAATGATAGAATTTCTGCTATGCTATAGTACTTTTTTCCTAGATTGTAGTACTTCTCCTAAGTCAAAGTATTTCATGTAAATCATACTATTTCTACCGAGTCCCAGTGTTTCTGCTAAATCATAAATAATGTTTTAGCACAAATTGTAGGATTTGGCAGAATTTTCTGTGTTCCAGCACAAATGCTATGATTTGGCAGGAAAAAAATATTATTTAGTATAAATACTAAGTTTTAGCAGAAATACTATGTTTAAACTTTAAAAAATTCTGCTATTTCTGCTGATGTGTGTTATCACTTTTGACCATTGAAATGAATGGAACACATTATCAATGGCCTCACTGATTTTGCATGCTGGACTGAGCTGTGTTTTAGCTCAGTGAGATAAGCGTCCGTTCTCAGACTGGGAGGCCTGGGTTCAAATCCCGCTTATGGCAACATTTCTTTCAGTCAACAGTTAAACTTTGTTAACTCTTTTCAACACAATTTTCAGTTTTTTCACCCCTTTTCAGCACAAATACCAGCTTTTCAGCTGTTTTCAGCAAAAACCTCTTTTCAGCAGAAATTCTGCTCATTCAACTCTTTTCAGCAAAATTTTCAGTTTTTTCTGCTGTTTTCAGAAAAAAAACTATTTTCAGCAAAATTCTGCTGATTGAACTCTTTTCAGAAGAGTTTTTTGTTCAGTTACGTGAGAACCAGTTTGGCTCAATGAGTAGCTGAAAAATATCAGCCTCTTCTGCTGTTTTAGCAGGATTTCAGAGTTCAGCTTTTTCACTTGTATTAAGCACAAATTTCAGTTTCTTTACCTCATTTCACAACAAAGTTCTTCCTCTTCACCTCTTTTCTGCTAATTTGAGCTTCTGCCCCACAGTGCACATTTTCCCTCTCATCATATCTTTGCTTGTGACCAGAACTCATTTGGCTCAGAGGATAGGGCAGCTGCCGTGAGACCCGGTGGCAGAGGTTCGAATCCTACCTGTGACAGTTGCTACACATGTTCCCTGCTTGCATGCGCTCTGCTTTCTTGACACTCTCCAGTGTGTCATTACACATACAGCCATCTTCAGCAAGCACTTCTGCTTCTACACCTCTTTTCAGCTCATCTTTTTGCTTCTTTGCCTCTTTTCAGCAGAAATTCTTCTGATTCACCTCTTTTCTGCCAAATGTTTAGCCATTTCACCTCTTATCAGCACAATTCTAAGCAGCTTCTGCTAATTTCACAAGAATTGTCAGTCTCTCCACCTCTTTTTTGTGTGAATGAGTTTGGTTCAGTGAGGTGAGTTGCCGCCTTTAGACCAGAAGGGCCAGGTTCGAATCCTGCTCAGGGCAATGTTTTTTGCTTTTTCAGCTTTTTTCAGCCGACATCTTCAATGTTAAGGCATCCACACAGCATTTTCGCAGGAAATGCAAATTTTTCTAGTTCTTTATTATTCTTAGGACTTCCGTACACTTTTCGCCGTTTAACTACTTCCACAGTTTTTGTGCTATTTTCACCGTTCAAACTTTAAACTATTCAGCTATTTCTGCTTATTCCGGCTATATCTTTTGGTATTTTTAACTATTATACTTTTTAAAATATTAAGCTTTTTTCCTTTAATTTGTCCCATTGAAATGAATGGGAAACTTCAGCAATTCTGCTAAAATTTGCTTGTTTTTGAAACTTAACTACTTCCTCATACTTTCACCTAGAACAACCATTCAAATTTTAAAATGTTCACAAATTATTGGGCTATTCAGGTATGATTCAGCTTTTTCAAATCTTTTACTGTTTTACTTTTATGCCTCTTAAAGTTTTGAGTTGCAAAATTGTGATTTTTCACAAAATACATGTGTTGTTATGGTTGCTATGCTCTTGGCTTCCAGTGTGACACTGAAGCTTTTGCAATTTTCACTTCATGTCCGAACAACTTCCTGCTACTTGCTCAATTTTCACTCAACTTCCACAAATTATACATCAAAACGTAGGTATTTTTGCTGGCTTTCAGAAAATGTCACCATCATTGTTGTGGGATTTATAGAATTTTGGCAAATCTCCTCAGACCAACACAAGGTCAGAAAACTCTCCATATAAAGTCAATGGAGAGTTTGTTCAAAATCACGGCTGGATTTCTGTAATGAGAGGCATATTCGAATCGTCATATCTCCTTAACGAAGCAAAGTTAAGACATGAGGCTTGTCCCCGAATATCTTCAGACACCCCTGACGCTCACAATTCAAGAATTTCTTTCTCACCTATTACCGTTCTGAAATGAGTTGGACTTGTTTGAGGGTAGGAAATTCGTCCTTCGCTCAGATTTCTTCAGATTTCAAACTGTGGAAATGAAGCACTTTTTTCTCTCGTCATAACTTTTTGTTGGATTTCCACAGAGACCTGAAAATTTCCATGATTGTTCACCAAAGCCTGCTGTCTCTTACGGTGAAAAAATGATATCGATACTCCAAATACATTTAGAGTTAGAAAGCGTTGTTTGAGGGCAAGTCAAGGCAGTTTTTGCTTCGCTCTACTCAGTTATGGTGCATTACAAGTCAAATATCTTTAATAATTCATATTTTAATGATAAATTGTTAACACTGGAAGATTCCCCCATCTCTTCTGAACAAAACGGTGTAAGAATGACCGCTCTAGCCCCTACGGTTAGGAAATTATGGTCATTTGTTTGAGGGGAGTCGTCACTATGAGAAATAGGCTGCAATAATCCTGTGCCTCTCTGTGCTGCGTGTGTAAAAAGGATGCACCTGTTTTGGCGGGAAAACGTAAACAGCCACTCTGATTGGTGGATTTAAATTCGGCAGCTCTCTCCCTCTGTGTGTGTGTGTGTGTGTGTGTGTGTGTGTGTGTGTGTGTGTGTGTGTGTGTGTGTGTGTGTTTAGTGGGAGAGAGAGGACCCTGCCCTTATTTGGCAGCATGTCATTGTAGGATTTAAATTGAATATAGTTAGACTGGTTGACTGGATTAGAGCCTGTGTTTGTGTGTCCCTCTGTGCATTTGTGTTTCAATATGCCTCCATATTTGTAATTTTGTAAGTTATTACTATTCTGCTAAATCATAGTATTTCTGGTACTTTTCGGTACTTGTGCTAAATACAGTATTTCTGCTAAATTATAGTATTTCTGCTTTTTATACTATTTGTGCCTAATACAGTATTTCTGCTTTTTATAGGATTTGTGCCTAATATAGTATTTCTGCTTTTTATAGGATTTGTGCCCAATATAGTATTTCTGCTTTTTATAGGATTTGTGCTAAAACATAGTATTTCTACTAAATGTAGTATTTATGCTTAATCATACTATTTCTATATATTTCTGCCAGGTCCACAGGCAGCCAATCCTCTGTGAGGACTGAGACATTCAAATTTTCAAATCAGGGCCTGCACGGTTTCCCAGCCAATCATATATGTGTCCTGAGGCATTCAAATTTGCATATTGGGGCCTTCATGGCTTCTAAGCCAGCCAATCATATCTGAGGGCTGAGGAATTCAAATCCACAAATCAGGGCCTACACAGCTTCCCAGCCAGCCAATCATGTATGTGGGCTCCAGGTATTCAAATTTGCATATTGGGGAATTCGTGGCTTCTAAGACAACAAGTCATCCATGTCATATATCTCTAATAATTCATTATTTAATGATAAATTGTCAACACTTGAAGATTCCCCCATCTCTTCTGAACAAAACGGTGTAAGAATGACCGCTCTAGCCCCTACGGTTAGGAAATTATGGTCATCTGTTTGAGGGGAGTCGTCACTATGAGAAATAGACTGCAATAATCCTGTGTCTCTCTGTGCTGCGTGTGTAAACAGAAGCACCTGTTTTGGAGGGAAAAAGTGCACAGGCTCTCTGATTGGTGGATTCAAATTCAGCTGCTCCCAGGCTGACCTAGAAACTTACTTCTCTCTCCCTGTGTGTGTGTGTGTGTGTGTGTGTGTGTGTGTGTGTGTGTGTGTGTGTGTGTGTGTGTGTGTGTGTGTGTGTGTGTGTGTGACAGAGAGAGAGAGAGAGAGAAAGGCTTTTAATGGGATGATCTCATTCTAAGCTTCAAATTCAATATATTTAGACTGCTTGACTGAATTGGATCTTGTGTGTGTGTCTCTCTGTGCATGTGTGTTTCCTTATGTGTACATATTTCTGATTGTGTGGCTGTTATATATATTTTTTTGCTGATTTTTTTCATTTAACAAGTATATTTGAGGGACCTTCAGCATGTTCAGCATTTTTTCAGCTGTCCATTTTGCTTTTCCGATTTTTCTGTTTAACTTATTACTATTGTGCTAAATCACACTATTTCTGCTTTTAATAGGATTTGTGCTTAATATAGTATTTCTGCTTTTTATAGGATTTGTGCTTAATATACTATTTCTGCTTTTTATAGGATTTGTGCTTAATCATACTATTTCTGCTAAATGTAGTATTTATGCTTAATCATACTCTTTCTATATATTTCTGCCAGGCAGCCAATCCTCTGTGAGGACTCAGACTCATATCACATATCAGGGCCTGCAGGGCTTCCCAGCCAGCCAATCATGTCTGAGGTCTTCCGTTTCCTCTCTCGCCATATCTCAGCGACGGATGTACATAGAGCAATGAAAATCGCAGTCAAAGTACACCAAAGTCCGCTGATTCACCCAGTACAAGGATTATGCTTCTAGTCCACCTAGTGTTTGAGTTACACAACGTTTTGTAACTCCAAAAAACTGTGTTTTTTGCCTCTCACCGCGATCTAATTCTGACTGCTCATCACCCTGTTTTTCCAAACGGCTGCTCTCTTTCCCAGTGGCGCAGTTGGTAATGACACAGGTCTGCAAACCAAAGGTCGCCGGTTCGATTCCACCTTGGTCAACATTTTTTTTCCCTACAGATTAATACACTGTCACAGACCAGTAATTCATATTCATCATTTATTACAATTCTGCAAACTTTTATGATTTTACCAGCTTTTCTAATATGGACCTCACATTCTTGTTAACACTCCATGGCACAAATACTCTTCCCTTTAGGCTCTGTGTATGTGTGTGTGTGTGTATCAATATTTCTCCCATTTTAAAGTATTACTCCTCCATAATTGTATTTCTGTTAAATCAAAGTACTTTTACTACATCTCAGTACTTCTGCTCAATCATAGTATTTCTGCTAAATCATAGTATTTCTGCTACTTTTTGGTACTTGTGCTAAATACAGTATTTCTGCTAAATCATACTATTTCTACTATATTATATTTTTCTTTCTAAATATAGCATTTCTGCTATATAATTGTATTTCTGCTATGTTATAATATTTGTGCTAAACCAGAGTATTTGTGCTGTATCATAGTATTTCTGCCAAATGATAGTATTTCTGTCAAATTATAGTATTTGTGCTAAAACATAGTATTAATTTAAAATTACAATATTCATAGTTCATCACAGTGTCTCTGGTAAATCACAGTATTTCTGCTATGTTGTACTATTTTTCTAAATCATAGTGTTTCTGTAATGTTTAAGTATTTTTGGCTAAATATATTCTTTCTTTTATCTTATACTATTTCTCCTAAGTTCTTGTATTTTTGAGAAGTTATCATGTTTCTGGTAAGTTACAATATTTCTGCAAAGTTCTGCTATGCTATTGCATTTCTGCCAAGTATTATGTTTCCTCTAAGATATTGCAGTTCTGCTAAGTTATTCCATTTTAGCAAAGTTCTTTTGCTTCTGCAAAGTTTTTACAATTTCTGCAACTTTTCAGCTTTTTCAGCTAGTTTTTGCATACAGCTTCAGCTTTAAGCATCCACACTGCATTTTCGCAGGAAATGCAAATTTTTCTAGTTTTACTTATTTTGGTTACAGTTTTGACTAAAAGTGCTTATTAACTAGGGGAGACATCTGGAATATATTGAATTAGATGCCAAAAGTGTAAATAATTGTTTCTTTTAAAGGTTCAAACAAATCCTGCAGTCTAAGCACTAAGCACTCAGTAAAGGTCAAGTGTATTGTTATCTTGTTGGTGGCACAATTAGTTCTGCAATATTTCACTACATTGTGTTGAAAAGATGATTGCGGCTGGAAATCTCAGAGCTCCTCTATTTATTTACCTAGTAGTTTTCAACTGTCATTAATGTTTTTTATTTTTTGGCCTGGGTACAAATCAATCTACTGCCCTCATTGACACAAACAGATATTTAAGGCTAGAGGTGTTTGAAAAGAACCAAAGAGGAAATTGCCTATCACTTTAGCTTGAAGTGTTTGGGAAACTTCTGTTTCTCATTTACTTGCACCCACTTTTATTGATGTTCCTGCTCCTAATACACTCATATCAAGTGAACCTGAGCAGTGTTAGCGCGCTGAGTTGGATGGCTTCCATCACAAAAGCAGGGGAACAAATATATTCCTAGAGCTTTTGCAAGATGGAAATTTAATCACTTGAAAACAGGTCAGGGGTATGTTATTGAATGCTTTCCACTGCAGCACACAATCCAGACCCAGTGCCATTTGCAGGTGGAAACCTAGAATAATATATCACAAATATGTATAGACTTTCATATACAAGACTCACATGTTGGGATTTTTCTAAGACAAGTTTGTTATTGTTTCATATTCTTTTTATACCAACAACAATAACAATGGCACATTCTTAATAGATGCCTAACAGTGGAGCAACATACAGTACACCTAATTCAGCAACAGAAAAAAGCTAAAGTCAAAATATGAATCCATAAAATGATTCATGGATTTACATAAATGCACATTATCAACCTAGAGCTCAATATAGGCCTTAATACCAGCAATTCTGGCTACCAACAGAGGTAACATGTATGTTACAGTAAGTGCTAGTGGCTAAAGTAACAGGTTTGTTGATCAGGAGACCAAAATTACTATACTATTAATATACTATTGAACCAAAATTACGAATGACAATTTTTTGGAGGCTGGTTTGCTTCATTTTTCACACATTTGTTAGTTTTAGACACACTGAACTACTTGGTTAGGTTTGGTTTTGCACAAACGTAACCAAATACATTGAAAGTGACAGGCTTGTCTCACTAATGCCATAACCTAGTGCATCAGGACTCAGACACCAAAGAATACCTTGTGCAAATACAAGCAACGCCAGCGGCTTTGACAAAAAGCAGCTAATTAACGCCCCGGGGATGTGAACGGGCTGCTATGTTACATAATTATTGTCCTGTGGACATCGACGCGTGCCTGTGAAACTGATGAGATTTTGAAATCTTTAATGAAAAACACATTTTGTCATTTCCATTTCCTGCAATTGAGACAAAGACACTTGTGAGTTTGCATGGATGACAAAGTGGAATAAAAAGCAGTAAAGTATAATTTTCTTAATGTATTATATTTGGAACATTAAATGCAAACTACAGACCTAGATTTTTTTTCTATGCGAAGGGAATTTCACATAGAAATTAAGGAAATTTCACTCATTTGTTTTCATTTTCTTCCCCCTAATACATCAAGGTGGGATGCTGGCATTCACAACAGATGTTCTTCATTATGCTGTTGTTTATACAGCACATCTTGCTTTAGGCTGCAGCACACCGAGCAAAGGGCTGATTCCATTTATTGGATACACAAGAACAACAAACCTATTAAAAATGATTGTATGAACAACAGTATTGCAAGCCCAGAGGAAACAATTTCATTAATATTATTACACAACCAATGAAACAGCAAAATGTCCCCTTGTTTCCTTTGTTTGAGGGACTGATCATTACTCCACAGCTTGGTTGGCATACCAAACTTGGAAGTGCTCACTGCAGGCAATATCTGGTGGAGCTGTGATCTCTTCACAGGGGAGTAGTGAGGCTATAAAATCCAACAGCCTGCAGCTGAAGCTTTGCAGGGTAGACTAATATGAGCTTCCTCGATTTAAAAGAAAAGGATTCCTCTCTGACAAAATGAAGAAAGCACAACCTAAAGTGTACTGTAAATGGTGATACTTTCTAAATCCTACTTTAAAGCATTGTGGGTACATCACTCCTTGGTTAAAAATGAAACTGAGTACAAAAATGGAAGCTAGTGAAATATTGGTGAGATGTCAAGTACTTATTTGTGTGCACATTATTTTTTTTTTCACATTTAGTACAACTTTGAAACTAATGTACTTTAATATTTTTGCCTTAACCTCTTATGCTCTTTTGTACTTTTGTATTCTAATACAACTCTTTAAACTGGCATCTTATAAACAGGTGGAGTCAAAACTTAAATGAAAACCATCATCTGTTCCTAAAGTTAAGTTAAGTAAAGTTTAAATTGCCATAAAGCAATTGAAATGAAACTTCTGCGGGGAAATCAAGACTCCCATTTGGGATTTTCGGTCTCTTCAGAATGGAAGACCTAAAACTTGTCTACATGATCAGATGTTATAACTGCTGCTGGACATTGCCATGTGACTGCCAGAGGACATGGCAAGTTTCCAAAGGGTGACAGCTATTGCAGAGCATGCTCTGGAATTTAAAAAACTTGTTGCATCAGACCTCACCACATGCATGAGAATGACAGAAAATATTGTGACTTTTTAATATGAGGAATTTCGTCCTTAACACTTAATAATGAAATCTATTGTGCAACTCGTCATTTCTTTATTCATTCCATTTTCATTCTACAGACTGTTTTCCTCTTTGTCAGATGAGATAGCTCATCAAAGAAATTCTCTTTAATCTGAAAAAATATATAGTAAATTCACTTTCAAAGGGGCCAAAGTTATTTTCAAATTTAGCGTGCACTCATAATGTTTTATTAGAATACTCCTGGTGGTGGCTTGCTATCGAATCACTGCAGTACTGTATCACTCTCTGTTCCTTTTGCTATGCACAGTGGTGATTTTGTGCAGGTTAGTCAGTGTAGCTTATTAAATTAGAAACTTACACTATGAAATAAGTTTTATGTATAACTTTCACCAGAAGCACACTTTTTGCTGAATGATCTGCAAATTAAATTAATTTTATTGACAGCATTCACTTCTGAAGATCACAAATGATCTCTTGGGCTCTTACATCTCTCTACTTGTCCTGTTAGACCTCAGTGCATACAGTAAACCATATTTTACAACAGGGATTAGAATGCACTGCAGGCATTGAAGGTACTGTGAGCAGTGGTTTGAATCACATCTATTTAATAGACCCCAGTTTGTTCACATATATAAGGAGTCTTCTTTACACTCTAAGGTTAAATATGGCATTCCACAGGGTTCTGAGCTAGGACCAATTGTATTTACAGAATGCATCCTTCATCAGTATTACTAGAAGGCTCAGCATATATTTTCATTGCTATGCAGAAGACATTCAGCTTTATCCATCGATGAAACCAGATGACACATACCAATCAGTTAGACTGCAGGAATGTCTTAAAGACATAGAGGCCTGAATGACCTCGAATTTCCTGCTTCTAAGTTCTGATAAAACTGAAGTTATTATACTCGTCTTAGAAAGTACAATACAGATATTTCCCAAATACTTCACATTTCCTTGGCCTCTAATAACACTGAGTCATTTTTGACCAAGATGTGTCCTTCAATGTTCATATTAAAGAAATATATAGGACTGCTTTCTGACATTTATGCAAAATCTTTGAATTTTGGAGCACCTTGTCTCAGAGTGATGCTGAAAAACAAATTCATGTATTTATTACTTATTATTTATTACATAATTGTGAATAATCAGGCCCTCTTATCTTAAAGACCACACAATATTTTTGGTTCCTGGGGTAGTGAAAAAGAGAATGGGAGGCAGAGACTTTAGCTTTCACACTTCTTTTCTGTGGAACCACAACTCTACTTTAAAGTTTAGCCTTTTGAAAAATTTTGATCAAACTCATATTTAGGGCTGAATCAGGTGACCCTAAACCTTCATTTGGTAATGCTCTTATTAATCTCTGGCTCTCTTCAACAGTATGTGTTTTGTCCTGTCTCCCTCCCATCCCCAGACCAGCAAATGGTTTTGGTAAAAACAAATGTTGTTTTTTTTTTAAAAAATTATTATTTCTCTTGGTATTACATTGTTAGCTTTCCCATTGAATGTTAACATTACTCACTTTCTTTGCAAAACAGGTTTGGCAAAACGCTTTGTTATCAACTCAAGAGGTTATTCTGCTGTCTTTGACAACTAATTTTATTTTTACAAAATCATTTTCATTTTCTAGCAGATTGCAGACCACTTGAAATTATGGCAATTCAGATGGTGACCTTCGCTGTCTTGGAATACACATTCTGACATTCAAATGGTCAAATAGCTATTTCAAAAGTGCAATTAAAATGCACAAAAACAAAATAAATAAATAAACGGTGCAACCTTTGCCCCCACTTTTTATGTGTCAGAAATTCGTTGACACTAACTCAAAGAAAATAACTTAGTGGCCAGCCATATCTGATAGATAAATGCCACGTCCGTGTGTGTGTGTGTGTGTGTGTGTGTGTGTGTGTGTGTGTGTGTGTGTGTGTGTGTGTGTGTGTGTGTGTGTGTGTGTGTATGTGCATAAATTAATATAGTGTGATTTGCCACAGCCAGACTTCAAAAAGCATCTATTACTCACATTTACTGCCCTAATTTTGCACTGTTTCCTCTGATCTGTCCTCCCTTTGGATTTCAAACAAGGACTGTGTTGATTCCCCATTTGAATATCAAATTAATATGAATATCAATCAGTTGCCCTCAGCCAGGTTAAGAATACAATAAAATACAAAGTGTTTCAGTGAAAAGCAAAACCTGCTTGTAACTGTTACATACAGATACAACAAACAAAGAAATAGAAGAAAAAAACAACAACGTATGGATAATAAGTTAGCACACTTTCACCTCTTCACCTTTTTTTTTAAATCTACCGTCAGGTTATAAAGAAGTCATAGTAAAACATATGTAGGCCTTATTTCTCACATTTACCAGTCATGTTGAATATGCTGATGCAATCTTCTGCCCAGAATTTCAGATAAGACAGGGGAGCCAACTGGCAGGGGAAAATCTGTTCAAACTTCCATCAAACAGAGACAGAATGTGAAAATCCACAGATTTGAAGAGGTGCTAAAATGAATTCATTACCATTACAACAGCAGTTGCAGAAGTTTCTTTAACATGCTGTTAATTGTAGTGGTAAAAAAAAAGCAGTGTTAGTAGGGAAATGTTGAGCCTCAGGTTTGTTTCCCATAGGAGGGGATTTAATGTGCTGGTTTTAATGCAAACGTTCTGTAGGGAATGTGCATGGTGTGCAGAGGTGCTTGCTGAGGAATGGAGGCTGTGGAGTTGTCTGGCAGCTTGGGAGACCATGCATGCTGCTGTACCCAGTGGGAAGCTAATGACCAATGCACAGTGGCTACACAATAAGGATCTCTAACACAGCTCATCAGCTCTCTCTGGCAGAAAGGATTTTCTCCAGTAATTGAAGCTGAGAGTGGGTGCATATACCATTTTGGGAGTATATGACTAAAGTAAGATGCTGAAATGGATATGTGATGCTAGAATAATTCATTTTTAATGTGCATACAGCATAGTGCCTCTCGTTATCAAGGGTGGGAATCACAGAATAACCCATGAGTAACAATGGTACCAAAATACAGACATTCAGTAATTTGTAATCACATCTGTGTGACTGAGGAGCAGGGTGCTGATTTCATTGTGAGATTGAGTGTGCATCCTGATTATTATTTATCAGTTCAAGTCGTTCACTCTGCTTTCTGCTGTCCACACTATTTGTTTTTCTCCATGAGTTTTATCATTTTCACCTCATGTTAGTTGACTTCAATTTACTTTACCGTCACTAATTTTATAAGGATGGCCGCTAGAAGTCATGGTGTTTAATGATTCTGGTGATGAAAGTAACCAATTACAGGGTGTTTAAAAAAGCCAGTTTTAGTTTCTGTTGCTAATTTTCCCCTTACAGTGGGTGAGTCTTTATTTATAACCTGTATGGAATTTGTTAAGGCTTTAAAAAAAAGATGTGGCTGCTTAACTTGATAGGTGTAACACACAGAACTATAGCCAGCAGGCATCTGCTAGGTTGGACTTCAAATGTGAGTCATTAAACTCAACTGCCTGACCATGTTTGTGCTGTTGGTTTCCATGCCAGTTTTGTAAAGTGAATACTAGTATTATTTAGTCTTCTATCTAAACTGTTATAAGTCTTTAGCTAACCTGATGTCTTTTGCCCTTTGTATACATACTGGTATATGGGGATTATGAATCTCACATTATAATTTGCATCCAAATATCACATTACATTTGATCTCTGATCTCACTTTTACATTTCACATCTGCATTTCTTTCAAGGTGACTTCAAAATGTGTTAAATCTTTAAAGAAAATATTGTCAAGAGAACGAGCAGCCTACTTAGTAAAAATGTACTTTGGTATAATATTATATAATAGGCTTAAACTATTTGTGTCCAGTTATTTACAAATCAATAGCTATTATGGATTACCTATTTAAAGTAAACATGTCATGTTATACTTATCTGATTTTTACTGTACTATGTGCTCTCTGAGTGCTTCTTTTTTATTGTTGTTTTTATTTTAATAGAAAGCCAAAGCAAATTTCACTGTGCTGTTTATGATGACAAAAGATCATTTATTCACTCATTCATTCATTCATTCATTCATTCATTCACTTGAATGCAGTTCTTGCTGCCAAGGGACAACGAGGCATTATGTTTAGCACTTTTTCACATAGTGCCAGGTAAGTTTCACTAGCTTTATTTTTACTTTTAGTTAAACATATAGGAAATCACTTAAAAACCTAATGTTTTATTAACTTGGGCTTTTTATCTTTTTTTCTTTTTAGAATATTATGATCTGAAGCATCCAAGTGTGCTAAAACAACACTGCTAGATCCAGAGACGAGGCCTTTTTCTTTTAGCCGCTTAATTTTTTTAATGGTGACTTTCAAAACAGCAAATGTCTACACCACAGCACTTCTTCCACTGTGTAAAAACACAGTAGGAGGGGATAAACACATGTTTTGCTTCTGTCCTAACAACACAATAATTCTGCTGTAAAAGCTTCATTGTTAACTGCATGAATGAAAAAACCTTGCAATTTCGTTACTAATGTTTCATTGTTTCCTCCATGATGCTGTAGTTACAGTGCTTTGAAGGAAACAAAACTCTCTCTCTGTTAAAACTATACATAAAAGGTGTATAATTTTTCTTGACCTCTTCAGTGAATGTGGTTATTTCTTTTGTGTTCATTTCTCCATGTGCTGCATTGATGGTGGTTGCTAGGTTACAAGGAAACTGAAGAGTGATGTGGTGCAGCACAGCACCCTCTTTGCAGCAGCCATGCCAAAAATGCTAGGGGTCATCTATTGTCACTTTAACAAACCGCTGCAGGGGGAAAAAGCACAATAAATTAATTTAAGGAGTGCCAGTCTAACATGAAAATGTCAAACAAAACCTTTTTTTTAATGTATCAATGGAGGTTACAGCATTTTGATCATTTCACATAGATCTAATGTTTAATAAACTTAGTGGAGTGGACGCTACCAATCACGTTTCAGTCGTCACCTTCACCATTATCGATGGCTATATCGCTACTTTTAATTTTAGACAAACTTTTTTTATTGGTGAAATACACTTCAACCAAATTGTTTGCCCCTAGTTTGTGAATTCTTGTATAATTTTTTGGTCTCTCGTTTGGCACTTCTTAGCAGGTGTTAACACAGAGGCCCCAAATTGAATTATCTGTGTTCTTTGTTTGATATTTTTGCAGCCTAAATTTTAACAGATTTTTTAAATTGTAACTATAACTGAAATGAAACCAACTTGGATCCTTTGTACTTAAGATAACTTTACACAGTATTATTTTTTTTAAATTTACATTTGGTTGGCAATGGTGTATAATGTTCACATGTTTACATGAGGGGCTAGCCTCAATTCTTCACTGCCAGTGCCATTCTGCTTCTGCTTTGGTCATTACTGCTGATTTGCACAACCACTTCCTCACGTTCAGCTAGTTTTATTGTTTGTTTTTAAGACGTCTTTTAATAAACACAAACGTAAAACCATAAAATACACAGCAGCTGCAGTATCTAAATTGCCATGCCAAGACTGATATGAGGCATTCATGTTCGCTTTTAAAATACCTGCTATATTATTCATTAGAAAGTTGGATATATTTAACCTCTCAGTCAATTCAGAACAATATTCAAAAGTTGTAAAGTGATAACAAACTTAATTTCACCATACTGTAAATCCAAAATAGAACTCAGTAGAATCCATAGAACTCTAAGCTATGTTTTTTCTAGGAGATACGTTTTTAGCTTGTATCATAAATGACATTAAAAAAAAGAAACATAATACTCCCAGCTTAATGTTTGAATAAGAATCTTTTTTATTGTCAAACACTTTGACTCATCATAGAGAGAAAAGCACATGTATAGCTACTGTAAGTACTAATGCACTGAGTCAGCATCGGAACTCATGCCACCATGACTTCTGTTGCTGAAACATGCAAATAGAATACAGTCATAAGTCATGTAATTAGTCACAATTGCATTGGACGAGACATAATGTCCACTGTAATGAAAGTATCCTTCAGGCACATTGAAACTACCCATCTTCTCCAAAACTCTCCAAACATGCAAGTTGATGAGTGATTTGGTAGAACTGCACATTACTGTGGTGGTCTCCGTCGCACTGAGGGATCTGTCTCAGTCTGCAGTGTTCTGTACATCCTGTACACACTGTGTACATTATGTTATGGCTGTCAAAGAAGCTTCACAGTTCCTTGTAAAATTCAACAATAAATAATCTACTTTAAATCTGATCATACCCTGATCATGGAGTGTAATCTGGGGTTTTGGTATTTATTAGTTTTCCAGAATTCGGCTGCTTCTGAATACATTGAGATTATGCACATAATTTAGTGGTGGCCATAGATCTTTTAGTGCACTGAGCAGAATTTCAATGAATGGAAGAATATGAACCAATGCTTTACACATGTACAAGGGAATCCTGGTGATGTATGCAGAAGGCAGAACTCCACAGCGATAGAGCACCTAGTATAAACGAAGTTTTTGACCACTAACGTCGTTCCTGTATTCTTACAGTAATGCGCTTCCAAGTAAACTGGAAGTCATTGAAAATGTAGTGCTTTTTTCTTGTTTAACTAGGTTTCTTTGCTCATTTTAACCACCAAACAAAGGAAAAAGGAACGAAAAAGGTGAAAATAATGCAGACAGAATGATTTTACCACAGAGATCTGATGTTTTACAGCCTTTGTTAAGCAGAAACATCCATGAAAAACCATAATGGATGCATATGCCAAAATAACAATTAGTCAGCTACTTCAGGGGTGAACCTCATGCGTCAGACTATTTTTTAATTGGTTTACAGGCCTACTGTTTACTAACAAGGAGCACTGAGAACTGCAGTGACACATGTTAGGCGTTAGTGTGGCTGGTGGGACAACAATTTCATCCAAGGCTGTGGGTTTACCTACAAGAGCCATGTGGAGATTCATTTTTATCAGCTGAAGAAAATGAGAGTGGTGGGTGGTCAGAGTATGATGGCAAAGTGAGGACTGGGAATGTATTTCTTTAAACATCGCCTTGACACGGTACATATGATAGATGTAGAGTCTTGCATTCTGGAAAACATGGGGGCTGCAGAGTGCGTAATGTGTTTTGTGTGTGAGAAGTAATGGAGCTAAAACAATGATGAATTCAAGCTTCCGATCTATATTTTCTTCATCTGTTTGCACTGGAATCTATACATTCCTTATGTATACTTTCCATTTCCTGGAAAGAATAAAGTACATTTTTAAATGGGTGTAACTATGTTATTGACAGTCGACTTGTTCTCTTCACAGGAAGATATCAATATTCATTTCCATGTCCCTGCACCTTGCTGCTGGCAGAACCATGCTTAGGGCTCATTTGTGACTCTGAGGGCTAATGACACAGGTTGCTGTGATACTGAGAAAATGCCTGCTGGCCACAAACGAAGAGTGATGGAGCTTATACAAAGGTATCTGACTCTCCCACGTGAATCCATTAATTCTGAAATATATGTATTTTAACATATTTTAAGATTTTTCTTGCCATTCTTTGTAAATGTCCCCTACATATTAACTCATTCACTGCCATTGACGTCTATAGCCGTCAATTGCAGTGAATGAGTTAATTTCTTTTCATCTGACACATTTGCTGGAAAGCTAGCAAAACATTTGCTCATATGAAATGTGTAAATCAAACATTTTCTGTTTGTTTTCCTCTTCCAGCTGCAAAGTGCAGAGCACCTACTGAGAATGAAAATTAAACCTCTCATTAATCTAGTAATAAGAAAAAAAGAATAATGTAGGATTTGCTATTGTTGCACTGGGACATCGGCTGGAAATATTACAATAACACTGTTTGTTATGCCTTTTGTTTAAGATGCAATAGATGCAATATTATGTAAGCATAAAAAGTCCTAAAAAATAATAATAAGTAACTGAAATGGCAAAAAGTAATTTGACAGTTACTAAATTTTTAGGATGTGTGGTTTTTTTTAGTCCATGAAAGTCCTTATAGTTAAGTGACTTAAAACAAGCTGGTATATAGATGAAGCTGATGCACTCTTCATAGGTTTATTTTGATAAAGAGTGGCGATTGTACAAGACATGTTGCAAATATAATGAGCAAAAGTCTCTCCATGTGGGCTGCATAGCAATAAGCATGTGTGTTTGGTTTGTCTATGATCAAGGCACGTGTTCATGATCAGAAAACACTTGAAGAAGAACATATTAACCAGAGCACCCACATTTAGCAAAGTGCGCCTGTTTTGGAAATGTAATGTCAGAATTATATGATCAATATCATTAAAAGGAAAAAACATTTGATCCTCAATTCTAATTGTTTCAAAATACATTTTGGGGACATTATACCCTAACTGGATTTTATGAAACTGGGTTGGTGTTGGCAGTCAGCCCATGAAGACATCCGACTTTTATCTTTTTGTCTCCTGACCTTGAAAAAGCCATATTAGGTGAGCTCTTTGAAATAGCTTTTGGAGAGTGGCATTAAACTCCCCTCCCTCGCCACCCTAGAAAAGCGCTGGTCTGATCCCCTTGTGTTATCCAGCGGAAGGCAGATAGTGACTCCCTGACAACATTGAGACTCAATTGCCTGTGCTTATTATCCTTTGGCATAGAAACATCTCACGTCTTGGTTGCTGCACACGCTGACCTCTATTCCATCACTTAACTGCTGATGATAAGATGGAGAAGGCTGGAGCTGACTTATTCATGTTCAACCAATCGAAGGTGAATACACAGCATGTTGGAGATCCCGGGTCAATCATGTTGACATGTGTCAGTTGTTCAATGAATTTAAACCGTATTGGTGAAGGTTAGTTCTACATATTAAAGTGGCAACATCTTTTTCACATCTGTTTCAGTAGAAAATTTGCATTATGGGAGACAAATGCTCTTTGTCGATGACAAAGGCTTTTTTTTATATTGTTAAGCACTTTTACATTGATAATAAATCTACCTATACCTTTGGAATAATGACTACGTGTACAATTAAACATTCAGTATTCTGGAGTAAAGGTTAGAGGTGTAAGGTTTGTTGAGGCAACGATGTACAGTAAATAATCTACCAGTCATTCTTATCAGGGTAGCCTTTAAATACAGAGTGTAAAACAGTCTCACATATTAATTTTGAGATTGTTTACACTGTGAAACCATATGGCAAACCAGATTTCAAGTACAGTGGTCCCTCGCTATAACGCGGTTCACCTTTTGCGGCCTCGGATTTTTGTTTTGTGCAATTTTGCATGCTTTTTTTTTAAAAGTTTAATTTAATTTTTTATTTTACAGTGCATTGTGTTCTGCGTCCTGATTGGCTGTAGACCATTGTCAATCAATCTTGTGCCATGTCTCTTGTCCAGTACAGAATGCATTCAGCTTGTCAAATTTACACTCAACAAAAATATAAATGCAACACCTTTGTTACTGCTCCCATTCCCCATGGGATGGACGTAGAGACCTAAAATTCATTCCAGATACACAATATAACCATCCCTCCCAAACAGTGGTCACAAATCAGTCCAAATGTGTGGTAGTGGGCACGTCTGCCATATTGAGATAATCCATCCCACCTCACAGGTGTGCCACATCAGGATGCTGATCTGACATCATGAGTAGTGCACAGGTGTACCTCAGACTGCCCACAACAAAAGGCCACCCAGGAATGTGCAGTTTTGTCTCACAGCAAAATGCCACAGATGCCACAAGCAATGAGGGAGCGTGCAATTGGCATGCTGACAGCAGGAATCTCAACCAGATCTGTCGCCCGTGCATTGAATGTTCATTTCTCAACCATAAGCCGTCTCCACAGGCGTTTCAGAGAATATGGCAGCACATCCAACCGGCCTCACAACCGCAGACCTCGTGTAACCACACCAGCCCAGGACCTCCACATCCAGCAGGTTCACCTCCAAGATCGTCTGAGACCAGCCACCCAGACAGCTGCTGGAACAATTGGTTTGCACAACCAAACAATTTCTGCACAAACTGTCAGAAACCGTCTCAGGGACGCTCAACTGCATGCCCGTCGTCCTCATCGGGGTCTTGACCTGACTCCAGCTCGTCGCCGTAACAGACTTGTGTGGGCAAATGCTCACATTCGATGGCGTCTGGCACGTTGGAGAGGTGTGCGCTTCACGGATGAATCATGGTTCACATTGTTCTCAGGCTCTCTTCCCACCACACTCCCTGCCAGTGGGTGGTGCCCCCACCTGCCGTTGTAATGGTGGTTCTCGATGTCTGGGGCTGGGTGCTCGGGTGTGTAGTGGCTCACTCCTGGAGGCTGCTTGGGAGGGACTGGCTCCCCTAGTTCTGTCGGGCCCTTGCTCTGCAGGGGAGTCCTCAGGTCTCAGGGCCCAGGGCTCGGTCTGCTCTCGCATAGCCGGCTGCGAGCGGAGCCTGTGGGTTTTGAACCGCTGGGGAACCACCATCCTGGGGTCTCCTCGACTCTTTTCTAGGTGGGTACCACCATTGCCCTGCAGTGCCTCTCCTGGGGCTGTCATGCTCTAGGGGACCACTGGATGTCTGTGGCCCGGGTCTACTCCATGCCTTCTTCATATCCTGGGGGGCTCTTCACACCTAAATGAAAACCTTATGAACACAAATGCGCTCACACACACAGGTGTGCACATAAATATTCACACAGTTGTCCAGACAGGTACTCACAAATGGACACTTTCTTGTTCGACTGCTGCCTTTAAAGATGTGTCATGTATCAATAATACCGTGTGATGCTCAGTAACATTTAATATTTATTATTTACTGTTGCTTATGCTTATGTTGGTTGTTGCTATTGTCTCCCTGCTGGGTTTTTTTTTTTTTTGCTTGTTTTTTAATTCACCCCAAACTTCTCATTCTTTCTTCTTTACGGTCCCCTGGTCTTGTCTTTTCTGATTGTAATAAAAATAATAAAATAATAAAAAATAAAATAAAATAAAAATAATAATAATAATAATAAAAAAATCCTTAAAAATCTAATAAATTATGACTATCAAGTGGACCAGTATATCAAATGCCATAATGGTCTACTGGGGAAAGTTAATCTGTTGGGCATTTTCTTGGCCTTCAGACAACAAATCTGATTGCTACACTGCTGTCCTTACCTGGATGATTGGGCATGTATCAAGACATTAGAGAAATGATAAATAGTTTATGGTCATATTTATCTTTCTTTCTTTCTTTCTTTCTTTCTTTCTTTCTTTCTTTCTTTCTTTCTTTCTTTCTTTTTTTATACCGCAGCTCTTTTGCACTTGGGTTTAAGGCTTAAACCCAAGTGCAAAGCTAATACAAATACATGTATTTTCCCTCTAAAACAGTTCCCACACTGCTAGTGTTGGTGTTGTGCATGTGTGTGTGCGCTTATGTGTTTATGTTGGAGGTCTGCTGTAATAAAATTGTAATCCTCTCCTCCTTATTGCCACCTAACTATAGTGCAATTGGAGAAATCTTTCAAGGTGTTATATTGCAGACACTAAAGAATAACCAGAGTTGCGAGGGCTGTTACTCAGGCTGCATAAAGTTCACCATTTGCACCATAAAGCTTTATTCACAAAGTGAGCCAGCAGAAATTTCAGTCCAAATCCTGAGGGAACTACTAAGAATGGAGCTCAGAATCCAATCAGAGGAAGGAGAGAACTAAGTGAACTGATCGCGCTCTACCTGTTCAGTCCTTGTACATTATTAACAGTGCACTATGCTGTATCGTAATCCAGTCAAAGAGAAAAGAAAATGTAATTTTGGTCCACAGCGTCTTGGTAAACAATCCAGTAGCTTTAGCAAAATAATTCATTTCCCAGGTGGGAATTTCTTTGTTGTTCTGGTCCATTCAAAACAAATAGTTTGCGCTCAATAGAAATGTCCATGCACATTTAATATCGTTCTGTTATTTATTTTGGGTTAGGCAGTCTACCTGGATTCACTTTTCTAAAAAAAAATGGTCTTAAGGGTTTTTTTTTTTGTTTTTTTGGCAGTTAACATCCATTTCTCATTGGCCTGACAGTTTAGCATGAACAGTAAGGTAACATGACTAATATAATAATTTATATTAGTCTCTTATGGCAACAGTGACAATAGAGTTGAATACAGTTTCATTTCAACTATGTTGTCTTTGAGATACCATATGCAACTGCTCATGTTTCTAATTCTATTTATAGACTTAAATAAGAGAAAAATGCTCGACCAAGGATTAAACAGAAAGATAATCTCATCTAACAACGCGCATCATAGAGAGGCTTTACTAATAATCCACAGACTCCAAAGTCTTATGTAGCTCTTTTGCTCCAGCTAGCTTTGTGAGCTTCATATTTTCATGTAATAAAAAAAACCCCAATACTCATATTCAAAATGGATCCTCGAATACATGAGATTTATTTCACTATCTCAGGAAATATGTTTTCCTTTAAATGACTGTTGGCTCGACTATCTGGTTTCGCTTCACAAGAGCCTAATGTTGATAAATGATGCTGTCTTGTCAAGGTGGTTTATTTATGGTTAGACTACTGTGCCTGTTGTGTGCTCAGCTCAGTGATTTGATGGTTTGACCCACCTCCACCATCTTACATTTCAGCTCTCCTACTCATTCTGTGTCTGCTTGCCAGAAGCAACTCTGCCTGCCTCAATAACATACTAATAACTTCTTTGTACCTTTGCTGAACTTCTGTGTAGAATAATTGATTATCTTCATGACATTTTACTGACGTTTTGGGTTTTTTTATTGGGTTTTTTTGTAATATTGAAGCAAATAAAATATAGAGAAGTGAGGAATGGAATAGGCGGGTCAATAGTAGACTGTAAATACCTCAGTCATTTTATTCTCTTTCTGAACCCCCAACAAAAACTGCAGGAAGCCCTTCCTCCAACTTGAGCCCTCCCTTTGTGCATAGTGTTTATTAAATCATAGCGCACATGGATGCTTTATTAAATGAGAAAATATTGAAATTCAGACATTCCTCTCCAGTTCAGTTTGTTCTCACACTCCTCTGCTCTTAAATTGATTTCACGCTCTATGGCTATATGCATGGGAAATAATGTGCAGCATTATTAACCAGGAGAAGGGGAGGAGAAAATCACAGGGGAGGACAGGAGGCTCTGACTAAGTATTTGGGCCCCAAATAAATGCTGCCAGTCTGTCATCTAAAGCTGAATCCAAATCTAAACTAGGTATTCAGCCCAAATTAGCATTGTTCACTTGATGCCATACTTCTCCTCAGAACTGAACTATCAGGGCTTGGTGTTTGTTTTGGGATGGCTTTGTTGGCCTTCTTAGCCTTTTGTGCCTGCCCCCGTCTGGACCAAATTGATTTTTAGTCCTCTCTCTGAAGATGCAATTGCTCGGGAAAGTCACTATAATAATGGTAAATTACACGAGCACAATTGTGCTGCCAGCTCATATTCATTTTCCGCAGTCCTAGCTACTGCAAGCTCTGTGCATCTACAATTAGTTCAAGTCATGCACACTTTTTGGTGCTCAGAGAAAATACTCAATAGTAATTGTGTAACTGTCCTTAAAGCCTACACTGCACGCTCCATTTCCTAGTTTTGTAAGATAAACATATTGGATCATTTTAAAACTAAAACAATTAAAAAGTCTTTTCAATAGTCACTAATAACACATTCTGTACTCCTTGAACTATTTTATTTTGCTAAACCGAGGAAAAAATACAGTTTTTTTTAAATGTATAAACAGATTCCTTATTTAGTATGTACCATAGTGTATGTAGTTATTAATGCTAACAGACTGTTATTGTTCTGGTTCTTATTGTTCACCTCAGAAATGTTGCTGCTAAATATCTAACTCTAGTGTCTTTTTGCGTCATTTTTAGTCATTTGAGAAGTGTGATTGGTCACTCCAGAGAACACACCTCCACCAGTGGCGGTGTGCTTTACACCACTACATCTGATTTTTTGCATTGAGCTTGGTGATATAGGCCTTGGGTGCAACTGCTCGGCCACTGAAACCAATTCCATGAAGCTCACTGTGCATTGTTCTTGACCTAACCTGAAGACCACAAGTGTGTAGCAACTTGGGCGAAGTGGGCTTGTTACACAGGTGATATCTTATTATGGTATCACGCTGGAATTCACTGAGCTCCTAAAATGTTTATAGAAAAAGTCTGTGTGCCTATGTGCTTGATGTTATACACCTGTGGCCATGGAAGGCAGAAATAAATGGTAAATGGCCTGTATTTGTATAGCGCTTTACTAGTCCCTAAGGACCCCAAAGCGCTTTACACAACCTGTCATCCACCCATTCACACACTGGTGATGGCAAGCTACAATGTAGCCACAGCCACCCTGGGGCACGCTGACAGAGGTGAGGCTGCCGAACACTGGCGCCACCGGGCCCTCTGACCACTACCAGTAGGCAATGGGTGAAGTGTCTTGCCCAAGGACACAACGACCGAGACTGTCCAAGCTGGGGCTCGAACCAGCAACCTTCCGATTACAAGGCGAACTCCCAACTCTTGAGCCACGATCGCCCCCAAAAATGGAAAGCATAAGGATTGGACCTATTGGTCCAGCACATCCCACAGATGCTCAATTGGATCAAGATCTGGTAAGCTATGTACATAAATAGCTTACATGTATGTACATAGCTTACTGGATCTTGATCCAATTGAGCATCTGTGGGATGTGCTGAACCAACACGTCCAATCCGTGGAGGCCCCACCTCGCAACGTACTGGACTTAAAGACTCTGTTGCTCACGTCTTGGTGCCAGATACCACAGCACACCTTGAAGGTTTGAGTGGAGTCCATGCCTTGATGAGCCAGGAATGTTTTGGCAGCTAAAGCAAGACCAACACAATATTAGACAGGTGGTTAGTGTATTTCCACATGTTTTTTTTTTTTAAAGATTCCTGAATCAGCAACGACTCCACAGTACATAAACTAATCCATCTGTCAAGGCCCTTCTGCTTTTGATTCAGTTCACATATCTCTGCCTGTCAATCTGTCAATCTTTGATGCACTGTTGGCTCTAAATAATTTTTCACAACAGTGAACAGAACATAAACTGAAAGATGGAAAGCGTGAGTAATGAAGAAGAATAACGAACACGATGTGGTCAGCCACAAATAAACGGCAAATAAACAAAATAATAAAATAAATAAACACACACCAAACCTTACAAGCTGGCTCGTGATGACACAGAAAGTGCTTTTTAATCTAATAGAGAGCTTTTGAGCAGTGAATTAATGCGTGTATGGAGTGGAGGTAGTAATCCTCAGTCTGGCATAAGCTGGTGCTCTGAGTCCTCCTACGCCGCTACAGGGTGACACAGAGTTCTCTCCGCAAATTCTCTTTCACTCTTTGGCTTGTTAGCCATGTATGAGAATATTTGTAAACAGTACTGAGCGGACCCACTGTGTCTGGTCAAATGCTACATAATATTTGTTGAACTCTTCATTGGCCTCTCCAGTATTTGACCATGTGTCATCTTCACTGCTAACACTGCTTCTTTAAAGAATAGATCTTGTGGTAAATTTGTGAGCAAATGGACTCAGTTTAGTGAACTGACCTTAAAACACCATGATATTGCATGCCTTGCTCAATGGCATGTTGATAATGATAGTTTGTGTAATGCTAGATGCTCTGCAGACACTAGCTCACATATTTGGCATGCATCACTGTCACCACCCGCGTCATCATATAAATGTTTCACCTAACATACTCTCAGTTGCACATTTCCGTTTGCCTAGATTCCAATCTGAGGAAGTGGAATTCCATGTTTTTCTTCTTTTCAGTTTTTTTAAACACGGTAATTTCCATCACTGAGTGACTCACTCTGTCCAGGACGCATGGCGGCTGAGGACAGAGTCACAGAATATCTCTCAGGGGAATTGGAGATTGCTTTGGAGGGTACTGAGTGACTCTCCAGAGCCAGCGACTGCATTCTTGCACCGATGCAGATATCTCAGCTGCTTTGCTCAATGCTCTCCTGTGTCTTGCTGTTCTCTCACTTTGTCAAACTGTTGCATCCCAGGAGACAAGCAAAGTCTGCCTTTGCAGACTCTACCCTATTCTAATATACTCTCTTATTTCACAAAAAGGAAGAAGCAAAAAAAAAGGTCATTTCCAATAATAACACAAACAATCAAACAAACAAAATTATCATTAATTTGAAACTGCTTTACATTGTTCTTAAACGAAGAACAAAGATACCATGTCAGTCATCTTGTCTGTGCAATGTGTACCCATACAGTTGATGGACACAACAAACTAACTAAACCTTTAAATATTTATGGGTGCACATCTAAATGGTACCCGTAAGTCAAAGCAAACAAAAAACATGCAAACTTTTTATTGCTGGATTGCAGTAAAATGCCATTCCACAAGTTACTGCGCTTGTAAATCAAATACACAGACTCAGTCTTATAAGCCAATGTGTATTCTTTTGGTACTACAGTCTTTGAACTGCTTCATTTAACTTAATCGAATGACCTATTTACTTGTCTCTTCAGTACCAGAACCAGTATTACAACAACAGTGCAGCTGTTTGCAGTTTTAATCACACTGTTGTTTTCAGGTAAGTGCTCACCTAAGTTTATTTGTATGTAATGCATGTGCACTATGTCAAATTTATTTATTGCTTCTTTTTTGCACATATTTAAACTACAGACAGCAGGACCTGCATGGGGATCAATACATTTTAGCAGTAAATATGCACACATTTCAAAGACAGACAATATTGCAACTGAATGTTTTAAGTGTCCTGTTTTCAATAATCTTCTATGTAAATCTCAAATTAATCCATCTTTTGCTCGTTTCCAGAGGCAATAGTTTTTATCACATCCAATTTCACATCTTATCCACCGTTTCACAGAAATTAGTGACAGATAAGGTGTCTCAGATCACTCAGTAGGCTGAGAAACACACACCTTTCCAGTAACATGTAAAAATATTGCCTCAAGCCAGATTCATGAGAAAATTTCAGTGTTTTCATGCTTCTTGGTGAGAAAAGAATGGTAGCACCTAGAAAGACCAAGAAATGGTGAATCTCTTTGAAAGTTATTACAATGCACAGAAAGCATGCATAGCTTATTATCTGACAAACGTTTCAGCTTTGAACTATGGTTTCAGCAACAGCGATTGAGGAAAGACTGTTAAATATTTAAGATATGTTTCTTTTTTGAAATGAGGATAAACGCAGTTATTGACTGGAGTTGAGGTTTCAGTGGTACAGAGAAACTGTGCTGTACCGTACTGATCACATCATACCAAAGAAAATGTTTTGTCAGATCCTACAGATAAGTAGTGTTTACTTCTTTGGATTCAAAGAAGGGACTCATGTTTATACATGTATTTGCTTTTTAAGACTGAAAACACCATGCCTCTCACACCTAAGCAGACACACATAGAAGAGATATCTTCGTACAAGGTGCCAAGTGGGAATAAACCACTGGTATATTAGTAATAGGGAAAAGAAAGAGGTCATGCTAAATATACACTACATTTTTTTAGATTTTTGTGTACACAACATGTAGCATATAGGAGATTTTTGTCTTCTAGCCTTCACCACTCTGTGTAAAATAATTTCTTTGTCTTTGTCCTAGCTGAAAGACAATTGTCTCATTATAGATTAGATTACTCAGATGCCCACAATCTTTTAACCCTCCGGTTATAAGCTATAAGCTAGTCTACTATGTAGAGACTGTGGCCAATTACTTGTTATTTTAGTCATAAATCCATGTTCATGTTAAATCCATGTTTTTTTTTTTTTGTTTTTTTTTTTTTTTTTTTGGGCCTGTCCTGTTTGGCTCTTTTGCCATCAGAATTGTTGTCTAAAGGCAAAGAAAGATGCCCAACGGATTTACTTTACCAAACTGACCATCCCAGCCTTGCCGTAATGGTCCATTTGATTCACCTTTTATTGTTTATTTTATTTTCACTTACTGAATACGGGACAGACTTGACTGGGGGAAAGAAGGGGAGAAAGAAAGAGGGAAAGAGAAACAGCTGAGAAGAGGGACGGGGGAGAAGGGCAAAAAACAAAAACCAACAGAACAGGCAGAGAAAAAAAATGCATATATCAATCACCTGGATCACCTGCTGAGAAAGAAAAAAGAAAGCAAGCAGAAGAGAACAAGAGTAATAGAATAAACAACATCACAATGATATATGGGAATATGACAGTAAATACTAAATGTTAAACATTATTGTGCAGCACATAAGATCAACAGAACACAGTGTGCTTTGAGGTAGGAGCCAAAAAGGGTGTAGTTTGTGGGTGTGATCACCCGTGTGTACACCTGTGAGCATGGACGCGCTTGTTTTTTGTTTTTTTAAAAGGTTCCTTCATGTAATAATCTGCTAGAGGGTGTGGGGGGGCCACAGCCCCGTCCTCCAGGGCGTGAAGCAGGTGTGGAGGAGATCAAAACTCCAGACATCCAGAGGCCCCCAGAACACAAGAGACCAAGGAAGACCAACAGAGGGGCAGCTGCGCCACTGTCCCGGAAAGAGCTGAGGAGAGTCCCAGATGAGGGCTCACTCAGCAGCCGCGGAGCAGAAGCCAGGGGGAGTTGCAGTGACGCGCCCGTGAGCTCCGCCGGCAGCCAGCTGCGCCTGAGTGACCGAGCCCCAGGCCGAGAGGCCGGGGGCACCCCACCTCCGAAGTGGCCCGAGCGAGCCCCAGGCTCCAGGCCCCGATAAGCGGCCGCCAAGGAGTGAGCCGGTGTGTACCTGGACGCCCATCCCCGGACACAAAGAACCACCAACGCACCGATGTCTGAGGGGGTCCGCCACTGGCAGGGGAAGTGGTGGTAGGGGGAGATAGGCCTCCAAACCTTGTTAAATCCATGTTAAATCCAAAACAAATTTCCCACGTGTGGGACTAATAAAGGTTATCTTATCTTATCTTATCTTATGTTGTTGGTGATTTTTAGGGCTACTTGAGCAGAAAGCAGAAAGACAGGATTTTCTTAGAACGAGTCAAAGAAAACTGAAGTAAAGGTGAACTACTAGTACCAAAATTGCATATCATAAAGTAGTTTTTCATAACTAACCATACCTAATTTTATTCATGATAAAGATTTTTAATATATCGTAGTTTTAAATCCATTTTCTCTGCCTGTCCTGTTCTGAGCCACAAGGGAACCAGAACCTATCCTGGATGTCGTAAGGCAAAATGCAGGATAAACCCTGGACAGTTCAACAGACTGCTGCAGTAATTAACACAGAGAGACAGGCAATCATTCTTGAGACAGCCATTCTAGAAATACCAATTAACTGAACCCATGCATATCTGTGGGAGGAAGCTGGAATACCCAGAGACAACACAGGAAGGTCCCAGTAGGCCAGTGGATTCAAACCAGGAATCCACTTCTGAGACAACAGTGCTAAGCACCACATCACTCTGATATTCAGGTTTTTGTTTTGTTTTTTAAATTACAGTTAATATATATAAAAGGTATTATCTCACATTTCCGTTCATATTTTTCTGTTGTATAAAGTCCAAAAGCTAAAATGACAGTTGAGCATGTTATGATGGCGTACATATTTGAACATGTGCAGTCAAAATATGAGCCGCATCTTCGTGTTTATCATACATTCTGGGTGTTCAGTTTCTGCTGAAACGAATTAATTGTTGGAATGAAGAAAGCCATATGCACAGTCTGAAGGGTTATTGCAGTGTTGTGTTATGGTGTTGGACAGGTTTGCATGTTGACTTGTTTGGCTGATGTATCAAACATGTATTTCTCTGACGGGGCTAAAGCAACTGAGATTTTTGAACGCTTTGCTTAATTAAGCATCAACTCATATTCAGTTTAGATCAGTTTCACTAACATAGCATTTTTTCAGTTAATCCTACTGAGGGGCAGATGGTCAGATGATTGGTGAGCTGAATGAGTCCAGACACAAACTAAGCAGAGGCACATTTCAAATCAGTGTTAGCCAAGATCACAATAAAAGATCATGTATGGAAAGCAGTATATTCCTTCAAAACATAATGCCTTAATACCAGTGTTGGGACTAACGCGTTATTAAGTAACGCGTTACAGTAACTACGTTATTATTGTGGTAACGAGCACGGTAACTAGTTATTATGCCAAAACCGGGAACGCGTTACTCGTTACTGGGATTTAGATAGGCTCGTTATTCGTTACTTCGTGTGGTGGCTATCGCGGTCGGAGCGGATGAAACCAGGAGATGTCCTTACTGAATCATCAGAGCTGTGATGGAGAAACAGGTTTACCTTTTAGGTGACATGAATGAGTTGAAGGGAAGTTATGAACTGTTTCTGAGAGACAAATAACACCAGGATCCTTTTCTAAGTAGCTGACAGCTGGTAACTGTGCAGGGGCGGGTCTAGCAAAGTGTTGCCAGGGGGGCATGTAGGGAATTAAAAGGGAAAGGGGGGCACAAGGAAATACTTTCTTATTCTCATTTAAAATGTCTCACTTTTAAAAAAATAATTATCTGCGTCTTACAACAAACGATTGATAGATTGATACATATATACCATCAGAACAGTGTACATCACTGTCACAACAGCATTTGTTTTCATTCAAAGGCTTTATGATTTTTCCTATAATGGTGGGCCAGTCTCTAGTCAAAATGTCCGGGCCAATTTTCTGTCCCAGTCCAGCCCTGTATGCAGCTCATCTGCAGTCTGGTGTTACCTACATCTTCCTATTCAGAAGGCAGAATTTCCGAGTTCTGAGTACAATCGAAAGCACCACGACTGCAGTTTTTGTGTTGGATGTAAAAAGCGAGGATAGAATGGCTAGGATAGAATCAGGCGTGGGATTTCTCTCGTAGAAATGTGCACATTATTTTTTCCTTTCTATTGGTAGGTGGCACAGTGCACTTGTGGCAAGTAAGCAAGCTAGAAGACTGGCAATCTTGCTGGGTATCCAGTTACGGAAGCAACACATTAACAAGAGAATTCTGAGTTAAACCAAAGTTACTTTCCCTAGTAACTAGTTACTCTGAAAGTAACGAGTAACTTGAAGTAACTGAGTTACTTTTGATAGAAGTAACTAGTAATGTAAAGTTACTAATTTAAAGTAACTTACCCAACACTGCTTAATACACTGTTGTTAGACAGGCTGATTAATTTGCGTTGACTATTCAGAACCTCCAGAAATCAGAGAAACAGAGATTTGATAGATATGATGAATACACCCCTATTAAAATAATTAGCCATTTGCCAGCATGCCAAAAATCAAACCAGTTGTATTTTGAGTTGACCTTTTGTTGTAAATTCAGCTTCTTTGGCTTTGCTGTTGGCACTATTTGTCAAACACAAATAAACAGAAAAGTCTAAATTTGATGCAAACCTTTTTAATTTGACTGAGAGAGTAAACTCATACAGCCCCACCCTCTTTATTTTATCTCCTGTTCTCAACTCAGATCTCTCAATATGCAATACATACTTTACATACATTGTCACTGTACAGATCTCTTGTATGTATGTGTATATATATATATATATATATATATATATATATATATATATATATATATATATATATATATATATATATGTGTATATATATATATATATATATATATATATATATATATGTATTTTATGACTATTGTTCCTTTTATTAATTGTGTTTTTTGTAAGGTGACCTTGGGTTTCTGAAAGGCGCCCTCAAATAAAATGTATTATTATTATTATTATTATTATATGTACCACCGGCAGATAGGGGAGGCCGATATCCAGAAATCCAGTGGCTGGACAAAGCTGGACTGAAGGACAGCACAAAGGCACTAATCATGGCAGCACAAGAACAAGAGGCTGGGGTCTATCACACCAGGCAAGACCCCAGGTCCAGGCTGTGTAAAGATGCCCCTGAGACAATCCAGCACATAACAGCAGGGTGCAAGATGCTACCAGGCAGGGCATACAGGGAACGCCATAACCAAGTGGCCGGCATAGTGTACAGGAACATCTGTGCCGAATATGGCCTGGAAGTTCCGAGGTCAAACTGGTAGATGCCCCCAAGGGTGGTGGAGAATGACCGAGCTAAGATCCTGTGGGACTTCCAGATACAGACGGACAAAATGGTGCTGGCTAACCAACCGGACATAGTGGTGGTAGATAAACAGAAGAAGACGGCCGTAGTGATTGATGTAGCGGTTCCGAATGACAGCAATATCAGGAAAAAGGAACACGAGAAGCTGGAGAAATACCAAGGGCTCAGAGAAGAGCTCGAGAGGATGTGGAGGGTGAAGGTGACGGTGGTCCCCGTGGTAATCGGAGCACTAGGTGCGGTGACTCCCAAGCTAGGCGAGTGGCTCCAGCAGATCTCTGTCCAGAAGAGCGCAGTCCTGGGAACAGCGAAGATACTGCGCAGGACCCTCAAGCTCCCAGGCATCTGGTAGAGGACCCGAGCTTGAAGGATAAACCGCCCGCAGGGGCGTGCTGGGTGTTTTTTTTGTTTTGTTTTTTTATATATATATATATGATGATACAGCCACTGGCTTTATAATGTCTCATGACACCCAGTTCTTACTTTCTTTATATTAAAGTCAGGTTTGAGGCTCTGGTAAAACATAGGTCAATTGCTTTTCAAAGTAGGAAAATGAAAATATGAAATATGTACAACACATTGATGCTTGTTCTAGGGCAGATCAAGGTTATTTATGCGCTGTCTTTCTGTGGCTGTGCTTGCATCTATGCTGTAGTTGAATTTACAAATCTGCATAAACATGAACTGAAGAGCCAATCTTTATGAATGCTAAGTTTGTCTGTGAAGGTTCTCAGTCATCCAGGTCATCGTAGTCAAAGGAGCTTGCAAAGAAAAGCGTCTGGACTTCTTTAAGTTGCTTGAAGACGTTTCACCTCTCATCCGAGAAGCTTCTTCAGTTCTAAGGTCAAATGGTGGAGAGTCCCAGATATAAACCTAGTGGGAGTAACCCCCCACAGAGGGACAAAAGGACCCCCTGATGATCCTCTAATCGCCTGAGCCAAGGTGGGCGTGGGTCCCAATCAGCCAGAGTTTCGGGTGTGTTCATTGTGAAACCTGGCCCCACCTTATCATGCGAATTCCTGAAGTCAGATGGCCCAGGATGTGAGTGGGCGTTAAGGCTTCTGGGAAGGGATCTCATGCTAAGTTTGCAATGTCATCTTAATAAATGCTTTGTAAGACAAAAAAATGCAACAGTTGCAACAGTAACACTATGCTGTATGAATGCTGTTTCACCTAATATATATTTTCAGTTTTAACTTTACATGTGATGTATTGTACAGCTTTCAAAATTAATGCCGTCATTTACACTTGTATTTATATTTGTTTATTTACTAATTGCAGCTGTGACAAAACTTCTCATGTGACAAAACAAGAGAAATGAAATGATCGACACTATTATCTAGCATGAAGTCCTAAACATACAAAGGTAACAGAAAAATATGTAGCTTATTCTGAGTTAATTAGCAACCTCAGAACCAAGAGTGATGAGGTTGCATCACTCTGGAAAGCTGAGTGAATGTTGACCCCAGCCCAGCAGTCAGACCCTGAATGTGGGACCGTACCCTGCTTTGTTTTGTTAAATGGTAGTCGATGTCATTTTACAGAAAGCGCAAAAGTAATGTAAAGAGTATTATAATAAATTATTTTCTTCTGAGAGTAATCAATAATAGTAATACATTAAATTTTTTGAGTAATGACCCCAAAACTGAGTACAACAAATTGGTTAAATATCTCTAACATATGCACTAATGTAATGTCTTTGATATGGTGACTTTCAAAGCCAAGCCAATGAGAACCAAATGAGAATCCGTAAGGAATCTAATTGATAAGTGATAACCATAATGTAATTGGAATTGCTAAATTCTTATCAATTCCCATCCCTATTTATGGCTGCTTTCTTGAACTTGGGCAGGAACAGGATTTTTTTTTACCTTTCTGGTTTTAATTTGTTTGTTTTTCTTTGGTTTTTTAGTTTTCCTTTTTACCATCCATCGAACTTTTGCTGCTTGTCCAGGTTGCTGGGGCAGCAGTCTAGATGGATGACATAATCCCTCCATCATGTCCTGGATCTTCTGTGGGACCTCCTGCCAGTTGGACATGCCCAAAACACCTCACTTAGGAGGGGCCCAAGAGGGAAAACTAATCACCTCAGTTGACTCCTGGATGTGGGAAACTCTAAACCCCTTCTGAGTGACCCTATCTCTAAGGGAGAGTTCAGGCACCCTTTGGAAGAAGCTCATTTCTTTTGCTTTTATCTGCAACATTATTCTTTTGGTCACTACCCACAGCTTGTGGTCACAGGAGTAAGAGAAAAGGAGATTGACAAACTGACAATTTTGCTTTCGGACTCAGCTCTCTCTTTACCACATCAAAGCGCTTGTCCACATTACTGCAGATACTGCACCAGCCTATTCATCAATCCCACATCCCCATACATGTGAACAAGACCCCAAGGTCCTTAAAGCCTTCCACTTGGGGCAGCAACTCATTTCCAAAGGAGTGGACACGCAACCCTATTATGATTGAGAACCACTGCATCTTGATGCTAATGTTAGTTCTCATTGTTGCTTCACACTAAACTGCAAACGTCACCAGTGCAATCTGGAGGTCAAGCCGACCGAATCACATCATCTGCAAAAAACAGAAATGGGTCTTCCCCAAGTGCCATGTATGCCCTGCCTGCTAACATCTTGCACCCTGCTGTTATGTGCTGGATTTTCTCAGGGGCATCTTTACACAGCCTGCACCTGGGATCTTGTCTGGTGTGGTAGACTACAGCTTGTTCCTGTGCTGCCATGATTAGTGCCTCCGCTCTATCTTTCAGTCCAGCTTTGTCCAGCCACTGGTAGGATTTCTGGATGCTTGCCACTTCCTATATCTGCTGATGGTACATACCGAATTGAGGTGAAACCCTCCATGCATGGTCAGGAGCTTCCTTGTCTTGATGTCAGTGGCTTCCATCTGCTGCTTTGGCCAGCCTATTATCCCAGCAGGGTACCTGATCCCGGGAAGGGCGTGGGTGTTGATAGCCTGGATCTTGTTCTTACCGTTCAGCTGACTCCTCAGGATTTGCCTGACCCTCTGCCGATACTTGGTGTTTGCTTTCCTAGCAACCTCTTCATGGTTCCCATTTGCCTGTGCCAGGTACTTGTAGCTGTCCTGAATATCTGTAATGTTGCCTTCTGCTAGTGTGATCCCCTCAGCTCTGTCTACCTAGCCAGTCTTGTCAATGATCTCACTGTGGGGTTCAGGCCTATGCAGAACAGCAGTGGGGACAGAGAATCTCCTGTTTAGATCCCACACTTGATGGTGACTTGTGCTATGGGCTTGAAGTTGGCCTCTGCTTTTTTAACACTATGTGACATAATAGACATTTAACTAAATTATTTCACTTATCTAGGTATGTTTGTTTCAATGTTTTTAGCATTTTTAGTTTTTAAACACTTGTTACTGTGTTACTCATTCTTCCATTTACTTTACATTTACAGTATCTTATTTTGGAAAACTTTTTAGGGCACAAGCACAATTAATTGGATAGTCCTACATCATTTTATTTGGCCTCAACTTCAGAGCAAATGCATTTACCTTGCAAAGATTAGTTTTGAATGACGCTTATATAACACATAGCCAAAGCAATCAGACCTTTCCCCATAGCTTCCTGCAACTCATTTCTTTGAGCAAGTTTAATTATCTTTAATAGCAAAGTCGGCCTCTGCATATCTGGTAAGAAACAAGGTCCATACCTCATAAATTCATTATACTGCTGGGCCTGGGTAGGAGGTAGTGCTTAAGGCAAGTAAGCTGCCTGTGTCACTTATAGAAAAGCACAGAATGAAGTTAGCTGTGGTATTTTGTTTTGATTGGACTGCAAAGAAAATTATAAATTGAGACAGAAATACTTAATTGTAATCAACCTGTATAATAACCATTCACACCCTGAGGGATGGACGTGTTTTTAGATATATCCTGATTTGATTAGATTTTTTCCTTAACTGTATTTGTGACTCTGCGACTGTCATGAAGCATCTCTGTCTTTGTAATCACAAATATCTTGCATGCACCAATAGAGATTGACAGACCACGTGACTTTCGCGCATTGCATGCCGGTAACTCGTGGCAAAACAATCCAAGTACCTGCATCAAATGCAAGCATTTGCAGCACCGCAAAACGTTCATTCTTCGGTTCCAATAAATTCTTGCTTTTTCTTTGCCGCACAAAAAGGTATGTACAAAACGAAGGAGAACAATGCCGGTCCGTACAAAGACAGACTTGATGAAAATTCAAAGAAAAGATACGAGGAAAAAAATCAAACCAGTGAAAGGGTCAGACCCTTACAAGCACACAGAGGAACAAAATACGTTAGTGTGCTGCCCAACTTTCACCACGCTCATATTTATAATCATACGGTTCTTGGAGTGAGTGCATACACTCGTGAAGTTTAGTAACTTCAGGTCACTGCAACAAGCCCAGGTACAGTTTACCGATGGATGGGTACAGGACCTTGAAATGCACCGTGTAGAAAGTAAAGACCATCGTACCTATCATAAGTTTACCAGTCTCACAAATCGTCTTCATAAATACACATTCGTTAACCGTTTATTAATAGGACCTTTGAGCTCAACGGTAATTAATTAGTAGTAGAAATAATTTCTGGTACGCATCACAGAAATGTAGCAGTGACAATAATACTGTATGCTGTAATCGCACTGGGCAATTAGTGATACAAAACAACTGTTTTATCCTGTGAATAAAAGTATATGTTTTTGTCAGTGTACCATAATAACAGAAGCGAAACACAATATTGTGTCAGGACAATTTACTATTTATGCACAATAAATAAAGGAGCATAGCGCGACAATTTCTGCTCAGCGCCAGACTTGCTTGTAACCTATATCACCAATTATGTTAAGAAAAATGACGCATTAACTACAACAGCAGACTGACCTTTGTGGAAATGCTTGGAGCAGACTAACCTGTGAGCTGGAGTGTTCTGGGACGTTATATTTTGTCTTTGAATGGCTGCAATCCAGTCGCGTCTTTGTTACTTCGGAAACATGGCTCGAACAATTTCTCTTCAACGACGTAATCCGAAAACAACCGATCTCTTTACCCGTCGGCTTCCCGTGGCTGTCATGCGACCGGCTATTGCAGTTAATAATACAACAGCTTCTTGCCAGTTTTTGTGTTTCTTTTTATCGCTGTATAACTGATTTCAATTGAAAGCCTGCGTGCGCTAGTACCTCTTGCCACGAGTTCCCAGAATTCTTTGCGGTTTTACCCCTGAGTGACGTCACATTTTCAATCTCTATAGTACTAACTATAGTGTTGGTTACTTTTTTTAAAAACTATATCTCAGTCTGCTCCTGTTTCAGTAGTACCAGCCTGTGTTTCATTGTACCTTCAAGCTCTCAGTTAATAATGCTTTCTTGGTTTCAGAAATCCTACAGCACCCAGTGTCTTGAGTTGCTCTTTAATGTGTCAAGAAACATGTTTTCTGGTAAATTCATCCCAGGGCCATTTGGTCTCTGTGGTGGCATAGGTCACAGATCCTGCCAGAACAAGCAATATGGGATTAGGAAAGAGTGTCTTCGTTAATGGCTGGCTCCATTGTTCCAGACTGCTAAGTCTAAGATAAGCAGTTAGCAGGTAGATATTCAGATCTACTGTCTCCAGGCTGAATTTGTTTCTTCCAGTTCAGGATGCTCACATCATTTAAGCCAGTCGTTCCCAAACTTTTTTTGCTGGGCCCCCCTTTGTTTTACAAGAAAAATGTACAAAATATCAGCCTGATATTATATGTATCCCACTGTAACGTTACTGTATAAAGAGCTAACATCTCCAAGATGTCAGGAGTAGTTATTTATTACAAGTGTTTGTGAACTAAAAGTCAAGAATGTGGGATACTGTTTGTCTGTGATTTGGAGAATCCTGCGCGTGCTCCCGACAGGGAAAACCAATTCTGCAGGGGAGACCTACCTTGGCACTTGTGCAGGTGAGCCAAAGGGAAGATATGCTTCACCATATTTTCTAGTCTTTGGCTTGGAAGGAAGTTGGTTTGGAAACATATTTGGTGATGCTTCATCTCCTGCTTTGCATTTGTGTGGGAGCCCCATCAAAAACCTGTCCATTATGCCAGCAGTGTCCAAGCTTTCTTTTTTTTTCTTTTTTTTTTCATACCGCGCCCCCCCTGCAATGACTCTGCGGGCCCCACACTTTGGGAACCTCTGATTTAAGCAGACAAAAATGAAAATTCTAAAGCATTTTTTATCATCAGTAACCTCAACACTAAAAAAATACTTCATTTCCCATATAGTGCTCCTAAATTGCACCAATCCTTCAAACACAAGCCCATACTCCCATCAGTACACAAACAACAACAAAGCCTAAAGAGGCCCCAAAGGATCCTCAAGAGTAGTTTAGCTGGCTTTGAACAATGTATGTACATTTTATTTACCCCACAGAAATGAATAAAACGACTATTGTAACCCAGTTCCTAAAATCATCTTAAACAAAAAAAGAAGAAAAAGTAAAACATTTGATGTTCATTGTTTCTGTTCTTACTGTCCTTGTTTAATGTAAGTAACTTGTTGTCGTAGAGGACAGAGTGAAACCGGAAGGTTTACTGAGCTGTGGCTTCACGTAAACACTAAGCATCCACTCGACAGCGGTAAGCTAAATGTGGCTAATTAGACACGTGATGTACCGAGTGCGGTTACAGTTGTGGGGTGTCTCTAAAACGCACTGTTGTTATGCTAGTTATATCGTTAACCAAGTCATTAACCTGTGAAAGCTGTATATGTTTAAAGCAGCTGAAAATAAGTTTTATGGTAATTGTAAGCAGACTATATGTTGCTTCCTGATACTGTTCTAATGTCATTATAATGTCATATACTCAGTATTGAACACTTGGAGGTAATTTTTAGTATATTTCCACTTCTACTAATAGGCCTATGGTACAAGCTGGATTAAGCACATCTATTGTAATACTCCTATCTGTAGACTGAGTCCTTTTGTTTACATGTTATTGAAACCGCACCTAGTGCTCCGGTTACCACGGGGACCACCGTTACCTTCACCCTCCACATCCTCTCGAGCTCACACACTGGTGGAGGCAAGCTACAGTTGTAGCCACAGCTGCCCTGGGGCAGACTGACAGAAGCGAGGCTGCCATATCGCGCCATCGGCCCTTCTGGCCAACACCAGTAGGCGGTAGGTGAAGTGTCTTGCCCAAGGACACAACGACTGAGACTGTCCGAGCCGGGGCACATTTTTATTTTTATTCAATTTTTTTTTTTTTTTTGCTACTTTGGGGAAAAAAAATTATACTTGAAGTTCTGTTAAAACCTGTTGTAATTCAGTGTTGGTTACAACATCACTAAAGTACTTTTAAGCCACACAACTGTGTTTGTCTGGTTTCTCTGCCAATCATGTACCAGAGCTCTAAGAGTCGTTCTTAATCTTCTGATACTAGCCCAAAATTCTCATTACCTTGGTTATTATCCATTGGTACTGTGTATAACTCCACGTAAGTGCTACATGATCTTTCTCTTTATATCAGCAAAAAGGAAAAAATATGACATGACGGGAGGCCTTTCTTATATATAGTGTATTGTGTGACAAGACTTTATGTAATCATGTAGTCTGTAATTTCAGGTGATAATACTAGGTGGTTCCTTGAACCTCATGTCATTTATAACGTGGTCCACGCTTAAACAAAAGTTTCTTGAGACAGAAATTATTCCAAGGATGACCGCTAGATTACCATCTGTAGGCAGATCACAGCACAGATCAAGTCAGTGAAACCACTAAATCAAGAGCCACAAAGCTCATTTGTGAACAAAGGGAGAATGAATAAAAAAAAAATATGCATCTTTGTTCAAATGTGAGAAAACTTCATATCCGATCCACAATTTTGTGTGCATGATACATGAACCTATTAAATTTTAACAAAAAAAGGACCTAAATGTGAGTGCAGCTTACTAATATTGTCCTTTTTAAAGATGCAAACTCTGCAGAGAATCAATTATGTGAAATAGAAAAAAAGCAGCAATTCACTCTGTGAATGAAGGCGACGCGCCACAGAGAGATTTGCATTGTGCTTGTCCAACTTGCAGAACCAACCTGCCAGAGATGATTTTGTGTTTCCTTAGAAGGAAGTACTGTCTGTAATACAAATGAACATCTTTGGTGCAGAGTTGTAACCTTTTTGTACTTAATGTGTTTTGACATTATGTATTATCTATATAAAGTATAAAAAGGGATAGTCAGGGAAATGAAGAAAGTAGACAGACTACTGAGGGATTGCATGTATAACAAACAGAGACATGGCAAAAGTAAAGGAAAAGGCTTACAGTAAGTTGCAAATGTGATTGCACATTAAGGAAGGAGAAAAGGACTTGTATTGATTAACCGCGCTGAGAGATCGAGCTGGAAAGGATGTGCAGTAGGTTAGAGTGGTTAAGAGTAGAGATGGAAATGTGCTGACAAGTGATGAGAGTGTGGTGAGAAGATGGAAGAAGTACTTTAAGGAGCTGAAAAATGTGAATCTACAAAGTCCAAATCTCAACCTGATTAAAATGCTGTGGCGGGACCTGAAGAAAGCTGTTGATTAGCAAATGTCCACAAACCACAAACCTCAATAAAGTGAAACAACATTGTAAAAAAAGAGTGGGCCAAAATTCCTCTAGTGATGTGAGAGACGTCCATAAAATGACTACTTTAAGTTTGTCTTGCTATAAATGGTTCTGCAAGCTACTGAGGTCTATTTCTTTTTTCACACAGTGCTTCTGCATTTTTGGCTAACTTTTATTTATGGAATATGTCATATATTTTTGTTTGTTTGAGGTAAGGACTAGCTATTTATTCTGTCCTGATATATAAAACCTAGGCACTGACAGAGGCTCTGCTTTGTTTTAACATATGATAACTCATATACCTTCAATAAGGGTGAAATTGGTATGGTTTTGATAACAATATTACTACTGCCACTTCTACTACTACTATTACTAATAATAATTCAGTTTCATAGTCATATAATGACTGAAAGCCATAAAAAAGACAAAGAAAAATATTTCAGAGAACTCTGTATTATTTTATAAGACAACTGAGGCATCTCTGGAGGTTTCCTCTATGGTGTAATTTGAGAGAAACAGGATTTTCTCACCCTCATCTTCTTCCTTGTCACCCCTTTTAAATAATTGAAAGCTGAGCAAAGCTGGGCAATTCTGTCCCACTGAATAAGAGAAAATTCTTTTGTGCACTCCTGCAGTGAGACTGCTAAAAAAGCCAAAACAGCTTAGATTTGTAATATCTTTGCAGCTGTGTGGTGCCTTGCCATTGTTGTATTGATCATCCCCAGGGCTTTGCAAAGAGAGAAAGTCATTGCTGAGACATTCAACTTGTTTGTGTTATCCACCCTTTTTTCTCTGAGGGATTTGGGTCATAGAGAACAACTGGATTGATCACAGCTCCCTTTGTATTGTCAAGTACGCCTGAACATTTCTCTATGAGAATTTTAAGATATGAATTGACCTTTTAAAGTTACCCTGTCATACAGTTATTACCTCTGGAGATAATTAGTAACTGTTCTAGGAAATTGCTTTATTTGATAATGCACACTCCATGTAATAATAATACCGCTGTCAAAAATAAGTGATTCTGAATAGATCAGCTCATTTGAGAATGACCTGTAATTAACATCAATGTATATGGAGTCCTTTCCTTTCTACATCGATGCCTATATGCACCTCTAATACAGGGAGCACACTTTATCATAATGATGACACAATTTTGAACACAACCCATCATTATTTTAATTCATAGTTGAATATGAGGCATTTGCAAAGCATGCCACTGAGTGGGAACAGCTGTGCTGAGGGAATTGTTTGTTTGTAGAACACAAGCCACGTGCATTTCATGCACTTCTATCAAGTGTTCATGAACTGTTTGGCTCAGAACTGTAATATACAAATCAGTCTGTCTATTAAAATTTTAAATGTTTGATATGCCCCAATGAGCTTCCAAGTGCTAGCAGCTTCATATTGTAGATGACAGTTCCAAACTATCTAAAAAATTTGAACTTGTTCAGAACCTGGATCCTGGTTCCTTGAGCAAAGGCAAGATACTTGGAACATCACCAAGATGTACTTTGTTAATTGTTGTTCTTCCTGTCTTCTCTGGGATTGCACTACATATGGGAACATTAGTTAGTGAACAAGTGAAAGTCAGTCAATAACATTAGCTGATTAACTAAATGCTAAAGAGACTGAAAGAACAGTTAGCTATAGAATGCATACATAATGCTGTTTTAGTCTGCTTTAAATAAATTACAATTATTATTATTATCATTTCTTAAACAGGACTTTCATATACAAACTCATTGATTTATAGTTCAATGAAATTAATTTGTTGTTAATTAAGCTTCAAATTCAAGTCAAAATATAAATGGTAAATGGCCTGTATTTGTATAGCGCTTTACTAGTCCCTAAGGACCCCAAAGCGCTTTACACAACCTGTCATCCACCCATTCACACACACATTCACACACTGGTGATGGCAAGCTACAATGTAGCCACAGCCACCCTGGGGCGCACTGACAGAGGCGAGGCTGCCGGACACTGGCGCCACCGGGCCCTCTGACCACCACCAGTAGGCAACGGGTGAAGTGCCTTGCCCAAGGACACAACGACCGAGACTGTCCAGGCCGGGGCTCGAACCGGCAACCTTCCGATTACAAGGCGAACTCCCAACTCTTGAGCCACGATCGCCCCTGAAAGGCTCACCCCTTTGATTCGACATGTTTATATTAGCCTACAGGTCATTATCATTTTATGCCTAAAACTATAATACACTATAATGCCTGAGGTAACAAAAATGGACTCTGAGCTGAACTATAGGGATGAAAACATACTATATTTTGGAGATAAAGGTATTTTGAATTAAACACCATAATTTCCCACCAGTATTCTTGTAATCTGCCTCTTAAAAGCTTTAAGACCAGTAGATGTATTGCCAGTTCCATATGATTATACAAGACCTACCAAATATCTCATATTTATTTTATTTCACTCCTCCTACAAATCTTTCTTGTGGTCCTTATGTTCAAAATGTTGAACCTTCAACATGAATGAAATAACATATAGCAGGGCCTCTGAAAAACTACAGACAGGCAAAAACACAATATCAGAAAACAGATGGAGAAAATAATGAAAGATGAAACCCGCACTCACCTGCAGATATCTTGAAACAATGCTGACAAATGGGAGTAGCAGCCTGGCTATGCTGTTTCATCAGATCACATCGTCTATCTCACAACAGCACCTGCCTCAGCTACCCCATCAAATTTCTGCAACCTGCTGTCCTTGAGGCAAGTAGGCAGAAGCCAAATTATTTGCAGAATAGCTACCCACTTCAAGGTGAAACAGCAGCTGAGATCTCAATTATTTCACAGCGGCATATTCAGGACTTGTGCAGGGGAATTGGAAATGGAACACAATTATAGGATGGATTGGCCCCTTACCGTCTTACCTATTTACCTGCATAATAATTGCCCAAATCACTGTGGTAATGCATTTGCCTATAAACAATCAGCTGCCCCATAAAGTGAGGACAAATGATAGGCTCAGTAGAGAAATTTCCTTTCATTGGGTTTATTTTAGCAGGTTGCCAAAGACCTGGTTTTAATGGCAGACAGATGCAGTCTTTTTGCTGTCACATTTCTTTGAACTGGGAACTCATGACTCTTTCATGGGGTTGTTAAATAAATAAGAAGGCTAGATTGAGTCGCCTACAGAGATGTGGGTTGTGGCATATGGTCCAGGCCAAAATGGGCCTCAACAGATTGCACTTTTTGGATGCCATCTTTGTCCATGTTTCATAGCCACAAGCTGGCCACAACAGTAAAACAATAGCAAAGCAGCCTTTTAAAGAACGCAGTGGGAAGTGTGTGTGTATGTATGTGTGTTTGGGGGGTGGGGTGGGGGGGAGCCAGTGTTTTTAACATAGCAGGGCTCAGGGTGGTGTTTACTATGACTATGCAGAACTCTACTAAACATCAAAGCAACAGCTAAATCTCCTCATGGGAGCCGCACCACACATAAACCCCTGAACTCAGAAGGATCAAAGACTCACCCACTATTCAACTAAAGGCATATTAAACAAATATGAAAATTCTTAATATTTTGTTAGAAGTATAAATAGACAGGCCTCCACTTGGAACACACTTTTTACGATGATCATCTTATAATTACTGAGGATATTCAGAGAAAATGTTATGGGACTTAAGCTGCCTCTTTGTTTTTTGCTAGATTCTCTGCTTTCTGTAGTACTCTCTTTCTAATTTTATCTACCACTCTGTATTTGCACTTATAAAAGCTTTCATGTCTAATTTCGAAACAATTCTGGAAATTATAAGGAAAAAAGTCACCATATATTACATATACTGGAATCCATATATTGCTGAAAAAGGACATTTCTGCTTTGACAGAATTCCATTAAAATGAGACAAGAGACTCTTACCTTGTTCCCTTAGAAGAGCCAGGAAATGGTTGGCCTTGGTTCTTTTCAAATACCTATGTATAGACTTCATGTTCACATTAAAAGTACAAACCTTTATCTGGCAAAAAAAAAAAAAGATTGCTGGCGATGCCTATTAAATAATCATTATTATGATGATTCAACTGATTCAACTATGATCATTCAACAGAATAGCATGGCTCTGGTGGGGAAGAAAACTGCACATGAAGCTGAGGGACACCTGGGTTCTGGAACCATTTTCCTGGTTAAGGCCTGGACTCTTTTCCACTCTGGAGTTTGCACTTGTGCATTGACTGACAGCTCAGCGTACCTTCTTTGAGCCTTCTTGGAGTCACTGGTTGGAAAACTGAATTTTGCTCCCAGCAGGAGACTCCTTTATCCTGCTGGAAAATTTCAATGACAGTGAAACTGGAGGATCATGAAGGGGCTGAACAGAATATGAGCCCGAGTGGAGTTTTGTAATTGGACTTCTGCGCTCACCACAGACTGTCCATAACAATAAGATCCATGGACATATGTCTTCGACACTTGAGTGCAGAAAGGGACCGAAGAGTCAATCCCTATCCCCATCTGGTGTAAAACTTGCCCCATCTGGAGGCAAGTTTTACACATGACCCTGAGCCTCTTAAGGGTTATTCTGAGAACCTGTGCCATTTCATTTGTAAATGCAGTTTCTACTTTCTCAACTTCGTACACTTTTTTCTATGTACATTATACAGGATTAAATATAAAAATCATATATGTTCCTGAAGCATTCAGGTCTTCTGAGTAAAGGCACCTTATAAGGTAAAATTGTAGACCCTCTAAAAATATGTTTTCATTTAAAGAACATATTCCAAAAATTAGAGCTAGCATTAGCAAATAAACATACCTTTGTGATTTATCATCATTGATACGTTTTTCCTGATAACCAACCGTGGCCAAGCTGTGAAATCTAGAGGAGGCTGCAGTGTGAAAAAGGTCGTAATAGCTGCTTTAGCACCTTAGCAAAGAAAGCCCCAATGATGAAGACTGGATGTCAGCTTTAATTTAAAAAAAGTACGTTAAACAGACTGAGACACTACCAGTTCTCTAAAATTAGTATCTATGAAAAATGACGTGGTTAACTGAAATAAATTAAATAAATAAATAAACGCATGAAAAAATACAAAACTTTCTATTTTCCAGAGTCACCACCTTCATTTTTCATTAATGCTTTTAATCTGTAGATATATAGAGTTGCCCATGTCACACAGTGTTCAAGACTTTTAGAAATATATTCATACTTTTTTTTTTCTAAATCAAAATGTTGGCCTTTGCTTCTGAGCTTTTTAAAATCGATTTAATTAGAGGCGCGGACCTATATTATTTGCCAATAATATAGTTGTTTATGCAGTGACATTTTTTCATAGTGTTTTACTTCTTTGCTAAAAGAATGGTCCTATAAAGTTCCTCCATTTCTAGGGACAGTTAGCTAATAGGGAACACTTTGATGATGACTACAGAAGAAGTAATATATTTCAGTTCTTCAATTCATTCATATGTTTGAAAATGGTGCTATTTGTCAATGCTGTTAACCAACGGATAACCAACGAAGATCTATTTACTGTTTTGCTAGCTTTAACTCTGTTTTGCTAGCTTTGCCTCAAATTATGGTAGTGTTTTATTTTAAGCCTGGTTATTTCACATACTATACTTTCACTCAATGTAAAAAAACTGTGTATATTTTAAGCATATGTTTAAATGATTAGAGGGTTCAAGAGACTTATTACTACAATATAACATTTGTAACACTGTTGGGTACGTCGTCCTTAAAATTATTATTCAGTTTATTCATTATTAATTTAATTTGATTTAAATACATTTTAAGATGTAACCTTTTTCCATTTTAAATCAAATTAAAAGTACAGTGGTTGTCCCATGTGTACTTTGTTAATTATTGAATTGGAATATTTTATGAAATATCACATATAGGATTTAGAATCGATTTTAATCAGGACTGTGTATGGTTTGACTGAGAGTGACTGAAATAGATTCAGAAATAGGTATAATATAGAAACACATATAATAAGAGATGTTTTCATCCTTTGATATGAATATGAGAGACAGCGACCTGCCATGAGTTTAGATTCCACATCAACATAAAAATCTCAAATGACTTGCTTTTTATTTTAGGCATCTGAAGCTTCTACTTTCTGATAGAAGTGCAGCCAACAGCAAATTCCCACTTTTGTTTGCTTACATGCTGTGTTTCCCAGATGTTGTTAAGAGCGTGGATTTGGATGAGTGCAAGGAAGACCCAGAGGTGTGTCTATATTTTCATGCTCAGCTGAGGAAAGACAACTTGTCGCATGGTGTCAGAATCCATCAGCCTGTTCCTGACCTAGAATTTTAAGCACAGATCTAATATCTGAGGAATGAAAACAATGGATGTCTCCATTACTCCCTGGAGCTCTTGGGCCTCAAGAATAGCTTCTTTCCTCTTCTATTCTGCCTGTCTGTTTTTGAGTCAGAAGATAAATGAGCATGCTTTGATACAGCTTGAGGAAAAAAAGAATGTCAAAAGTCCCCACGGAGTCCTAAAAGGCAGCAAAGATATGGAATAAAAGGGAATGGGACAGAGATTCAAACTCACTGAAGGACAGAAGTATTTTATGAAACCAGGCTGTCCTAGTCGTATCCTTGGTCATTTCCCATAATCGTCAAAGGGCAACCTAATTTGCTACTGTTTTTCTAAGACATATCACAGAATAATAGTGTTACTCAAAGTGAAACAGCCAGTATTTGGTTATATTTCGAAGTTCCCTAGCTGATGACTTTGTCTCTTTTAAAATTACAATTGTGCAGAGTAAATTAAAAATATTTCCAATATGCAACACAGTGCCAGTGAACCTTTACTAATGGTGGTTAATAAATGTTTAGAAGCTAGGCAAATGAACAATTGGACTACAATTTTCCCTGTAAACAAGTAATTAGCACTGAAATATATGATATTAAATTTCCCTTCAGTCTGAATCATCTTGTAATGAGCTATTCAATTGAAAAAAATCAAACATTAAGTTCCTCATTTGGCCACTGATACACATATACTTGGTAAACAGAAGTTTAGAAAATTATGCTAAATTAAAAAATGAAAAAAAAAAAAAGAATCTGGTAGCTTGTAAATGAAATAATTAATGGAAATTGTGGCAATTTTACATAAGTGATGAGGAGCTTCAGCACCTGAAAAGTCATCAGTACATATATCTGAGCTGAATCTACCGATACATAGCTATGACATATATATTATTTCTATAAGAAAAAACAATTGAAACTTTAAAACCAAGATAAAAGCATCACTTTTTTTTTTTTTTACAAAAGTCCATAGATTGTTTAATACAACATACCATATTCTCAACAATTCAACATCAACAAAATTTTGTTAATTAAAAAAAAAATCTGCATATTACCTTTATTGCACAGAACAATTTGAATGTATTTTCCATAGATTTCTTTTTTAGTATATATATTTTTTTGTAAAAAGTTGGCTTGGACTACATGGTCAGTATAGTCCATGGTCAAAATCAAAAAAAGTAATAACATATACCAAAATCAGAACTTCCCAAACCACTTAGGAAGGAAAAAAAAAGGCTAGGTACAGTTGCCACACTTTGAACAAAGAGAGCATTCATAATCAGCAAGAGGGAGAACCATGAGCCATATCCAGCGTTTTTTTTGTTTTGTTTTGTTTTGTTTTGTTTTTTTCTCCTTTATGCAAAACGGATTACACCAAAGCTGCTTCAGATTGCTCCATGGGTGAAACCATCTGTGTCACTTCAACCATCTGCATATTCAGTTCTTACTTCCAGCCATTACTGTGATGTAATATGCAATGTCATCCATCATAGATAACTTGGCCTTTATCCTCACATGTTTTCAAAGCCCGGCTGTACAACAGTGTGTACTTGAAAAGGTAACTTTTGATTTTATTTGCAGAACCAAGTGGGAGCATAATATGCTGCAGTTTTTCCCCCTGACAAATAAATGCACATTTCTAGGAAAAAACGAACATATAAATGATTCTGGAAGGTAATTTTTCCATGGCTTTGCTGGGGGAGGCAGTATTGTCATGAATAAAGCATTAATTTCATTAAATTTAAAAAAAAAATCAAGAAAGAAATGACAGAAATGTTCTTACAGCTTGAGGAGCACATCATATCCAAAGCGTGAGCACCGCAAGTTTTATTCCATCTAATCATGTTGAGCACAAACTAATACTATTACATAAGTTTTTTTGAAATGCTATTTAAAAGCTTAGGAGTAAGTACTTAAGTGCCAGAGTCAACCATTCTTTTGGATGGCAAAACTGCTGTGGATAGGTGCATCTATTGTGAGAACAGAGCATGGTTTCAAACACTTTTCTCATTTCCTTTTTGTGTCAGGTCCTTAATCTATCTGTGAGCACTGTCTGGGTAACATCTGAAAATGGACTGAGTGGCACTGGTGCTAAGTACTCACTTCAAACCATTATGTAAAAATGTTTAATACTCACATTTAACATGATTTTATGCATTTTTTTGCATTAATTATTTATGTGAATATTGTCGGTGTAAAAATGCAATTTTTCTTATATACCTTTTGGCTGTTTTTTAGCTGATTTTTTAGATCAGTAAAAATGGACCGATTGCCAAAAATTTGCACCAAATTACTGCTGTAATCATCATTGCGTTAACAGGGTTATAATCTGATTTTACAGACTGTTAATTGTTTTTTCTTGGTTATGAATTGGGTGCTGTGAAATTAAGATAACATTTTACAGATGTTAGTAACAGTTTTGTCTCTCGAAGAATTTGCTGTGTTTTTTTCATAATATGACACAATAAATTTCCTGAATCACAGAAAAACCATGGAAAAGAAAAAAAGGAGGCACAGGAGTATTCACAATGATATACAGTGATGAAGATGTACTTGAATTGGCCAGTGTTTAAGGTGCTCAACAACCCATACAAATATCATTCATAAGAGAACACCTAACTTCAGAATAAAGCAAACACGAAATAAAAAAAAATACGCACAAAAAACAGAGACGGCCAAAATATGATCTGCCCCTCGCATTCTAGCTTTTAAAATGTTTTATTTTTATTTTTGTGATATAGTTATCTCATTAGAAATCCACAGGAATAAGAACTGCCTATGACAAATCTGATTTTCAATTAATGCCCCCACAGGCCTTGTGGAAACCACAGATGCCATGTAACACTGGGTGTGGTTTCATTCCTTGTCCATCAGTCAGGAGAAAGAACATTTTACTCTATGTTAACAGACCAGGATCCACAGGTTTGTAAGAGAGGAAAGGAAATGTCTTCTTTACCATTTGTCTTATTTTAAAGTTCAAAATTAATAAATTCCACAGCTCTGTTAGATCATTTTCATGTTAAATTTGCGAGGAGCATCCACTGTGTTGCTGCTCATGCCAGCGTCTGATTTCCGTGGCACATACTCAATCTCAATGTTGTGTTTAGTGTTGCCTTTACCTCTGCTCCAGAGGAACAGCAGTACCAGGCAAAAGAGGACGACACCAAGAAAGGAGATGAATCCCATTGTAGTTGCAATAATCAATGTCTTTATGTCGAATGGGAAAGGGGCATTGACTTTTGTATCATTAGCTCCAGTTTCTGTCGGCTGGTTGGATATGAAAGCAAATGTTTTGTTGGGCTGGTGTGGCCAGTCAGGCGAATAGCTATGAATATGAAGGTGTGCAAGAGAGGTGTCATTTCCACCTGCGTTGCTAGCTATACACACATATGTACCGTTGTCTTGAATCTGGGCATAGCGCACTTCGAGAGTACCATCTGGCAACACAGACAGCCTTCCAATCATCTTGGTGGTGATAAACTTTTTCTGTGGAGATCGCCACATTATCACTGGAGCGGGATCCCCATCTGCTTGGCAAGCAAAATGAACAATGGCTCCCTCGTCAACAAATTTTTGCTGAGGTTTGCGATCCCTAATCCTAGACTTGCGACACGTGAAGTAGTTTGGCTGCAGAACATCTGGGAAGTCTTTGAACTCTTTGCCTTGGACGAACTCAGGGGAGGCACAGGTGGGCTGCTGCCTGTTGAAGTTCAGTCTCCAGCGCCGGCGGAAAACCCACAATAGTCGACAGTCACAGGCCAAGGGATTATCATACAATGCCAGGGTTTCCAGGTTGCCAACTGAATGGAAAGCAGACTCCTCTAAAGTACTAAGCGAGTTCCCAGACACATTTAGTATTTTCAGGTAGTTTAGACCTCGGAAAGAGTAGGGTTCAATCATTGCCAGTCTGCCTCCCACAAGGTGAAATTCCAGCAGACGCAGCAGATCATGGAGCTTATTTCCTTCAATGGTATGGATAGGGTTGTATGAAAGATTGAGAAAGCGCAAATAAACCAAGTGCTGCAAGGCTACATAAGGAATTGTGGTCAGGTTGGCATTTGCAATCGTCAGGTAGGTGAGATTTAATCCATACAAGCAATTTGGGGTCATCGTATCCAAATATGGCCAATTTGCTATTTCCAATATTTTTAACCGATAGAGCCGTTTAAAAGAATAATCCCGTATGACATTGATATTGAGGTGACGCAGCCTGAGAGTGATTAAACTGTGGAGGTGGGTAAAAGCCTCTGTTGGCACAGAAGACAAGTTGCACTTCTCAAGACTCAGGTGCTCAAGACTACTTAGGCCATGAAAAGCTCGATGGGAGATGAAAACCAGATCATTATCACCCACTTCTAAAGAGCGGAGGTTATACAAATCCTGGAACATGTAGTCCAACAGGATGACAATCTTGTTCTCACTTATGTCCAGCTGTGTAAGATTGCTCAGACCTGTGAACACACCGAGCTGGATGAGCTTTAGCTTGTTGCTACGTAGCCCCAATATTCGCAAGCCATAAAGGTTGTTGAATGCTCCAGGCTCAATAGTGGAGATTGTGTTTTCACTCAGTTCCAGGTGTTCAAGGTTGGGACAGTTGGCAAACTCATCTGGGTTAATGGTTCTGATACGGTTCTTGCTGAGGTCCAGCAGTCTTGTTTCTGCAGGAATGCCTTCAGGAACTGTTATGAGTCTCTTGCGGTGGCACATCACCGATCGCTCTTGAACATTGCAATCACACCGGGATGGACAGCCTGTTGTGGATCCAGACAGAACGGTGCTCAGCATCAGAATCAGAATAGGCTGCCAGAAAGCCACCAGGTAGCTGTGCCCAGTCGCTTCCCTGCCCACCATCTTATCGGTTACCTAGAGAGACGCAGATACATAGCAAAATGTTCATGATGATCTGTTCAGTTAAAAGACAAATACAGTGCAAATTGTGAAAAACTGAAACATATGAGCTAAAACAATAGTTTTAACAGTCTTGAGCAATGAGTTGATTTGTCATCATGCAGTTTAATGATAAAATTCTACTATTTTACATTATATGTGGGAGATGTTCAGAACAGGAGTCTGAATTAATAGCTCTCAGAACAATTCTCTTTGGTTATTATGTGCATTTTCTGGCAGTTGGCAAGTTCAACAACTGCATGTGCTAAAAGGACAACATTCTGATGCGACACAAATGCTAACAGAACAGAGAAGAGTAGAGAGAGTGTGTCCTGCTGCAATATTCATGAACAGACTAAAGATGAATAGAGGTTACAAGGAATAAGGTATGTGCATGCAATTATAAATTCTGCATCTTGAACTTGCCAGTGCAGAGTTTCAAAAGGTATTTTAAATCCGAGCAGCTCCTGTAAATACACAGTCGTCCATGAGACCTTGTTATATGAATAAAAATACTGATCCAAGGAAGAAAATCAAAGGCAAAATCATTCTAGTAATCTACATACATCTTTCACTACTGTATACCCTCTTGGTGTACGCTGTGGAGTCCTGAACATATCTACACTAAACCTTACAAATAATCAATCAGTCAATGCTGTCTCCGTGACATAAAGCAAAGAGACGTGTCTAGTGGAATTAACAACATATTTCTGTAATCCAAGTCATGCTGTGTTGTAACAACTTTTTCTGAGCACATCCGTGGTTTAGTGTGGTATTTTGAAGTCTTTTTCTTCCTATTACTTAAAATGTAAATTTGCTGTGTGAGGGTTTGCTGTGTGAGGGTGGAGCAACAGTAACAAAATGATACAATCAAAGATAAAAATGGTGGCAACTATGACGTATGTGCTATGGATGACAGTTGCTCACAGTTAAAATATAGACCATCAGTGAATTAGAAATGGAGAGATACATATGTACAAGACAGGAAACAAAACCTGTTTGATTTGATTCCACTGGTTAGCGTGAGTCTATCCTTTCTAACAGCAATGAAATGATCCATTTGTGTCATAGCAGAACACCCATTTACAAACAAACAAAAAAAGAGCATGTGATCAGCATTAATGCTACAACAATTTTGAACTATATTACCACACAAGGAGTTGGATGAAAATAAGAGGTAAAAAATGTAAAGAAAAAACAGGCTGAAAAAAATTATTTCACATATAATTTGCACTCCTCTTTAGACATGTCCCTGGGAAATGCCTGTCAATGTGTGATCACTGTTGTCACAATACAGTGAATATTCCCAGTGGTATGCAGTTTTATCTCTTCTTCTAAATTAGTCTTTAGGATCCCCAGCACCTCATCTGGTATAGCATGCGACTCAGATGCCAAGGCTAAGTTCTCACTACATTAACCCATCCTGGTCTCTGTATTGCGTGTCATTCCCCGTCTCTGTCTCCCAATCTTTCTGTCTCTCTGTGAGGCACACAAAAGCCACCAAAAAAGAAAAAAGTCAATTTCTGAGTGGTTATGTGATTGTTCTTCCAGATGCCCAGGAGGTCTGTGAAGATGGATAATGCACCTTTATATTTCAGCAGATTCAGTGGACCACAATACATTTGACAGATTGATAGTGTAGAAAGAAAAAATCAGTGATATCCAGCTTGACAGTTAATTATGGGGTAACCTGTTACTACTATTGTGGCCACCAGCCACTGATAATTTTTACCCCAGTGAGCCCATAGTCAACTGGACAGTAGAATCATGAAAAAATGGGTTAGATTTACTTTGCTCAATTTCATTTTATTCGCTCTGAGGTCAAAGTTCAGATTGGGGATTTGATGATACCATCTGTAATCAAGTGATGCCAGAAACAGTTGAGAATTTGTCTGAATTCAGAGACCTGCACCGGAACCTGCTGTGCTTCATGCTGCCTCTGGATATACTTAATATTTCTTGTTCCTTAATGTACACTGATTAAGTAAGTGGCCTGTGAGTGACATAGTGTGTCATAGGACATCGCAAGAAGTCTATGAAAAGTGAAAAAAAAAATGGCCTCATGACAGGCTCAGACTCTATCTGTTGGCCTACATTGTGGGGATATATCACATATTGGCTATCACTCAATGAGATGCTATTATGCCCAGCCCTAATGCCACTGACACGTTAACACAATCATAGAAATATTCAAAGTATAATCCCCTGTTGGTAAAGCTCCTTGACTACAACTTCAGCAGGTTGTGGATTGCAGTAAGGCTTCCGAACAAGTCCCTGCACTCTTCTATACATCCCAACAGTGCACGTGATTGGGCAATATTAATAAGAAATTTGAATATTTAAGTAAAGTTTTTGATGAAATTGCATTTTTATGACTTAGATGCATCTAAGTCATTTGCAGCACAATTTACAATTTATAGCACACGGCTTCAGCAGCAAATATGCAATGAAACATGAAAAGATATGGACACATTAAGATGAAGAATGCTATCCATGGGTAAACATTTGCAGCTCTGTTTTGTTAATGATCTGGTGTTATCATCCCCTCACAGGCATGTATTCTGAATGTGTTCTTCATTCGAATCAGCACTCCAGTGAGCTCCCACAGAATTACATTAATTGAGGTGAAGTGAGAGGGGGTGTGCTGCTCAAAAGAATGAATATGTAAGAGAAATAAGACAGTGGGGCTCAATAAATGAGGACTCACTGGTCCAAGACCAGTAATAACTAGATCAATGAATAGAGAGATTAATGCCTTTATGCCAGGATCCGCTGGGATGCTGAAGATGTTGCTTCATACGTAAAGTAGATGGTGCCCTGTTACAATGGAGTAGGTGTAGGCAGTTCAGTGTAGCATTAAAACACGGTCCAAGTCGCTATAATTAAGTAAAGTTTAATATGACATTTTATGGTTTTGATATAGAGCCCAATTTTAAAATAATTTTCAAAACCCAAGAAAGAGCAGGTAGATGAAGGAAAGATGGTCTTCAGATTCTCGACACACTGAAGCTAACAGTACAGCACTACAATCATAACACAGTAACCGAAACATTCAGCCAGTTCATGTAAAAAAAGGTTCACGTTAAACTTTAACATCTGCACTGTAGCAAGCTAGAAATTATTTTCTTTTCCATATCTTATCATTCCTTTTTTAACAATTAGCACATTCGAGAATATGCATGTATCAGTGTCATTAAGTCCTAATCATCACAGAGTAATCCGAGTCACATTTTAGTTTACCTGTCAGAAGATATCACTTCTGAGCCTTGTTAAATACCATTGTTAAATACCTTTAAGCTTCCTGGAAATCCGTAAGATGATGCTGACCTTATCTGTAGCACAAAGTGTTAAAAGCCTTTAAAGCCCATTCCTCTGCAAACCGCTTAGTCAGCTGCCCGTCTAATCCTTAATGGCCAGACCAAGGACTGGAATCTTACTTCACCACCTATTTACTCTTCTTTAACATGCCCTCACACTCTTGTCCCCAGTGTTTACAATTTCATATGATGCCTATTAGTGGTATCAAGCATAAGTAATTCCAGTCATATTTTCTTTGTATAATTTGCAAATTTATATTTTTGTGTAAGTTGATAAAAGTGTTTTATTCTCTTTCTGCTATCACTTTAATCACTTCTAAGATGCTTATTGGCTTTCTAACTGCAAGTAGCATTGCAGGTATTAAAGCATAAACTAAAAGTGACACCATGACTAAATGCAAGTTTTTTTGACCTTTAGCAAGTGGTAGTAAGATCTGTCTCACACTGTCCTGGATGAATTTGAACAAAATTGTTAACCTTGTGTCATTGAGAAGCTACGCTGCCTGCTGGCACTGTTGGCTGGGTTTGAACCTGTGATATGGCAGGGCTTAAATGTAAGCTGACGCCCAACAGATGGACAGTAAAGCCCTAATCCAGGTGAAGAAGCTGGTTGGTGCATCGAGGTGCAGAATTCCAACAGTGGCCAGCTGTTGTTCTGACAAAACTCTGCCGTAAAACCTGTAGACATGTCCCTCCTGAACTTCACCTCTCAAAGGGGTCATTATTGCTTCTGCGCAGTGTTCTGTTCATTGATGTCTCATTCTGTAGTACAGCAACAAATAGGAAACTGGGAAAGAATTACCAGTACATTCTGCATATGTAGGGAATGACAGGAATTTCTGATGTTGAGTCTGCCTTTACTGATAAAAAAAAAAAAAAAGATGCAAACAAAACTACTTTCTAATTAAAAGAAAAAGCCACTTACACAAAGCCTGTCAGGAGACCAAACTTACACCAAAGGAAAAAACAAAACAAAAAAAACAAACAAAAAAAAAATACTGGGGATGGGTTTATACATTAAAAGTTGATTACTTGGACCAGTCATATTGAAAGGGATTGTTTTGTTGTTCCAGCTCGTAAAAGATGTTTTTTTTTCCTTTTAATAAGACAATCAACAGGGCAATTAGAAAGATATTAACTCAGTTTTATAATAAATAGTGAATTCTTATTGTTTTGACATATTTTTAAAAATCATTTTATAAAACCCTTACTTTTAGCTCTACTTTAGAGATGTTGCCCTATAGTCATAGTAAAAGATTTTGATGATAGTAGACAGTTGCCAATGTAAAGAAAATACAATTATAGTTGGATAGATAATATTATTTGGGTTTGGTTCAACTGATTAGCTTATTGTTAAACTAGAAGGGATATCTATTTCAAATTCAACAGCATGCTTTCAGGAACTGTAAGCTCTAAAATAAAAACAGTGTAGCCAATAATAATAATAGCTAATGATTCTGGTCAAATTTTTTTAAATCATGTTTCATTAAACATTAGTTTATCGAGGCCCATAGCTGGGGCTGTTGTGTATTTTCTTTTTTCTTTGTTGGGTGTTTGGTGTGCAATTTAGGGATCGTGATGTTCTATCATTATTAAACTATTCAGCTTGCCAGCTCTCTGCAGAGAATCGTGATTTTTTTTTTGTTCTTTCTTTTTAAGGAGATAAAGTGTATTTTGGAAAGACTCAAATAAGACTCACTAATGAGAGCTCACATGTTTTTCACAGCATCCAAAACAATTACCGTAATAAAAGGAAACGAGCCAAACTTAAGCCTAGAGGAATTACACAAAAAGGTCTAAAAAAAATCATTTTCTAATTAAAAGCATACTTATAATGATGTCAATTATCTGAATTTGGCAAATTATTTCATCATATATTTTGTTAAGACTGACAAACAAAACAGAAAAATCTAATAAATGCGGTGAAGCTGACAAAAACAAGAACGTAGGCTATTTTTCACTCAGCAACTTCACTTGGATATGTCTGTTGTTTAATAGTTATCCTGTTTAGAGCTTAGTTAAACTATCATGTGAAAAAACATGTGTAGGCCTTTAGGAAGAAGTCATTAGCAATTTGGATATGAGAGCTATTTAAATCAGCCCTGACAGTTAGAAGACGATCCTGATATAATATTGATGAACTGATAATGTAAAGCGTGATGTGCTATTTATAACTAATATCACAGTTCAGACTGCCCAGCAACACTTCAAAATGAATAAAAGGGAAACTGATTATAAAAACTTACTTATTAGTGAAAAAATAGCTCAGTGGATATCATTCCAACTCTATCCATGTCTTTTTCCCCCCATCACGGGGCGACCGTGGCACTGGGGGTTGGGAAGCGCATCTGTTGGCCAGAGGGGCCGATGGCGCGATATGGCAGTCTTGCTTCTGTCAGTCTGTCCCAGGGCAGCTGTGGCTACAACTGTAGCTTGCCTCCACCAGTGTGTGAATGTGAGAGTGAATGAATGGTGGCATTGTAAAGCGCTTTGGGTGCCTTGAAAAGCGCTATATAAATCCATTATTATTATTTATTTTATTTGACCTCCAAACACTGAGCGTAGAATGAAACACAATAAATAACAACTTGGGTTGTGTGTTTGTGTGTGTTTAACTTTTCAAATGGTTAGCCAATTAGACAAGTGTACAGCAAAGATGTGGCAACCACTTAACATAGCCTTTATCACTTTGTTAGCTAATGTTGTGGACCCCATTTTGAGTCTTGATTTCTTTTGCTGAAAGAGACTCTAGGGCTCGAAGCAACTAAGTCAGGGTCGCACACATCTACACGTGGGCTCTTCTCCCAGCAACACAGGAGAAGCCAACACCCCGAGCTCCAGAAGCCAAACTGAAAACAATGCAGACATTGCAATAAAAGTAGAAGAAGCACTAACTGCTGAAGGTCACAAGGCTTTAGGTTTCATACAGAATACTGATTTCATATGAGTGTTTTAGTGTTGGAGCTGAACCTGGCCTGTTCTACTTTGTGTAGTTTGGAAGACTGAGAGCAAGTCTGCACTAACAAGGCCCCGTGAGGTACTTGAGAAAGTCTGTTTGAAGCAATGGGCCAGAACCATTTTTTTTTTTCCACAGTCAGCAGAACTTGATATATCGCTGTATACAATTTTTGGATAAACACTATTTGTTTCAATTGGGGGTAAATAGTTTACAAACTTAAATCTGATGCTCATACATAAGTCAATCAATTGTTTTATCGATTATGGATACATGATTAATACATGAGTAACCATGTGGTTCATTACATCATGTTAAAATAAACTGAGAGACTAACAATGAAGGCAACAACAGCAATAAAATAATAATGATAATCAGCAGAAATAGTATTAGTACAGTGAGAGTATAGCTCAAGCTAGCGGTACCAATGTAAATGCACATGTAGGAAGTTTAACCTAGTGCCCAAAATGGAATAGGAGGCAGGAAATTGAGCTAGATAAGAAGAAGAAAAAGAACATAAAAGGAAAAAAAAGAAAATGGATGAGTTATTGTTGTTATTATTGAAATTTTAGCTCATATGTGAGGGCAAATAATAACCACTGAATGTAGCATGCTATTAGCAGACAAACTGAATTTGTATTAAAGTTTTTCTTGATCAACTTTTGCATTGGTTTAGTAAACAAAATAGTGCTCGAGGCAATTAAGTTTCACGGATAATATCCCAAAAGGTCTTCTGTTTGATTTGCTGAATGAAAAACATGCTGTGAGTTTTTGCAAAATAGGGTAAACATGCACTGAGTAGTATGAGCTCAAACTGACCAATTGAGATAACCTGTAGTTTAGGTGCACTTTGTCTGTTATGGACTAATTTGCTCTTCTTATCCAGAAACAAAGAAACTGTTTCCTTGGCTACTGATGAGCAAAAAACACTGAAATCTCACCAATATTCTTGTAATGAATTTGCAGGATGATGTGCAAAAAACAAATGAGCTTAGGCGAATAAACAGGTCTCCCAATGCTCATCAGACGCCATGAAAACATTTGGTTATGTAATCATCCATCCATCCAATTTTCATTGAAAGTAAACTTCAAATCCTGAATATTCTTTCTTTAGAGTTCGTCATTTGTTTGTTGTTATTATGCACAAAGTTTTATTTATGAATATTAATGTTTCGTTACAGTGCTTTCATCTAAAGGTTTGAGATGTAAAAGGTAAAGTTTTCAAAAATAAAGCTGTAAAAAGTATATATAATTTTTTATATATACTTTTTAGATATACACCAGTTGATCGATAACGGCAAGCTGAAGGACATTTAGAATTGGAAACAAACAAAATCCCTGTCAGCTCAATCACATATCCTGCCAGAACATCCAAACCTATTTGAATACTCCACATTTTTGCTCTGAATTAATCATTCTTGAGTGATGGGTTAATATTATGCTGCTGAATCAAGCCCTTACCTCTTCTATGGCGCATAAGCATTTGCCAAGACATAGTGTATGATTTAATTTGAGAATGACAGTACTTATGCAAATCAAAACTGTCCTCAAGTAGTGCTATGGGGGAAGAATCGTTATTTAGAAGGTGAAGATGTTAAAATTGTAAAATTCAACATAAGGACCCTACTGAATAGCTTCCGAAATTTATTCAAGGTTAGAGGGAGGGTAAATGAACGATTTGCGAGGGGGATGAACATATTGCTCTTCTCACTAAATTTGTGAGTGAATAATTTTTTCCCTCAGATGAAGTGAGCAGATTTGGCAGTTACCCTCAGAGTGTGTTGCGGGTGGGGGTAATCTGTTTGTTGGTGAGCTCCTTTGCAGGCTTATGGAACAACTAGTATATCAACTTCCCCAAATACGTAGCCTTAATAGCCTCGAATAGACTGAAAACTGCACTGGTTCTTCAATTAAAGAAGTCAACATGGAAACATGCCTTCATCTCGTAATGAATGATTAAGGGCATATTTTATCAGCTGCTAGGAAGTATGACGGGCACAGTGTGGAGAGGCTCTCGGCTATATTGACTTTAATTGTGACTGGCATCTGAAGGCTTTCTTCCCAGTGTGGCGAAGAAAATGTCCCTTTTGCTTAGCTGTGCCTGCAGCTCACAATAACGGCTTTTAAAGGGAAACGAGCTGTAATTAGTGGATAGAGAGTTGACCCTCATGCATAAAATCCCCAACTAATGCACCGGGATCAGACTTTAGAGGGTACTGTTGTTGCACAATGTAGTAGGGAATGGCCTATATTAGTGAAGCTCCAACCACACAGGAGTTGTTTACAAAACCCATTATTGTGTGTCAGGACTTTTGTTTTTACAACTTGCAGTCACCAGGAAATATATGTCAAGTTGAGATGAACTTAGCAGTATTAAAAAAGATTATGATATTGCCAACACAATTTGCACAGTGTGCTTAATCAGACTTACTGTGTAATAGAGGGTTGGGTAGGAAGGAAGACGCCATAAATCTTTGTAACTGCTTGACGTGAGTTGAGATGACAGAAGATTTTAATCAATAAAGCATACATTAGTGTTTGCTGATGGATTGCAATTGCTTAACATAAATACTCAAATATGTTCAAAGTACTTCATCCATGTCTAATTTCCAAAACTGCCTTAATTTTCTGTTCTCACAGTCTCAGTGTAAAATCTTAAGCTCCATTTTATTATTCCTTTGTTACATTGCAGCACGGTGGCACGGTGGTTAGCACTGTTGCCGCACAGCAAGAAGGTCCTGAGTTCAATTCCAACACCAGGCCGGGGTCTTTCTGTGTGGAGTTTGCATGTTCTCCCCGTGTTTGCGTGGGTTCCCTCCGGGTACTCCGGCTTCCTCCCACCGTCCAACGACATGCAGCTTGTGGGGATAGGTTAATTGGATAATCCAAATTGTCACTAGGTGTGAACGTTCGAATGAATGTGAGTGTGAATGGTTGTCTGTCCCTGTGTGTTGGCCCTGCGACAGACTGGCGACCTGTCCAGGGTGTACCCTGCCTCTCGCCCTATGACAGCTGGGATAGGCTCCAGCGCCCCCCGCGACCCTGAAAAGGATAAGCGGAAGCGAATGGATGGATGGATGGACATTGCTATTAATCTGATCCCTTCACCACAGATGGGACGGATGTTAACATATACTTGTTAAGGTAGAGCTTTCTATCCTGATAACCCATACTCTGTGGAGCAAAGGCAAAAAAGGAAAAACATCAACAGTGAGAAAGACACACAATGGGGAGTTTATTTGCTATTTCTAGCACCATGAAAAAGAACCTATGCCATACCAGTGGGAGAACCTTGTTCACATAAGATAAATGATTTAGCCTACTGTAATTAGTGACCATGAATGGATGGCTATCAATTGAACAGCTAAAATGGTATTAGATCATTTATCTATTTTTATACGTGCAAAATGATTCACCAGTCGTTCAGTCTTCAGTCTTTTACCAGCAAACGCACACAATGAACTAGCCTCTCCCTAAAATAACAAAACAAAAACCACACAGTTTCATTTATCTCTAATTTAAAATCTATGCAACACTTCATTCTATTTTCCTCTTGTTTTGAGATGATGGCTCAACGCACATTCATTTTAAAGAACGCAGAGGTGGATGGGCTTGTTTGTATCAGTTGACATGAAACTACACATGAACTTTAAAGCTAATAGTAGCAATTCACTGCATTATTTGGGAAAAGAAACTCTATTTAGATGGCCACAGCTACAATGTTGGTCTGTTTTCTCTCTAGCCACAATCCACGAAGGATTGAACAGGTCTGGTCATCCCCACAGTGGCTTCAGAGCAGAGATAGGGGAGCTTAATCCATGTCCTCTGAGAGATTGCCCAGAAAGATGAAGCCTTAATTAGCCAGATAAAACCTCACATAATGACGCTATTGATATAGACTGAGAAATGAGGTCTAAGCTGAAACCCTCTCCCCCAAATAAAACAAAGACTATTGCGCATAAGATGGTTGAGATGGGCTGGGAAGACACTTTGTAAAGTGACTGCGGTGGATGGAAAAAGGGGGCAGATCGCTCTCACTCTCAACTCCAGCAGGGGAGCATTGTCTCATCTCTCTGAACAATCCACCTGCTCCAAATTCTCTCATAAGAAGCTTAGAGAAAAATGCTGACCTTCATATAAACAAAGATTATGTGGAGGAAAACAACAACAGTTTTGGAGTACTTAAGCAATAGCACTCTGGGGAGGTTCAAGCAATTAAAGGCAAAATTACTCATCTGAGCTGTCCTTGTATCCTCCCATTCCATATCTTTGCTTTTGTGTAGTAAGACGAGGTCATAGAGATAGTGAAAAGAAAGAGAATCACATCTCTATTCTTCTGCTAATCCTAGGGGTACTAGAGGGAACAAAATCTTACTTTCAGAAAGACAATCTAGGTATTTCACATGCTATACATGGATCAATGACAAGGTGACCCAGTACAGTAATAGCAGATGGCTTTAAGGTTGGCAAAGACACTGCAAACCTCTTCAATGCTTGTTCTTCGAAGAAGTTACAGACATTAGCACCAGATTCCTTTCGTTTTCTTATTATTAAATAATAACTCCTACAACTGACTTAAATTTGTAGAATTTCATGTACACTATACGTAGATTAATATATCTTAACACTAGGAAAAGAAAGCCTCATTATATTTGAGTGCAACTGATATCAAAGCACATCCAGCCTCAATCTGTAGAGTTAGGAGGTGAGATCCCTTCTGCCACTCATGCCTTAATTAATGAGAATGGCTGTCTGTTTTCTTTGTTTCCCTGCAAAGAGCAGTGCCTATGTTGAAGCACACTGACAGGCAGACGCTTGTGGACACACGTTTTAGAATTTCATCTTTGTACTCTTGTCATGTTATTCTTGTCGTGATGTAACTTGTATGCCATTTACAGAGGACATGTAATTGCTGAAATGAAGCCAACTGTGCTGTAAAATCCTGTTTTTTGGGGTTTTTTTTATTCACTTTATATGTTCAATCTGGATTGAGAAACACATTTTTATTTACAGAACCAGCTGAAGGGATCAGATAAGATGAGCCATTACTTAACCAATAAGCATTTTCCCGCTGTGGAAAAAAAAAATCCACAGCCGATTTTAATGACATGTTAATTCACTATTTGAAACGGAAACGGTCTCATAACCAGTTAACTGTACTGGACATTTCTCATATACATAATTTTACTTTTCACTGTATTTCCACTTATTATTAGTGTTAAAATGTGTTTGACAAAAACAAACTGTAGAAAGTTGTTACAATGCTGTTTTACAGGCAAAATAAATAATCAGTCATTCAAAAAGTTGATTCATCTATAACCAAATTAACTTTTAGTCATCTGATTAACTTGACAGAACCTCTGATGATGACTTTTTTGTCTGTCACAGGTAAAGGGAACACTAGCTTCTTTAATTTTTAGAGCCTGTTATAATTTATTTTATTTTTTTAACCTTCTGCCCACTTTTCAAGGTCTTTAAACCTACGTAACTTCATTACCGTTTGTGTTAGAGACAAAATTCAAGTGGTTTTTGAAAGCTGAAAAGATGAGTGGCATACATGATAATTGGGTGATAAAGGGTTTTAATGTTCTAATCTCAAAAGTAAGAATTATGTGAGATGAAAATGATCCCGTCTATTTCTCGAATGTATTTGAATTTTATTCATTTTCTCATCAAAATCATTTCTGCTCACCTTTTGCACTGTTTTCTAAGTCAGTTATGAGATGTGTGGGTTAAATTGTCTGGACCATCCTCTCACACCACATCAGTGCTCCTCAGACCTGATCTCTTTCCCCTCCTAATTCCCACAGGTTCCCAAACTACTTTGCACTTCTGTGGCAGCGCAACACACGCCGGCATCCGACAAGGTCAAATGCCATTTCATTTTCTCATCTTTGATCGCTGCACGGCTCTTTCATCAGTCTCACCCTCCCCATCCACCCGCATGCTACCGTCACCATTTTGCCAGTTAAACTGACCTTTCTTCTCTCCCTCAGTTTTGAAGAATGGCAGAAACTGGAATTAAAATACATGCTCCAGATGTAAAATATTATCAAAACCATAAAGCTTGTGAGAGTGTCTTTATTTAAAGAAAATAATAATGATGTCTAGGGAAAAAGAATTAAAAATAAAACAAGTCCACCTTGAAAATCCTGGATTTCTCTCTTGTATCATTTTTAGACTTCCGGCATGTTTAGGCTTAAAGGACTAAAAGGAAACAGCTGCTGAACTGTCTGTCACATCAGAATACGGTGTTAAAATGCCAAACTGCAACATTTATATGCGTTTTTCCTGCTAAAGATAGACTTTCAGTATCCTACATGTCAACTGACTTCGGGGTCTGATTGAAAAAGATTTAAACGTGAATGCAAAGTCTCAGAATTTCTACGAGATGCGAGACAGCACCGTGCAGGAGTCTAACTGTAGGTGGGATTATTACTGCCTCTTCGTGTCTAGCAAAACAACATCTCTTCATGCCACTCAGTCTGGTCGATAACCTGAAATCTGACCTCTTGTTTCCTCCCTGCACTTTCCCTATCCTCCTTCAACAATATTAGCAGTTCGTTGTTACATTGTTCGGTTATTCTCTCTCTCTCTCGCTCTCTGTTAACAGCCAGAGGGTAAAAGAAAGTCGTAGTGAGGAAGGGAAACGGAGAGACAAACCAGACTGAGAGAGCTTTTAGGGAAGTTAAACTGAAAGAGTAAGATGGAGGTAGAGCACCAAAGAGATGAACGAGGGGAGCTTTTAGGGAACTAAAAGCTGCTCCCCCTTATACCTCAAAGCAAGGCCCCTGTTTTCTTGAATCACATGATGAATGGGAACAGACTGTCAATGGATAAAAAGCAGCTTCACTGATCTCACGAAAGGGAGGGATAATGGACTTGAAGCACATTAAAATACTTGAATTATCTTGAGTCACTTTAATCCATGTGTCATGGAGGATAACCTCTCTATACTTTGGCACTAAGGTGTCACTTTCTTAATGAATCCTAATGGGATTAGTGGCTTTTAATGGCGATTTTAACTTGTCAAGGCCCATCAAATACAAAGAAAAACAATGCAAAATCAGAAACACCTTATTCAGAGCTCACTATCTCAATGTAAAGTAGCTTTGAAAAATATGGCAACATTTTCCAACCAGCCAGTTCAACAACCAGTTAACCAGAACTAACCTATTAGATTGTATTGTATCTACTCTATTTCCATGTCAAAATGCACAATACCGACAGTTTAAAGGCTTCAATTATCAGATAAAGGGAAAACCTTTACTACACAATATTGTTGGTAAAAAGATAACAGCACATGGCTCTTTCTTAGCACAAGCTCTGGCATAGTTTATGAACTCATACACATGTACTCTGTCATACAATACCAGGGTCTGCATGGCACTACATCTGTCTGTCAAACCTGATGAATCAGTGTTTGTGTACAACTCTCAACACTTCACAACAAAAAGGAAGGAGGCACCACCACCACATGTTGCTATACTGCAATTATGCTTTGAGTTAAATCCAGTTTTTCAGCTAAAAACTACACACAAAACAATCCTTAAAAAACATCCTTAAAAAACCAACAATGAACTCTGCCAATCACTGATTACCATTTGCCCAACCATAATGTAAAAGAAGATCTGTATTGTTGTTTAAATGAGCTCAGCACTAGCCAAAATATTCTTTTTTTGAAGACGTGACTTTTACGCTACTACATCAATTTGAAATCACAGGAGACATGTAGCAGGTTGGGTGCAAATGACAACTCCGTTTCTAAGTACTTCCTCAGTCAGCCTACTAGACAGAGGGAAGAGAGTCGAGAGTACTAGCACTGCACCTAAACACCGGACTCTGAACTCTGAATCTCAATGGGCTATTTTAACAGCCATTACATCAGGGAGGTGGGGCACAAACACAAATCTTGTTCCCACTTATGAAAAATATCATATGCTCCATTCAAGTGAGGCTGTGAAAGTGGAGCTGCTGTTGTATCACAATTGTGTTTCAAATTGCCACCAAATAGCACTGTTTGAATTGCTGCTTTGAATATAAAGATGCAACATATTGTAATTTTGCCTCACAATAGTAATCATCAGCGCTGCTACACCATTTATTCAAACTCCAGCCATGAATGCATGTGACATTATCAAATGGGTCAATAATATCCATTGTCTACAACTGGAAAAGAAGGGAAGACGGCTTAAACGACGGACAGGGAATTTACATGTCAAAAACATCACATTTTCGATGATCCCGGTTCAGTGTGTTTTGTGGCCTGCTGATACACCTAAAATGTAACCATTATTCTCCATAAAAGTATATATAGTGCGCAGCGTAGCTATACACTAGATCACCTGTTTGCCATATGACTATAAGCTGTAAATAAGTGAAACTATGGAGTACGTTTTCAATGGCTGAGGCTACCTTGACTGACTTCTGATCGGGTGTTTTCACCCCAAAGTCCCATCTGAAGCTGTCAGTCTTAGGCCATCAGCTCACTCAGTCAACATAATTTAGAGCCCACTAACAGTTTAGGAGAGTGGCATTTACACGCAGTCATCCAAGAGGTGAGTGTTTAAGCCTTCTTGGCAACAGAGTTTCATTACTCTTTCATCATTCATGACTCCACTCCACAGGGTTGGTAAAAATCCTTAGCAAATACAAACCTTTGACCAATAGCTTCATCTGGCATCAATAAAGGCTAAATTGTTATTGAAATCCAAATTTTTAATAAAAGTTGATGGTAGGCATGCAATCAATTTTGACTGCTTGTTGCCATTCAAAATCCCACCTCTTTGTGAAGACCTTGATCTCGCACACAAGCACAAAATGGTTCTCTGAAAGCCCCTTTGGAGAATTTCCCTAAAGCCATTTTTCACACCGCTGTGAAGTAGATCAGAATTAGCTGCACTTGTCTGATTTTTTTTTTCAAACGCGAATTCTTTAAATGTTAATGAACCCCACAGGCTAATGTAAATGCATGACATTTACACATGCCTCTGACATGCCTCTAACAAGATTGTACACTACAATGACATTTTACTTAAGGAGTAAGCAGTGGGCAGAAATCTAAAACAGCCTGAATTTGATAGGTATCTGCCCCCCTCCATTCTAAACCTCTCCCACCTGACTAACACGGGCACAAACATGTGCTTCATGCACTCTGGAAATAAGTAAATCCTGACTTCAGACTTAAAAAAAAATTAAAACCCCAGTCTTTTCAGATACTTTGCTTTTATGCTACTTTACTGTATGTAGAACTGCACAAACCACACCCCTGCATTCCCTCTCGGGTCACTTGAAATACAGTATGCAAACAAAATGCAATATCCAATTTTTTGGGGGTGTTTTTTCTCAGACGACAAAAATATGTTGCTTATCCGAGTTTTAAAGCATCCATTGGCTGCTTATTTGCATTAATTTTCTCTTTAGTTTCCTGCTTTTGATTGCAATGAGCCATGAAAGATATGTCATGCAGTTAAATATTAATGTAAAAGCCAAGTCACAGCAGGATGTGAATATTGTCTGTTAGAATTCACACATCAAGACTTGAAACCCGTGCATTTCTGCATATTAAGTGTATGGTAGTTGCAGCTTTGTGACAGGTATCTGTGATGTGACAAATAAATGGTTTCCATTCTGGTGTAAATTCTGGATTAGTGTGCACAATAATCACGTTAATGTTTCTACCATCGCAGGATTAAGGGCAATGCAATTAGAATTACAAATGTGAAATCAGATGCGACACAGTGAAAGCCATTTTCACTAAAATGGTAAATGGCCTGTATTTGTATAGCGCTTTACTAGTCCCTAAGGACCCCAAAGCGCTTTACACAACCAGTCATCCACCCATTCACACACTGGTGATGGCAAGCTACATTGTAGCTACAGCCACCCTGGGGTGCACTGACAGAGGCGCGGCTGGCCCGACAGTGGCACCACCGGGCCCTCCGACCACCTCCAGTAAGCAACGGGTGAAGTGTCTTGCCCAAGGACACAACTACCGAGACTGGCCAAGCCTGGACTCAAACCGGCAACCTTCCGATTACAAGGCAAACTCCCAACTCTTGAGCCACGATCGCTATGCTGCCCTCACCACACGTGACCATGTGAAGCTAGACAGCTAGCGAACAAAATAGACGAGATCTTCCACACAAGGCTTGCTTTTCTTGCTTTTAATGAAGATCCTTTAAAGCCTTATCTCTCTCAAGGCTTCTCCTTGCTATTTCTTATTTGTAACTGAAATACACAGAAAGTGAAAATAAATTGCTAGCTAATACACATCCTAATGACAAACTTAAAGATTAGCCTAGCTTAACACGTGCGTTACATTAGCATAGCAGTTCACTCCAGGTAAACACATATAAAAGTTGTTTCTTAACACATTAATATTCACAAAGACGAACGTTTCCCAAGGTACAAGCGTGTACATGAACTCGTTCACTCTTTTAATACGGAGAAAACACGTCAAAGATATGCGAATGAACCGAGCGCTCCCTCGCTCCCGTTTCCGCACATACAATACGAAGATCGCTTGTGATAACGATGTCTCACTCTGAGCAAATTTCGAATCCATACATTTTAACTGTTGTTAGCATGAATTACTTAGAATATTTCTTAACTTTGAACTTATTTATCACTTTGCTTATGTAACTTAATCAGACTATGCACTAACTACTGACCTTTGACCAAAAGGCATAACAATCGCCCTATCGTGGTAAAGTTGAGGGCACAGCAAGGGCCACATATCCTCAAATATCTTTAAACAGCGAATCATTTACAGTAAGAATTGTAGAAATTCAGAATAAATTAACAGATATTCTAAAGAACGTTTTTTATAGTAACGTAACACATTAAACATGTGCTTCTTTATCTTTTTGGAGTTTTTTAACAAACCCTGACACTGCACCACCACAAGACCAGTAAATATATAATATGTGCACAACTGCAAAGAAACACAAACACAGAGTGTAACACATAAAAGTAGTTTAAATCTGCAATGAGACACAGCCCCTACATGGCAGACAGCTGCTACATTATAAAAAAAATTACACTGCATTTCATAAGTTGCGTTTGACTTGGGCAGGTTAGCCTTATGGGAAAGAAAAGAAATAGATTGCTGTTGACACTGTTGAGGAGCTGTTTTCAGCACCTCTGCTATGCTGTCTGGGACACTTTCCCAATTGATGGAAATACTTACATGAAAGTGATTGCACTGCTGGAACTACAAAAGCGAGAATAAAAATGCTCATGAGTTTTTGACAGCACATATAGCTGTTCCTTCTCCTTACCCACTTCTAAAGATATCAGCCAAGGACAAAAGTGACATGTGAACAAGATGCTTCCTCCTCCCATCAAATAGCCACTATGATCCCACTACAGATCTTTTATAACCACACCACCCAGCCTCGGGCAAAAAGTGGAACGACAGCCGGGGGCTTATAAAAACAACGTAATTGCAGTCTCATGTGAAAAGTCTCAGCGCTGCCATCCTAGCATTATGTGGGCACCATGGCCTCACAACTGGGAGCTAATAAACACCTTGTCAATGCAGTAGGTGTTAGCTTTACACCCAGGATGAGTGTCTCCAGGATACATGTTAACACATCATAAATCCACTCACTATTGGTCACTTAGTGTGTTGTGAGAAAGCAAGCCTGTGATCAGTCATCATACACTAACATCATGGTCCACACCATCACCACCCACTTTGTCTTGACTGCTTCTCTGTCCCAGTCTGCTGTCTATGATGAGGCTGATCTCTACCATGAATGAATAATGCTGCACACATATTTCAGTCTGATCTCATTAGTTTACTGTTCCATTCTCTGTCTATATCTGGTTACATTTCAAGCATGGGCTACTAAGACATAACCATTCTTCACTGAAATATAATGGTGTTACGAGGATCAAGATTTTCCTGTGATATCTGATACTCTGTATTATACTGCCCGCTATGTAGAGATTTAGCTTATTGCAAACATTGATCAGCACGTTGTAATTCAATACTGCATGCCAACAGCAGCATGAATTTGTAGGCCAGAATGGAGAGGAGCGTTTTCTACATGTGTGTCGTAGCCTACTGTACTGTAGGGCAAAGAGGTTAATCCTACTGAAAAAATGTAGATAGTCAAGGTCAGTGGCTGCACATTTGTTTAATGAAGGCAGCCGGGGCGTCTGGACAAAGCGGATCACACACTTCAGGAGCCTCTTAACTGCTGCAAAGCAGCTATGATTGAGTCAGCAGTGTGCCAATCATCAATGAAAACAAAAAACAGTAAAACATGACAGAAATAGGGCTTTAAGCCTGGGGATAAAATTAACAACCACAGGGCAGGATTTAAAAAAAAAACAAAAAACAGAAAAACACTTACTGTAATGGGGTCACTCTAAAGTCATTACTGAGTCCAAGAAGCAAACAAAGGTACCTTGATAGGGAGAGCACATCGGACCATCCAACCAAAGCCCCCCACTCACCCACACACATACAGGTGCCACACCCTTGTGGCTGTGTGATATCTCAGTGTACCCCCTATCTATCACGTTAGATTGTGCGCCCAGATAATGCCAGAGAAGCTGTGCTGCTGCTGTTGATGCTGATGGAACGACTGGAGGCTGCTCCTGTTCGAGCTGGCTGTCCGCTCCTTCCGGCTATTTATAACCAATAGAGCTACAGCACTTTATGAATGTCTGCAGGCACAGCATCACAGAGTCTTCTGATGCTCTGCCTCAACAGCTTTTGTGAGAATTATATGCATATAACAGTACACACATTATAATAGGCTGTCCTGCACAATAAAGCGGGAAGACATTCAGGGGCCGCTGTCACATTCCCTAAAAATGCAGCCTCTAATAACAAACAACAGATGGAGTGTGGCACCATAAACGCACAAGTTTCATCTTGTGGACTGCTTCGTCGCAATTGGTGCTATATATAGATCCCACGTCTGTAGTCTAGTTGAAAACAAAGAGTCCCAAGTCGTTTCACAAAAAAGAAAAAAACAAATGCACCACCACACCGCTGCAGAAGCCTGCTTGCTTTTTATACGCTGCCCATTTAACAGATAGCCATCTTTGCAGATGAATAAAATGGCATAGGAGGGAGGATCACGACTGCCTCACACTTCAACACAATGACAAATGTTATCTCAGCAGAGCCTATACGTGGTCAAATAAAGGCTAGATGAAGATAACATTTTGCAATTCACTCACCTCCCTACACACACACACAGACACAGTCCATGTTCTGCCTCTCTCTCTCACGAACACAAACACACACACACGCACACATACACACAGTCCATATTCTGCCTCTCTCTCTCTCTCTCTCACGAACACAAACACACACACACGCACACATTCGCGGGACAATTAAATTTGATTAATGCTTTAAGCTTTCGTCCTCTCCGACGAGCACACGCACACGCAGAAATGAGCAGAAAAGCAGATTTAAAATGTGCACCGATAACAAAACTCTAAATGAATTTGGAATGTGTCTTTATTGGATGTTCTGATACCTGCAGAGGACGCGCCTAATCACACTCAAGTCCCCGTTTGCTTTTCTGTCCTGTCAACAAATTCTGTCCTTATCATTTGGGACTTGCAGGAATATATGTGTATATGTATATTGTTGATTTGACATCGGAAAGCGCTCCTTGGAGTTACAAATAAACCTCTCTTATGAACTGATGTCGCCACTAGCGCACTAGAATTCACATATTTGATGGATGTTTTCTTCAAAGTAGCCAGGGGGAGACCAGGGTTTGGCTGCATACTATCCACCTCTCTAAAATCTTGGCCTCACCCCACATTAAACCGCAGTGACATAAGCACGGAAACCGAAATGTATCTGCATTATTTTATTTATTTATTGATTGATTGATTTTAAAAACAGTTTTTCCTAAATTATTTTATTTTATTTCACTGGCTTTATTAACCAAATACTCACCTGCTGTAGCCCTCACTGCTTCCAAGCATCCTTTCGCATTTCTTCCCGACGGCAACTCCCAGCCACCAACACTTAAACTGAGACGCACTATCTCAAGTCCATCTCCTTGATAGATAGCTTTAAAAGATGACAAGGGAGAACAGACACCAGGCAGCCGTTTCCTGCTGATTTCCAACGACTTTCTCCAAAACGGCACTGCTGCAGTTCTGAGACGATAGCAGTAGTTAAAACAGATAACCCACACAAACGCGCACATACAGCGCGATCCTCCCTTGGTAATGGGGCTCCTTGTGAGCCCGAACTCGTCCGATGAGAATAAAGGAGGAATGCAAATGGCAGGTAGAGAACAACTCCCACGCACTGCTCCCGATCCAAGCGCACAGCTCCCTGATGCAGTCTCTCCACAGCACACTCTCGGTACTGTGTGACTGGCTGTCGTCAGTGGCACAGGCAATCCGATTGCTGGAGGGAGGGACGGAGATGATCAGCGGAACGCACTCTGCCCGGTGTCCTACTCAAGTGTGTGTGGTAAAGCTGTGTGTTTGCCTGGGCGTGTGTGCCGTGTTCTATCACGTCACATACGCAATTCGTCCATTTAGTGGTATATTCATTTAGACCCCACGCGTTTTGTTAACCTTCCTTATATGTCCAGATATGTCTTTCCAGATTTCAGCCTCTCCTCTGGCGCGCACAGAAACGTTGACGCACACGGGCACATGGGACATAAAGCAGCAATATATTCTGAGGGTAAACCGAACCTAATTTGTCCGCGACACCTTTGTAACGTGCAAATGCTTCACCGAAACGTCATGGAAAATACGGTTATATATAATTACATATGTGTCTGAGAAAGAAGTGGAAACCAAAAGGGAACGTGAGACGAGGAAGGAAGGGAGTCTATGAGAAAGTAGCAGTTCCCTTTTTAAAGGCCTGATGGCACTGTGGGCTTCGAGTACTGCAGTCAAACATACACAGGCATTCACAACACACTGCTTCTTCCATGAGGCAGTCTGTGCAGTATGCTCCCTAATACATACCTGATATTTTACCTCCTGTGATTTTTAAACGGAGTCTATGGACAATCACTTAGAGATGGTAGGTGATTTAAAACTGGAAAATAAAATTACAACCCCAATCAAAAAAAGGGTTGCTGTGTAAAAACGCAGTGATTTCTTGTAATCACATTTTTCACAACAAAACATAGAAAAAATAGATATTTAAACTGAGACTTTTTACTGTGTCACTGAAAAATAGGTATTTATGAATTTGATGTCGCCACACTTTCTGAGTAAAAAAGTGGGACAGAGCAACAAAAGGCTGGAAAAGGAAGTGGTAGAAGGAAGGAAGAGCAACTTAGAGAGTTTCTCAGAAGGAAAGATGGGCAGAGGCTTATTAATCTGGAAAAAAAAAAACTGCATCTACAAATAGCGGAGCCATTTCAGAGTAACCTTCCTCATAATGAAATTGCTAAGACTCTGAATATTTCATTCTCTGCAGTAACACAATATCAAAAAAATCAGGAGAATCGCTGTGTGCAAAGGACAAGGCCAAAAAACCCCAATACTGGACACTCATGGGTTTCAGACCCTCTGGTAGCACTGCATTAAATACAGGCATGATTCTGACATGGAAACCATTGCTTTGACTGGGGAACACTTCCAGAAGTCACTGTCTGTAAACACTGTCCAGGATCCAGGATAAGAAATCTATCATACAAAAAAAACATATGCTAACATGATCCAGAGCAACTTATGCTCCCTTTTAGATGATGTACTTTTCATGGATGGTCTTGCATTCAGTAAGACGTTGCTAAACCACATACTGCAGCTATTACAACTTCATGGCTTTAGCTGGTCTGCCTGCAGTCCAGGCTATTCACCAACTGAAAATATTTTGCACATGAAATGAAAGATATGAAAAGGAAACACACTGCTGAACACCTAGAATCCTATATAAGAGAAGACTGGGACAACATTCCTCTACCAAAACTCCAGCAGTTGGTCTCCTCAGTTCCCAGATGTTTAGAGTGTGTCATTACAAAAAGAGGGGATGCTACAGTAGTAAGCCCTGTGTCAACTTTTTTTTCTATTGCTGTCATGAAATTTAAAATGAGCTAAAAATTTTCACAAAATAACGAAATATCTCAGTTTAAACATTTGGTATGTTTCTATGTTCGACTGCAAAATCGGACTTATTCACCATAGACATCTGTAAGTTTACATGGTGCTTGCACTGTCTGCCATGACATGTTCCATTTATGAATCCTTACTTTGCTGTTAGGTGTAACCCTTACCAATGACCCATTTTAAAAAATTATATATATATCATTAAAAACTTTTATCAATGTCATAAACAATAGGACCTTAACTCACTGATTGGTGAAAACTTGCAAAGCACTGTGCCCATGAGTTAATGAATGGTCTTAAATGTAAACCAAAAACCAAAACAATGGATTTTACATTGTTTCAGGAAAAACACACACATATTTATGTGCATATAATACAAACACAATTATGAGTGTTTAATTCATTTTCAGAAATAGAGTCACATTAATCTTGTCTAACCTCGAGTGGCCATAAAGTTGAACATTAGCATGTTTGTTAGCATGGCAAAAATAAATTGTTGAAATTTAGATTTTTCAGCAATTTTCTCAATTTTCTAGTTTTTCTCAATTTTGTGCTCATGATGAAACTTATTCATGCGTTCAGTATAGAAGATCTGTAACCACCCATTTAGCCACTTCCTTGATGTCCACCTGCTAGTCTATTCTTTACTGCACTTCCCACGCTGTCAAAGTCAATGCTGACATCATTACTCAAGACCAATCATTCTCTTGCCCACCTTCAGTGAGCCAATCAGCTCCAACCCATGTGCTTTAAATCTCAGTGCTCTTCTGTCTTCCAGTCTGTCATTTGTACAGCCACCTCCTCCCCATCTCTGCCTCACCCTGCTCAATCAGAACCCATCCAAGTCCCCATCTTCACCAGCACCAGCGTCTGGGATTCTGTTCTGCCATAATGAGTCTTGGCAAATAAATGAGACCAAATAGATTAATTAATTTCTGTATCACAGAAAATCATGTTCCATTCTTACAAACGATCTCTTGAACTACCTGTTATCTTTGAGTACTGGATGCTGGTGTTAAATGATTTGGTTGGTTTCGTATCACTGATGAACATACTAGGAAGGCACTAACTTATTTTTTTTGTGATTAGCTGAGGTGTAATTACAGTAAAAAATAGAATATTTTGTAACTGAAATATGATTTTGATGGTGTTTACGTCTGTGTACATTAACTGCAAAAGGTCTTTAAAGTAAGCTATAAAATGAAGTTATTCCTATTTTGAAGAGTTTTAGGACTTAGATTTTAACTTCGATTTCAAAAACTATAATGTACCCTATATTATCTGCTTACACTATGACAAAGTCACACAAAATATTTGTCCAGCAGTCTTGAAATCTGTCACTTTTGCATGCCTAAAGCAACTCTGCACAGGAACTTAAGCCATTCTGGCACCACAGCTACTTGTCAATGTCTTCAGCAGCAGATCACGCATGGCCAAGGTACCCTTGCAATGAGTAGAAGGAATTTTGCCAGTATTTTAGAGTTATTTCCACGCTGCCTGGCTATAAAACCATTCTGTTAGACAGGGGCTTTTTCTTTCCAGATCACTACCCTAGAACTGACAGTACACAGCAAATCCAGCATGTCCAAATTAACACTGTCGGATTTGATTTCAACACTATTAAAGTGTCTATATGGGTCCACACCAGAGAGTGTTAATTTAACTCTTTTTGGAGAGTTGGTACGTTAACTCTGATTTAGTGTTAAACACCAAATCTGTCTGGAGTTGATAATTTAACACTTGGTGTTAAGAGTTTATATATTAACTCTCAAAGAGTATTTTAGTTTAACTACGTAAGAGTTATCTTCTAATTCATTCTAAAAAGCGGGAATTTTACTGTTCTGAACTTCTAGAAATTTCTTTTGGAAATAAACATTTACTAAAAAGATGCAATGGTTTTTGAAAAACATTTATTCTGAACTGTGCACCCCAATTTCAAAACATTTTCTGAAAGATGTAACAGTATACATGTTCTCACTTTCATTAGAATTTTGTTTATCAAAAGGTCTGACATGGTAAATGCAAATAACAGCATTCTCATCACTTATTTCTTCAATACAATATGCATGTCCTTCATTCATCCCTTTGTGGAACTTCAACGCACTTCTGCTCTCCCCCATATTCCATCTTCACAAGCATATCCTGTGTGGAGATTGAATAAAAATTAGTTGACACTAATTAATGGCACAAATAATCCAGTAAACAATTGCAGCACAGTAAAAAAAAAAAAAAAAAAAAAGGAATCCTCTTTGAGCCATTACTTGTGTAAAGTATTTTCCCAAAAGTCAAAGACACAGGCAACAGGTAATACTGAACTAAATGTAAAACCTCAACCCTTTTAATTTTTACCTAAACCGTGTGCACAAAACTCTGGAGGGATCTAAATGCTACCGTGGAATCCAGTCAGGACGTCAGCTACTGCTGTTTGCTCGTTGTTGTTTTTTTATGGGCGATCGTTTTCAGGCTTAAAGTAGCACCATTACACCAACATTTCACATTCTACACATTGTTTTAGGTGTATTTGACCAAAAGTTTGACTGAAAATTCACATGCAAGCTTTTTTTCAAGGCTGTGGTATTTGCCCGCAAACAATACCTTTCAGCTAGCTAAAACAGAATATTATGCTATCAGCGAGCAACATGGCTAATGCCTTTCACACAGCTTTGTCTCAACTCCAAAGAGCCACAGAAGTAAAAGCTAATAACAATTGAAACAATCTTTGAAAAAATGACTTACCAAGCATGGCAAACAACTCAAATATGTAGAGCAAAATGTTCTGAAACGGCTTCACTTCAGCTTCGATTGGAGCCGTGCTGGGGGCGGAGTCTGTGAATTTACTCTGTTGGTGTCATAGCCCCTGTAGGAGTTCAGAGTTAAGAGGTCAAGAGTTAATGTTTCCATTTTAACACCTCCAGATTTGACAGAGAAACACTCATTTTTAACACTCGATTTTAACTACTATCATTTTACACCTCAGAGTTACATTAAAAGAATGTGACTCTGCTTAGAGTAAAATTAACTCTACTTTTGCAAGGAGACTATTAACACCAAAAAATTTAACACTTTTGAATTTGCTGTGTATATTTCCCTATAGATATAAAGTTAAAAATAAACAATTGTAATACGTTTTGTGTACTGGTGCTTGACATGTTTCATCAATATATATTACTCATCAGCTGATCGATATGAGTAAAATAAAATTAATAAGTAAATGCACGATTATACTCAGATTTGCAGTACTAGTCAAACATGCTCACTGTGTTATTAGATGAATAAAACTCAGAGAAAATTAGATTCCAAAAGGGAACATTTGACTGTGACATGATGCACCTCATAGGCGGGAGGAGAGAGGCGAAGTTCGTAGACCTCATTCTTCTCTACTTCGTCTCCATCCTCTCTGCCCTGCTAAGAGCTGTTCAAAAAAGACTCAAGAAACAGGACAAAGAGCCCATGGTATTGATCTAGACTCCAGACTCTCACTTTGTAACCCACAGGATCAAAATGATCCACTGCCAGCTTTCCCTGCCAGCCATGGGACGCCCATGGTGGTTTTTAAAGTTGTGGCTGATTTGTGTATTTACATGTGTATTCACCTGGTGGGCTGCCAAGGTACTGCAGGAATAATAACAAAAACTCAGGTTGAAATTACAACTTCGTACAGTTATATATTTATCTAAATATATTTGTTTATTTACTGTTGGCTGTGCGACAGACTGGCCATCTGTCCAGGGTGTATCCCACCTCCTGCCCTATGGTAGCTGGGATAGACTCCAGCTTCCCTCTACCCAGAGACTGGGATAAACGGAAGAGACTGTGAGGGTTGGTTTGTAAATTAAAACTGATAATAGGAGGTTAGTTTGTTATATTACTCATGGTCCTCATTTACTGCAGTGGCAGGTCAACTTAATATCAGAGCAAAACGTGCAATAGACATGTTGGTCCGCTGTGTCCATTTCACGCTTTGCCTCTCCAAAATCTGAAATGGAGATGCGTGAAGAAGTTGCATTACCAGCAGGGCGAGATAATATATTTTAAGACACGAAGTCGGTGGTGAGCAAAAAACGTACTAAGGATATTTCCGGGTCCTTAATTGTCAGAATCGATTAAGCTAGGGGGCTAATATGTATTTACATGTAAATGTGACAGTAATGTCTGCTAAATGCTTTCCTGTGATTATTTTCATGTAAAATAGCTCCCTTTACTGCAATGTTTTGGAGACCAAAGTGTGAAATTGACACGGTGGACGGGCGTTTCTGTTGTTACACACTTTGTCGTGATATTGGGTTGGCAGGTGGGTCACACATTGGCCTCAACGCTTGACTGAGTAGTATTAGCAATTGATCATGTTTTTAAAAAATGAAATTTTCAAGGAAATGCAGTGCTTTATCTTGTATTTTGATTCGAGTGAAGATGTAATATTGGGTGGGTCCCAAGGGAATTTTCTGGTTTTTAAATGTGCTGCAGCACTCTTGACTTTGGGAACAAGCTGGGTTTATTTATTCATACAACAGCAGTCTCACAAAGTGGCTTTATTTTATAGCACATTAGTATATGATACGCCCGTGAAATACAAAAATAGTTAGAAAGATGGAGTTTTTATTTTTTAAAGATCTTTAGGAGTATTGCTTATTTTCCTTTGTGTTACAAATCTGCATTTGCTGGTTGTTTTCTATTTTTAAAACTTTACAACCGTGCAAAAAATACTTGGGTATAGCAGGAATCTGTGGTTTGGGCAGAAACCCTTTGCACATTTGCTGTGTGCCACAAAATGCAGCAGCCAGAAACTCTTTGGGGGGGATATGTTAGGCAAGCATTGGTCCTGGCTGGGACCAAATTTGACATCTCATAACACTTACTTGCTCCAAAGTAATATCGATTTCTTTTCCAGAAAAGAAACAACAACAATATAAAGCTAAAAAAAACCAGAACCCAGACACAGCACAGCAAAACTCAACAACAAGAAAAACCTCTTGAAACAAAGTAAACAGGACTTACAAACCTATAAACTTTCCTTCTCTGTTTTCCATCAAACTTTGTTGGCTGTTAAGTTGGTCAAAGTAAAGAAGCATAAATATTTCTTTCTTGCCCTGTTTTTCTTTCTTTCTTTTTGCGGCACTTACCTAAAATCCATCTCTTTACTCACTATTCTTCTAATCCTTACAAATGGCAACACACTCCCCACTGTCACTCAAACGTCCTCACACATAAATAATAGGTACATACATCGACTCACTCATTGTCTCTCAGTCTCACACTCACACTCATTTGCCCTGACTTGTGTTATTGTACTGCTATGTAAAATGGCTGGTGCAGTGAAAATGGAAAGCAGTGAGGTTGGAAGGGAAAAGTCCCTCAATGGGCTTTGAATTGCCAAGGTCCTGAATAAGCATTGTAATATGGGCTTGCAGGCAGCAACCAAATATGCAAAGAATTGGATTTGGCATTACTGACATCTAGTTTTACCCTCGCAAATGCGCAACCTACAGAAATACAAAATCATAATTTAGCGGTAATGCACACTATTAACAAGCTTTAACAATGTAAAGGATATTGTTCTGGGACTGCGTGTGGTTTAGGGAGTGATTGCTTTGGTTTTGTAGCATGACATCCTCAGATATAGAACTATGTTCATAACAAATAATTGAAACTCATAATGTTGCAAGAGTTTCAATCCAACATGAAAATGACAGCCATCAAGATCATGAAATCTGTTTGAGATGACAGCAGTACACCAAAGGAATATGTAATGGTCATAAAAATGATGACATATTCACATTGATAAGTCAACTAATGAACAGCTCAGCACCCATAATCATTGCTGAACACATTTCTGAACCTTGTTATAGTAGCTTTGACACAATTGCTCCCACAGATGTACTAAGTGGAAAAGCATACAGCAAGAAGGGATCCTGGATACTAACTCTAAGGCTAGTGTTTCTTTGGGCTTACTAGCACAGACCATACTGATATCAGAGGTATTATCTGGCCTATCATAGTAATGAAGAATAAATACTGTGGCAACTTGGACCTAGATCTGGACCTAGACCTAGCCCAGTGGTCATATGAGCAATACTTTGTCTTCAGTGGTTTATATTTCCCACAAAACAATTGGCAGGCTGCTGCTCTCTCACCGCTACTCAGGCTCAGTGCAGTGCAAGAAAGACTGCAAAGAAAAATGATGCTCCCATGCCACTTGCACACACTGCTTTGGGCAGACTATCATTCCCATTAAACTAATAACAGTTAGCTTCTTATCTCACAGTGTCTTGGCAAAGTCACTTCCACCCTTGAACACATTGCCTTTGAATGCTGGGGCTTAATCTATCACTGAGGCCCAAATGAGACCGCATAATCCTCTGCAATTTTTTGTTCTTGTATTTCACATTATCACTGATTTCTACTGCATTTTTTATAAACTTTTTTTTATTTTCTTCCATTTTGGAACAATGATGCTGTCCTTCAGTTTCATAAGCAGACAGAATGTTCAATCAAGAAAAAATAGCTGATGTCAGAAGCTAGTACATGAGTGGGTTTATTCTTTTGTTGAACCAATTTTCATTATCAAATTACCATTTGAAACTATTCAGATAGTGGAAATATTTAAAGTTTAATGTAAAATGTGACAGTGTCAATGCTCCCATCCACAACCTTATACAACACTTGATTCTGGAGAATCAGTGCACAGGTGTTTCGATGCTTTAGAGGCAAATGAAAGTCCAACAGGTCCCAGGTCAGTTCGTATTCTCTCTTGGCATTTAGGACTTTGGTAAAGATCAATTTTCTTTGTTTTACCTTTAAATAATGCAGCCCACAGAAAGACTAATTTAAACAACACCACTAACAGAATATAATAAGAACTTTCTCAGCAATGAACAACAAAACAGTTTGACCTGGAAATATTCATATTATTGAAAGCTCAATTATGTTTTTTTTACTTTTCTTTTTGCAAACAGGATAACATTGCTAACATGAATGAAAGCTACAATGATCTCACTCGTTTTTTTTTATGTTAAAGTTCAAACTATCTTCACTCATTAAGAAGTGTCAGCCTTAACAAACCAATTCAGCACCACTGCTGCTAAATTTGATCAATAATACCATTAACAATAGCTGTCAGTTTGCTGGGTGTGGTTGAGCTCATGCTGAATAAAAACACAGAACGTAAAGAGAATTAAAGAATATTATTTCTTGCTATCACCTTAAGAGTCAAAAGAATATACTTTGGATTAAGACTCATTTAATTTACTGAGGTACTATAAATAAATCCAGCCAGAAGAAAAAAAATCAACAATGTTGTTTTTTAAATAAATGACTTTTTTTTTTTTAGTTTTTTAAAGTAAATTTAAGAGTGAAAGCATTTTCTGTCTTGCCGACTTTGACTTATACCCACTGTCATTTCTTGGACAAAGGTCAAAGACCTTTTCTGATTTGTGTTAGTCTCTCTGGTGGGGGTTACCTTCTTCTTGGTGTCTCTCTGTGGGCCTTCATCTATCTGATGTTTCTAGTTCAGCGTGTACTCCACTGTCCTTGATGCTCAGTTCTGGTTTACAGATCATATGATCATTGCATCTCTGCTGCCTTCTTTTCTTGTTCAGCAGGTAATTGGTGACTCTCCTGTCTAAGACAGCTATAGCTGAACTCATCTGATCAACCAATGCTGCAGATTTTTCTAATGCAGATTTTTACAAAGATATTACCCAATAATATTGGGTAATATTATTCGCTAGTTTTCATTAATCTGCAGGAGCTTTGTCACTTTGTATATTCTTCTCTTACATCTTTTGAGACAATAGTGTTTGATCTAATACTGTGTAAACAGGACTGAATGTCTTTCTTTTTGTATTTGCTTCATGATCCAGTCAGTGACCAGCATGGCAGTCCTTTTGTCTCTTGTGTTTATGGTGGTGACTATCCTTTAAAAAAGATCGGACAGAATGCAAATATTACAAACACTTCATTCTACAGTGCCTTACATAAAACATAGTTACATGGCTAACATACAGAGAAATACCGTACTTGTTTGACAAGCTTCGGAACAAAATGAGCAAAAAGTGTGACCTCACCTGTTAATTTGTGTTTAAAAAAAGGTTTTAGGATGCATACTTTTTGGAATATAGTCAGTATTTAAATAAACAAATATACACGTAAATAACTCCAAAATGTAAGGAAACGATCCTATGAACCTCTTAATGGCGGCTGTACAATTTAGTGGTCAACCACTGTAGTTGCTCTTTTATCTTGTAGAACGAGCCGTTTGGGTTTTCATTTTGCCAACAAGACAAATGTGACAAATGTGTTTCCCTATAGACAAGCTATTACAAGCAGTGGTTTGGCCTCAGACCCCTGCAGATATTCTGCTCATGGCCTCTGAAACAATGGCTCTGTTTTTATTTATTTTTTTCATCTGCAGGGCACCATCCATTGCCAGGGCTACTCGCTTGTCATCTTGGCATACAGACAATGGCTTCCAGACACAAGAGCTCCTTGTAAAAGATGTTGCCACCCCTCGGTCTCTGTGCAGTACAGACACACATAAAAATCCCAGCAAACACTTGGACACATAAACACAGGCACACACAAAGCTAATCTAGGACTGAATCGAATCGTATCCCTTTGTTTTTGAGATGGTAACTGAAGGTGAGGGAGTGGTATTGGGAGATTGGGAGTAGGATACACTGGTAATCACTATTTCAAATAATTTCACTATCCCCCCACCGCCCATACACTCCTCACTAACACTGCACTATTCCAAAGGGCAGGGAGAGATTTCAATCTCTTTACAGCTGCCACCATGACTTTAGTAAATTGTTGACAGCCAAATCCATGTCGATCTGCTGAGTGATTGCATGCTGCAAAAGGTCTAATCTCATTTTCTCTGCAGCTCACACTGGCTGTAAACGAACAGACATTAAGTTGAAGTTAAGTTAAAACGTTTGATCATAGAAGCCACGCCTAGTTAAGAGTATTATGGAAAATCAATCATCAATAAGCCTTCAAAGCTGTTTGGTACAATAAGACTATGAAATGTTAAACTGTCCATTGTGAAAACTGTATCTGATACAAACAGTGTATGGCCTTATAGTATACACTTCACAGAGGATGTAGATGGCCTGTGTTATTAGACTTTGCTGATGTCAAACACATAAAAATGCTCAAAGAAGCTCAGCGCCTCTGGCTAGTTTTTCCATGGCATGCAATCTTAACGCTATTCATGCATTTAACAGTGTCACTAAAAGACATGAGTCATGAAAAAAATATAAGCCGATGTATACGAGCTGCGTAATTTAAAAACAGGCCTAGAACAAAGTATTTCATACAAAAGTCAAACTGGTTAACAAAAAGTGTTCAATATTATTGCTAATATTGAATCCATGTGTTCAAGGAAGTACTTAAACACTAACTGCTCTAGACAAATAAATAGATTAAATTTGACCACAAGTGTGTTTCAACAACACTTTCAACCTGTGAACATATGCAAAATTTACTACTATCTACTATCTACTCAGCCTCCTTTTTACAGCTTAGATTTACTTCACACAAATTCACTCTCTATCTATTCATCCAGTATTCATCAGTCGGTCCAGGCAATCTTCTCATCTAATATATTCTAAAAACACTCTGAATCCACTGGTTTATAAATGCCATCATTTTATTTTAAAATATTTGTCACATTGGTATCATAGCCAAGTCAAATTTTCACCCTCACCTAGAATATTTTGTTGCAACATGTCTGTCTTTAACACACCAACCAATGGTTTGTGATCTACTGCACATTAGAGCGCCACCCGGGCAACGAAAACCTGTTTCTGTTAAAGAGAGCATGAGAACATGTTCATGCCAAGCAACTAAAAGGCAGCTTGCTTTTTAATTCCTCACACATTTCAGGGTCAGCCTCGTCAGGCGATTTCCTTTGCCTGTGGAGGCCTCTGGACAAAGGTGGAAAATGAGAGGAAAAAAATACTGATGAGGAATGTGGCAGTTACTCTGGACAACCAATCGCAAACCAACACTCACTCCAAGCTCTCACAAGCCATGAAAAACAATACAGCATATGAAGTATCTGGCTGCTTATATAAAAAGTGAAGATTTGGGGTATTTTGATGAATCAAATGCCCAACAACAATACCCCAAGGACATCATGGAAGAGTGTCATAAAGTCCTATCAAAAGATGATGTTAAAGACTGGGAAAAAGTGATGCTAGAGAGAAATCACACAAAGTTAGATGGTTTTAACAAAGGACTGAACAAGATTTCTATTGTACACTACTGTATATAAACAAAGGTATCAGATGATAAAGGTGTTTAGGGCCTAGCCATGCACTCTGCCTTTACAAACATTTGTAAAAGAATGGTTTGTTCTAAAGGGCCATAGGAGTCAAGTCAGTTGATGCAAATTCTTCCATTTAAAATATTCCATGATCAGCTGTAATTTGCATTACTGAAAAGTAAAAGAGTTTAGGAACCATAGCAACTCAGCCACAAAGTGGCAGACCACATAATGTTACCCAACTGGGGTTGCTGAGGCGCATAGTTCATAAAAGGCACCAAAGCCCTACCTATTCAGGAACGACAGAGTACCAAACCTAAAAAAATGTTGTGCCAGGAGCTTCGTGTGTTGGGCTTCCATGGCCAGAAGCTCCTGTAGGTGTAATGTGTAGGTGGCCGTGGACTTTTATCTATATAGTGCAGATGCAAAATCAGTAGGGAACAGGCCAAGACAATGAATTGAGAATGAGTCATAGCAGTAGTTTCCTCTTATGAGGTAATGTGTATGCAAAAACTGGCATTCCACATAAGCGCATATGTTGTTTGAAGAACAGTAACAGTTTGCCTAAACTAGTGAGGCTGATCTGACAGCTTTATGGCTGGACACATATGGAGAGTAACTTCAAAAGAAATACATATTCACTATTTACGCAAGGACATACCAAATGAAATGACAGCAATGCAAAGCATCTCACATTCAGCAGGAAATTCTCACAGTGCTGCGGTCAGCTAAATGCTGCTCCATATTTTTAGACTGTGCTCCTACTGTGAGCAGAACAGAACAGATGACTGTGATTGTACACTTTGTTACAACACAGAGGGAGAAGCGCAGAGATTAGAAAGCATTTTCTGGAATTCGCAGAGATAACCGATTGCACGCATCCTTGCACGAATGATGTCACTGGGAACATTAGTGGACAGGATGTTGACATTATGGACACGAGCGGTCAAGGACAATAACGGTAGATCAAATGAGGGGTAAACATAAACATATTCAAAACAGAGTTTGTGAAACGTGAAGGTCAGGTACACATGTGCTCAAACCCAGTTAGAGGCAGCATGAGATGCAATGCTAAAAGTGTCACAAGATGAAAGTCCAACTGCTGCTTGTGAAGCTAAAACTAGATCTGAAGCTGAAGTCATTACAGCTAAGATCAAAAGGCAACCATTCATGCGCCATCATAACATGGTATAGCATTTTAAATGAGATAAATATTACTGGTAAGACTCTGCAGACACTGTGCACTTAGTGCAGTAGTACAGCTGAATGTGACAAAATGATTCCTGTTGGACAATCACACTGACGGCAAATTTGAAAGCATGCAGTCAAATGAAAAATATCTGGCGCAGGAGTTGGATGCAGAGACCCGATTTCCTGAAACAGTGCACTGTGACACCCTCCCCCAAAAAAGGAAATATCTTCAACTACAAGGGAGACAGTGAGGTAGTAATGGATCCACACAACAGGTTTACAAGCTGTTTTACTGGACTACGCTATTGATGTTATGGAAGAGTATTTTTTTTCTCACATCCAGGGCACAGAGACATACTTGGGGAAGTGAATCTGATCGCATCTGTCAATAAGAAAAATGCTAGAACTTTTCCCCAGGGAAACATTGCACTGGAAAAAGCCGTGACACATCGTGACACCAGACACATTAAAAGCAAAGGATATCCTGCAGAATTGAATGCTTTGAGCAGACTTCTAGATGCTGGAACTAAACAACTACAGAAACTCGAGTTCACCTCCAGTCTCCAATAATCGAATCGAATTTGGTTGTCCCACTGCTTTTTGCACCAGTTGCTGAAGGAGATCACAGTTTCCTAAAAGTGCAACAAACAAACAAAAATATAAAAAGCTACTGAGTACAATGACACAAGACAGACTTAACAGACTGCTAATGATCTTCATAAAGGATAATCCGGCACAGAGAATCAAACCACAGGGTCCAGTTAAAGTAGCAAACTCTACTGGTAGCTACCATTTAGTACTTGAGAAACCAAAGTTTGATTATTTTTTAAAAAATACAATAAGTGAGCTGCAGTAAGAGAAGTAAAGAATTTGAAGACATTATTATGAGAATTACTATTATCCTTTTTGTGCTATTGGTGTAATTAGTTGTAGTGGCAAAAACCTCCCCTACAGGCAGTTTTTGCCAGGCTTGTGGCATTTTTCCAAATTCTTCATTCCATATTTACCAATAACTCAAACAAAATTATGCTGCAGGTCCAAATTGTGGTGTCTGTTAAGTATGGGCAGCAGACATTGATCCAACAAATGGGGAAGGAAACATCACATTTGCAGGGGGCTGATGAAATGAAAATAATATATAGGAAAATCAAAAAGAACTAGGACTTATAATAAATCTTTAAGAAAATATGATATGATGGTTAATGCAAAATGTTGTTCAGATTGGCCTACCCATTAAGGAGGAGCTAGAATACATGCAGACATACAGTGGCTTGCAAAAGTATTCGGCCCCCTTGAACTTTCCCACATTTTGTCACATTACAGCCACAAACATGAATCAATTTTATTGGAATTCCACGTGAAAGACCAACACAAAGTGGTGTACACGTGAGAAGTGGAACAAAAATCATACATGATTCCAAACATTTTTTACAAATGAATAACTGCAAAGTGGGGTGTGCGTAATTATTCAGCCCCCTTTGGTCTGAGTGCAGTCAGTTGCCCATAGACATTGCCTGATGAGTGCTAATGACTAAATAGAGTACACCTGTGTGTAATCTAATGTCAGTACAAATACAGCTGCTCTGTGACGGCCTCAGAGGTTGTCTAAGAGAATATTGGGAGCAACAACACCATGAAGTCCAAAGAACACACCAGACAGGTCAGGGATAAAGTTATTGAGAAATTTAAAGCAGGCTTAGGCTACAAAAAGATTTCCCAAGCCTTGAACATCCCACGGAGCACTGTTCAAGCGATCATTCAGAAATGGAAGGAGTATGGCACAACTGTAAACCTACCAAGACAAGGCCGTCCACCTAAACTCACAGGCCGAACAAGGAGAGCACTGATCAGAAATGCAGCCCAGAGGCCCATGGTGACTCTGGACGACCTGCAGAGATCTACAGCTCAGGTGGGGGATTCTGTCCATAGGACAACTATTAGTCGTGCACTGCACAAAGTTGGCCTTTATGGAAGAGTGGCAAGAAGAAAGCCATTGTTAACAGAAAACCATAAGAAGTCCTGTTTGCAGTTTGCCACAAGCCATGTGGGGGACACAGCAAACATGTGGAAGAAGGTGCTCTGGTCAGATGAGACCAAAATGGAACTTTTTGGCCAAAATGCAAAACGCTATGTGTGGAGGAAAACTAACACAGCACATCACTCTGAACACACCATCCCCACTGTTGAATATGGTGGTGGCACCATCATGCTCTGGGGGTGCTTCTCTTCAGCAGGGACAGGGAAGCTGGTCAGAGTTGATGGGAAGATGGATGGAGCCAAATACAGGGCAATCTTGGAAGAAAACCTCTTGGAGTCTGCAAAAGACTTGAGACTGGGGCGGAGGTTCACCTTCCAGCAGGACAACGACCCTAAACATAAAGCCAGGGCAACGAGGGAATGGTTTAAAACAAAACATCCATGTGTTAGAATGGCCCAGTCAAAGTCCAGATCTAAATCCAATCGAGAATCTGTGGCAAGATCTGAAAACTGCTGTTCACAAACGCTGTCCATCTAATCTGACTGAGCTGGAGCTGTTTGCAAAGAAGAATGGGCAAAGATTTCAGTCTCTAGATGTGCAAAGCTGGTAGAGACATACCCTAAAAGACTGGCAGCTGTAACTGCAGCAAAAAGTATTGACTCAGGGGGCTGAATAATTATGCACACCCCACTTTGCAATTATTTGTTTGTAAAAAAATGTTTGGAATCATGTATGATTTTTAAGATAAGATAAGATAGAACTTTATTAATCCCTCGGGTGGGTTCCTCTGGGAAATTCGACTTCCAAAAAAAAGCACAGCAACGTTCCACTTCTCACGTGTACACCACTTTGTATTGGTCTTTGATGTGGAATTCCAATAAAATTGATTCATGTTTGTGGCTGTAATGGGCCAAAATGTGGAAAAGTTCAAGGGGGTCGAATACTTTTGCAAGCCACTGTATATACACACATATGCTATAATCGTTATAGTAAATAAATCCTACATCCTAAGCATGTAGCACTCAATATATTCTATTGAGTTAATACATTTTATTTTACGAGTATATAAAAATAAAATACACAAATATGAACAAGTAAAGCAGACCTTAATAAATAATGTTGTATTTATTTATTTTCTCTTCCTTTCTCTATTTTCCGTAACCTTGATCAACAAACTCAATCTCTTCTCTTTCTTAAAAGCTTGTTCTTGCTGCAAACAAATATAAAACTGCCAACTTCTAAGAGAAATTATGGCAGCTTGGTGACCACAAAGACATGCCACAGTTATTTTGCTCTTTGATTTCCGCTTGGGGGCACAACTGCCAAGGAATAACATTAGAGAATGAGTCTTTGGCTTGGGCATATGGGTGTCCAGACACAAATTAATTCAGCAGTGATTGCAATACACTGTATCTCTAAGGGCACTATTGTGAATAATTTATGTATGTGTGTATATATATATATATATATATATATATGCTATTAATTATTGTAATGCATGACTCAAAATTCTTCAGTGAAGTTAGTTTCTCATCATACTTGCATTTTCATCCTCGGTCTGGGAAATTATTTGAAGTCCTCGAGTGTTTTTCTCTGACCTTGCTAGAATTCTACCAGCTGCTATCTGAGTTTAGCACTGCACCACATGGTGTATGGCTTATTAATCACAATGAATCAAATGAAAAACAAAATCCACAGTTCTGTCTTGTTTGATTTACAACAATACACATTTCAGCATGGGCAACCCACTGCGATCCAAAGTCTGTCAGAAATGCACTCAAACAGAGCTGCATCTGTCAACATTCGCTGGAAATGGTTCAAACGCAAAGTAGTAGAATTTACACTACTGAGACCAAGAGCTTTTATTTAGTCACCCTGAGGGATTTTATGTTTTTGAATTTGGGGTTCCCAGAGGTGTTATCAGCATTCTTTCATGATTAATTTTATTGACTGTAATGCTGAATTGTATCTGAATTGCTAATTTTTGTGCTTGGTATTGAAATTTTCTTCTTTCAGTACACTATTCTGCCTATGGGGAGGTAGGATGGTGTAGACTGGCCCTGGGCAAAACACTGGACTCAAAGCAAAAAGTGAGTGAGTGTAAAGGCCAGTCTTATGGCAGTGAAATAGTTACAAAAAGATTGATAATTTTTTTGTGTTCATAGACATGAATTGCTAAGTTTTTCTCGTAGAGAAACCAGGGATGTGTCACTATGGCAACCAGAAAAGCAAAGTTTGAAAAGATGTGATCACAACATTTTTATATGACTAGCTGGAAAAAAAGGTAACACATGGAATTAATAATGTATTTCAAACAATAGTTGAACATGATTCATCTTCATGAACTCAAAATAATTTTAAGAAATTTAAAGTGAGGAACACGAAAAAGTTTCTGTCCTATGACTGTGTCCTATGACTATGTCCTATAACTATCACCAACTGCCACGAGGCCGGGTATTTTATTCTACAAGCCCTCGCGTTTTGCAACATATTTACTTTGATAAGCATGTGTGAATGAGAAACACACTGAAAATTTGTAGTAGCTAGCAAAGATTAAAGGGTGCTATATTAGTGTGCATCATTTGACACTTCATTCTTCCTGAATCTGTAATCTGTATCATCACCAAAACATTTCTTGGTTTTGGTCTTCACAGGAAAAAAGATGTGGCTGACCTTCAGATTTGATCCCTGACATCCTCATTTAAGGAAGAGTTTCATTTTACTTAATCTTCGTGCTGCCTTCAAAACTGTATAAATACTTTGAGAAGTTTTATTTGGTGACTTTTGAGAACTGCTGGATTAAATAAATAAATTATTGATATAACAACAAAAATGTCTAATTTATTTATGGCTTTAATCTAACATCACATTTTAGTTATATTTCAAAAAGGAAAAAAACAATTTTAAACGACAGTCAGCAACATGAAATCTGTTCTCAAATCAGTGTGGTTTGTCCCAGCTTTTCACAGGTTGCAGGATAAGCACCTCTATGATGCTGTACAATAGCAGTTCCACTACAGCATGGCGATCAACAGAGTAAATGTGCAGTAGCAAATAAAACCATTTAACCTCTTCAACCTACCTACCCTTCAGAGGCAAATGACAAATACATTGATATTTGTACATACATTAAATCCTGTGCGCACATTCACAGCTGCTGAGGTACAAAAGTGTTGCATTCAGACTAGCCACGGTACTCAGCTGAATCTCATTATTTCAATGCCATTTCTGAGGCAATTACTAGGTGGGGAAATGCTAGGTCTGTATTGGGTGGCTTTATTTGTTCCAGGGCTATGGCCATTTCTCACTGTATGGGTCAGGGCAACTGGCCAGCTCCCTTGCAGTGTATGTTTAGTGTTTATGTGTCTCCAATGAGTAGTATTTGCGGATTGCACTGAGGTCATTATTAGGAGTTTCAGTGACAAAAAGCCAATGTCTGAATGGTTCCTTGGATTGCTACTGATGGGGTGAAATGTCAGAAAATAAATCTGCTTACTAGTAATAAAGAATGTTGGAAAAAATACAGGGAGCTTCAAAATGACCTGATGTTTTTGATATTTCATGAAATAATGTCCTTGCTATTCAGAAGCTGATTTTTTATTTTACACTTTTGCTTAGTAGTTTATACTAGTGAAGCTATACATCAATTGAAAGATTTTTTAAATTCTTCTTCAATTTTGCTTTGAAATTGAAGTATAGTAATCACCGTCAGCTGTGTGTGTATGATTACTCTATTTCGATTTCTTTTAATTAATTCATTTTGATAATGTCCCAGTACAAAAGCAATGTTATCTCTGATCACTTTCTACTGTAAGGTAACCTCCAGTTCAGCATGCTAAATGAAGACCCAGTTGAAGAGTAGAGACAGGTGAAGTTAGAAAAAGGATTTTTCTTCTTTTTAGTGACAATCACATAGAACCCTGAAAACAACAGACACCACTGCCGAGCAGATGATTTAGCACACAGAGGTAAAATCTATTGAACATGTAGCTGGAAGTGATGGAGAAGAGACGAAGATGCGGCACTTATTACTTTTTCATGCATGCATACATTACAATGTCTATTTATACAATTTCTCAAAGACTTTTTTCTCTTTTCAACAACATTCATGGTATAAAGTATTTCCGGTATCACTACAGTTGAAAACACACAAAACAATTGAAGAATGATAAAGTTCCTCAGCTCCCAGAAACAAATGTAGCAAAAACACATTTAGTATATCCTTCAGAATTTCTTTTAGTACATCTTTATATTTAGCTGTTCTCATGAATTGTAATCTTATTTTACTTTTTTATGGTTTTAATCCACGTCATAGTGACTCTGATGCAATGTGGATGTGTCTCCGGTGCGTGCTTATAGTGACTGGGTTCACTGTTCTGGCCTTGAGCTGAAGCATTTGAAAGTAATAACTTTGGCAGCACATGCTGTCAGATATTAAAGCCTTTCATGGTGGGAGGACTTTTTTTTTTTTTAACTCAGAAGAACTATTATAAAATAGTAGGTAACTTCTTTCACACAAGGAGCCCCCTGTGGTGCTAGATTTAATTTATAGAATTATTCTTGACACTGATGAGTGAAATGATGATTGAAGGTTAATTATATGCCAAGACCAAGGAAGGAAAGGCATATAACTATTCAACTATTTCTGCTCTAACAATGGTGTTCTATGACAGGTATCATAATCCCAAAGTTTAGTTTTGACTCCTATGTTGTATCCAGGATATTATACTGTATAATTAATATAGAGAATATTAAATACACCTTAGATTAATATGTTATTTTAAAAAAATATTATATAAGCTCCTTGACCCATTTTCCAAAGGAAGTTTTGACCTTTTAATTGCAATGCTTTGTCAGACTAATTAGTGTAAACAGCATAACAATCGGACAATATTTCACCATTCTATAGTTCTTCGTCAGATACAAAGATTTTTGAAGTCATGCTTGTATTACAGTATTTCCCATAATTATTAATAAATGATATATAATACTTAAGTAAAGTCCAAATAATGCAGTAAGGATCTAATTTTTTTGGTGTAAAAAAAAACAAACAAACAAGAAAAACAAAAAAACCAGGACCAGAATCCTCTGGGACAGCTGTGGATATGCCTTTGATTTATTTAGGATCCTCACATAGACTTACATTTTTACTTCAGCTGAAGTCAAAGAGTTGCTTGTCACAGCCTTGGGAAGAATCTAAGAATTAAAGGTGGGGCGGGCCACTACAAGTATCCCACTGATACCACAGCCAATAAACACTTGCTGCTCACAGCTGGAGACAAGCCAATGCCACAGGGAAGTCACTGGATTAAAAGGTCTCCAGAACAATTGACAGGGCAAGGTAGGCTCTGCAAACCATGTAGAATAATACATGTTGTAGCCCCCTGTTTACGCTCTATTCCGTTTGCAAAAAGCATGACAAATAATTTCTTTCATCATGTTTTCTATTCCTCTAGAAGTAGATAAACATTGTTGTTTATAGGCAAATCAAGCACCTCACTCTGGACTATGTATAGATGTTGCTGTATCTCATTCTAATTTTTATGACTTTGTCAACAATTTTGTCCCTAATGATATCACATCTACATGTTCTTGTTTCTGTCTTTATTAGTGCTTATTCTAAAAATAAAATGTGTTGCAGTCCCAGTCAAAAACACCTAATTTTGCCCTTGAAGATTTAATAAATTATTTGGTTAATATCTGCCATGGGTCCTAAAATAAAGTATCATACAGTATCAAGGGAGATAAGAGCTCTGTCAGACATTTCAAGGAATATAAAATCAGATGCTATTTCTGCCTTTGTTAAGTGGATGGGGAACTTCCCAGAAGTTAAAAGGACACTGGGGACACCTCCAGATCTACCTGAGACAGCTTGGGCATACCCTGGTCATGCCACGCATGAAAAAGAAGACCTGATACTGATAAACTGGAAGCCCCAATCCAAGCAGCAATGACACTCCTGGGAGAGAGGAAAACTCCACCTACTGATGTGAATGTCCAATTTTCAGCTGGAAACTCTTCTTGAAAAAGGTGTTTGCCCTTTGCTCCTGAAAAACATCTAACTGCTTGCTCCTCTTTTCACGTGCCAGGGTGAAAAGAGTGAGGCAAACTGTGTGTTTTAGTGTTTGGCTAGATAGTTTAGCTAGATAGTTTTCGTATTTGTCATATTTCATGTCGTCTCCAAGAATAAGTGGTTTCACTTTGTGTATGTGTGTATTTATATGTATGGCATCAGAAAGAACCTGTATTGGTTACACTGTTTAATGTAAAGAGAATGAACTAGCAAATACGGCTAAATCAATATGTTTATGATTGAAATGGATTACAAATTAAAGCACCAGAATGAATGTTTTCATAAAGCCAGTCCTGTGTGTGTTTTTCTTCCCTGACCTTTTTAGGAAATCATGAAATGTGTATTACCTATAAACAGTAAGTGTGTTTCATAACGCTTTGTGGCGTGTTTCTTTTTTTCACCGCTGATTACATTCATTTTTATATCTGGATTATTTTTGAAAGGAAACAGCAACAAACTCAAAGGACGACCTTGTGTCTTTATTTGGGAAGAAATTAATTGCTCATCATCAATTCAGTCATTTCAGGTTTCGTGACAAGCCTAAATAGCCTTGAACAGAGGTTGAGAGTGAAAGGCAGTGTGCTTTTTAATGTGAAGTAGTTTGTTGTTACAATGTACACAATACACCCTGCAGTATGAAACAAAAAGATTTTTTATTAATAGAATAGACAAGTAGAATCGTTGCCATTGTTTAAACATTTAAGTTGTTATGTGTTTATACAAAATTACAAATGTATGAGCTTATTTGTGTCATGCTTTAAAACGGCTACACCTTTTTCTAATTTAACCTCCTAGGACCTGGCATTCACATATGTGGACATCACATTTTGGGTTATTTAGACCAAAATACTCAATTTTGCTCTACAAGGGCCTGACATCCACCTACGAGGACATTATACTGCTACAGTTCTATCAAAATTTTAAACGAATATCCTCATATGTGGCTCTTATTTTTCTTAAAAACAAAAATAAGGTAAAAAATCAAATCTGGTAATTCTTTGTTTTTACATTCATCGGGCCCCAATATGCCCAAATATCAAAGAGAAATTTAAAATGAATGCCATGGAAGAGTTCGGGTCTTAGGAGGTTAATACGCATCCTTGCAAGGCCATTATATATTTTTGGAGGAATTTTTTTTGTCTTTTTTTGTCATTGACATCAAAAGCTGTTTTGATGGATTAACTTGTAAGAAATTGTCTGTTGAATGTGCAAGTGAAATCAGAGTATGAAACTCATGGCTTTTAAAAGACTGAACATGTAATTTATCCTGACTCTCTCCCTCTGTGTAATGCAGATGTTTACTCCAGTGTACTGTGGCTCCACACTGTGTGTCTACTGAGGCTTTTAAAGCCTGTGCCAATCTTTAATGTGACCCTGTAATTAATCTTCACGTCCTGAAAAAGCAGAAAACATCCAGCTCTTTTACCACCTTTGTAAACTACCCTTCTCGCTACAGGAAAGTCTAAATGCGACCTTCGGTGATATTTTCTACAGCCCCTTGAGCCCTACTTAGCTATTTACTTTTAAGGTTATTGACACAAAGTTGTGGGATAAGAAAGCTCTGAGACGAACAAGCTGCATAATTGCTTTTGTAAAGAACCCTTTTTGAAGTCTCAAGGGTTCTAATGTAATTCCCTTGATAATACCATTATCTAACATTGCTTTCTCCTTCCAACCATGATATTCACAGAGGTGTGAGTAATTGTGGTTTGAAGGAAAGACTGGGAGCTGTGCTCTAAGGGTTTGATCTGTGATCTATCTTTTTTTTTTCCTTTTTTTTCAAATGATTAATTGCCAGTCATTCTTTTTCAAAGATCAGCAGTTCAGATCATTAAGGCACCTCTGCATAGAACTTGGTGTGGCACACTTCATCTACTCTACCTCCCACCCACAGACTTACATCTCCAGTATTGTATAACCATACTTCACATTCTGCAAAAAAAAAAAAAAAAAAAAAAAAAGACCAAACAAATTGCTTCTCAATAGGGAGTAAATGACTCTCACAATCAATGCTATTTTCCTCAGATGCAACACATTAGTTACTGCCACTTGATACCATAGAAGGTTATTTGTCAAACAGCTAGTTCATGCTTTCACTGAGGCTATATTTCTGGACTGGTTTTCCACTGAAAAAGACCGAAGAGAATAAAGACTAATTTAAACATGAAAGCAGACATGATGAAAAATATCACATCACATGTGCTATTAAGCACTCTTAAACCTTGCCGAGAACATATAAATCTTCTGCATGTAGGCGGCTTAGATGATGTCACTGTAAGAAGTGTGTTGAAAGGCTACATTCTCACATTGCAAAATACAGTAGGTTTGGATGTAATGGGCTGTTGCTGTGATCGGTGTCTTGTATCATCACAGCCAACTGCAGTATTCTGCTCGTCAAACTCCCTGAAACCAGGCCGGGGACACCTAGTCTCATTAAACCGATTTGCTTCTCACTGTAACTTGCCACACTTTGTTGCCAGCAGACAGAGTAATTGGCGGAATCAATTAAAGTCTGCTTACTGTCTTGCCATTGTACTGGCACACTCCACAGCTCTCCAGGGTAGAGAAGAACAAAGAATGTACATCTTCACCTGAGTAAAGCTGAAGCCAGTAATTTTAGAGCAAATTGTAGTGTTCATTAAAATACACTTAAATTGCAAACAACTGGCTGTTTTTTTTTTCTTTTACATTGAGAGATTTGTATTTATGTATTTATTTGTTACATTGAATAAAGCCAATGAGCAATATAAAGAATATAAATTAAAGGGAATTTCAGGTTTTTCCTTCACCTTAGAGCACTACTTTTCTTTCTATCTTTCTATTTTATTTGATTTAATTTTTTTTTTTTTTTTACAGCAAGTAAACCATGATGGTAAAAAAAAAATGTGAGGAATCAAATCACAATTTATTTAGATTTACATTTTTCACTGTGGATGAAAAAGTAATTTCTTGACTTCCGTTTCCTCTACTCTTGACCTTCAGGAGGAATACCTCTGTGTCTTTTATTCTCGGGTGTCTACAGTGCCTTGAGAAAATGGGTTTCTGCTTGAAGAGACAATAAGCATAGCTTGCTGGGCTGCATATTGGCTGTTATTTGTTTATCTTTCTCTTCTTATGTAAGCAAGTTTATTGTTCCCACCGTGTATCACATGTGACAGAATTTTCTGTCATCAACTTTGATTATTATGCAGGTAAAAGGAAGATTGAAAAAATCCAGGGCTGATACGATTTAAACATGCAGCAGTAGAAATTGAAAAATGGGAGTTTTCTTTTCTTTTGTTTTTTAGCAACCGATGATGTATTTCATGGTCGTATGAACAGGCCAATTGGATTAAGATTTTAGAAACTATTCAGTTCACTGTGAGTGTCAGCTAAGTTAGCCAGGAGCTGACAATAGAAATGAGCTTGATGCTGTTTAAAGTCATGTAGTTTAACCAGTTTTTCTTGGATTGCACATTCAAAGTAAGTATACTTTAATTGATCCTGCAATAATCCTGCATCTGGAACAACCACAAAACTAACTGAAAAATGGGTTTCATACAAATGCTCAGATGAGGGGTTTTTTTCTATCTTGTTTATTTTTTGAGACTCCTCACTGGATATGTTGATGTGGCAAAGCAGGGCAACCAATTCCCAACATTAACACTATGAGAGTTTGTATGCCCTGACAGAAAAATAATATTTAGATTTGAAAGCTACTTTAAGAGGAAATCTGAAAATAAAATTGTCCCTGCTAGATTTTTTTTTTCATTTTCACAGGTACTAGTGTGTTAGAAATTACTTGTTAAATTATGCATTTTCAGAGGTACCATATTTCTGGTTGATGCAGTATCAAATAAAGTGGCTACTTCCACTAAACTTCAACACAGAGAAAAAGCAGATACAGTGGCTCATACACAGAAACACGAAAAGTGAAGCTCTTCAGGTGCCATACTTCATACAATGGATCTGGTAAACTATTTCTTACAAAAAACACTTCCAACAAAATTACAAATAAATTAATAATAACAATTGAATGGCTGTTTTATAATTCCAGTCCATAGTAACTAAAGTTACTGTTTCATCAACAATTACCTCATGACTAGGTGGACTGAAACAGGCTGGTGAGGTACACTAACGACTTTTACTTTTTGTGAACTCAAAGTCAGTTGAAACCACCAAGCAATGCAGTGTAAGTCTTTAAAATGTTGTTTCTCCATTTGGTCTTAGAACTGAAGAAGCTTCTCGGATGAGAGGTAAAAACATCTAAAAGAAACTTAAAGAAGTGCAGTCGCTTTTTTTCTAAGCTCCTTAGACTATCATGACCTGGATGACTGAGAACCTACACAGACATCTTTGAAATGTTATGTAATACATGCCATGTTTTCTGTCTGCAGCTATTCAGTAGTTATATATGAGAAAATATGTTCTGTCAAAAGCCATTTTCACCAGTGTGGGTGTAGATTAAATTAAATTAAATTAAATTAAATGTGTTTGTGAGACAGGATGCAACAAGGTATGACAAAAATTTATGAAAGGGCAGGTAGTATGTGCAAGCTGAAGAGACAAGAAAAAAATACACCTAAGGTTTTTGCAAGGTCACATCCAAAACAAAACGGAAATGATTTCATTTTTCTTTGTGTGCTCAGTGAGTGGGACATTAATCAGGTAACAGAATTTTTTCTTGTTTCCCCCTTCCTCTGTAAGTAAACTGAGCAACAGAACACGAGTGTGTTGCGAAGGCTACATTACGGACTAACAAAAGGGGGGAGTCTTGGCATCACTTACCGTTGAATGCAAAGTTGCGTCCTAACAGGGAGCGATTTGCTTGTTGCATATTGCTTTCTTGCTGACGGTTGTGTGCAAACATTCAAGGCTCTATTTGGCTGTGTGTGTAACTGTGTGTACAAACCACACGCTGACACTCATCCTGACTGGGAAAACTCACAGTAGCAAAGACTACACCTGTCATACGTCAATAACTGGTTTTCTGCATTGTCACTGGTAGTCAGTTGCCCACCTCAAAAAAAAGTTTTAGAAAAGTTTATCTTGGGATATTCCCATTTTGCATAGCCGTCTTTTTTCCCCTTCCCATTGTTACTTATTAACTTTCATTAACTTTCTATGGTCTCTGGTTACCACACTGCTGCAAACTGCTTACTGTGTGGACAGGAAAACAAAGAAAGGTGTTCAGAATCTGTTCTGATACGGGCTATTTCACTTCCAATGTCCCACTGTAAAATTGCATTGTTAGTACCTTTCTCTTATACTTTATCTATTCAATTCAATTCAATTTTATTTATATAGCGCCAAATCACAACAAAAGTCACCTCAAGGCGCTTTATAGATACAGAGAAAAGCCCAACAATCATATGACCCCCTATGAACTATTATGTTCTTTAAGACAATCAGCCATTATTCATTGTACTTTAAATTCATTTGTGGTCTGTCTGTCTGCTTTACGTGACAGCTATTGTGCAACCCTCCTCTTCTCAGTGTACACATCATTTGGGTCGTCCAACGCATCCCAATCAAAGTCTCCATCAACCATCTGGTTACTTTGCTCAATCAATCAATCTTTGCACAGATCATGTTCATATGTTGATCTGATCACTGGTTTTCTTGAGGTTATTGTCTACTGAAGCATATTTTCAAAGTGATTATATGCAATAAAATCCATATAAATTAGGGAAAAAAATCCACTTACTTTTTCTGTGTTCCAACATCAGTAACTTTGACAATGTCATATTTGCACTTTGATGAAATTTTTATTTTGATACCAAGATTGTTTACACAGAGTTTGTAATTGAAGAGAACTACTCTAATTATTTTGGGCATGTCATTTTTGAGCAGGAACCTCAGTAAGACCTTTGGGGCTCAAGAGGATAAAAAGGCAACCACAGGCCCTTCTTCTTATATGTTGTATTTATTTTCATTTATAATTCTCCACTAATTATATGAGAAATTATTTTCTGTCATGTTTAGTTTTTAATGACTGGATCATTTCCAGAAACTATTTTAAGGCAGAAGTATCCAATCAGATTTTTGTTGACAAAGAAATCTTTTCAGTTGGCTCACTGCAGTTAGACTGTTATAACTGAAATACTATCAAAGCTATATGTGTTTGTATTTTGGGTTACACTGAATGGGATCAAAAAGTCATCATCCTAGGTATTCCTGATTGTAGTTAACACAAAACAGTGAAGCCAGCTTAGCATGTCCCTGTTGCTAAGACAACTTTCATTTAATATGTTGGCCTGACTTTTGTCCATGTTTTTCTTTTTTAAAATCACCACCTCACCATGCACTGTAAGCCATTACTTATCTGTTAAACACACCAATATTTATATGTAGCTTTAGCTCCAAATTATCGCTGCCAACCTTGGATGAGACTCAGTAGTATAATCTTTGGTAGCATAAGGCGCTTGCCAATATGTGGGGCAATGACCTTCATGCACTAATGCTTTTCAATCATTCTAAAAGCTGAGTCTCACCCCAACAGCTTTTAGACAGATAAAACTAAACCTTTACAAGAGGAAGTTGCTGCTAACCCTTGGGTCTGTTTACAAACTAAACATATTTCCAACAAACTGCTATACTTCTACAATATCTGACTCCATTACTCACTTCTGCACAGCTGTATATTTTTTGTGATATAAGAAAAAAAATAATGCTAAAAAATTATCACCCCATTCCCTTTTGTGATTACACATTAATTTTGGAAAAATACATTGATGTCCTGCTGTCATTTCTTCTGAGCAAAGTCCTTGTGGAAATGATTACAGAACCCATTTCATATGTAAGACTAATGACTACTGAATATCCATTTAGGTGACCATTAAAACATACATCATAAGCAATAGAGATTAATTCCCTCAGCTATTTTAATATCATTCCCAGTAATGATGCATATGTAATACACCTACACATGCATTCACAAAGAATGCAAATTCCTGAAAAATCATAATGTATCTGAATTTCTTGTCTACTGCGTGTCAAGAAAAGCAGTCACCTTTACAGAAAGAATTTTTCAAATCCAAGTTGTTCCCTCATTAGAAATGAGCTTCTTCATATTACATGTGATGATGCACAAAAGAAACCTGTATGCTTTTGTGTTGTATTCATGTACATAAACACAACACATTCTTCCATAGCAGCACCTCATGCCAAAACCAACATACATACATTACAAAGAAAAGAAAAGCCTGGGTGGTTTCATTCAAGCATGCACTTTTGCTTTGTGTGATATATTGGAGGCTGCATACCTGCTTATGTAAACCTGCAGAGTTGGTGTATATTCTTGAGACAATGGAAGCAGAAAAGCTACACACCACAGAGCTCCACTGTGTAAATCCCTTTATATGATAGAAATATGGCCCCTGCATCCCTTGGAAAGCTGACCTTGGATTCTTGTTTTGCACTTAGCTGCAAGGATTAGAGGAAATCTTCCACAAACACACTTTTTGCTCCAAGAGATCAAGGCCTATTTTGCCTCAGCTTTATTTTAAAAAGAAAAACAAGGCTACTTTTGAACTGCAATCTTTGCCTATTGACAGAGAGGCAAAATGCTGTGCAAGGGGGTGATTTTTCTCTTATCATATTTTGCACGTATGTATGTGAGTGTGTGTCAAAAGTAGGTTGATAGTAAGTCAAGCTGAAAGGCAAAAAAAAAACCTTACTGATATTCAGTTGTCTGAATAGAAAAGACTTCTCGAAAGTCAAATTAAACTCTTGGGCAACGTGACCTCCCCTTAAATTAACAACCCTTTCCCCCAAGCCTTTTAGCTCTTTTTCACCACCACATCAGCCTGTTTAAACAAGAACCACTGAACTTCAGATATGCTCTGAATAGCTGGATGACATTTGGACTGGACAAAGTAAACGTCTCAAATTAATTTTCCATTAAAGGCATAATCCTAAATCTTATGTTCTTTCTACAGCTGTTTGGGGTTCATATCAAAATCCAGAGCTAATAGCGAGTTAAAGATGCTGGAATGTATTTTACATATGTAGCTTTAAGGTTAGAAAAGCTCAGTGTGGATGGATTTAATAAAATGACTGCAATAGTCAGTTTGAAAGGTTTGCTGCAAGGATACTAAAGATTTCCAACATACTGTGCTAGAAAAATCCCCCCGAAACATAAATGACCATAAATCTGAGATGGAAACTCTATACCATTTACTGGTAGCTGTTTTTATTTATAAGTTTAAGCAAACAAGGCTATCATGTTATTAAAGTAATACAGTTGGTGTAAATGCTTTCAGAAAGATAACTGAGGCTGGTAAAAGATAGGATTCTAGCCCTTGTTAAAAGGGAAAACTTCTGAAAGTATTTATTTGATATAAATAAACTAATGACAAAGTAACAAATGAATACTGACTAGTAGACAGTAAACATCATCTTCCCTTTGTTTGTTTTGGTAAATTAACATGATCTAAAGTTTAATTAAATAGCAGTTTACCATTCGTTAACAATATTCATACTTATAAAGTGTTACCATGAGTCAACGTCATGAGTAAACTTTGAAGCATGTCATAATCTCACACAGAAACATAAGCAACCTGATTGGCTTTTCACACAATAACGAGCTGGTTTAACAGCATTTCAGATTTTTTAATATAAGATGCTTTAAAAGCTTTTATATTTTTTTCTTTACTGATTTTATATTTGCTCCCCTTCAATTAAATGCAGGAGAGAATTTTTGGGGACTACTAACACTGTAGACACTACTCATGCTCCTGAATTTCAAGACCACAACCTGTTGCGTCCTGTTCCTTCATCAAATCTAAGGACAATGAAAGGTCTTGGTAACAGACATTATACGCTCACTGCAAGCTTATGTGCTTAACAGCTAGAATACTAGGACAGGAATCAACAATAACAACCCTGGCATATTCATTGCCTTTGGCAAAGTCACGACTGAAAAGATTTTTATTCGTTACAGGCGAATGTTTTTATGTTTGTATGCTGAAGGACAGGGACGTGTTGCCTTTGGTGCCATTCTTAGATATTGTGTATTTTATGAAAATACAATCTAGAAGCAGAAGACGGGTACTTTCTAACAGAAAAAAATGTCCTTTGCACTTATTACTTGATCAATGAAATAGTCAAGTCAATAAACTTTTAACACGAAAGGAAACAGGGATTCAGAAGAAACGGGAACTGCATATGAAAAAAAGATGAAATTACATGGTACTTTTCTAGCAGTAAAACTAGTAGCTCTGGCAGCCACGTAGACATGGCTGCCAGAGCTAATGTTTTTTTTAAACTTACTTTAAATTTTCCTGGAATTAAATACAAATGATCCTTTTTTAAAAACAAGTTTTAAACACCATAGTATTCATTTCTGTCGAGATTACTATTCGTCAAAAAAGCTATGAATGTCAGTCCAGGCGTAAAATATTTTGTTCTAATAGATCAAACAGAGTTTACATGAAATACAAACAGAAATTCCAGTGTAGCTTATTTGATTTTAAATGGTTGGCCTAAAGGTATCCTTTGGTGAAATTAGAATACGATCTACTTTTGACAACTTGTAGTGAAAATGAAAAGGTCCAACTGGAGGGAATTGTCTGTAATTAGACAAAAAACAATGTGCTGTCCTAAAGCATGAGAAACCAATTATGTTGCAGGTAGTGAAAATACACAGACGGCTTCACTCAACCATTCTTTGAGAAGTGATTCATCAATTTCAAACCAAGTAAAAGCAGACATGGTGTCAGATATAACTAAAAAACCTGACAGGGTATCATGTTTGAAATGCAGTTGCTGTGACGAAAACAAGGAGCGGTAGAAGCAGATTTTACTTGCATACCAACAACAAATACTTTTTTGTTTTTGTTGTAAATGACAGACTCACAGACATTAACTAAATGGGTTTTGTATGCATCTTTTTTTTTTTAAACTTTATGTATCTCACTTGTCTTGCTGATGGGTGAACTTTCATGCAGTGAAGAACGTTAACAATTAAGTAACCAAGTAAGTAAGCAAGCAACTGAACAGGAAGCATTTCTCATTAGAGCTTGCTGAGAGGCGTCCCTTTGCTTTTCTTATGCAAATGATAAATCATTTTCTGATGCTGTACATGGTTATTATCCTCTGCAGCAGAAAATACAGTAAAATGTTCATTGTTGAGGTATAACAGCTTCTGATAGCTTTTATGCTGACGTGCAAGAATAACACTGGTAAATGCACAGCTTTAACCTCTTTAGGAGGATTCAAAAAGTGGTCATGTAGTTTCTTTATTTTATCATACTGCATTCTAAAGGATTGCATACAAACAAAGACAACCTGAATAATGGCTTGGTTCAGCTGGAAGACGTTTATAAGTGTAAAGCAACTGAACACAGAAAAGTAAAGAGACTGATGGATGGACTGATTGTTGCCAAAATTTGCACAAATTCCACTTTGATTTGATTCTCAACTACTTTCAGAACATTTTCACAAAAGATGTACACATGCCATTCTTCTAAAACTAGGCTGTACTGCAATAGATCTGAAAATAATTCCCTTTTAAAAATAGGTTTGTTGTTTAAATCAACACTGTTTCTGCTTTGATATAAGAACGCCTCATAACATCCACAAAATAAAACATCAGAAAGTCACTCTAAAGAATTCCAAAATTCTTCAGTCATCGGCATTCTAAGTAATGCTATTTTCCCTCTTGGCAGCTCTTGGCGGCACTGAAAATATTATAAATAAATAAATAAATAAAATCCCCACTAGCTTGCCTGCATGTCTCATACATCTTCAGTCATGCGGAAGGCCGTCCGTCAGTTTTACTGCACATCGGCTTCCTCTAAACGCAGCATCGATGACTGATGGCCCTAAGTGCAACTAGATAACTACGGCTGGGGATGATAAAAATGTGAAAACACACATCCTAGACAGGAAATTGGCCATTTTGGAGCAATTGGCACAGAGGAGCTGAAGCGATGGCACTTCCTTCAATGCTCCTCCCTTGAAAAGCGTAGATGTCTAGTCATCCGCAGGGAGATAGTTACAGTCCACTAGACATATTACTGAGGTACACAAACCTAATAGATCGTAGTTTTTACTCCTTATCCCTTTCTTCTATTTCTTGCTGTAACAAGGTCAAGATCGCATGAGCCTGTCATGAAAAAAAAATGTGGTCAATATGCTGGCAATGTGCAGTAAAAAGAGTCAATTGAAACAAGCAAGATAAAGGTAGCTTAATGTGTGTTAAAGTCATGAAAAGTCATGAAATGAAACAACAGATAGATGAAAGTAAGGCAGTGAGGAAAAAAGTGATGGCCTATGGAAATGGATCACTGGAGATTAGTGAGTAGAGTTACACAAGAGGTACACAAGTGTATACAGTTATGATGCGGCTCACAGAGAGTGTCTTGAATCTGTGAATATCTGTTTCATGTTTTTTATATATTTTAGATACTTTTCTTATCGTCCTTTCTCTTCAAGGCACAGCTGAAAGTAAATTAAACTAAACCATATTGATTGTCAGTAATTGTAATGGCACAGCTGTTCTGCAGGAGTAATACGCATATTTTAAAAGTCAGCAGTTTTAAGTCGTTCCCCTTTGGATGCCTTAAAGAGTTTGAGTTGTTGTCAAATTATGACTTTATGGGGGAAAGAGGTAGCCTCTCTTGACTTCACCTCTAGGAAGTGAAGTCAGAGTGAATGAACTGTATACTAGACAGTATCAGGCAAAAACATTTTTTCCCTAAGCCAAAACAAACTAAGCTGGACTTGGTTTAATGTTTAATGTCTTATATGTCTGGTATCAACAACAAACATTTCCTCTTTCCTTTCCTCTTTTGACTCAGATACATTTCATAAAATGAATGTTTTATTAACAGAAAATTAACATCCAGTCATTAATTACATTGTAGACACCTAAATGTAAATGCGAGAACAATTTAGTTTTATAGAGAAGTACACTAATGAGTAGAACATAGGGTTCCATCAGGATAACTTTCTTACTGAGTGCTTTATAAGTTTATTGTTACTGACCAGCTATAACATAGTATTTAGTTTCTGGTGTTTAAGGGAGGCAACATGCAGTGAAAGTGACTTTGCAGGAGTCCCAGCAAAAACAAGGCAAACTATGTTTTAGTACACTACTTAACTTATATTGTTTCTGTGAAATAGAAAGCACAACTTAAATGTGGGGGCTTTGCTACAACATACAGTAAACACTTACATGCAGAGTATGGTAAAGTGTATCCTGCGTCCCAGAAATGATCTGTCTACAGTATCTACACAATTATTTTGCAACAGAAGAGTGGGCAGTGTTGTCTGGTTTATTCTATTAAGAAATCTGTGAACCTTTTAAATGAAAGTATGTGGGCAAGTATAGCAGTAATGTAGCAGTAACTATAAACTAAATATTCACTGACATGAAATTTTAGTTCTTAGCTACCAACAATTAAACCAGCAAAATTTCGGCAACTAAAAAAATTGTGTGTTTACTGGAAAAAAAAGGTAAGTGTTATTTAAGACAATCCACGACAATAAGAGCCGTACCCAACAATAACAGGGACTGCAAGACAAACCTTTCAAAAAACAAGTTTGAATTAAAAAAAATCACTAGTGTTTAAAAAAACACGCATTTTTTTCAGAGATCTGTAAAGTGAATCAAGGAGCTGTGATGTATTAACACTAATTAAGCCAATGAGATAAGGAGATCAGCTATTTCAATGCTCAAAGCGTCTCTTCTGATTGCTATGCGGTGAGACGTCTTTGCCAACTACCTATTTATATTATCTTCGCACATTTTAAATGTCAAGTTTTTTTATTCCTAATTTGATTTACTCTGTAAATTGTTGGCTGGTTTAAAAGGTATCAGAGAAGGTCCGCAGATGCAGTGCTTTTTATAATGCTGAAGTTAAGAGATGATCTCACCGCAAAGTCAGATTCTTTATTCTGTGTGACGATCAGCGTGAGTTTTTAATAATTCTGGGAGTGCAATAATACTCACGGGCAGTAATTGCTGGCCTGCTGATTCCAAAGAGCCGCTGGATCTGCTTACTGTGCAGAAGGTGGGAGGCTGAAGGTGTGAGATGAGCAACGTCTCCCCTTAATCCACATACCCTCACAGCATTCCCTCTTCAGTTGATCAGCCACCTGCATGAAGCAACCAACACAAGAATCCTTACTGCAAAGCATATAAATTATGTGTTAAATGTGATGTTCTTTAAAACATAAACCAAACTTAATGTCATTAGTTGGCCGTGGAAACAAGCTGTGAATTCAATGCTGACATTATTCCTTTGAAACCAAACACATCCTACAGACATGAAAGACCATTATTATTTATCTGGAGTTGTGTTTCTGGCCACTTGATGAATTTCAAAACACAAAGTCCAATATTTCTGCTTTTGTTTAACTCTGTTTTCACCACCACCAGCTCCTGAGGGAAATATCTGTCTCATCAGCCGCTCCTCGCACCACTATATTTAACAGCTAACTGCATCTGTCTGTTGTTTCCGGCTAGGCAGATATAGCATATAGTGTGCCAATAAAGGCTGTTCGCTTAAAGTAACATCTTGTTATTGCTGGGAGCTGTGGGAGTTAACCAGAACTTTAAAGTTGTGGACCAACAAAACCAACGTAATTAAATAATAAAACTGAAACGCACCGCAGAAATAAGTTGAACTCTCGAGTTGGGTCATAATCCTCTGTTCCTTCCACATTACAGAGAGCGATTTTTCAAATACACATATAATCAGTCACATAATCCATTGTTAGTATAAGAAATAGAGATTACAAAATTAAAAAGATATCCTTATATCATCCTTAAAATGAGTGGTTTGTTTAAATGTACCTAAGGCTCAATTAACTATAAATAATAAATGGCAGATTAAGAAATGAAAAACTAAACAGTGATTATCAGTGATGTCTACCAGTGACTTCACACTGAAAATGCTCTTTCCTAAAGAGTACAACAGTATTTCAGTTTTGCTTTTGGATTTCACATCAGAACATCCTGCCAGTAATAACCACATGCTCCATTTCCCTCTCTGTGGGTGAGAGACGATCAGACTTTGGAAATACCAGAGATTTTGAGTATTTCAGAGGTAATGGATACCAAAGTTAATTTGTTCCTTCATTATATGAAATAAATAATAGGAGATTCAATTATTGGTGGTGAAATTATTAACATCCACGGTATCAGTAACTGATTTGATTTTGAATAAGAACATTTTACCGCTGAAACTCGTAAGATCAACCTGTGACATATTTGGTCCAAAAAACATGAAAGCATTACGTACAAAAATCTGAAAATATACAAAAACCCCACTAAGATATGTTTGCATCTGCAAATGACTTGGCAAACATTTGATCTTCCACATTCCACAAACGATCTAATGCATTAAAATCAGAAGGGATGTAACTTCCCTTTGATTTTCTGGCTGGGAAAAGTCAGACCTTGGATCCAAAGCAAAGTGTTCTGGTCCAAAGCATCTGTGCTGGTGTAATTTGTCTGCAGAGTTGTTGGCAGTAACAGAGACACCTTGTTCTTCCTCTGCAAGATGTTCTACATTTCATCTGCCTCATTACTCGCAAAACAATTAATTTCAATGCATAAAATTTGGTTTCAGATTATTTACTAGCACCTGTGTTACAGTGAAAATGTTGCATAATAATATAGTTCAGAACTTTGCAGAAGACTGCAAAGTTACTTGATTATTTCATGTGTTCTGTACACTGCAGTATTCACACACTTCATGTAATTGTATGGGAATGATAAAAACAACAACAACAACAAAAATATACAGCAGCCTTTGATTAATGAGCTATTGACTGATATGGATATAGAATTATAAAGCACACTGCAGTAATAATTATCAGGCGTTGTACTGGTTGGGTGCGTTGGGTGGCAAAGGGAGCAGAGTCCTTTCGTGTCCTGATCCCCAGCTATCGAGCCTGGCAACTGGGACATGAATGTAACCTCTCTGGTGGTAGTGCGTAAAGTTGAAAGATTCTGGTTAGATATAGTCAGGCTCACCTCAACACACAGCATGCCAAGCCAAGCTCTGGAGGGACTGGACTCTATCCTTGTATCCCATTGGCTTGCTGCCTGTATAGTGGAGTTTTCACTAGTGGACAAGAGAGTTGTTTTTCAGCGTATTCGGGCCCAGAAACAGGTTCTGACTGTCATTTGTTTTTATGTACCAAACAACAGTTCAGAGTACCCAGCCCTCTTGGAGTTGCTGGTGGGATGTTAGAGGGTGCTCCATCTGGTGACTCCGTTGTCCTACTGGGAGACTTCAATGGGCAACAACAGTGAGACCAGGAGGGGCATGATTGAGAGGAACAGACAGTTGTTCTGTTATAAGACTTCTGTGAGAATCACAGTTTTGTCAAAGGCTGGCTGGGCTCTCCCTTAGAGATAGGGTGAGGAGTTCAGACATCCGAGAGATGCTCAGATTATAGCTGCTACTCCTCCACATCGAAAGGAGCCAATTGGTTTATGATAAATAAACTGGTTCTTATACAGTGCTTTTCTACTCTCCCAGAGTACTCAAAGGGCTCTATACAACATGCCACCACACCCATTCTCACAAGCACTTTCTCTATACTGAGTGCTTTTCTAACTACATTTACACTCCAATGGATGCATCGGACAGCGATTAGGGGTTAGTATCTTGCCCAAGGATACTTGACATGCAGACTGGAGGAGCCAGGGGTCGAACCACCAACCTTCCAATCAGTAGGTGACCTCAGCTACCTCCTGAGCTACAGCCACCCCAGATGTTCCACCAATGTGCTCCTGGGAGGAGGCCCTGGGGTAGACCCAGGACACCCTGGAGGGATTACATCTCTTGGCTGGCCTAAGAACATCTCAGTTTTCCCTCAGATAAGCTGGAAGAGGTGGCTGAGGACAGAAGGGTCTGGGCTTTTCTGCTTAGACTGCTGTCCCCGCGAATGGATAAGCAGAAGAAAATGCATGGATGGATTGGCAGATCTATGGACAATTATATTTATGACTTAGTTTATGAGCTGATATTGTCATTAATAAAACAATTTTAATTGATTGGGGCAATTCTGATGACATCAAACAAATATATAAGCATGAAGCTATCCATGATGAGAAGAAACAAAACTGTGCAACATCGTGTGAGATATGATATTCTCCCTAAAGAATCCTTTGAGTGGTAAAACCTTAATGGCATTATTTGCTGAAGAAACATCTCATGCTTGGTTTCCCACTGATAGTGGGAAGTCATTTCCACATGAAAATTGCTGCTGGGTATTTTAAGAGTGAAGCAAGCTTGATAAGAGAATTAATCCATTGTTTTCCCACACTGAAAATGGTCAGTTTTGTCAGGGAAATATACATTCCTACCACTTGTTTACATTTACAGAAATCACACAAACCAGTACCAACATCACACAAAAGTAGCAACTTATATGTTGTCTGTCAAATATAGTTGAGAGTCCAAAGCAACATTAACAATTAACTAACATATTCTTACATCAGGGGGAAATAACAGAAATCACAAACTAACCTGAAAATCCCAATCGTCACGTCAAAATTGTTGGGATAATAACAGCTAAAAGTCAGAACACATGAATTACTGCAGCAGGAATTTAACCCCAGACATAAACCAGGCTATTGGGGAGAGAGATGATGAGTCATTGATAAACACCATCTGCACAGCATTTAACATTTAAACATTTAAAATGGAGAGTGGGAAACTAAATGAAATTAAGAAGTAGGGCATGACAGACGTCAGAGTTCTTGTGTAACTCTTTTCAGCAGGATTGACAGAATGGGAATTTTTTAAAGTTAAGAGTGTATGACGATATAATACATAAATGTATACAGTGAATTACAAATCAGCATAACAACATAGGTTTGGGAAGAAAAAAAACAAATGCTTTTCTCAGTTTTCATCATGTGCTAGTATGATTTTACAAATCAACTCCATTCTGTCTTTGCTACTGATACCTAGAGACTTTCACTTTTTCCCATGTGTCAGTGACAAGATTAGACTGTTTCCCAATGTGCACATAGATGACTGATTCCATGGGGCTGGTCATGTCGCTTTTGCACTCCTTCCCCCCATCCCAAGGCAGAAAACATTTCTATTTTCAACAGGATTAGTTCTTACCACAAGCCACCTGACAGGCAAAAGTATCACCTGTGTGGTACACACTCCCCAGGCATCCAGCAGAACATATCAGGGCCTCAGTGACTAACAGGTATCCTGGGGAGTTTACCTTACAGTGGCATGCACAGTGGGTAAAACAGTTCTGACCTCTATCCAACATCTTTCAACTGTCCCTGTCTAAAACTTTATTCCCGTGGGCTTTCCGAGTCCTTTCTCTCATACTGTAAATAAATCTGTGGCTTGTTCAGGAAAGCAGAGACACTTCCTCGGCAGAGGCAACAAACAACACAACTTCCATTAACTTTAAAGGATGAGCAGATTAATAACCTATGCAAATAAATTGTAGACTCATCTGTTAGGAACAAAAGTATATAAATACACAAATAAAGTAACATACTAAGATGACTTCTGTATAGTGCTGACTGGGTCAATGGACATGAAGTGTTGTCTTTCATAACAATTAAGAGCTTAGACAGTGGCTTTGACCTGTAACAGAAAGACGCAAACATAAGACACCAGACACAAACTGCTTGTGCTAACTAAGTATTTTGGTGAGCTTCAGGGGAAACTTTGATAAATCTGAACAACGGGCATGGATACAGTTACTAATGTTGTTTTGTTTTATTGAGCAGGACTACCTGTCAGCATGTAATTTGTATTTACTGTGAGTGACTTTGGTTTCATTCATGTGCTTCAAGTTTTTAGTAGAAATGTTGTATTTTCTTCCTTGCCAAGGCAAAGAGTTGCAAAACATGGCATCATCCGTTTTTAATTCTTCTTTTAATTTGCCTAATAGAACCAGCAGGTTTACATCACCACTTTTTGATACACGTTTAATATCATCCTCCAAATTTCTTGCAACATAATTGAATCCATAGAGGAGTCATTATTTGTTTTTTCTCCTACCAGGCTGTGAAAGCCACATTTGAAACATCCCACATTTCTTAACACATCAGTGATTTGTGCTTAAACAATTTAATGGAAATATTAAACAAGAAAATGTTTCTTCTTGAGGATAACAACGGGGAAGTTGGTCAAAAAGGATTACTTTGGATAAGGAAAGACTTTTTTTTAGCAGTACCGTGTGGTTGGAAACATAGGCTGATATTAAATAATCACGTGCAATAAAAAATCTCTGTAGCTATCTAATAAGCTAAATAAATAAAAAAGGGGGGGACAAACATCCTCATGGTAAAGGGGCATGATGCCTCCTCCCATTTTATTGTGTATAATTTGCCTGACAGGATTAGCTGTTTTTACTGTTTAAGCTAAACTAAGCTGACACATTTGCACAGTGAGTTAACATTAAACAGATATCACAGGGTAACCAATAATCTCATCAAGTATTGGAGAAGGAAGGAAACAAGTCTGTTTGCAGAATTTTCAAAGTTTTCCTTTAATTGTCATTCCTTGTTTGTCTCTACTAAACAGCACAATATTAAAAATTGATCAGAGCATAGCATTTGTGGAAAGAGACCTACAAAGCTTTTGCAGAAATCCCACATTTTTACTCTCTCCAGGATTACAAAATAAGTAAAATCAAATCACCACTGCACTGGATAATGAAGATGAGCATTTCTGAGTTTAAATTTAATTCATAAATTTATGTGTGTATGCTTCATATTATTACTGTTATTATTATTTATTACCATTATTATTTTTGCAGCAGCTACAGAAACAGGTAGAAAAAGCTGAAAGCCACAGCTCATGTGAGCCACCACTTAAATATGTCCAGTAGCTTAGGTTTTTAAAGTAATTAAACCTTGGCAGTGTGAATTTTGACCTTTTATTTTTATTCAACCAGCTGTTCCCCACTGCAGTGAAAGTATGCAGAGTGTTGTTCAATAAACAAAAGAACTGAAACAGTAGTGACAAAGTAACAAAGTATTACAGTTGTTTTTCCACATTCAACTTTACTATGGACTATAAAGTAACTGCGTAATGCAGAGAAAAATCTGTAATTTCCCAGTAAACAGGTGTAGTTACACAAGTTCTGGTCATTTAAATTTATAACCATGACATGATCTCATTCACTGGATTCGAGAGTCAACTCTCACAAGTGTTCTGAGTGCTACACAACACTCACTTCACAGCACTCAGCACACCTGGTGTGGATCTAACTTTGGCATTAGACATCTCTGTGTCAGAGAACTAATTAATTGTATGATGCTGTCTCTTTTTAGATCACCTTTTCCACTATCCCCGGCTTTCAGTGAAACTTCCAGCAATTCAGTCGTCTGGATAATTACTTAGAAAAATTCACCCTGATATGTGAAGACAAATGGCACAGAACCTTAGCTGTACCGTAAGTGCAAGATTGAGATCCAAATCAATACCCACTTGTGTATTTAGTGTCCTGAAGGATATCTTATGTATGTAGTCCATGTTCAATATTTGTGTGTGCACAGTGCTGGATGCAAACATATTCTTTGGCACCAGTATTGTCAAGCGGGTCATGCAAGCCCACTGAACTTAAGATCTTAACTAAATAAAACAATAATAGCACAAGCTTTGGAGTGCCCCAACCTGTTTGGCTTGGTTCCAGTAGTCATTTACCCATTTTATTTGGCTTGTTGAGCTGGGTCTGTAAGCTGATGATCAAACTCCGGTGTCAGCTACATAGCCACACCAAAACTGTCTGAAAAGGGGGGAATCTCTTTGTGTCACCTCATTTTCCTCTATCAGTCAATAAGCGGATGATTGTGCTGTGGCTTGTTCTACTTTTGGCAAGAAAAACAATGGGTTTAACACATGCACCTTGCTTCACCACAAAATAGTACTTCAGCTAGTAATGAAAACATCCAGTTACACTTTTGATTATGTAATTCTCAGAATCGCTTCATTTATTTATTTATGAGCTCTTCCAACTCCCAGAAATAACCAGATAAACACATAAACAATAAGATGCTGATGAGTCTGATTTCCATTTGCATGATGCCCTGCCAGTCACCAAAACTGTATTCAGTGAATTACTAGTCTGTCCATGTGGGGAAAAAAATGTTAATACTCAAGGAAATACTGTGACAAGATTTGACTTTCTACTATCAGCCCCATGTCTCCTCTAACAATAAGAGAGCTTTATGTAGCAGCAGTGCAGTGCAAAATCACAATCCAAATAACCACATTCAACCTACCACAAGGCAGTGAAAAACCTTTTGACATGTAAAAGCCATTAAGGTCTCCCTGAGGCTTTGTTTTCATGGTTTACGATTCCTGCCTCCCTGCCTCCACCCCTATTCACCTTAAACCTCCAAAAGTAGTGTGGAATAGCTGCAGTGACTTCATTTAAAAATACAATTCAATCAAGATAATCAGAGAAATTTAGCAAAGTTTGGGTTGGCTGGTTTTAAGTTTGTGTCACTGAGCAAAAAGATGCTGCAAATGCTGGTCGTCTTGTTATTGCCATCTGCATTTAGTGGCAGGAGTTTAACTGAGACAGATGAGAGGGGTGTCCAGGGAGCATGGCAGGTCCACTCTAATTAATGGATAAGTAATTTATCAATTACCCATTTATGAGGGGCAATTAACAACATTTCACCTAATCTAATCTTAATTGTGGTCTTGTTTAGTTTAAATGTGGTTTGTACCTTTGCTGGTTTTATTGAGCTACAACTGTGAAAGGTGGTGCTTAAATATATACTTCAGTATGTTTTGGTCATTTCAGCGCACAATGAGAAAACCGAGCTCTGTCACGATTCACCATTTTTACTGCTCTATGACAATTTATAGGTAATCCATCATATAATTTGCCTCACACACGCAAATTAATCTTTGGTGGATAATTATAATATCATTAAGGAGCAGTGTATCCCTGAAAATGATGCCTAAATGATTTCATGAATCATTCCATCTGAGGTGAAAATAGAAGCCATCGCCTGACACCAAAGGAAAGTTCAGCTTTGTTAATTTAGTCACATAATACATTAGCACAGAGATTTCTTGGGTCATGAAGCATTATGCTAAATTGCCTCGAGATGTTATGTTCCATATGGTCTATACTGGGCACCAAATTTTACAATAACAAAGTTAAAATTCATGCTCAGCGAGTGGAACCTGTTCAAGTAAAACTTTACTACCTTTCAGTCTCACTAGGTGAGTTTTATGCATATAACTTTTGTTTACTGTTTACATTGTAAACAATGTACCTCCTTTATTTTTAATTAAATCGTTTGAATATTTTGAAAAGACAAATTCTTAGCTGTATTTTGACTTCATTACTTGCCCAATAAATTATACAGACTCTCTAGCCCTCCTGCCATCCTTTAAAAAACTCACACCCATCACCCTAGGGACCATTCTCAGCCACGCCATAAAAAGACCATATATCCATATCTTATTCCACTTTAAATTAGCCAACCTTGTAAAACTACTTCTTTAATTATATTTTCGTTGTTTTAACCCTTCAAATCCCAGTGTTATTACATGAGCGCCCTGTGTTATAAGCCCCAAAAACCAAAAAACTAAACTAAATATTTCCACAAAAAACCAGTTGAAGTAATATGTGATTGTCATTATAAGTAGGCCTTTAGATGGACCAAAGATTGGCACCAACATACATTTTGACCTGCCATTATTTTTTTGCATTTTTTTTGCAATTTAAAAATTAAAACTTCAAGGCCCTGAGTCTTCATTGACATCCAAGAAAAGAAGAAAAAATAAAATCATATGATGATAATTTGGGGTTGAAAAATAGCATTTATAATGGAAGTCAATGGGCAGAAAATGGTCCCCAGGGTGATGGGTGTGGGGATTTCTGCTGCTCAGCCATTTTAGGCTGATTTAAGGAATTCACACTGGAATATTAACATTGACAGGTAAAAACTATCCTGTGGCAAGTTTGGTTATATTCCACTGAACACAGTGGAAATGGCAGCCATTTAACACATAGCAGTGGCACAAAAAGGTCCCAAGAAGGCAGGAAGGCTAGGCTATCCAAATGTACCCCGCGTCTTTCTACTTATGAAAGCAATGGCTCTAAGTGAATGAGTCACTCTCAATGAAGTTTCCAAATATGACGAATTTTTCAGATAACTTTATTTTGGAATTTAAAACTCATCCACAGTGATTATGCATATTAGATAGCCTCCTACCTGTAGCACTTCACACAGTCATACCATTAGATATTTGATCTCAGTCTTTCAGGCAGTTGCAAGGTTCTTTTTATTTAATTTATTTATTCTTTTTTGTTTTTCTAATAGGTTACTGTCATATAATAAAAGTCTGAAATATTGCCCTCATTTACTTTAATTGCAGTTTTTGGCTAGCATTTTTTCTGTGAAGTCACAAATATAATATTAAGAACTTTTCTAATGGGATTAGGTTGCTACACTTCTTAGTGTCTTTCAGACAGCTCTAGTGTTCTCTCAGCATAAACGAGCCAGTATCTCTTTGAAACATAAATTAATTTACCTTTGAATTACGTAAGACTGTTTACACTGTGTTGGACACCCTAGACTCTTTAGCAGCAGAGAACCACTATGAGAGCCGAATCAACAACAAAAGCAAAATGTTATTTTGTTATGCGTCTCACATGAGACTTTTGAGTAAGGGCAGCTGTCAGCTTTCACACCAGAATGAATCAAATAAATAGATAATTCTATTTATAAAATTAATCTAAAGAAAATACAGTAGATTAACACTCTACATACAGGACTTATTTCTCTGAGACTGACTTTGACAGCTATCAAGATGCTAAAGGAATGTGAGTTAAGAAAAAGGACAGCCTTTGGGAAAATTTACAACTTAGCAGATTGGCAGAACGTGATTGCACAATTAAAGTGCACGATTCATTAATGCGTATCCACTGCCCAGAATGTTTTTTTCTGATGGCTGTCTTGACAGGCACAGTTCATGTTGACCTCTGGGCCTGGAGTGCAGCCATGAATAATAATGATGATACCAGGAGACATACGAGGTCATTACTGCAGACTGTAGTCTGAATACTGAATATTGTAATTACCGGTGCTCTGAAATTGAAAATATAGATTACAGAAAGGCCAACAGAAAACAACCAAATTAATAATGGTAGTATTGGATTTGATATTATAGTGCAAATTTAATAAAAAAACAAAACATACATCTGCAGTGTGCTTCTAGGAAAGTTTGACAAATGAAATAGATTTGATTCAGTTTTCATTGTACAGAGTGCATTTAGAGGCACACAGATTCTTTCCCTCTAAACAGAACAGCAAATATTACAAATGCACAGCAACCAATGCACTTTGCATTAAAACATGCAGTATATTTGCAAAGATGAGTTTTTGCACTTTTTGAACTCTAGAGCTTAAAAACATGTTGTGCAATTTTTTTTTCAAGTTCTTCAGCCTAAAAAAACACAGACTGATGATGTAGAAGTCTCAAAAACTCATAAAAACTGTATGTATCAAATATAATGCACTAGATGTTAAGACTGTGTCTGTGTCCTTGCATACATGTAGAAGATGGTCTCATGATTAATTTGCAGCATCATAACAGCTGTTTCTTCCATCATCACTGCAGAAAAAATAACCATGAAGGATGTTGTGTGTCCCCCGATGCCAGATGTTAATGTGACATTACACACAATCTTAGCTACACACAGGGCCTCACCTTGAACTATCCTGTCAGCTACATACACTACATTGATTTCTGCTGACTCAGGATCGTCAGTGATCACTCCATCACCAGTGTAGTATCTTGGACTAAATTCTCCTCACTCTACATCGATTACCAGGTTGGCTGATTAAACCATCATCATCGTTTAACAGTGATTTTAAGGTGATGCAAAGACACAAACATGAACTGTTATTATTCCCTTTATTTATGTTAGCACTGAATCCAGCTACACAGTTTACCATGTGGCACCACAGGCGAACTAGTCACATTTATAAACGGGGCATTTTATTTAGAAATGGACTGAGGAGTGGTCCTAGGAAACAGACAGGGGAGAAAAAAAAGAGGCAAATTCTAGCGCAACAGATGGTGTAAAACTACTTGAGATTTAGTGCATGACTAACAAAAAACTTCTGCCAAAAGCACTTGTGTTTATTTCATAAGCATAAATGAGATAAAGTGCAATGGAGTGGCATTTTAGGGTCTTGAGATTAATGGCTGATGTAAATTTGTTATTATGTAAGATGTTCAACTCCTGACTGTTTGGGGCTCAGAAGTACAAACAATCTGAATAATATGAATAGTAAGATAATAAGATGCTGACACATTTCCATGCTGTCTTTCTCGATGGCTGAAATACTGACTGAGTGTTTTCATCCTTGTTTTCAAATTGAGATGGGTAAGAAAAAAACCTTATGATTGGCCAAAATAAAGTCGCTCTCTTGGACAAAATACAACAGAATTAATTATAGGAATGCAGCTGTTACTGCATATCTCAAAGTGGAAAAACTTGAGGTACAAATAGATTTACTTCTAAAACAATTGTTTATTGACACCAGTTCAAGGTCTTGATTGGGCTGGAGGCTATTCCAGCTGTCAATCCAGTGGATTCAAACCCAGGACCCTCTTGCTGTGAGACAGCAGTGCTAAGTGTTAGTATTTAATATATTCAAACACAGTTTTTAATAATAATCCATCCATCCATCCATCTTCATCCGCTTTATCCGAGGCCGGGTCTCGGGGGCAGCAGCCTAAGCAAAGAGGCCCAGACCTCCCTCTCCCCAGCCACCTCCTCCAGCTTATCCGGGGGAACACCAAGGCGTTCCCAGGCCAGCCGAGAGATATAATCTCTCCAGTGTGTCCTGGGTCTTCCCCGGGGCCTCCTCCCGGTGGGACATGCCTGGAACACCTCACCCAGGAGGCGCCCAGGGGGCATCCTTGTCAGATGCCCGAACCACCTCAACTGGCTCCTTTCGATGTGGAGCAGCAGCTGCTCTACTCTGAGCCCCTCCCGGATGGCCAAACTTCTCACCCTATCTCTAAGGGAGAGGCCAGCCACCCTTCGGAGGAAGTTCATTTCTGGCGCTTGTATCCGCGATCTCGTTCTTTCGGTCACTACCCACAGCCCGTGGCCAAAGGTGAGGGTAGGGACGTAGATCGACCGGTAAATTGAGAGCTTCGCTTTTACACTCAGCTCCCTCTTCACCACGACGGACCGGTGCAGCGTCTGCATTACTGCAGCTGCAGCCCCAATCCGTCTGTCGATCTCCGGCTCCCTTCTCCCATCACTCGCGAACAAGACCCCGAGATACTTTTTAATAATAATGATTTCTTTATTTTTTGATGAGTGAGTTTTTTTTTCTTATTGTTTTGTTGAGTTCCACATTAAAATGCATTTTCTTTGCTAGTTGTCCATGTTTGGTCCATGCATTAAACGACTTAATTTTGAAGCCTGTCGCTTTATGTTAGCAGTTTTTTTTAGCTGAACATTATAAGACCTTTGTAACTATGTGGGGGGATTTCCTATTAGATTTGTAGGAACTCATTAAACTGGGAGCAACAGAGACAATCCAACACTGATATTCAAGCCTGTGCTTCTACGTCAGTCTTTGAAACATTCACATATTGGTTGAGTTACAAAAACCAACATGAAATGAATGAATAAAATCTCTTTAAATCTCAGATGAGTTGGACACAGAGGTCCTATAGGAAGCCAACCCCCACCCAACCCCTGCGCCCATCTCAATAGCCTTATCTGAGATGTGCAGCTGATGAACTTCTGAAAGACTCCAGGTTAAACCAATATGGATGAAGTGACAGAGAAATGGGGTGCTTGGTTCATTTCTCTCTCACTGACAGATAAGCACTGTCTGTCAGCTTGAGTGACGTATCAAAGAAGGGCAGCGTCTCCCATTGGGTGTGTGTGTGGGCTTGACTTCTAGATAGGCTTTCTTGGTCATTCTCTTGACTACTTTCTAATGTAAACAAGCCACACAGAAAGGCATGTCTGATTTGTTTGCAGCCACAAGGAGTTTTGGTAATGCTGTCATATTTATAGTACAATAATACCGGAAACGAAAAGCAGACTTCAGCAAAAGAGGGCAGAGATAGTACGTAAGGTGCCAGAATGGCCAGCAGTGGGTAGTTCAGGATACATGTCTGGAATTATTGACTGCAATGAAAAACAAAGTACATGATGACTTTCCAGAAAGCTAATCAGTTTGAGGAAAAATTCAATTATTTTTCATTGAATTTTTATTCTACAGTCCACTGCATTCTGTTTGAGGCTCGCTCTCTCTCTCTCTCTCTCTCTCTCTCTCTCTCACTCACTCACTCACTCACTCACTCACTCACTCACTCACTCACTCACACACACACACACACACACACACACACATGTAAAAGAAAACAAATGAAACAGTGGCGACGAGCAAAACAGCAGCCACTAACTGCTGCTTAACTAACTGAACAAACAAGAGCTTTGAGCACACCCTGAGTTATCAATATTAATCTTGGCCATCATTTAGACAAAAAAAAATGTTATCTGCAGAGGCGCGTTTACTTCAAGACATCACAAGTAAACATAAGCTTCTAAATACTGACCGGGGCAATGTCACACAGCAAGATCGAGTGAGAGTTTCACAACCAAGAGCAGCTCTTTCCTTTGATAGAGCAGCAGGCAGTCGGCCAAAAACACCCTTATCCGCAATTCACCACAGCTCAAATAAGGCTTCAATTATTTAGCCGGAGACCAACAAGGAATCTTAAGAAGACCTTGGGCAAATTTGACTTCTGACAAGGTTGTGCATTGAGTTTTGCCGACTTTTTGACAGATTTCTAAACACCTGATGCTTTTCCAAAAATGCGAGGAGTACATTTTGCTGCAGGGAGTCACATTAAACACACTCACATCACAATGCCAAGGAGGTTTGCCTGACAGAAGGTGACATTAAGTGTTTCAAACCTGCACTGACTTCCTGGTCTGTTGCTGTTTTACAATACATAACATTACAAACAGCACAACATAAAGATGTGAGGAAAGCAACTCATACCAAGAGCAACTGAGGGCTCACTGGGGCTTCATACATCAAAGGGTGGAAGTGCCAGGCTGCTGAAAATCACAGAAGCTGTTTTGCATTCACCTCTCCATCCTTCAAAAGCTGTACGGGTACCAGCCCGGCTGGAGAAGCCCCAGAAAAGTAATTGGAAATTCAGCCCCACACTTGGAGCCACCATTTATCAGACAACTGTACAGGAGTATTTTACCTAGATACTTTAGTGTTGACCTGATTGATGGTTTTTCATAAATTGTTTGTTACAGTTGTGTCTTGTGATGTGGTTGAGCAAGTAGCATGTATTCACATTTGGTCAGTCATCGCTTCCATTCAGCAGATGATGTTTGTTGTCTATGCTGTGGTTCTTGGCTAATTGAAAGCTGATCAGACTGTGACAAAAACACAGTCCTAAATGCTTCCAAACTTAAACTCTTTGTTTTGGCTGCTATCTTTACAGGTGGCCACAGTGGATCATCTGCCTCCATCTCACCCCATCCTCTATCACACCAACCCTTTGCATGCCCTCTTTCATGCCTCCTTTTTCTTTTTCTCCTGCCTGCCACCTCCATTGTCTAATTTGTATCCAGCCTATGCACAAGCCAATATGGTACGACCACAAACCAATTAAACACATCAGAGCCCCCCCCCCCCCCCCCCCAATGAAGGAAGTAATTTCATCCCATGCAAGAACAACTGGAGTGAAATTTCCCCAGATCAGTCATACAACTTGAAAGCTAGAGAGCTGTTTGCATGGCAGGGATTTCTGCAAATGTATAATTCTTTGACCAAAGCAAGCTGGAGCAATAAGCACTGATCAGCTGTAAAACAGCCTTTAGATATCAGTTAATGAGCAGCTCTAAAAAATGTCACAAGCTTTGTTGTGTGATATTTTTAAAAAAAAAATCACAGCTCAAAGTGAAACAGAAAATCCTGTTTTCTTTCTGTCTCCCTTACTTCCTATCTGTTTTCTGTTTACTGATACTGCTCATCCCATCTGTGAGCCATTATCATTAAAAATCAAAGAGTGACAACTTGATGGGATCCAGAGTTGAGAAATGACAGACCGGAAAGGAGAAAAGACTTTTTATCGTAAACACAGACTTCAAGGTGACAGGAGAGGTGTAACAAATGTGATTGATTGTGCTCAGACCTGATAGTCTGATAATACACAGTAGAGGCAACCCACCTGGATCAATAGTTCCAGTTGACTGAGGTTCAAATGTATTTTTCTGGGAAAGTAATATGCAATACATCAAATGTAATTGGTAATTAGTTCATATGCTAACTTACAGACATTATGATTAGATTGGGAGTCATATTTGTTAATTATAACGTAACTTCAACATAAACAAGGGGCTTGTTTTCACATGATGTGCAACTTGTGAATACTCAACATGCAAGACAGGAAGTGAGATGGGAAAAAACACTTTACCAAAAAAAGAAGAAAACTTTTTTCTGTATTCCACTGAAGCCACGGTTGGAACAAGTAATGGCACGTGGACTGGTGTTTATATAGCACTTTCTTCTCTAGCGGTATCATATTCTCCTCCAAGCCTCAGTCACCCATATACACAGCACTTTTACTCGTTGGCTTTGACTGCTTTGTTTTATACATTGACCCAATGGATGCATCAGGAGTAACTTGGGGTCCATGTCTTACCCAAGCATACTATGACATTCAGACAGGAGAAGGCAGAGAAAGAACTGCAAACCTACTGACTACTGTATTTTTCGGACAATAAAGCGCACCAGATTATAAGGCGTACTGTCGGTGAACGGGTCTGTTTTCATACATAAGGCGCACTAAGAAAAACAAAACAGTCGGACAAGTCAAATTTTACTCAACTCTTCTTGCTTCCTCTTCTTCCATACCTTTGATTCATTAATGTTGAATTCTCTCGAAGCTGCTCTATTCCTGTGTTGTTGCAGTTTATTAATGACTGACCTTGTATTGTGGATGGATTATCCAAGTTGTTCTCCTGACTGAAGTTTACAGCATCCTGCCATGCAATTGCATTTGTCCATAACCATCGGGAACCCTCAAGTTAACTTTTGTAGAGTGGAAAAAAGTTTGCATTCATCCTCCAGCTTCACTATTTATGTTATGCTAACATTAGGGTGACCATATTTTGATTTCCAAAAAAGAGGACACTTGGCCCAGTCATGAAGAACTTTAAGAATACTGTTTGCTTAAAGAAAATTTTAACATATTTTAAACAATGCCTTCTCTGTGCAGTTAATGAATGGTGAAACAAAAAATGTCATATAGGCTTTTACAAGTCAGCAAGGGCAAAAAAATAACTTCCTCCGCCCCGGACAGAACGTGAAAAGTGCATATGTCCGGGGAAAAGAGGACGCTTGGTCACCCTAGTTAACACAGCTGTGCCGCTGGGGATCACGTAGCACATCATTATATACCAGCTAGCCCAACTTCAGTAACACTACAAATGTCACTGCTGTTTAGTTTTCTGTCTTTATTTATGTTGGAAGTGATAGCAGAGCTGTACATTTTAATTATTTTGCAGAAATCCTCCTGACTACGGTAGTCGTAATGCTCCGGCAATCCATCAAGAGGTGCGGCTTCGTAGCTTACCAAAGTCGTACTAAAACATTTTTTGACAGATTTTTGAGCACCGTGTGCCACATAAAATCGGGTCGAGGTCAGCAATCGGTTCGAGGAACAGCGCACCTGATTATGAGACGCACTGTGGATTTTTGAGAAAATTAAAGAATTTTAAGTGCGCCTTATAGTGCAGAAAATATGATAATAGATGCCCAGTCAGCCCTTGGTATCCCATTGTCCACTGCTGTGAAGTGAATTACTCTATGGAGTGAATTACTGATGGAGCACCTCTTCAACCTGAGCCTGAGGTTGGGAAGAGTCCCACAGCTCTGGAAAACCTCCTGTGTTGTACCAGTGCCAAAGACTTCACGCCCCAAGGACCTCAACAGCTACAGGCCGGTGGCTCTGACATCCCACCTGATGAAGACCCTGGAGCGGTTGGTCCTGGCTAAGCTTCGGCGCCTAACAAGCTCATCACTGGACCCACTTCAGTTTGCCTACCAGCCTGGCATTGGAGCGGATGATGCCGTCATTCACCTCCTACATCGTTCCCTCGCTCACCTGGAGACCGCTGGAAGCACTGTGAGAATCATGTTCTTTGATTTCTCCAGTGCCTTCAACACTATTCTTCCCTCGGTTCTAAAGGACAAGCTGGAGAACTCTGGAGTGGACCATCACCTCACTACCTGGATTTTGGACTACCTCACCGACCGACCACAGTATGTGAGGACTCAGGGCTGTGTGTCGGACAGGGTCGTCTGCAGTACGGGGGCCCCACAGGGAACGGTTCTGGCTCCGTTCCTCTTCACCATCTACACTGCAGACTTCTCCCACAATTCCACCCAGTGCTTCCTGCAGAAGTTCTCTGATGACTCTGCAATAGTCGGCCTCATCACTGATGGGGACGACAAGGAGTACAGAGGACTGACTCAAGACTTTGTGGACTGGTGCCAGCTGAACTACCTCCAGATCAACGCCAGTAAAACCAAGGAGCTGGTGGTAGACTTCCGCAGGCACAAGCATTCTCCACTGCAACCACTGAACATCCAGGGTATGGACATTGAGGCTGTGGACAGCTACAGGTACCTTGGTGTTCATCTGAACAACAGACTGGACTGGACTCATAACTCAGACGCCCTCTACAGGAAAGGGCAGAGCAGGTTGTACCTGCTGCGGAGACTCACGTCGTTTGGGGTGGAGGGCCCACTCCTGAAGACCTTCTATGACTCTGTGGTGGCTTCTGCTATCTTTTATGGTGTGGTCTGCTGGGGCGGCAGCCTCTCTGCTGGGTACAGGAAGAGACTGAACAGGGTGATCCGAAGGGCCAGCTCTGTTCTAGGATGCCCTCTGGACCCAGTGGAGGTGGTGAGTGACAGGAGAATGGCGGCTAAGCTGTCATCCCTGTTGGACAACGTCTCCCACCCCATGCAGCAGACTGTGACAGCACTGAGCAGCTCCTTCAGTGGGAGACTGCGGCACCCACGGTGTGGGACGGAGAGATTTCGCAGGTCTTTCCTCCCCACTGCTGTCAGACTCCACAACAAAGACTTTAACTGAACAAACACACACATCCACACATGTGCAATAACACTAAGTGCAATAATCTTTTCTGGCATCGTTGTATTTTTACTCAGTTGTATATAGCATTCGTATTCTATTTTTATCTTATTGTATATTTTTATTCTATTTTATTCTACTGTATATAGTATATTATTTTATTCTATTCTGTACAGCTGTGTACTGTATTTATTCTTATTGTATTCTAATTTTTGCGTCATAACTTTTGCACTGTCCACTTCCTGCTGTGACAAAACAAATTTCCCACGTGTAGGACTAATAAAGGTTATCTTATCCTATCTTACACATTAATGACTGACTGATATAACAGCAAATATACTCTAATGCAATGGTTCTTAACCTGGGTTCGATCGAACCCTTCTAAAGGATTCCCTTCTAAAAGATAATATCCTAACATACAAATTGGCTCAAAAATCAGTTTTATAGGTACGTGTTAAGGTAACTCTAGTTTTTTAAGGCCTCTGGTTTGAATGATGGCCTTCTGATGAATCATGTTTACTGCACTGTATTTGTAAGCCTTGGTTGCTGTTGCTAAGGAGAAGAAGCCAATAAGAGGTGCAAAAATAAGCTGTGTTAAAAAACACCTTGTTGTTGCAGCTGTATGCATCCCCATTTAGAGCCACACATGGTATAATCCTGGAGTAAGATAATATTTCTTTTATCACTCCTGGCTGTGCCCTGCCGTGATATGAAAAGCTATGCCTGTAGATTCTGTGAGCCAAATTTCTTTATTCTTTAAGTTCTTTATTTCCAGATTCAGCTGGGAAATATTAAGTTCTAGACCAGGCTTAAATATTTCAATTGTCAGCCATGATAAACAACACCTGTAGAGAAACTGAATACAAGTTTTACTCCTGATACTGGGGTTTCCCTGTAGCTTAAATTTTACTATATGACAGTGCATTACCTTTGTGCATGTGAAACTAAAATGGTTTATATGCTCAAGATGCCCTCAAACAAAACAGCAAACTCTTATCAATGTAGCATGCATACGTGTAGTAGACCTAATATTCTGACCTTCTCATAGAGACGACTGATAATTTTCTAAAGTAAGCAAGTGAGTTTAATGCAGCTTAGATGTTAGAGTTTGGTTAAAAGTCTTGTTTTTGATAGGGCCTTACAGATTACAGGACTGCCTTATGTTAATTAATCCATGTTAATTCTTGACATTAAGAATTAAGCGCCTGTAAAAGAATGGAATGAGTAAAAACTCTTCACAGCCTTGCTTCCCTTCTCTTTCCTCCTGCCTTGTCTTCAAAGCTCTCAAGGGAGGTCTTGTAGAGAGGGAAATGGGATATTTTTAGCAGGTTCCACAATCCCTCCTGTAAATAATTACCCTAGCTGGTGCTGAAGCTGCCAGCTCATTGGACTGGATGAACATGCAGTGTCAACTACCAAAAAGAAAAACAGGAAACGGGAATGGCAGTTTCATATATATATATATATATATATATATATATATATATATATATATATATACGTGTGTGTGTGTACACACACAAGATGCCCGCCCCGACTACAGCATAAAGGGAATACTGGAGTAATGCTAAGTAGTAAAACTGGTGCTGCACATTTTAAAAGCACTAGTCAAGAAATTCCACAGAAACACTATTGTGAAAGATGAGGACGAGAACTAGTTTCTCCAGTGTGATTGGGAGCTGTTGACTGGAGCTGAATATGTAAAAATGAACATAAACGATAAGACAACAAATTCCATTAAATGAACATTTGAACACCAAGAAATGCTGTAGTGAAACTGCTTGGTGGCCAGCTGTCAACCGCCATTGCACCAGTCATTTCCCAAATGTGTTTATGTGTGCAGCACTGCCTATTTTCCCAACTACTCCCCTAGGCCACTGCTGTAAACAAGAATATGCTCTTAGCCAAGTTACCCGGTTAAATAAGGATGAAAGAGAAGAAACTCCAACAAGCAGAACAACTAAAGGTTCTCTGCTTTGTGGTGAACTGCAGCAAACTTTTAATAGCATACATTAATAATGATACTGCAGGGTCAATATAGGTAAAGATGTTTCCCTTTGTTGTTGCTGTGTTGGTATGCGTGTGTGCAGGTGTATAATTATAAACATGGTGAAATTACATGTGCTATGAGGAATAATCTTGGGACTCAGTAGCACAGCAAGGAAAGTCAAGTTTAATTTGTAAGGACAGATTTTGATTTAACTTACTTATCAATGCAGATTTTTTTGTTGTTGTCTGTTGCCTCAGGGCAACATTATTTGGTCAGACTACTTTTCTTTGGGCATTAATAGTAGATTCTCAACTGTTCTCCTGGGGACTGCTTATTTAACTGCTTGCTTGCTCGAACACACTTGATTTAAATGATCATATTGCTATCAGGCAGTCACAGTATATTATACCTAGTTGACCATTTGAATTAGGTATGTTGGAGCAGGGACTGGGATCCCCAAGAGAACCTATGTTAATATTTTGAGAGCACTGACTGAAGGGCTATATAAGTAATCAAACCACTAACTGGACTTGTACTAATTTACAAGAAATTACCATGAGAACCTTTTAATAGGAGGAAAGATAGAATTATAAATACAAGATATAATAATTATACATATTAGATTCAATTTCTTATATTTCTGTCCCTGTGACACTTTTTACTTTTACATGTTTTACTCAGTCTAAATGTGGTTTTGAAAGCAGTGACAATAAAACAACTCTAAGAAACAATTTTTGTCTTCATGACAAGCTGCTCAAACTTAAACTGGATAACATTTGGCGGCCAAAAATAGGAGGGCTGTGATAACAAACGCACTGTCAATGGATTCTCAGGGGGGCACCCTTTTATCACGAGAATATGCAGTCATCCCTCCTATGGTGTTTTATTAGAACTGTTTGAAGAAACTGACGCAATCCCCCTTCTGCTGTGATGTCAATGATGTTAACTATCTAGCTTTCATCTTTTCTGGCTTTACTGCGTTAGTAGTCACAGCTGCATTGCTGCTTCATTTCTTTCTATCTAAGGATGTCTTATTTCTTTGTGTGTAAGGCACTGTGCTGATATTTACATATCCTCGGGGCCCGCATAAAAGAAACCTAATTTGGCCAAACAATGTCAAATCCTCCAGTGACATGTACCGAGCGTGAACCTGCTATATCAGATCAATTATGAAACGAGGAACATCAGTCATTGACTTTCAATACCAACTTGTCCAAGAGAATTTTCTCAGCTGTCTATCTAAGCCTTCCCAAATCAAAGTCTTCCCCTCTAAGCCTTGGCACCGTCCATCTTTGCTACGCACAAGGAAACATTCTTGTGGTATTCACGTTATTTCTATGAGGTCAGTTCTAGAGAAGCAAACATTGTTTTTGCTTCTTTTTTTGAGTGATTTTCTCTGCACATTTCACTACTGTACTAATTATACCATATAATAATTTTGTTATACTGAAAAATAAGGCAAGAACACAAATGTTTGTTTCAGTTAATGTATGAAACAATTAACCCACAATGAGTCATAGTTTTTAGATCTTAATTAAACAGATCTGACAAATTGCCATCCTGTCAAATCAATATGAGTTCTGTTGCTAAAGACACGAAACAAATAGTTCTGATACTTATGAATAATATCTTGTCACAAAAAGAGCACAAACAGAAAATAATACTCATTTCCAGACAAAAACTGTAAAGCTTAAGACTATCAAGAAGTAAATAAAAACGTGACTTTGTCTGTTTAACCTTCAGTTTCCTGAATAAATTTCACTTGAATGAAGTTTGGCTTGTAAGTTGAAGTTTAATGGGGACATTTCATTATATTAAAAGATTTAATCTGTTTTGGCAGTGAGTCAAGCATAGCATCAAACAAGCTGGTGATTAGATGAGTGACACAGACAAAAGTAAAGTCATTTAATTTAAGGATATTTCTCTTGTCCTTGTTGTTTGAACAGTTGAATTCAAACAGTTGAGTTACAGGCTAAAAGAAAGTATTAAAACAAGAAAGAGATAATACAACATCAGTGCTAATATATCATGTTCTTTATAACTTGACTTTACTGCGATATGGGCTTAGCTACCTTAATTGTCCCTGCTGGGACAGTGAGACTTTGTTACATGTAACATTTACAGGAGAATTTTAGCACCATGAGAAAGGAAAGGAGGAGAGTTGGGGTTTGGGGAATTATGTTACCTTGTTTTGTTACAGCAAAATAAATACATTTTACATTAAAGAAAAGTTCAAACACACCATGGTTGTCAAATCAGTTACACACTGGAAATGATAAGAGTAAAGACATAATGGTAAATTATATTTGAAATATATGAAAATACATTTTGTATCCTGCAGTTCTTCAGTCTAAGGAAAGTCGGGTATTTTGTATTTTTCAAATGTGGGTTCATTTTATTTAGAAATTAGCATGTGGCTAATTTGTACTCATAGCCAACAATGCAAAAACTGCACTGACTTCAAAGAAACCATATCTGTGGTACTTTGTGCATACATTTAGGAGAAAAAAGTGCTAAACATTTCAAATATTGTGCGTTTTTTTTTTTCTGCAAGTCTTTCTTTAAAAACTTCTTGTCATAACCATTTTACAGGTAAGCAACAATTTCATCAAGAGGCAAAGTAATACTGCTCTAAACAAAGTCATCATGCAGTGTGCTCATGGGCTACCCTGTGGCCTCCTAGCTAATAGAACTCTCTAAAGACAAGGGTCTTTGTCTTTCTGCCAAACAATAAATTCACCCAAATAAAAGCCTTTCACTGCTCTCAGCAGGTCTTTTACATAAGTGGTCTTTCTTTTCTTTTTTCTTCTTTTTTGGCTTTTTGCAGAACAGTATAAGACAAATTGAGTTTCCTCAGTAATTTGCAAATGTAATCTTTTTTGCCACAACCAAAAGAGTGCAAAGTAAGAAACATTTGCTTATGGCTGGTGCACACGTGCTGTGTAATGTAGTTTTTAAAAAAGTGAAAAAATTGTCATGAAATGACAGGAGGGATGTGGACCTGGATGCTGGAATTGAGAGACAAGAATAGCCTCAAAAAGCAGCATTAAAGCTGAGCTCTCATAAAACACAAAATATTAGCAGGCCATGAACAAGACATCTAACTCTATGAACCTTGCAGGAAAACACAGAATGAACAGAAACACAAACGTGAAGGAAGATGCGACAAAGGACAACAGATGACACAACAAAGTACACGTGGAGGCTGAGACAATAAATACACAGATACCAGACAACAAAGGGAGAGGACACAGATATAAGCACAACTGAAACTAATCTCACAAGGTGGCAGAAAGGAAGTAGAACTATACAGAGCATGAGTAATCAGAGACCTTCAAAATAAAACAGGAAATAACACCGAGATGAAGACTCAAACATAAAAACTTGACATTCAGACAAGATTGAAGGAACAGAGTGGGAACACAAATGGGGATTGATTAAATGCCCTTTCTGTTTCTTCAGAACAGAAGATCAGAACTAAAGGCATGAAAATAACAGTGCCAAGTATTAAGCATAATCCAAAGCTAACAAAAAATACCAAGGTAGACAGAATCTAAAATCCCCCAAAACTCAAAACCACAGGTACAAGACCCAGAGACCATGACATATATGGTCCATGCACCAGTGCTTTTCATTTCTATTTGTTCACTACTATAAATGGCAGCTTAGGTGTTTTTTTTCCCCTCTACTTTGATTACCTTTAATGCAGATATATATTGACCTGTGTACCCTTGATCCTTAATAACAAATGCAAAGTAAAGACTGATAATACTTCATACTTCATTAGAAGCTCTTTGCATAAGCTGCAAAAACATGTTTATGCAAGTGAAGGAGGCTGAAATTAGACTGAAAAATGAAGAAAAAAAATAAGTGATAGCAAAAACTTCAGCAATATATATATATATATATATATATATATATATATATATATATATATATATATATTTGGACAGTTAAGACCAACATGAACTTGTACCAGAGTAATAAACAGAGAGACGTGAGGAGAAGGAGAGAAGTTTGGGAAAATCACAGTAGATTAGCAAGTTCTGAACTTTGGTTCCATTTGGTACCAACAACCATGCCATATTTAAGTCACTTAAACCACCTTTCCAGATCTCATGCTCAGTTCAAACTTCAGCAGGTCGTCTTGCCATATGGTTTGAATTGATACGGGCAGATTCGTTTAGAGTGTGTTAATGAGCCACTGAGCAGGTGTACAGTGTGGGTATGCATGTATGTCTTAAATTATTTATTTGATTTAGGACACTTAAGGTGCTACTTTAAATCTAATGTTAACTCTGGTATAACAGCTGTTACATTAAAGGCAATTGTGTTGCAACCCTTGATAAATCCGACTGAAAGAAGGACATGCATGTGCCAAATGTTCTGTTTTTAAGCCAAGGACAGTGTGTCAGTTCAAAATGTTACCAAACTTATCCTTTTTTCCCCTAACAGACACAGTGAATTCTTCCCTCAAGGGTGAGACTGTCAATGCAGACCTCTACTGCAACAGCCTAAGACATTCTGGGAGAACAATAATCTTAAATGACTTGAACTTGCCATTGTAGCCATCTTTTGCCTGCATGAAGTGCAATGAAAACACAGAAGTTTTTCAGCAATGCCAAAACCATCCTTGTCCATCCCCTTGCCCAGTCACAAGATGTTCCTCCCTGTAAGTTCATCATCTTCCCCAAAATGAAAATCAAATGTAAGGGTTGATAACTGAACACTCTAGGCAAGGTCCACTAACACTGAAGAAGGACAAATGCAAGTGGACAATACAGGAACTCTGGTGAATTAAAACAACAGTGGATAAGACTGAAGGAAAATAAAATGTATATATCTATTCCATCCATCCATTCGCTTATCCTTTTCAGGGTCGCGGGGGGCACTGGAGCCTATCCCAGCTGTCATAGGGCGAGAGGCAGGGTACACCCTGGACAGGTCGCCAGTCTGTCGCAGGGCCAACACACAGGGACAGACAACCATTTGCACTCACATTCATTCGCACATTCACATCTAGTGACAATTTGGATTATCCAATTAACCTATCCCCACAAACTGCATGTCTTTGGACGGTGGGAGGAAGCCGGAGTACCCGGAGAGAACCCACGCAAACACGGGGAGAACATGCAAACTCCACACAGAAAGACCCCGGCCTGATGGTGGAATTGAACTCAGGACCTTTTTGCTGTGCGGCAACAGTGCTAACCGCCGTGCCACCTATATATATTAAGTTAGGTTTTATTTATTTATTTATTTTTTGCCTATTATAGGCTGGATAGCCTTACTCATCTAACATTTGTACTTAGGACAGAAAGTCTTTTAAATTGACATTATGTACAGATGTTGATACATAACAAATGCATCCACACTGGTTAATAAAACTTTAATTTACTCTACACAAACTTTATTTGCACACGTACTGATGTGTTCATTATATTCCTATTATGCCCCTGTAATTTAATGACTGTTGAGCTATTGAAGCATCTCGCTCATGCTGTGATGTTGTAAGGTACACAGTTCATCTTCAGACCTGAAAATCAGAGGTAAATTAAAACAAGCAATTCACTGTATGATTACTAACAGCATAAACAGTTTTGCATAATGATGTATGTAACAACCCAAGCCTCTTGTCAGACATCACAGGTATGGATCGTCTGTCACTTCCTGTCAGACACAATACAGCAACACTTCCAAAGTGTGACAAAGCTCAGCATGAAAGGATCATACCCAAACTGTTCAGTGTACACTGACTAGTCAAGGTTCTAGTCTGTGTTCTAGATGAAATGACATGAAATCATGTGCGTGTGTGTGTGTGTGTGTGTGTGTGTGTGTGTGTGTGTGTGTGTGTGTGTGTGTGTGAGAAACACTTATGGCAAAGGAGTTTCCTAAATTGCTTTATACTTTCCTGTAAAATTCCCCAAACAAACCCCAGATGTACACACCCAGTGGTTTTTGATCTATGGTGAAGCTTATGTGTAAGTTCAATAAAGTAAAGATCTGTAATCAGTCAACGGCATGCTTTCCTGGGTGCTCAGCTGCTAGTCTGTTCTTTACATCATTTCCACTTTCCCACACTGTTAGAGTCATTGCTGACATAATTGTTCTAGTCCAATCATCTTCTTGGACGCTTTCTCTGAGCCAATCAGCTTCCGTGCTGTGTACTTTAAATCTAAGTGTTCTTCTGCCATTCTCCCTACCACACTCTCATTTGTGAAATCCACCCCTTTGTTGATATGTACTGCACAGAGATTTTGCTAAAGAATTGGCTGCTTGTAGTAACGCCTCTTATCTATGAATTGTTTTAGATCCCTTTAGCTTTTTGTTTTTGATTTTAGAGTATCTGTACTTCAGACTCAGTGCTCAAAGCTCACCACCTTCTGAGCAACAGGCAGCTGTTGACAGTTAAAAAACAGGAAACAAACAAAAAAAACCAGTGCTTTAATCAAGTTCAGTTGTTGAGCAGAAAAGCACGGATGTATAATTTAGCATGTAATTAGCAGTTGACAAAAATGAAGCATCAAGCAAGACCTAAGAATCATTTCATGATTAATTAGTAAAGACCAAAACAAGGTTAAAGAAGAATGAAAAACAGATTTACCAGGTGACTCAAAACTCGGCTCCAGTATCCGAAAACTGTTGCTCTGGGTGTTATATAAGGCCATATAATTCTGCTACAAGGTAACGACCTGTCGGCACAGTGTGTCACTTTGTTTCACAGCATCCTGGTGCCAACAAATTACTTACAGCTTAAAATCTTAGAGCTGATTTTGAATTGCATTTATGTTGTTTCGTTTTTATGACACTATGCTTTCCTGGGTTTAAACCCAAATAGGGTACTCCTGCATGGAGTTTGCATGTTCTTCCCATGCTTGTGTGGATTAGTTTCTCCTGCAACTCTACAAGATATGCTAGGTTAATGATACTTATGTCAGTCCAGAACAAGAGAGATTCTTAATCTAGTTTATCTGTGGAGTGTAATGTACTTTTGCCTGTCATCATAGAGCTGGGCAGTGTCACTTGCTGCTCTTTGGAGGATAAACTGAAAACTTCTTGGAACAACCATTTAAGCCTCCAGAGAGTGTTCCACAACAATTAGCAAACCTCCTTCCAAGACATGGATCTTAGATTGTTTGAGGCTGGGTGAATTCTTCCAAATATACATACATTATATCCAATAATGCAATGACCCACAGTTTAACAGTATTTTAAAGTATTTAAATGTGATCATGTCTTAAAAAGAGAAACATAATCATAGGAGCTGAAGAAAAAAAAGAAAAGAAAAGAAAAGTAGAGACAGGTAATCCTGAGAGCTTGCTCACTAGAGAGAGGCAAGGTGGGAACAGGATAAAAGACATTGTGGGAGAGAAGAAAGTGTGAGAGAGGAGAGATAGACAGAGCTAGTTGTGAAGTGCACGAGGGAGGGAGTAAAACGGTAGAATGATAAAGAGATGGCACAACATCTAAGACTAGAAGCAATTCACACTGTCCCTCCTTCCCTCCCACTCCCTCTCATTATCACTGTGTTCTAGCCAGCTTCTCTCTAAGTGTCAAGCATGAGGCAGCATGTCGCTGTCGTTGTTGTCAAGATTATTTGTGCACATAGACGCAGTTATAGAGGAATGTGGGTATCTTCACTGCATGTAGACAGAAAACAAATGTCTGTCAGTCAGCCTGTTGGGAAAGCTAGAAAATACAGCATTTCAGTAAAACTCAGTCCAAAGCCAGTAAGAACTTGGTGGACATCCAGTATATATTGATCCATTGTGTTAAAATTGTAAACAACAGAAATTAGAGCCAAGGAAAACTCCATCACTCTGACTGAGATGAGCTTGAGGATAGTATTGGGATTGCACATGTGCTTACTTACAACCTATGATTTCAAATTACATCTTGAATCTAACAAATTATATTTTAAAAATATCTTATTGATATAACCTCCTTCTTGAAAAAGCAACCGTCTTTGCAAAATATGATCAAGCTGTTATCGACTGCTAATTTGCTGCTGCTCATTTACAGCCACAAAGCAGCATAACCAATCCAAGTAATGGTACATATTCTGAATGTGAAGTCAAGTAATACTCCTTTACAACAAGTACCCATACCTAAATGGATAAATAAGAAATGTAAATGTGCCCTTGAAAATAACACTAACTGTATGGGCAATTTCAGCTACAACCACATTAGTGTTAATGCTACATCCATGAGTATATTTCTAAATTATAGTGGGTAATGTGAAAAGGGTCACATAAATGAGGGTTGAAAAGATCTGTCACCTCCCCCTGCAGCTTCCCTCAACCCTTTTACCTTTATGTTTCGCTTTTTCCAGTGTGCAAACTCGACCTGCATCAACTTTGTTTCCAGCCACAGCAAACAGCTGCTTTAATCACAAAAAAGAAAAAAGAAAAACAGCATGCCACGTGCACAGCATCAAATGGCAAATGATAGAGAAGCAAAATTAACAGCTTAGCGGCGAATAAATGAGCATCTCGCAGGTAAAGAGCTTGTAATTTTCCCTATATAAAAGCTAGCCTGACACATGACTCTAAACTATTGCATAATTGGGCTCTAGTATATCTGCTGAATGTGTATATGTATTATTTTATTTATTTATCCAACATGCAAGCTATTAGAATGTTTTATACCAATAACTAATTGCTGTTTTTTTTTAATCAACAGAGCAGTCTATTTTGTAGAACACTCGAGAAGTAAACAAGTTGTTAAATCTCAATTACCCCAAAATTAACCTCCTTTGTTGTTGCCTTGCAAGGTGACTGGGAGCATTTTTAGACACTTGGTCACAAATAATTGGCTCTTTTTACACATCCACATAGTAAATCCATAAATAATTGCACATCTTACTCACTGAACAATATGTGTGAACTGATTATAAAAAACTGTAAAGCCTCAACCCAGTGACTCTTAATACTGCTTTTCAATTATGCTGATAAAGAAGAAAATGAAAGGAACCATTAAAACTCAATGGAATGTCAGCTTTGAATCCCAGATTACATCTCACCTTTTTCACAGATGGAGGAAAGCCATTTGAAAAACAATGAATGTATTTAGAAAGCACCAAATTTTGTGCGCTCAAATAAAAAAAAAAAAAAAAAGGGGGGGGGGGGGGGGGGGGGTGAAGGTGGTGATGAAATGTGTCTGTTAAGACAAAATACAAAATACAAGCATTCATGTGAGTAGTGCATACACTTAATGTTCTGTTATTTAATCCGTATCTCGCCTTAATGCCAAAGCACAATTGTAATTTGTGATAATTTTTCATTTCCTCTGGTAACCTTTGTGCCACCCTTTCCCCCCCAAATGTTTCATAAATAAGAACATTAAAAAAAAGATTGTGCTTGTTAAAAATGGTGTAGATTTATACATATTACCAGGCTCTTGTGTACTGAGGCATTAGATCAGATAGTAATGTTTCTTTCTGAAAACCTAAATGACTCTGAAACCATTTCTTATGCCAGTTTTTTTTTTTTTTTTTATCCTCATAGCATACAATTGCTGTACTAAATCTTGCATGGCCTTTAGCTGGGTGCTGCTGTGTGTCAACATAATTATGTATGAGGACGCCACCTAACCTGCTCTTCGTGAGGAGGCTGATTGCTGGCTCTTATTACTTGACTTCATATTGATTTCATGCCGTGTCAGTGTCTGATCGTGATTCGCGGGCGTTACAAGTGCTGCATCAACATTTTCGCTTTACTGTGACCCAATATGACTCGATCGTGTCCTTGGGTCAGGTTTGGAACATTAACTGGAGCTTACAGCTGTCGCTATCTTAGACTAATGATTAATATGGCATTTATATTACAACCAACATGGACTCTTCTAATCATTAACCTTCAACAAGGGATACGCTGCAGTAGTTACGCTGCACTATGAAACAACTATTTTACCTTAAAATAGGCAGAACACAATAAAAACTGCAGGTAGTAAGGCAAGTAGGTAGTCTTGATCCATGAAGTATTCTATATGTAACATGGGTAAGCAATTAAGACATGAAAAGTTGTTTTGATAGGTTGTCTGATTTTAATATATGAAAAAGTTAAACTGGCATCTCATAGAAGACAGAGTCAGATACAGAAATCAACAACATCGTTTTCTTTAAACTATTTCAACTATTGTAAGCACTGAGCCACACATTATTAAAACTGAAATGGATCTTTACTTGAGTTCTTTTAAGACAACAAAGACTTGTTACCAGATTATTCATTAATAACACCTGAACTGCCAGGTGAGGAGACTTTGACTCCATCCTGCAACAACAGCAATAATGACAAAAAGCATAATTTCTTGAAGAAGTAAAGAAGTTAATTTAAATCAAATGTTCACAATATTTAATTAACATTTGAAAAAACAAGTTTTATTAGTTTTATAAATAATTTAAATCATTTCAGTACAAATCATAAATGTAAAATACACATTAGCATAAACCAATAAACAAAAGGTATAACAAATGACAAAATAAGTAACACATTTAAATAATTTAATGATTACAGAGGAAGTGAAAAAGTAAATGTTTAAAATTAATTTTAGGTAACGTGCGGAATTAGTTGAAGACAATATAAAGATGATATAAAAACTGAGCCTCACTTTGAAACAGAACGATTTGCCGATAATTTTACTGATAATATTTGTGCTTCATTTTTATGACATTCTTTGTGCACTGCTCGTGTTCGTGGATGCTGTGTGTTGGTAAAAAGTCACTTAAACACCAGTTTCCATAGATAATCTTTGTGCTACATAAAAGCAGTTTGTTTTTAAATGAATGATTGGATGGATAGAAATTTGCAAATGCATGGCATCACTTGGCCTCGTTGGTACTGCTACTGGCAGTATGGCTCTTTCAATATCTCCATACCACAGCTCCAACTGTAGACTAAGTAATTAAAAACCTACTGAGGCCTTTGTGCCCTCTCTCAAAGCTTATGAAATCTTGCATTTTTTTAATGTAATTATAATTACATGACAGGCTATAAAAATATGTACATGTGTGTATGCATGTGTGTGTGTGTGTGTAGATGCATCTGTGTGTGACTGGTGTAATACATAATTTACAAATGAAGGGTTGGCTACGTTGTGGAACATTTTCATTAGAGCCGGTAGCCTGTCCATTCCCTGTCATGTTGCCATGGAAACAGATGAAGAACACAGGAAATACATTTAGATTTTCTCAGAGAACATGAAAAGTACAGAGGCCGAGTGCTTTAATTTAAAAAAAATAATTATACACATATGACTCACACAATTAGACAAAGTAATCAAGAAAATGAATAAATATTGCAATAAAATACAATGCAAATACATTGCATATATTTCCTTCTCATAATATAGAAATATAGATTAACGGGTGCAGAGGGTAGTCAGTGTTATCTGTGATGAGCAAGTGTTTGTTTAATGGCATCCTCTCAATCTAGGGATGGGTATTTAGGTTTTATCCGATACCGGTGCCAAACCGGTACTTTTGAAACGGTGCCGGTGCTTAAACGGTGCTCAAACCGGTGCTTAAAGAATGCAGAAGACAAAATTGGTCCAAAAACCTCTCATGTTCAGCTGTTTTTTTTTTGTAAAAAGATAACAATGTTAGGAATTCGCATGATAAGGTGGGGCCAGGTTTCACAATGAACACACCTGAAACTCTGGCTGATTGGGACCCACGCCCAGTTTCACACCTTGGCTCAGGCGATTAGAGGATCATCAGGGGGTCCTTTTGTCCCTCTGTGGGGGGATACTCCCACTAGGTTTATATCTGGGACTCTCCACCATTTGACCATAGAACTGAAGAAGCTTCTCAGATGAGAGGTGAAAAGTCTTCAAGCAACTTAAAGAAGTCCAGACGCTTTTCTTTGCAAGCTCCTTTGATAACAATGTTAGCCTTTTCTGCAGCTATGGGGCATATATGGTATCACTCTTGGCTGGAAGCAGTGCTTAATCAATGGAAAAAACACAAACTTTGTCCAAAAACCTCTCATGTTTAACTGTTTTCCACTTTTTCTTTGGTTATTTTAGCCTTTTTGGCCAGGGTGAAGGGAGTATCTGCCATCAAACAAGAAGACAGCCGCATGTAACTATGACTGTGTTTTAATAGTTCACCTTACATGCATTAATGTAATAACGTGGTTAGCCTACTCAACGTAAATTATACACGAACAACATTAAGCTACTCACGCAGAGAAGAACGGCTGCTGCTGCCATCATCATCCTCATCATTTCTGCTACATTGGCAGGGCTAGGGGTCAGGACATTACTCTTCGGGTTTTTGGGGGATGTTGCTAACTCCGGGTCCGATAACAGGCGCCACACCCGCAGTAGATGCGCTCGTTGTGAGGTCTCACAGCAAGCTATCAAATAGGGCGCATTTTTCGGCTTTTAAAAAAAACGCTATGCATCGCCAGGTGTTTCATCGGATTTGAGGTGTTACTTCCTTTGACAGTATCACAGTATCAGCTTAAAGCACTTGTTGCAGGCTGCTGAGTTTGCATCTTTTGCTGTGAAATACAGCCAGACTTTTGACCGCTTCGCCTTGGGCATTTTTAATCTGTAGCTCTGCTCTAAAAGAACGTACGTACCTGGACCCACCTACTATCCTCGGAAACATAAAATGATTGGCTAGAATTTAAAGTGTATGACATCTCAGGGGAAAAAAAAGCACCGAAATAAAGCACCGAAATGTGCGCTGCTTTTCAGTCTGGTTACTACCGTTTATGTCAGAACCGGTGCCATCATGGCACCGGATACCGGTACCCATCCCTATCTCCATCCCAGCTTCAAATATGTGCAGTTTGTAACTAATCACAGGTCAGCCCTCTACATGAGTTTACCCAGCTCTGATGCTGTACCTCAGTAAAGAACACTGTTATTGCCACAACTGACTGATCTCCAACATTTTGCTGCATATTGTAACAACCCTTTTGGGTTATAGCACCACACCATCTTGGCTGTTTGTGGAGGTAAAATACATCCGCACATTACTCCACTTATGCCCAGCCATTGTTGTGAGTTTGCACACCAAGGGGTTGCGACACATTTATACAGCTGTATTTCGCACATGACTATTAAAGTAGTCATGTAGTTCCTTCCAATGTAGACAATCCAAATGATACAGTTTATTTCCACTCTGTTTCTGGTAATGATAAACTACAAATTTACCCTACATTACTAAAATATCGATAGTTTAATATGAGAATCGTTTCTAGAACATAAATGACTGGTATCGGAGGAATCGATATTTCAGTATCGATCCGCACATCACTAGTTGTTAGCGGCAGCCATTCCATGCTGCTCATGTTCTTTTCTCTCAAAAGAAACCTTACTGTTGTGTCAAGCTGGCGCCGGCGATACCAATCTCCGCGCATGTATGCACGGACGAGTACAGCCGTGGAGACCTGGCTCATAAGGTGTAATGTTGCTAACAGCGAATAAAGGTCTGTTATTGGATTTAACCGACTGGCTTCGGGTTATTCGGCTAACCCCCACACAACAGGCTCGCTGGACCTGCTAGCTGCTCCTTTCTTGCCAGACTGCTGTTACAATATGTTGAAATGATCTCAGCTTCCTTAGAAAACAGATCCTGCTCATCACATTCTTTTATACAGACTTGTACTCTTTCACCACATTGTCCTGATATACACTCACTTGGAGGGGAGACAACGATAAAGCAGTTCTTTCAGGTCACTAGTAATCCAGGGCTTGTTGCTCACAAAGCAACAAATATACAATTTGGACCGGTAAGGTGGTGTGCTCACAAAATTTGATATATCCCACGATGCAACCAGTCAAACCAAGTTGACTGACTCAAATTAGCCCTGCAGTACTTCTGTAGTCTCATTTGTCAATCTTCTAACATTGCTTGTTGATAAAGGTTGCCAACAGCTTGTGTCAACAGGATGACACACTGATCATTGAAATAACAACAATATATATATATATAACAACTATATATATGAAATGATGCTTCATGGCAAAGGTATAGCAAGGTGCTACTTCAGACAAGGTGGAGGTCTAAGATAATATCCTAACTGTGGGATTATCTGTTGTTCATCTTGTGTGTGCCACTTCTGCACCATCCTTACCGTGCCTATATTTTTCAAAATGTTTGACTACAATCAGCATAGAGATAAAAAAAATATATATACAGTGATTACAATTTTTATAGCATTTTCTTTCTTTTGTGTCTAACATAAGAAAATGTGCTTAAAGCTTATTTATACAGGATATTGTTGCAGTTGTTTTTTGTCAGCTGATCAGCGATGCAAACCTCCCATTTCTGGACTGCTGGCAATGAGCCGACTATAAAAACAGCAGCTAGTTACAAGCTAGTGTTATACCAGCTAACATTTAGGTGTGACTACCCTAAAATTTTCCTCAAATTTTCTCTTTGATAGACAGTTTGTCTGAATTCTCACGTTGTATGAGTGTATTCAATAATTGCCAGAGTCTAACAATGTCAGATCGCGTTCAAAGAAAGATTCAGTAACACCAGTGTTTCAGTCAACTGGTTTTCACATTACATGGTTATACATATATTCCACTCTGGTTGCAGATGTTGCATGTGCAGAGTTTTCATTTCAATGAGCAGTCACCTCTGCCGCTGCCTAATATTGCATTACATCATTTGACAAGATTAAAGTTGATATCACCAATCCAAATATTGACACATATGTACAAGTGTGCAAGTGCAAATGCCCAAATGTTTCAGTGTTATCTTGAGATAATGCAAATTATGCTTAAAATAATTGTATTAAATTTAAATATAAAATAAAAACTCGTACCCATGTGTTTCTGTCACATAAATCACAAGCTAACATTTTCCCTGTGCCGCCAACACCTCAAAGACTCAAGTTTATCTGCCTATATTTTGTTCACTCTGTCAGCTGTTTAACACCTGCAGCTAATTTAAGAAAGTGGTGATAGTCACAGTTTAACACAGGCAGACGAGTAGTCAATATAATGTAATAGTGTGGCAATATTTTGCACACAACAGTATATGTGCTTCATCTTTCATCAGTACAGTTTGGCTTTTTCACACCTTAGTAATTGATCATGTGATGAATGCACATTATTCATTGTGAGTAAACAACCAAACCCAAACCCCTTTGGAGGTGGTGGTCCCAGTCATTTAAACCTCCACTAGGATTTAAATGCCTGGAAGTCTCCACCTTTTGGTTTTTAGAACTGAATCTTGACTGAGAAACACCTGCAAAAATGTTAAAGAAGCCCAGTCACCTCAAGCAAGCTCTTAAGGCTGTTGCTTTTGTTCACCTCATGGATCCAAACAGTAACTTCTTTGATTCAAAACTGATAAATGGTGGACGTTGTCGTGATCAGGGGAATATCAGTCAGCTTGTTAAGGAACCATGGATAACTTTACTTTTTTCAGCAGCCTTTTATTTTTGAAAATAACATGACGAGATGTCAGACGATCTGTCTCACTCTGTCAGATGTGCCAGCATGTAAGCACATGCAGTGATGAGTTTAGAGTGCTCGCAGTTGAGCAGTGTTTTCAAATGAAGATGCAGAGCAAGTGCAGTGGCCCTTATGGAAAAAATTGATGGTAATTCGTATTTTGGTGCACATTCACCTGACAGACACGCCTTGTATTTTCAGTGTAACATCAACAGTGCCTTTGGTTACAGTTTGCTGTGGTCTGTATCATTCAGGCTGTCAGTCACGGTCAACAAATGTTTCTAGAAACCATTTGCTAATATCCTAGGTGACAATCACTGTTATGCAATGTGATGAATAATATAAATTCAAGAAAAATTTCCTATGTGTTACTTTAGTTATTTTTAACTCATAAACAGTAAAACATGAACAACGCTATTAAAAGATGCAAAACTCAATATTTTGTTTAAATAGTAGTATGAATGATGTATGAAATTGCTGTCACTAACGATTTTTCTTTTTGCCTCAAGGAAACAATATATTTTACAACAGGGGAAAAAAATTCATATTCAATAGCAATTTTTCTCAAAAGGTTAAATGAACAAAAGTCACATGACAGTGGCTAAAATCAATTCAGTAAAATGTTTGTCCCAGAGAGTGAAAACATGCTCCTTCTGTCTTATGACATCTTATAAAGGCACAACAGCAATGCTAGTCAGCACAACGATTCAGGTACACAGACCGATTTAGATGCAGACTTTATTAGTCCCACAATGGGGAAATTCATGTTACAGCAGGACAAGGGTCAGGAAAATAAATAAGGAAAAATTATTTACAAATAAAAAAAGCACTAAAAAAGTACTATACAAAAGTAATTTGCATTATGTACAAAAAGGTTTTAATGCTATTAAACCAGAATGGTTTTTGTAGAGCCACTTGGTCACATGTTTTTGACTTTGTAAGTAGTTATCATTCTAAGAAGTGTTTTTATAGTCAGGCAAATACTATTGTATGAGCATTTGTTTGTATTAGGAATGCAAGCCGAACCTTCTGAGTCAAAAGTCAATAAATAATTGAAATGCTGCTCCTGAGACACAGTTTTCCCGTTGTTTATTTTGTCTGTAATTAAGAGTCTGGACCTGCTAATCGTGATGCTTGGTGTCAGGGAGAGCAAAGTCACGCAAGAGGAGGCAAGTCTTTCAAGATGTAATTCAACTTTAGCAACAAAGGAGCATAACGGTGCTGGCACAATAACAAGTGGAGTGATTATGAGAGTGCACCTGTAGAAGCAGCATAATTATAGTTTAACTAATAACAGAAAACCCTGGCAACTGGGCCCCAAAAAGGTCACAACTGGATACTGCAAAACCCTACTACTACTTTTTTTTATATGTCTTCAAAGTGCACAAGTTAAAGACTGAAAATAACATACAGTATGCTATACTGTATACTACTATATTGTAATATACTCTATAAATCGAATTTAATAATGTAAAGAAAACGGTTTTATCTTCTATAATATTCTATTATCATTTGAATCCATTGTTAAACAACCAAATCCTTTCTATACCAACATTTTATGTTGGCTGACTTATTATAAAGACTTAATAATTAGCTTTGTAAGATAGAGATGAAGTATTTTGCTGCTCACTGAGAGACTCCTACTAGAAAATTCAGACTTAACAACTGAGACTACTGAGCGATTGCAGTACTTTTTTAGAATTGAAGGAACTCTATTTGGGCAAAAACAAATAATACAACAGGAAATACTGCATGTTCTCCTTTGTTTCCATATGCATATGCATTTCCATAATATTTCATATTAACTATCCTACATGTCCTGTTCATTCTGTTATGGCAAAAGAAGATAAACAAAATCCCCAAAGCAATGCAAAGCATAAAAGTAATCTGTATTATATTGGGAGAGTTCAAAAATAAAACTGCTATTTTTTATTTCTCAGTTTTTGAAATCTAGACTGCACAACTAAATAAATGGTTTCATTGGTAAAGCACCAAGCACTTTTGAAATTAATGTTATTTTTTGGTATTCCAGCAAAAGTGAACAAAGCTAAATGAAAAAAGTATGATAAAAAATCTCGCTGACAATGAATTTCTTATACCATATTGTCAATATTGTTCCCCCTTTTTAAAATTGGAAGGTAGAGGTAGTAAGCTATTGAAACATGCACAAACATATATGGAAATACAGTTTATAGTATATCACATCATTAGAAAAAGTCAGTTTGATCACTTTTCTCTTCAACATAGCCTCGACTCTCTTAGGCCAGCTGTCCTGTAATTTCTGTAAGCAGTCTTCAGGAATCTTTCTCCAGGATTCTTGAGGGAGATTCAAAGATCTGCTCTGGATGTTGGCTGTATTTGTTCTGTTCTCTGTCAGGATGATCCCACATTGCTTTTAACAAGTGTGAGGGAGGGGAGGTCGTCCATAACTGATAGCATGCCTTCCTATGTATATCTATTTTACTCAACTGACAGTGCTTTTGTGATCACTGTCAGACACTTTCCAGATGAAATTACATGGTGGATCAAAATCTGACAGTACTTTTCTACGTACACAATTTCCTCCATTTTGAAAAGATCCACAATACCACTGGCTGAAATACAGCCACTGATTTTCAGTCCAATTCTTCCACAATTTGGAACACATCTGCCCTTTCTCCACGAAGCCAAGAATGGCTTCTTGACAGCCAACTCTCCACTGAGGCCATTTGTTATGAGGCTTCAATTAAAAACAGATGGATCAACTGAAGAGCCAGCTGCATCAGATCCTGTGTCAGGTCTTCGATGTTCTTGGCTGGATTTTGTCCTGTTTCTTAAGGACATGAATTTCAGATACTGCTTATCTGTTTTAGATCATTTTTAGGCCTTCCACTTCCTTTTTCATTATCCACAATTTCCTCAAACTTTTTAAGTACACATTGCACACCATGCCTTCATTTCATGTCTTTAACCCTTTCATGGATATTATTGTTTTCTTGTATTTGTGTCAGTGTTGATGGTATACTTGCACATAAACCACTACATTGGACACTGATGTGTCACTGAATACCCTGCCACCCACTGGTGCTGTCCACTTAAGTTGCCATGTAAAAAAACTCTTTAAAAAATGAAGTTTAAAAGTCTTTTTTTCAAGAGAGTAATATTATCCTGTCAAACTTAAAACGACTTAAACTGCTGTGAAGGTAAACACTTTTTTAAATGTGAATAATATCTACTACTAAATACCTCTTGTTAAATGGCAAAAAGTCAGGTGAAGTAAAAGAAATATCTCAGACGTCTTTCCTTTCTGAATAAATATTCCACATGACTGTTCATTAGCTTTCATCTTTCCACACAAACTGGAACTGACCTTTGTATTTCAAACAAGGGTTGAGACCTGTCAAATGAATTTGTGTCATCTTGCTGAACATAATTTAACCACCTTTGCCTTGAACCTTCCCACAAGTCTAAGACAGACACAACAAAATAATAATTTTCTTCTGCTATAAAAGACTTATCTTTCGCATAGCTGTATTTGCATTACCATGCCTACCTGCACATAATTAGTCAAATAACCTTGAGTCAGCCAGCTGAATGAGATGTAACTAATTAGCTGCCTTTTGCGCTGATACCTTTGGACAAAGTCAGTGAAATGCTAGAGGCACAGAAATACATCTTCAGATCTTAGAGCGAAGTCAAATTTAGTAACATATCAGTATAATATGATTAAAATACTTTAACTAGATGTGGCAAATAAGATAAGATAAGATAAGATAACCTTTATTAGTCCCACACGTGGGAAATTTGTTTTGTCACAGCAGGAAGTGGACAGTGCAAAAGTTATGACGCAAAAATTAGAATACAATAAGAATAAATACAGTACACAGCTGTACAGAATAGAATAAAATAATATACTATATACAGTAGAATAAAATAGAATAAAAATATACAATAAGATAAAAATAGAATACGAATGCTATATACAACTGAGTAAAAATACAACGATGCCAGAAAAGATTATTGCACTTAGTGTTATTGCACATGTGTGGATGTGTGTGTTTGTTCAGTTAAAGTCTTTGTTGTGGAGTCTGACAGCAGTGGGGAGGAAAATAATCACCCTTTTCGTGATAAATTTGATCTTATATCATGTTTTGTGTTGAGCGTTTATAAAGAGACACAATATTTTTGATGTTGGTTTCAAAATTTATTTTAACAATCAGATATTATAAGTGAAACAACGAAAATGGTGGACCCTGATTTGCAGGTATTACCGGAACAGCAGATCTTGATTGGAATGAAGGAAACCCACAGAGTGAAAACATTCTGGAAAGAAATGACAAGGCAAGTACTGCATATCGAGCTGATTGGAGGGCTTAGACTGGTTGTTTAGTGAAGGATACCAATTAAGATAAACACAAACCAAAGTCACTACAACATGTTTTTTTTTTTCAACAATCTGGCTACATTGTTATAACTGTAAAATTCCACACTCTAATTTAATCAAAATTTTAACAATTGTGATCTGATATGATCAGTTCCTCCATTTCCCCATCAATAAACTGTCAGGCATAATAACACTACATACATATGTCTGAAAGCCACTGAATGAAGCACAAAAGAAATATTATTATACAACTACAACATTTTAAAATCTGTATCTCTTGTTTAGTTATCCATCATCCATTCAGCTGTCCATTTCTTCACTGGAATAAAAAAAACAGTTTATCCCTTTGTCTGATAATTTTAGGGGATCGAATTAGTGTACTTGCACCATTAAGAAAGACTTTAAAGAAAGCAGGAAAGTCACGTATTTATTTCCTTTGGCTTCTACTGAACAGATGGTCTAAAACTAAGCTGCTGCACAAGACCTTATGAACTCTAGGGTGTCATTAATTAATAACCATCCATTCAGCATTTTTTAAGGTCAAGGCATAGATCAAACAGTATCTGATATGTGCAGTTTTTGTAATCTCTTATGCATTGCCGTCAGCAATGCAGATACAGCCTGAGGGATGGACGTCACTATAAACAAACCAACAGAAGAGCCATGAATTCCTATGAGATCCCTTCAACAACATTATATCTAAGACACCAAGAACCCTGTCCAAATAACCCTGTCCTATGATCATATCATGGGGAAATACTGGAGTGAGGTAGTCAAATGGCAGTTAATCAATACAGGAGACTGATCACTGAAAAGGATGTTGTGCATGAAAAAGGAGACAATTCAGCCTCAATAATAGTCGCCTCACCTTAGAGGAGGAGAATTATTGGACTGCATAAATAAACGAGAAGAAAGGACCAAGAGCTTCTGTATGGTGAGTGAAGGCAAAGTAGATCCTGGCATTTGGTCATAGTGGTGGTAAAAAGAAAAAAACAAACAAACAAACTAACAACCATGTTATTTTACAGAAACTGATACTTATGTTTAACCACACAGAGGGTTTTTCAGACCCTATCATGGGCCATAGCCTTGCAAAGGATTTAAAAATACAAATTTTCCACAAATTTTATCATTTATTGGGAAGTAAAAAATTCCTTTAAAATGCGTTTTTGAGGTCTTATATTTGCGTATATTCAAAGTAAGATTAGTAATTTACAGGCAGACTATTGGCTCTTTGAGGCTTTACTTAACCATATCATAGCTCAAAGCTAAATTCAAACGTCAGCAAAGTGTATGCTCACTGTAAGAGTAGCTAGGAGTTAAAGTGGGATTTGGCAGGTGGGAAAATTCCAAGATCAGCTTTAGCAGTACAGTGGAGACACAAGAATCACTTAGAAATGTGTCTGTACAGATTTTACCTTCTGTACAGGCTGTGATGAACTGACCTGTAAAGTTCCTGGTGCTCTGAAATTATCTGCTCTTTGTGGATTTAGCCAGCTGAATTACACAGTCTATATGGCGTTTGCAAACCCCTTGACACCATAAAGCTGGTATTGCAGGTAAAATTGCAGTAAAATTCAGTGAGTGAATGTAAACATCAGCATCAGCTTAAATATAAATTGTAAATTGTTGCCTGCTACCCTTGAGGAACACTGACCATTAACACTACGGCCTGCTCTGCACCAAACTTCAACACAGTACTGGAAACTAACAACTCTAGCCTGTACTAAACTGCCCAGTTTTTCATTCAGCCGAATGACACAAAATCACTATACTCTAGTTTATTTTGTAACATATTTTACAAAATCCAGAAACACATCATGATAGATCCTATATAAGTTTTTTTTTTTTTTTTTGGAAAGAAAAATTTAAAATTAAAGGAGACACTGAATTAACATTTCGGTTTTACTTAATCTTTTATCTTCCTTTCGAGACTTTCTTAAGTCTTTCTCATATCTTTTTTTACTGTGAAGTTCAGCAACTATACATTTAGCTGCCAAGATACGCTATATGTATAGTTGCATAGTTTTTGTGTTTGGTGAAGTGCATTTCAAATTACCTGCTCCTCAAAAAAAATAAAAACTCCAGTTTATGTTTACTCCTCTTCGGTAGCATGAAGAGGGCGACCGTGGCTCAGGGGGTTGGGAAGCGTATCTGTAACCGGAAGGTCGCCGGTTCGATCCCGGGGCTCTCTGTCCTGGTCGTTGTGTCCTTGGGCAAGACACTTTACCCTACTTGCCTACTGGTGATGGCCAGAGGGGCTGATGGCGCGATATGGCAGCCTCGCTTCTGTCAGTCTGCCCCAGGGCACCTGTGGCTACAACCGTAGCTTGCCTCCACCAGTGTGTGAATGTGAGAGTGAATGAATAGTGGCATTGTAAAGCACTTTGGGTGCCTTGAAAAGCGCTATATAAATCCAATCCATTATTATGAGTGTGATTTTGACATCCGCACCTTAAATGCATCACAATGACAGGAGGGAAAAAAGGCTGCATTGAGGGTGTAACCAAGAACATGAAATGCATTTTCTTATTCCTGCTCATCTATCTTCATGCTGTCAGCTGGAAGTAGCAGTGGCTGCAGCACATGAAAAATCACTTGATAGTGTTATGTTCTAAATCTTCCTATTAGATTTAAAATTCATTTACTGAAGATGCTGGATTAATATTCCAGATTTTTCTGCCCCTCTTTAATCCTTACCATCTTGTTGATATTTAATAAGTAGAATATTTACAGTAGTTACAATCTTACCATAATGTATTTTATGATGGCATTACCCAATCAGCAGGAAATACAAACCATAGATGCAACTGGCCTGAAGGCTGCAGGCTATATATATATCTATACCTCTATCTGTCTATCTAAAGATGGTTAAGATACGCCAGATTATACCACAAACTGTGATCCATATCCTTCCGTTCCCAACAGTCCCAGTATTATTAGTAAGCACCTGACCTCAGCAAGAAAAAAAAGTACTTTCTATGAACAGTTTCAAACAAATGAGGTCAACCAGAGTGAAATAATAAAAGTTCTATTGTTTTCACAGGCTTGTAAACACAGGCTGAGTCAGAAATTGTCTAAACGAAACACCCAGCATACATCATTAGACATACACGCACAATTAAGGGCATGCTGAGGTTTGTCACATGGAATGTAAATGGAGCTGGCACCAGAGGAAAGAGGTTAAAAATATTTAACCAGCTTAAAAAACTACAGGCAGATGTTGTTTTATTACAAGAAACTCACAAACCTGTCACAGGTTTAAATGAACTTAAAACACCTGAGTTTCCTAACGTGTTTGCAGCCGGTTATAATTCTAGACAACGGGGAGTAGCAATTTTAATACATAAAAATGTTAATTTTACAGTACTCGATACAGTTATAGATCCAGAGGGTAGATTTCTAATTATTAAACTATCAATATTTAACAAAAAACTATGTATTGTTAGTATATATGGTCCAAATGTTTATGAACCCTCATTCTTCCACGGTTTTTTTAGTGCACTCTCTGAACACCTTGATTGCACACTCATTCTTGGCGGTGACCTCAACCTTGGACTAAATGAAGAAATGGATAGGCTCAACACAACAGGAACTCAGCATAATTGGCAGTCCACAAATATAATCAAACAGTATATGAACGACTTTGGTCTTTGCGATGCATGGCGCTCTCTTCACCCCACCAGTAAGGAATATACTTTTTTCTCGCATGTTCATCACTCTTACTCTCGTCTGGATTATTTTTTGGTCAGCAGCTCACTGCTGTGTGACATTTCAGACACTGAGATTCATCCTATAGCTGTCAGCGATCATGCTCCTGTATCTTTAACACTAATGCACAAGAATAATACTACGCCAAGTAAAAACTGGAGATTTAATATATCACTACTTAAAGATGAAGACTTTATTAAATACTTTAAAAAGGAATGGACTTCATATTTAGACTTTAATGACACTCCCGGAATATCTGCTTCTGTTCTATGGGAAGCAGGGAAAGCTGTGATGAGAGGTAAAATAATTTCTTTCTCATCACACAAAAAGAAAGAAGAAAACAAAAATATTCAGGAATTAGAAAAAAACATCAAATCACTAGAAGAAGCCTACGCGTCCCACCAAGATCAGGAAACATTGAACAAAATATGCAAAACAAAACTAGAATTAAATGAAACTATTAATAAAAAAACACAATTCCTTATACAAAGACTTCGCTTGCAGAATTTTGAACACAGTAACAAATCAGGTCGATTTCTAGCTAACCAGCTAAAAATAAATAAAGAAAAAATAACTATATGTGCTGCTAAAGATTTATCGGGGAACACAATATATGATCCTGGAAGAATAAACAACATTTTTAGGGATTTCTATGAAACTTTATACTCACCACAAATAAACCCATCTAAAAATGAAATTGATCTGTTTCTTGACAATGTAACTCTTCCAAAATTACTAGACAGTCAAGCAATGGAACTGGATTCGCCACTGACGCCAAGTGAACTCCAGGAAGCCCTGATAAGTATGCCCAATAATAAGGCTCCAGGTCCAGACGGCTTCCCTGCAGAATTCTACAAAGAATTCTGGACAATTTTGGCACCAGTATTCCACAGCATGTTGCAGGAAATCGAGGAAAAGGGCAGACTACCACCAAATATGAATTCTGCCAACATTAGTCTCCTGCTAAAACCAGGCAAAGACCCTTTATTTCCCTCAAGCTATCGTCCAATTTCTCTTTTAAATGTAGACCTTAAAATAATCTGCAAAGCTCTCTCAAAGAGATTAGAGAAAATGACCCCCCTCTTAATTCATCCTGACCAAACTGGTTTCATAAAAGGTCGGCACTCCTCAACAAACACTCGTAGATTACTTAATTTAATAGACTACTCATACGATAAAAACATCGAAACCATAATATTATCTCTAGATGCAGAAAAAGCATTTGACAGAGTTAATTGGAAATTTTTATTCGCAACTTTACACAAATTTGGTTTTGGAAACTCTTTCATAAACTGGATAAGAATATTATACAATTCCCCAACGGCTCGTATCAGAACAAATGACCAGACATCCTCCAGCTTCTGTCTCCTGAGGGGCACCAGACAGGGATGCCCACTCTCCCCTTCACTTTTTGCAATTTTTATCGAACCTCTAGCAGCAGCATTTAGACAGGCTACAACAATTAAGGGCATAAAATGTAAGAACATAGAACATAAAATCAGTCTCTATGCGGATGATGTGTTGCTTTTTCTGCAAAACACACAAACCAACCTCTCTGAGGTAATTACTTTAATAAACTGGTTTTCAAGAGTTTCAGATTATTCAATTAACTGGCCAAAATCTACAGTTCTCCCCATTAACTGCTCCTTCCATAATTCTTCCTCTGCCCCACTGCAATCCGGAAATATTAAATATTTAGGTATTAATGTCTCTCCTAAGCTTTCAGACTTAACTAAACTAAACCACATCCCACTTCTAAAGAAAGTAGAAGGCGATCTGACTAGATGGAAATCTTTACCCATATCACTCATGGGAAGGGTCGCCACTATAAAAATGATGATCTTGCCAAAAATAAATTACTTATTTTTGATGATCCCTAACAAACCATCACAAGATTGGTTCAGATCTCTGGATTCATATATTTCCAAATTCCTTTGGAAAGATAAACCCCCGCGTATTAGCTTAAAAACGCTACAAAGAACCAAGGATAGAGGAGGATTAGATCTGCCTAATTTTCACCAATACTTCTTAGCCAACAGGCTTCAGTTCATCTCAGAATGGTTAAAACATACCTTCTTAGTTGAGCCCTGGCTAGATGTTGAACAGGCACTATGCAAGGATCTAGAGATTTCAGACCTACCATTTATTAGCTCAAACATCAAAAGACATGAATGCTTTAAAAGTATCAACATCAGCTTTTCTCTAACAGCATGGTGGGAGTTTCTAAAAATAACGGAGTCTTCATTAATCCCATGCAAACGTACACCTATCTGGAATAACCCTGACATACTACAAAACAATAATATGATTAATTTCCCAGAATGGAGTTGTAAAGGAATTAAATACTTAGAACATATATTAGAGGGAACAGAATTTATTCCATTTGACAGACTAGTTGAACAATATGGGATCAACAAGACAAGGTTTTTAGAATATCAACTAATTAAATCCATAGTAAAAAAGAAATTTAACCTCAGTCAAGTTGAATTACAAACACCACTAAGTGCGGCACATTTTCTTACTCTTAAATCCCCCAAATTATTATCTAAAATATACAGAACACTTTCTAAATTAGATGAATCAATATCCCTTCCTACTGCAAAGTGGGAAGCAGATTTATCAGTCAACCTAGACCAAAACTTCTGGTCTCAGATTTGCTTAAAAACTTTTAAATTAATTAAAAATCCCAGTCTGCAATTAATACAATACAAAATACTTCATAGAGTGCACTATACAGGTCATCGGATGTTCAAGATGGGCTTTACATCTTCCAACAACTGCTCACACTGTCAAGGCAATACACCAGACAATTACATCCACGCTCTTTGGTTCTGTCCACCAGTGCAAAAGTTTTGGCGCGAGATATGTGAAGACTTATCAAAGTGTCTGAAATGTAACATTCCAACTTCCCCCTTAGTGTGTCTACTGGGCAGCTTAGATAATGTCACTTCAGAAAAGAATATAGCCCATATGATCTTCACTGCCCTATGCATAGCCAAGAAAACAGTCCTCATGAACTGGAAAAATAAAAATAATCTTAATTCTAACCAATATAGAAATTATCTATTAGATTACATTAGTCTTGACACAGCCTCTGCCACCACATTAGATCAATTGCTCTGGGCCCCTTTTATCAGCTCCATCACCTAGTGGGGGTGGGGGGTCATAGTTTGGTCCCGCCTTCACTGTTGTGATTGGTGAGGGGGTAGGGACAGGCTTAGGGCGTCGGGGGGTTCCCCGGAGGCATCTTCCTTGGGGGGCTCAACCCGGGGTAGCGGTCACGTCCGGTTGGGGGCTCTGTTGGCTCTCAGGTGACTGTTTCCTCGCGGCTGCGTGCAGCGGGGCTAGGGGAGGGTCTGTGCTGACGGACGTGGGTTACTGACCTGGCAACCTGGCTGCCCCTGGGTGGATCCGGGATGGGCGTGAGGTTCTGGGGGCGCTCCGTCTCTGGGCTGGGGCCCGGGCCGGGCCTCGGGGGCTTGGGTCCTGGTTGGTGTGTTGCCGGGGTTGTGGGCGGGTGGGTGCATGGGGGCCCGGCCCTGGAGCAGGGTGCCGCCGGTGCGTCGAGCCGCCTGGGGGGCTCTTCAACTGGTGGGGGGGATGGTCACATCTTGCAGGAGCTTTCTTCTCTTCAGGAACTCTCTGCAGGAGGGGGAGATACAGGAGAGGTGGAGGAAGATCTCAGCCTGGGCGTTTACCGTCTTATGTAGTCTGGAAGATGTGTGGATGGTGGGGTGGGTGCAGTTTTCTCTGTGGTGGGGTTGGGTGGACTGTCCAGGGCTCTGTGGAGCCGGAGGGCGCTACTGCACTGGGCCCCGGTCTGATGGGCCTGGGCCCCCCTTCCCTGGCGGGTCGCGGAGGGTGGGAGTGCCTACTGGGGTCAGCGGGGGAGCTGGCCCCAGGGAGGGGTTACCTGCCCCTCCCTTCCTTCCCTCCCCATCTCCAGCTGCCTCCCTCTTCCCGCTCCTCCACAACCACCCACACATGCAGGGCCTTGGAGTGGGGGTATGTCACCAGGGTGCAGAGGAGGCTACCCCCCCCCCCCCCCGTCCCCTTCTGGCTGCCTCTGCCTCAATTTTATCCCACATCTTAGACATTCACATTATTCACACTCTCATTACACATACATATAGGATCTTGGGGGTGGGCACAATCACGGAGTCCAAATTACCATCAGGGTGTATACCTCACCCCTGACGTCGTTGCCCACCTCTCAATTTTAAATACACTTAGTCATTGAGGGCTAGCAGGAGGGACTATGCGCTTACCTGCTGCTCCTTGGCAGGTAGCTCCATGCCCTCCTGGGTTTTAATTGCACCTTAGAACACATATGCATCAACACTACAATGAGCGGGTGGAGGGAGGTTTGGAGTCTTCTCCCACCCCCATTCTCCGCGGCCTGCTGGAGCGGGAGGGCTAGTAGGAGGAGTTGGCCGTCCGACTGCGGTCTGGGGTGTGGGGCCTCCCTGCTGCTGCGGAGTCGGGGTGGTCTGCCTCTCCCCACCGCAGGGAAAAGGGTAACACCACCTGGGTCTGGGTGCAATTCCCCCCTCCAGGGGCAAGGGTACCTAGACCCGGTTTGTAGAGTACGCTTGGGGAGTGTGATTGTGTGTACAGCGTCTCTTTATGTCTGTCTCCACGTTGGTTGAGTGTGGAGTAAGTGCATATGAGAGCATGAGGGTGGGAATGGATGTTTGTGTCTGTGTGTGCCTGTATGTCTGTGTCTATATGTCAGGTTGGGTATCAGACGCCACCCCTCTGGGGACACCTCAGGCCCTCCAAGGTTTGGAGGCCTATCTCCACCCACCACCACTTCCCCTGCCGGTGGCGGACTCCCTCAGGTGTCGGTGTGTTGGTGGTTCTTTGTGTCTGGGGGTGGGCGTCCGGGTACACACCGGCTCACTCCTTGGCGGCCGCTTGTCGGGGCCTGGGGCCTGGGGCTCGCTCGGGCCCCTTTGGAGGTGGGGTGCCCCCGGCCTCTCGGCCTGGGGCTCGGTCACTCAGGCACAGCTGGGGGCCGGCGGAGCTCACGGGCGCGTCACTGCAACTCCCCCTGACTTCTGCTCCGCGGCTGTTGGGCGAGCCCTCATCTGGGACTCTCCTCAGCTCTTACTGGAACAGTGGCACGGCTGCCCCTCTGTTGGTCTTCCATGGTCTCTTGTGTTCTGGGGGCCTCTGGATGTCTGGAGTTTTGAGCTCCTCCATACCCGCTTCACACCCTGGAGGACGGGGCTGTGGCCCCCCCACACTCCCTAGCAGATCATTACATGGAGAAACCTTTGGAATGCAAGCATGCTGATCCACACAGGTATGCACACATCGGTATTCACAGACGCGGACTAAAGCTTTCTTGGCTGCTACCTCAAAGCACACTGTGCGCTGTCTATCTTGCGTGCTGCACAATATCGTTTATTATTTAGTAAATATTGATATCTATGACTAGCTAGTTTATTGTGATGGTGCTTTGTTTTCTCTATTATTATGTTGCTCTTTGTTGTTTGCTGTCTCCTCTGTTTGTTTTTTTTGTTTGTTTTTTTTTTTTTTTTTCTCCATACAGGTGACCCAGGAGTTCTTTTTTTTTTCTCTCTCTTCCCCCCCCTTCTCACCGTCTCTTCTCCCCTTTGGTTTTCTTTCTTTCTCTCCCCCTCTTTCTCTCATTCATTCCCCCTGTCCTATTTATTAAAAAAAAAAAAAAGAAATTAGAAAAGCATATGAAAATAGATCATACAAGTGTACGTTAAAGGTAGGCCTCCGTGGAGGACAGAGTCGTTATACACTAATGGAAACGGGCTTCAGTATTTGACATGGTACAAACTAGAACTGTAAGCTGTACAACAATATTTTGTTGCGTTCTGTAGTATTCTTGTTTTCTTAGAATTGCCCCTAAAAAGTGACACGACAATCCCAGTTAATATAAAAGCTATTCCTCAAGATTCCTAGCGCTTAAAAGGGCTCCTAAGGCGAGATCTGCTAAGAGCAGGGAAGAGGACTTTTAGTGGCTTAGGAGTTCCCCTAAGCAGCTGCACAAAATGGCCAACAGAAGAGGCAGGAGAGATGTCCTGCAAACACTGGATGACAGGGAATTATTGAGACGCTACAGATTGGATCGTGCAGGAATCATGTTTGTGGTGGATCTCCTTAGAGATGCAATTACTTCACCAACTCGACGCCACAACGCTATTACACCGAAGACGAAAGTAATCACAACCCTGAGGTATTTGGCAACTGGGAAAATGCAACAATGCAGCAGTGATGACTTGGGTCTGTCCCAATCCTCTGTCAGCAGAGTCATCACCCAAACACTGACAGCTTTGTCACAACCTAATATTGTGACACAATTTGTTTCATTCCCGCTGGATGCCCGCACTTTACACACACATAAAAGGGCATTTATGGACATTGCAGGATTCCCTGGCGTTGTGGGTGTAATTGATGGAACACATGTGAGAATAATTGCGCCATCAGAGGACGAGGCTGTCTTTGTTAACAGGAGGAATTTCCACAGCATCAATGTGCAAATAGTCTTCAATGCGGCCTGTAAGATTTTGGACATTGTGGCTAAACGGCCAGGCTCCACACATGATGCGAGAATGCTCTCCGAGAGTGGCATCAGACAGCTTTTTGAGAGACGCTATGTGCCAGCTAATTGCCACTTGTTAGGGGACAGTGGCTACCCATGCAAACCATGGCTCCTTACACCTTACCTCCAGCCATGCCAAGGGCCCCAACTAAACTATAACAGGTAAGCCAAACAATACAAAAATCATGGAAATGAAATGCAAGCAATATGTTAGAGCATCCAAGTAGTGCAATATTTCCATCAAATAATTAAAGGTCTCTGTATTCTATTGTAGGGCCCACAAGACAACAAGAGCGGTGGTGGAGCATGGCATAGGCCAGCTTAAGAGGCGCTTTCATGTTCTCCACGGAGAGGTGCGGCTGAGGCCTGAAAAAGTCAGCAAAGTCATCATAGCCTGTGCAATATTACACAATATTTGCAAGGTTAGACAGATTGCAGAACCTCTGGAGGATGGCGATGAGGATGAGGACAACGATGAGGATGGTGGTGAAGAAGATATTTACATTCCACAGGGGAACCTAGCCCAGAGTGGACTGCCTTACAGGGCAAACTTCACAAATTTACATTTCAGGCAAGCTGTAGCCCCATGTCTTTTGAGAACTTGTGATGGTATTAAGAACTACCACAGTTTTACTGCACATCACCTGCAATTGTTAAATGCAAGACACAGAACACAATCTGTAAATGGTTTATTTTTTAGGTGTTCAATTTTAAGGCGGTAGTACTCCTCCTGAAGGGAAAGGACTTCTTTTTGTTTTTCAAACACATCAATTGTGAGTTGCAATCTGCTCTCCTGCAGGGGTGCTGACGGAGCAGGTGCTGCAGATGGGAATGGTGTTTGATCCGCTGGGCTATCCTGATATTGTGTCCCAGGCGCGCCTCTTGCCTTGGCTAGTGACAGTTGGGCCAAATTTTCCTCGTAACATACCTTTATGTTCGTTCACCAACTGGGCCAGCAACAAACCTTGCTCCTCAGTCCAGTTCGGCTTGCGAGTCCTTTTTTTTTTCTCCATTTTCTGTGTTTGTAGGATATTTGTTAACAAGCCTTTATAAATAGACCAGCCAGCAATCACAGACATTGATAAAAGCTGAGCCGTGTTACCCTCGTTAAGACCACACTGGACTTGTAACGTTGTGATTTCCACTTCATTAAGGACAGCCCCTTAAGATAGGCCATCTTGTTTTCAATGGGGTCCATATGGGAGTGAAAGTACAAAATATGCCAGCTAGGATATTAATATGAGCAAATAAGACACAAATCATTATTTGAACAGGGTGTAATGAGTTTAAGTTTTCACATATTTTAGATTCTAATGTTAGGCTATAACCCCTACAGCTTACTATTCATTTTCCAGATATTTTCTTGAATGTGAAATATTATTTACAATTCCAGTCAGCATAAGATTAGAGTGTATAATTATGTTTATTGATTTGAGGGTACATCCTTTGCTCATTATCACCAAAAGCTCATTTCCATCAAACTTGTAGGATCAACCAATCACGGCTTTTGAAATGATGACTCATACCTAGCAACGGGGTCAACCACACCTCCTCACTAAGATAGGATTTCCCAACCATTCCTTGCTCAGAGTTCAATGAAAATGTTCTGGAATCACTTCGAAGCTAAAACTCCTGGCAAGGAATTTTTAGGTTAAGTTAGGAGCTCTCTGAGAGGATTCTCAGAATCTTTAGGGATACGGGCCCAGATCTTTTACAGTACAGTTAATGAGAACCTCTTGTGCTGTCTATGGTTCTGAAATTATATGTTTGAGTGTAATTAAACTTAATTAAGGAGAAATGTGTTTTCAAACTGATGTCCATCCAAAGCCAACTTTACTTTAAGGTCCAAAGTCAAAGCCATTACCTGTCTGTTCTCTCCGTTCATTAACCATTTCCCTTTGAACCCCATTGCATAGGCTGTAAAAGTCCTGCCACAGAAGCCACAAGACGTTAAAAAGAACCCAATGCCAAAAATGTTGTTGCCGCTGGTATTACTTGAGTGCTTTAGGTCCTCAGCTAATCTCTGAGTTCATTGAGAAAATTTAGAATTAGGTGGATGATAATCTATATGGTGTTATCACATCTTTGTCCTGGATTCCAAATTCACACAAGTGGAGAAATGTCTCACTCTTTTCCTGTTGCAATAACTGCAAACTGTCAAGTTTAAAAAATAAGACAAGCTTCTTTTTTTCCCCTGTTGAATACTGGCACAATTAGCAGTAAACTGTCTGTCATTCAATTTGCATGCTTGATTTAAAGATATTTTAATCAATATTTATTTTGCACCTTGAGAAAGGAACTCTGAGGTCCCAAAACCCACATGTAAGAGGTTCTTTTATGAATTGTAAAATGACTCAGTTTTAAAATTTTACACAATGGCAAGCATTCACCTGTCATTTTAATAATAATAATAATATGTTTATGTTAGTCCTCGTAGGGAAATACTCCTCTGCATTTAACCCATTCACCCAGTGAAGCAGTGGGCAGCCACCAATGCAGCACCCGGGGAGCAGTGTGTAGGGACGGTACCTTGCTCAGGGGTACCTCAGGGTAGCCGTTCAGTGGAGTCGAACCCCCGACCTTCCGATCGTGGGGTAACCACTCTACCTCCTGAGCTATCCCTGCCCTTTTAAATACATTTAAAAAATTAAAAATGAATTTACAACTGAAAATTCTAATCAGTTACGGCAAATCTGAGACATCAGGTAAACTGATATCATAAGTCACTTCCACATTAAAGACAAAGGAACACAGAGAGGAACAGACAGTACCACCAAAGATAGTTATATTTAGGGATACAGCAGAAGCAATACTGTAAGTTTATTGGTGAGTCCACGGTGTCTATGCTGTAAGAACTGACTGAAACTAGAATTGGGACTGATGTCTTTCCTGTTCATGCTGTGAAGTTGCTTTTGTTCTGTTGCCTCTTTGTAGTTGGTTATGTGGAACAGATGAGACCAATGCAAATATATATGCGGTGTTAGACCTTCACCAACTTCACTTTTTAAATCAGGAGCAACAACAACAAACATAATCAAACGTATAAATCAGCACCAGTGGCTGAAAATTCATCACGACTTCTAGACTGCGCTTATTGCTATTTTAGTCTTATCATGTATTTCAGGTAGCAGATTGTTTAGTACTATTTCGAGCTATGAGGTGTGCAGTGACTGCCTCTGGAGCTGTTGGCCAACAGGGTGTCAGTGGAAACTGTGCTACTGTTGGCCAAAGTCAAAGGTGAAGGAGACAGGGAAGGTGTGTTAGGAGATCAGGAGAAGGAAGGAAAGGTTGAAACATGGAAGTGAGAATAGGGACTTTAAATGTAGGCACTATGACTGGTAAAGGGAGAGAGTTAGCGGATATGATGGAAGATAGACTGTATGTGTCTTGTGTGTGCAAGAGAACAGTTTGAAGGGAAGTAAGGCCAGGAGCATTGGTGGTGGGTTAAAGTTATTCTACCATGGTGTAGACAGGAAGTAAAACAGAGTAGGGGAAATATTGAAGGAAGAATATATCAGTAGTATTGTGTAGGTGAGGAGAGTTTCAGACAGGATCATGAGTTTAAAACTGGAAACTGAAAGGGTGATGTTTAATGTTGTCAGTGCATATTCCCTACAAGTTAGGTGCCAATTAGAAGATAAAAGGCAATTGTGAAATTGGATGAAGTGGTAGAGTGTCCTTGAGTGTAGAGAGCGGTGATTGCAGAATATTTCAATGGACATATAGGTGAAGCAAACAAGGGTGATGAGGAGGTGTTGGATAAGCAACAGTGACTTTTTAACCAGTTTTGTGATTCTAGGGACGGAGCACTCAAGACCAGCTTTGTGATTTTCCCACAAAGTAACAAATCACAAACAAATCTGTTCTCTAATGGGAATTTTATAATACAGGTTTTGGTGGACTCAGTCATGCTAATTTGCCCTGAGAAGAGGCATTTTGAGAATGAACGTAAGTTAAATAGCAAAGCAAACTATTTAATCTTTTTCTCCTTGGCTCTGAACAAGAACTGTGATGTGTTTGACACAGATAACTGCATGGTTAGATAAGCTGGAGCTTAAATGGGACAAACTGACAGGTGTTACAACCGATGACTGTTCAAATCTGACAGGAAAAAATGGTGTACTTTTGAAGTGGATACAAGATAAAGTGACTGAAATTATTACAGAACTGAAATTGGTGTTTTTGCATTGTATTTTACACCGGGAGGTTTTGTGTCTCACTAAAGGCAGAGCACTTCAAGTCAGCATCACTGGCAAAATTGTATTCTTCTCTCAAATAGAAGAATTTTCCACTTATAAGAAGAGATGCTCTGAAGATTTTTGTTCTCTTTGGATTTACCTTTGTATGTGAACAAACATACTCAGAAATGACATTTAACCTTCCTCTCGTGTTAGCTTTCTGTTATCATCTCTTATGTTAGCGGGTCGGTTTTGACCCGTGAATTAAATCAGCTATAAAATATACTAAAAACAATAAGTTATCATCCAATTTGTTTCTCATCTCTTGGTTACCTTGTTAGGCTTCCTTATCCATGAAAATGTTGGTTTTAATACTTTTGGTGTGGGCCTCTGGGTCTTTTTTTGTCACTATATCCCTCGATTTCAATTAAAAAAAAATTGTAAAATTAACCTCAAGAGAATCATATTAATAAATAAAAGGTTTCTGTGTTACCTGAGTATTACTGAGGGGTATAGGACACATCTCTTAAATAAATCTGTTTTATTGATTTTTTTCATTTTAAGATTAATAACTAAAATGACATCGATGGTGTTACGGGTCAATTTCGACCCATAGACATTTACATCAAGAAAAGACAAAAAAAGTTTTTTTTTTCAGCAGTAGACCTTTAATATAAACTGAAAAAAAGAAAAAGTCCTCTCCTCCTTTGTTTTGGTTATAGCCGTGGGTAATTGTGGGCTTTTTATCACTTCCCAATGATACAGCTTCACCTCAGTTTCCTTTGTGAAGTTCTTGTCCAAGGTCATATCTGGTAAAAAATAAAATAAAATAAAATATCACAGCTGATATTGTGATCTTGCAGTCCAGTGGTCATATGGAGGACCACACATTTTCATTGTTTCTTCTCAGGGGTGCCACTCGCAGCTTTGACTGTGAAAATCTGTACATTCCAGGCATAGTTGGTTTTTGCATCACAGGCTTCCCAGATTTTTCTGCCGTTTTTCCCTTGCTTACTGGGTATATATTGCCGGAAGGGGCATTTTCCTCAAAAAGTGGACAAGACATTCATCCACTGTCACTGGCCCTGGGATGAACATCAGTGGAAGAAGCTGCACCCAT